>NC_064647.1:182898992-183504773 GCF_023864345.2 Schistocerca serialis cubense | reverse complement strand
ATAGCAAAACAACAGACAATAAATTGTGGCAAGTCTAATAATAATAATAACAATAATAATAATCTCTGCTTAGTGACATCAGACACTCTAAATTAACATACTTTGCATTTTCTAATGTGTTTAAGCCTAAGTTTCCAGGACAGCATACCAATTACGAAGAAAACTGGACAGCCCAACACTATGACCACAACTCTTAAGTTCATCTATTCTCTATGCAGTGAAGACATTAGATTTGCTTGCTACAGAAATTAATGTGCCCAACCGACAGTATCAGCATTTCTCTCACTGCAAGCGACATAATGGAAAGTGGAAAACATTACACATACCAATAAGTCCATATCTTCCATTTGCACATCCAGGAGGTCACTGAAATATTCTAAGATGGGCCACACAAATGTTTTACAAGCAATTTCCTTTGTAGGGTAGTTGTGCTTCCCTAATATTCTGCCAATAAAATGAAGTCTGCCACGTGCTTCACCTATGACTGAACCTATGTTACACCCAGGCATTTGTATGAGTCAATCAGTTCCAGCTGTGACTCAATGATATTGTAATCATCTTCATTCTTGAAGTGAAAATTTTTACATTTCTAAACATTTAAAGCAAGTCGCCACTCATTGCACCACTTTAAAATCTTGTCTGCAAAGAGTCATGTAACATCAACAGTAAGGATCCAAACATACTTAACTGGGTCACAGCTGAAGGTGTTTCTACATTTGTTGATAACTCTCTATCAAAGATAATATGCAGTGTTCTCCCTACTAAGAAATTGTCAGTCACAAATTTTGTTTGTTACCCCTTTACGGGTGTACTTCAGAAAATAAGTGTAGGTGTGGTACTATGTAAAATATTATTTGAAAGTGAAGGAATACTACATCTTCCTCACTGTCTCAATTCATGGCTTTACAATGTCGTGAGAGGCAAGCACGGCTCATGTTTCATGGATCAATGTTTACCCAATTCATGTTGGTCATCATAGAAGAGATCATTCAGTTTCAGACACCTCTTTAGATTTGATATATTTTAAGATTCTGCAAGCAATGGGTATCAAGGATACTGGATAGTAGTTCAGTTCTCGTCTTTCTTGCAGGTGGGTGTGACCTGTGCTCTCCTCCCTGCATCTACCAGCTCTTAAGGTTAAAGCATAATGAAAATGGTTTTAAAATAGGGAGTTGTGTTTTCTCTACAACCTACTAATGTCACTGACCCATAAAGCTCTGCAACTGTATAGAGGAGTCAAAGTCTGAAGGCTAACGATTTAAAGGCTACAGATGCACACAAGTTGCTGATGAACCAACAATGAGTTACACACAGTTATGATCAGCAGATTCACAAGAGACATAAATAAACCACAATGAGACCAAAAAAAGATCAAGTTACATGTTGCCCAGCCATAAACTGAAACTCTATCAAATAACTCCACATTATACTGGCACAAAATTTATGTCAGTAGGGTGAAAGAGCCTGAAATACATTACACACTTAAAGCACAATATGGCACAGTGCCAAGCCATATAGGCATTTATATGTGTGTGTGTGTGTGTGGGGTGGGGGGGGGGGGGGTGGGGGGGCGCATGCTCTGGCAGGCATGAGGGTGGGTGGGTCTCTGTTGCCTACTTTTGACACAGGCCTTGTTGGACGAAAGATTATTGTGTGAAAGGTCTTTTGTTGTGCCTATCTGCAACACTCCACATCTCTGCTATATGGTGAGTAGCAACTATCCTTTTCATAATATTGTTACATTTCAATCTGAATTTTCCACTGTTTTATTTATGCGAGGGCTGTCCAACCACACTGAAGCACAAAATTCAGCCACAGAAAACACAAAACTGAGCACCAAAGTTCAAAACATATCTGCTAATGCTCTCCAGTTAGTACTCAGACTTCCTGGGTTAGGTTGTTTCATTTCCTTAATTTTCAAGACATTTTTTCAAGATGCTTCCTGAATATAGTGTCCTATCAAACGTAATTCCAAGATAATTAAGGTGACTCTGGTAGGGAAGTACTGTATGATTCATATAGATCTCCAGTTTATTTGTTGTTTAAATTGATACTGCTGAGGGTTGAACTCTTTGCACTGAATCGCAAATACTAGATTGTCAGCACATCCAAACCTCTTTGCACCAGTTTCAGCTATGTCAGAAATATAAAGGTTGAAATGTACATGGAAAAATACTGACTCCTGATATAGTTTTATTTAATTTCTTTTCTTTGCTTATAAATTTAGCTCGGACCATCTTTAAGTACATGTTCGAGAGCATGTTCCAGATAAGTCCCAACGCGATTTGACAAAGGATGACTTCAATATACTATATGCCAAATATCCCATGAAATCTATATCAATAAATCTAAGAATCAGTTATCAGGACAGAATGCACAAATACTTATCACATGCCATGTACATCTGCTGCAGAGGCAGCGGAAATAAAAAAGCTAATAGCAGCGAAAGGCATATCTGCAACCATTTTACCCAAATTTCATCTGTGAATAGAATGAGAAGGAAAGCTCATGCATCACTATAAAAAGAATCTTTTACAACACATTTAATCATGTTTACATACAGATGTAGGTATAATTTTACAGCAAAGCTCTGGCAGACTAAGTACCTTAGGAGTAAAGGAGATACAAACTGAAAAGCAGAAATACAGGGTGATTCAAAAAGAATACCACAACTTTAAAAATGTGTATTTAATGAAAGAAACATAATATAACCTTCTGTTATACATCATTACAAAGAGTATTTAAAAAGGTTTTTTTTCACTCAAAAACAAGTTCAGAGATGTTCAATATGGCCCCCTCCAGACACTCGAGCAATATCAACCCGATGCTCCAACTCGTTCCACACTCTCTGTAGCATATCAGGCATAACAGTTTGGATAGCTGCTGTTATTTCTCGTTTCAAATCATCAATGGTGGCTGAGAGAGGTGGCTGAAACACCATATCCTTAACATACCCGCATAAGAAAAAATCGCAGGGGGTAAGATCAGGGCTTCTTGGAGGCCAGTGATGAAGTGCTCTGTCACGGGCTGCCTGGCGGCCGATCCATCGCCTCGGGTAGTTGACGTTCAGGTAGTTACGGACAGATAAGTGCCAATGTGGTGGCGCTCCATCCTGCTGAAATATGAATTATTGTGCTTCTTGTTCGAGCTGAGGGAACAGCCAATTCTTTAACATCTCCAGAGAGTGTGGAACGAGTTGGATCGGGTTGATATTGCTCGAGTGTCTGGAGGGGGCCATATTGAACATCTCTGAACTTGTTTTTGAGTGAAAAAAAACCTTTTTAAATACTCTTTGTAATGATGTATAACAGAAGGTTATATTATGTTTCTTTCATTAAATACACATTTTTAAAGTTGTGATATTCTTTTTGAATCACCCTGTATAAAGTTGTTGACTGGCACACACAAAAAAGAAAGGAAACTTTCTACCTTTCAGAGTAATCCCTTTTTTTTTCCCTCAGCCAGAGTGCACTCACTTTTGTCTTTTGCTGTGTCATTCCTAAAGTATTTAGATGTAGATATACAGATATTTTCCTTTCACACTTCTGTGGGTCTTGTGACAACTCACTATGAGTACTGTATGTCTTGCATTTCGCAGTTGTCTACAGAGTATGTATATAGATGACTTTTCAGTAGGTTCACAGATAACACACACTTTGCTTACCCAGCCATGGTTATATGCTGACAATTTACATGACTATATTTTTTTAATCTTAATCTACCATGAAATTTGTGAACTGTAAGCCAACCACATACAGACAATATCCATTCAGTTACCCATCTGTGGAGTGGATGGATTTGTAGGCAGAAATGATTTCAATTTGTTTACAAAGCTTTCATTAAATGTCAGTACCATTGATTCATAAGGGCAATGGTCAAATATTTTGCAGCTTTTGGTACAAGAGAAAGGTTAAGTTGTCAATAATGGAGTTTATTTTTGTTCTTAGTGTTATATTTATGAATGCTGCTGTTATATCCAAATGGTGCCTCAGTGAACTTTGTGACAGATTAAAAGTATTAAGGCCTAATCTTTTAAACAGTTGCCTACATGGAGTTTGAGGATGGACACCAGATGACATCCTTACAGCAAATCTAAGTGTAATGAATACTTTGTGTCTGTGCATGGAATTGCCACAAAGAGCTATTCCATTAGGAATCAGTGAATGAAAGTCTACAACATAAGCTAATTTTTTATTGTTTTCATCAGCAAATCAGCAATTACACATGGAGCAAATGTTTCTAATGCAAGTATTTGAGAAATTCATTTCACATGGTCTCAAATACAAGTTCTGATCAATATGAAAACTCAGGAATATTTAAAAATCAGTTTCATATACTTGCTTTCCCAGTGCACTGTTGATTAGCAAAGTTGCTAAATTTCAGGCAAAATCTTTTATTAGCCATAACTCTGAAACTAAACATTTGCAGACCTATGTTACATGAACTTTCTTCTTTAGTTTTAATTGTAGAATAACACATTAAACTATTTACATATCTTCCTGAATCACCCTGTATAAAACTTACATTATATTATTCTTCACATTTCCTCATGTAGTGAAGCCTTGAGAAGTTCTTATTGCTACCCTTAATATTTCTCGATGAATGGAAAATCCAGGATGGAATAATGACAATGTTAGGAAAAGGATAGATTGCTACTCACCATACAGAGGAGATGTTGCGTCTTAGACAGACAGGCCTGTCTGCAGCTGGACATCTCTGTTATATGGTGAGTAGCAGTCTATCTTTTTCATATTATTGAATATTTCTCAGGTATTCAGTCTGGTGCCTTTAAGCTGCAATATTTCGGCAATCCACTTTCTCACCACCTTCAGGTATCCCTGACAACTGATGGATGCTGCACCAGCAGAGATATGCATTCACCACCAGCCACAGCACAACTGTGGACCCTACATAAACTTCTTAATGTCGCAGTTCCCCAAACCGATGGACCAGGTTCGCACCCGGAGGCGGCCGGCTGGAGGCTGTGGCGAAGGGAAAAGGATATACAAGCAGAACCCAGCAGATATCAATCTATCATCAGGAATGCTTGAAGATGGCAAGAAATCAGTCAGCAGAAATATCATGTCTTCTGGGTGATGCCACCCAGATGAGTATCCGCATGAATACACACACACACAAAAAATAAATAAATAAAGACATAAAAAATAAAAAATTTGCAGCACCTCATTTCCAAAAGTTCCAGAACTGTACAGAAGATTGGAATCGAGATCAACATAAACATCATTTCTGCCCTTTTTATCGTTCCTGAAAACTACACATTGCATGTTGTACCACCATACAGCGAGACCTCCAGAGGTGGTGGTCCAGACTGCTGTACACACTGGTACCTCTAATACCCAGCAGCACATCCTCTTGCACTGATGCATGCCTGTATTTGTTGTGGCGTACTGTCCACAAGTACATCAAGGCACTGTTGGTCCAGATTGTTCCACTCCTCAACGGCGATTCGGCATAGATCCCTCAGAGTGATTGGTGGGTCACGTCATCCATAAACAGCTGTTTTCAATCCATCCCAGGCTTGTTCAATAGGGTTCATGTTTGGAGAACATGCTGGCCACTCTAGTCGAATGATGTCGTTATCCTGAAGGAAGTCATTCACAAGATGTGGAAGATGGGGACGCGAATTGGTCGAAGGATGGCATTCATGTATCGTACAGCCATTACAGCGCCTTCCATGACCACCAGCTATGTACGTCGGCCCCACATTAAGCCACCCCAAAGCAGCAGGGAACCTCCACCACGCTGCACTCACTGGACAGTGTGTCTAAGGTTTTCAGCCTGACCGGGTTGCCTCCAAACACGTCTCCGACGATTGCCTGGTTGAAGGCATATGAGACACTCATTGGTGAAGAGAATGTGATACCAATCCTGAGCGGTCCATTCGGTATGTTGTTGGGCCCATCTGTACCGCAATGCATGGTGTCGTGGTTACAAAGATGGACCTCGCCATGGACGTTGGGAGTGAAGTTGCGCATCATGCAGTCTATTGCATACAGTCTTAAGTCCTGTGGCTGCATGAAAAGCATTATTCAACATGGTGGCGTTTCCGTCAGGGTTCCTCCGAGCCATAATCCGTAAGTAGTGGTCATGTCATTGACAGTTCCTGTCCCTGTGTATCTCCTTCATGTCGGAATAACTTCACTTTGGTTCACACCGAGATGCCTGGAAACTTCCCTTGTTGAGAGCGCTTCCTGGCACAAAGTAACAATGTGGATGCGATCGAATCACATTATTGACCGTCTACGCATGCTTGAACTACAGACAACATGAGCTGTGTACCTCCTTCCTGGTGGAATGACTGGAACTGATCGTCTGTCAGACTCCCTCCATCTAAGAGTCACTGCTCATGCATTGTTGTTTACATCTTTGGATGGGTTTAGTGACATGTATGACAAGTCAAAGGGACTTTATCTGTGCTACAATATTCACTGTCAACGTCTATCTTCAGAAGTCCTGGGAACCGGGGTGATGCAAAACTTTTTTTTATGTGTGTGTATATTCAAGATTTTCTTAGGGAGGGAAGGAAAACCTAAAACCACACTTCTTATAGCTATGTTTTCCCCCTCCTTCTTTATACTTTTATTTTTGATTTGAATAGCTAGCTGTTCCTGCAGCCCTCTCAAGCACAGCTTTTAATGAGATTCTTGCTTCCATGTTTGCCTCTCCTGTCAGAAATTTAGTGGCACTGTATACACTCTCACATGCACAATAATCAAGATATTGCATTGCTTGTGAATTCTATGAAGACTGAGTTGCAATGTTATAGTGAATAGAGAGCAGTGAGATTGTTCAAAGTGTGGAAGTTGGCATCCGGCAATCGACCCAGGCGGCCAAGCCTTTGCAACAGACGAATGCAACTGTTCAGTGCTCAGGACAAGAATGTGTTTCTGCACAGGAGCCAAGTCGTTCTGTACCGGTGAACTTTCGTACTTACCAAAGGTTCTTCCTTAACAGATAGAAGCTCCATCTCTTGCTTCGGAAATGTGAGTGGGACAGCCTCCACCTGAAGAAAAGGACACAGTGAAGTACAGGTGCAACACAGAGTACGAGAAGTGCAGATTAAACTGGTCTACAGAACACAAATAATTATGTTGTGACAGCGGAATATCTATACACGTACTTCCTGCTTATCACGAGCATCCACCTTAACGTTAGGTTATCTGAGCTCAATGTCAGCTATCTCGTGTGTGGAATGAGTGTAGCCCAATTGTCTGCTTGTACTGTTATTCACATGAAAATGGGTGAAAGTTTTCTAACTCTTTGTGAATCTTGCAGCAGATGTGGGACTTGGGTACCAGACCGGTATTCCCTGGGATGTGGGAAACTTCCTAAAAGCCACTCTCACCACAGCCAGCACACTAATCCTCATTGATAATCCACCAAGTAAGATTCGATCTGAGGCTGGTACTCCTCCCCAGTCCACAAGTGGCACTTTAAGAGACATGGCTATGCATGCAAGTCTGATAATATTCCACAAAGTATGTCAATTAAATACCACCAAACAGTTACATGGGTACGAGCTGCTTATAAAATTTTACAATAAGATAAAACCATGCTTAAACACAACTGAAGCTCATAATTTACAAAGATTTATCAACTTTATGCGGTATGTTAGAGTGCGTAAATCCCAATCTTTATGTTTGAAAATCCAAGTGTTTGCAAATATTGAAAAATAACTAATGAAATGGATAAAGGTTTGTTAACTACAGTGTCACATTTTAAAGTGGTAATTTTACATACATATTCATTTCAAAAATAACTATAAATGTTTCACATGGATTTTATGTCAGTCTTTACAATACTGTATAAATGAATTTTTAAATAACATTTTTATTTACCCTGAAAGTTAATTTGAAAGGTATTGAAACAATGAGTGCCTGCTATTTACAAGCAACTGTTAACTAAGTCCAGAATTCCATAATAATTGATATTACATGCGGAACTCATTTAATTATGACTGGATGTGGTAAAATGAAACTTCTTTTATCACTATGATGTAGGTATGAAAAAATAATTCTGTATCACTACTCACTATAATGATCATACACTGAGTTGCACACTAATCTTTCAGCCAAAGGCTTCTTCAGAAAAGAAAAGAAAACACACAAACATTCCCACAAGCAAGCATACCTCAAGCGTACACGACCACTCTCTAGGGGCCACTGTGGCCAGAATGGAGTGGTGTACTGTTGAGTGTAAGGAGAAGCCTAGAGTAGGGCAGAGAAGGAGGTGGTATAGCAGGGTATGGGGTGGCAGAAAAAGGAGTCAGAGCAGCCTGACAAATTGCAGAGACTAGATGCTGGCGAGACAAGGCTGTCTGGCACGGTGTCGTGGGGGCTGTGGGGAAAGAAGTGGGGGGCGGGGGTAGGGGGGTGGGGAGAAAGGGTGGGGAAAAGACCAGTGGCACTCGCAGAGAGTGGAGCACAATTAAGATGGAGGATGTAAATTGTGAGGATGTGACAGGACAGAAGGGGTGGAAGTGGTTGAGCGGAGGGTGTGGGGACAGTAGGTTACCTTATGCTGAGGCTGGGATGATTTTGAGAGCAGAGAATGTGTTGTAAGGGAAACTCCCATCAGCGCACTTCAGATATAACCTGGTGATGGAGAGGTTGATCTGGATAGCCCAAGTTATGAAGCAGCCATTAAAATCAGGCATGTTATGTTCAGCTACATGCTGTGCTACAGAGTAGTATACCAATATAAAAAGCTGTGCAGTGATAGCAGTAGAGCCAGTATGTGACTTGGCTGCTTTCACATGTGGCCCAGCCTTTGACGGCATAGTATAAGATGGTGACAGGACTGGAATAGGAAGTGCTGGGTGGGTGGATTGGGCAGGTCTTGCATCTCAAGTCTTCCACATGGATATGAAGCCTGAGGAAAGGGTTTGGGATTGGGAGTCACATTGGCATGGTTTAGGATACTGTGGAGGTTCTGTGGGCAACAGAACACCACTTAGGGGTGGTCAGATTTTGTGTGAGGGATTTTATTTTGTGTGGTAGGTGTGGCAGCTGTAGAAATGCAGGTGCAAAGGAGCACCTCCTTTGTTATCCAATATCATCATGGAATGGAACGACTGAACCAAATCCTTCATGAGTGCTTCGATTATTTATCATCATGTTCTGAAATGGGGGACATCCTACCCAAGATCCTACCCACCTCTCCAAAAGTAGTGTTCCATCATCCACTCAATATCCAGTTAGTCTAATACAATGCAATACACACACATCAATAAAAGTTTTTCATCACTTTGGTTCCAAGAGGTTCATAACCAGTACAGAAAATTGGAATAGAGATCAAAATAAACATCATTTCCGCTCTTTTTAGTGCTCATGAAAACCACACATTGCATGTCGTACCACTGTACAGCGAGACCTCTGGATTGCTGTACACGCCAGTACCTTTAATACCCAGTATCACGTCCTCTTGCATTGATGCATGCCTGTATTCGTTGTGGCATACTATCCCCAAGTTCATCAAGGCACTGTTGGTCACGATTGTCCCACTCCTCAATGGCAATTCGGCGTATATCCCTCAGAGTGGTTGGTGGGTCAAGTCATCCATAAACAGTCCTTTTCAATCTATCCAAGGGATGTTCAATAGGTTTCATGTCTGGAGAGCCTGAAGGCAACTCCAGTCGAGTGAAGTCGTTATCCTGAAGGAAGTCATTCACAAGACGTGCATGATGGGGACGCGAATTGTAGTCAATGAAGACAAATGCCTTGCTGATATGGTTGCACTATCGGTCGGAGGATGGCATTCATGCATTGTACAGCTGTTATGGCACCTTCGTCAGCCCCACATAATGCCACCCCAAAACAGCATGAAAACTCCACCTTGCTGCACTCACTGGACAGTGTGTCTAAGGTGTTCAGTCTGACAGGGATGCCTCCAAACACATCTCCGACGATTGTCTGTTTGAAGGCATATGTGACACTCATCGGTGAAGAGAACGTCATGCCAATGCTGAGCAGTTCATTCGTCATGTTGTTGGGACCATTTGTACCGTGCTGCATCGTGTCGTGGTTGCAAAGATGGGCCTCATCATGGACGTCAGGAGTGTAGTTGCGCATCATGCAGCCTATTGCACACAGTTTGAGTCTTAACACGACATTCTGTGGCTGCACGAAAAGCATTCTTCAACACGGTGGCGTTGCTGTCAGGGTTCCTCCAAGCCATAATCCATAGGTAGCAGTCATCCACTGCAGTAGTAGTCCTTTGGAGGCCTGAGCGACGCATGTCATCGATAGTTCATGTCTCTGCGTCTCCTGCGTGTCCGAACAACATCACTTTGGTTCACTCCAAGACGCCACTTCCCTTGTTGAGAGCCCTTCCTGGCACAAAGTAACCATGCGGATGCGATTGAACAGTGGTATTGACCGTCTAGGCACGGTTGAACTACAGATATTCCAGCTGCGTACCCGCTTCCTGGCGGAATGACGAACTGATCGGCTGTCGAACCCCCTCCATCTAATAGATGCTGCTCATGCATGGTTGTTTACATGTTTGGGCAGGTTTAGTGACATCTCTGAACAGTCAAAGGGACTTTGTCTGTGATACAATATCCACAGTCAACGTCTATCTTCAGGAATTCTGGTAACTGGGGTGATGCAAAACTTTTTTTGATACGTGTAGGAAGATGCATTACATGTGACAAGGGACAGACATGAAACAAATTAAATGCCCTGAAATTAAATAAACTGATCAACGGGAAGGAATTAATGCATCACATTGTAGGTCTGGCATTTGCCAATGGTTTTCATTTCATGTCACTGCATCTTCACCAATTTCATTCCCATCAATAGATTCAGTCATATCCGTGTATTGAATTAATTCCACATGAAGAATATACAGACAACTCCTGAAACATGGAACCTGTTCAGTAGATGATTTACTCAGTGTTTTTCTGGAGAATAATTGAATGTCTGGATTTTGATTGTTCACAGTTTAGCAGGGACAGCTGGATTACAGAGATACTGCACAGCTCTACAAAAACAGAGGTGTGTGGTGTTCACACAGGGACACTACCGAACTGTCTGCTTTCCATTCAATCATACCGTATTAAGACAATCTTTTTGTCTATCCCATTCATTTTTTTCATGCAGTTCTTCAAATGCCATTATCCGCATCAACTTGACAGCTGCTTCTGATCTTTCAAAAGGTATAAATTTTTCTCCCCATTCTACCAAACTACCACTCCAAAGAGAAATGTTGTTAGAGAGAGATTAACTGAAGAGTGTGATATCACTTTGCCAACTCACGACCATACTCCATTTCAATCTACACACAGACCTCAGGCTATGCCACAGATAAATGGGCCAATACATCAAAGATTTTGTATTCACAGTCGTTGGCTTTGACAAAACATAACCAAATTGGCACCATTGCACCATCCTGGGCCACAGGCTCCATTACAGATGTCACCAAAATATATATTGCAAATACTGATAAAGACACAAAAGAATGAACGACTTATGTTTTGTTTCTATTTGTGTGCAAATGACATCACACACGTCATCTTCATTACGTTACAGGATGTAACAAACAATGGTATCAGAAGGTTCATTTGACATGGGAGAACAGCACATCACATACCACTTTCCAACTGCTGGAAGAACTTTCCATAGTGAAGTGTACATAAAGGGGCCAGGTGGCTGGCTAATGCACACTGTAAGGAGCAATGTACCATTTGATGTTCACCCCACTTGCATTATTCTGCTGCATTTGTCTGTCGCTTGCGCTTCAGGGTCCATGTAGAACATTTAGCACTGATTTTTCCTGTTTGTTTAGGTATCATGAGGTACTCCATTACTGTAGTGATCATCATGGGCAGCATACAGTTAAAAGGAGAAGCACTGCATTAAAGCCCTGTACAGACAACGACATCTTGTTCCACTAATGGTGCAATAGGATGGCACAACTTCCTGTTTCAATAGCTAGCATGCCATCTGGTAGCTATGTTTGTACACACAATGAGTAGCTATTTTTGTATACATAAGGACTGCAGATGGTGCAACATTATTTTAGAAAATGGCTGATGATGAACTGAGAGTGGTAGCTTCTGTTTATGCAGTCATTACTGCAGTAATACTTTCACAATGTAAACAAAGAAATTTACATCAGCATAAAAGAAGATGGTGGAGTAGACCTCGGATTTTAAGACGTGATGACGGCAGTTGGGTATTGCACTGTCTATTACACAATGAACTGAGGTTGGAGGACAGGGAATCATACAAAATTTTCTGAGGATGGGCAACAAGGAATTCTTAACATTGCTCCATTTAGTAGGTACAAAAATAATGAGGCAAAACATAGTTATGTGAGACTGTATTTCATCTTCAAATATGTGAGTAGGTACCTTGATATAAGCCTAGTATTACTAAGCTGCTGGACACACAGCACATACTTGTAAGCTTGTCATTATTTCCATAATTTTATTTAGGTTAGTTCTAACACCAAGTCTCCTAGATACTGGAGAAAGCTACAGAAGCCTAATGTTTTCATTCAGAATAGCTATAAGCATGATTTCCTCAATTATGTCTGAAACCTGTAACGCAGTTTACCAGTGCTTGAAGCATTCATACATGAAGGTATGCTGGTTTCATTACATTTCTTCAGAATATGA
This sequence comes from Schistocerca serialis cubense, assembly GCF_023864345.2. Taxonomy (NCBI): domain Eukaryota; kingdom Metazoa; phylum Arthropoda; class Insecta; order Orthoptera; family Acrididae; genus Schistocerca; species Schistocerca serialis. The sequence goes on along the minus strand of NC_064647.1, from coordinate 183,492,130 downwards.
CCAAAATAAGTTAATGTAATAACACATTTACATAAGCTGAGAAACACAATAAGTGAACCATTATTGTTGAGAAGTATTACTCTTTGCAAGAAACTTATTTCAGGGTGGGGGTGTATTCTCTGTGCCTCTGCCACAACCTTTTGCTGCAGTTTTATTTGTTACATTTAGTTAATTGTCAATCCCCTAGCATTCCCTTTATTCTGCTAAGTTTGTTAAAAATAGCAACGAATTCTTAAAAACGACATTCTTAACAATTTCCAAAAAGTATGTGGGGAATGCAGTATCTCCAACCCAACCTTCAGCTGTGCCTATGTGCAGGCATTATCACATATTTTTATAGTTCGGCAATTATATTCATATGTAGCTCCACATTGTAAAAGTTTATGTTAAGATTTGAACCTTACAATTTATAGGCCCAAACTGTCCCTCCCCTACCTCAGAAAGTTTCAGACAAAATCAGTGCACTTCATAACTTACCATTTTCAATTCTTAGGGGAAAATATGTCTGATACACAGTGATTCCAGAGTTTTAAGCTCAACTGTGTATGAAAGTCCCCTCGACATATTCACATCATATTTTCTGTCCTTCAGATGGCCTCAACAGAAAGTGAATGGAAACATGTAACTGTTCCAAAACATGTGGAACTTTCCAAACTGCCTTGGTGCTTTAGGTGGGAGGCATGTGGAACTCCGACCCCAAAGATGTACGAGTTCACATTGTCACAATTACAAAGGAGGAATTGGCATTGTGTTACTGACACTTGATGCATATTATAAATTTACACCTATGGAAGTGGGTTGTAATGGGAGGGTTAATGATGGAGGAATGTTCCAGATTCAGTTCACACTGTGAAATTCTTACTGATGCTGAAAATTTAGTGAATATTCCTCAATCAGAGACATTGTCGGGAACTCAAACTGCAGTGCCTTATTAGAGATTATAACGCACCAGCAGAAAATATTTAATTACTGTTTGAACAGGGCAAGAAGAACTTCTGAAAATTCTTGTGGAATACTGAGCAACAGGTTCAGAATTTTCCTTAAGAAAATGGAGCTACCAATTAGAGCTGTAGAGAAAATCACATTGTCTATTTGTGTGCTACATAGTTTTTCACTGGATACATGTGTGAAGAGTTATGTTGGACAATTGGAAAAGAAAGATGACACAAATTGTGTATCATCATCCTGGGACAATGGCAGAAAAATAATCTGAGAGGCATAGGAAAATTACGTCATCAAGTTAGTTAAAGAAGCTAGGAAAGTGAGACACACTCTTCATTAATATTTCAACACTACTGGGCAAGTACAGTGTCAGTGGGAATCTGTAAAAAAATCTCAGTAGTGATACAGAACCAAATCTTCAAAATAATTAATGTAAATTATGACTGAAAAGTTAATATGGTATGCAGGAGAGAGTATGATATTCAAAGTTAACTCAATTGGTATTAGCAATAAATTTTGTAATTAGAATTTGCTATAATTACATTTTACATTCAAGGTAATGCACTGCATCAATTAGTATTTACACGCTTTATGAAATTAAATTTTAATGAAAATAAAAAAAACAGACTTGTTACCAAAAAAAAGAATAAATAAATAAATAAATGATCTTGTGACTCATTGTTGCCCAAGTCTTTCTCCTGTACATTACAAAGTATGTTAAATATCCCTCTCTTTGCTTTCATCACCAGATATTTATTCTTTCTTTGCTATAGAGTAGCAGTTACACACGAGTCAAATACTTCAACATCAGTTGGAGCAGTTTTTGGTTTATTTACGCTGATCAGTATATTGTCAGCTCTTTTCAAAATTGCATTTTCTTCTTCACTGTAAGCACCCTTCCTTTTTGTCCCCTTGATCATACCACTTCCACATGGACTGCTTCACAATGATGATAACGATGCTGTTTGAAATGGCTGGTCATTTTGTGCAACGTCGCATTCCTCTATAATTACGAAATCCTCAATGGGAGAGTTTGGGATCTCGTTGACAAGACAGTCATCCAAGAAGATAATGAACAAGTGTACGTACACACACACACACACACACACACACACACACACACACACACACACACACACACACACACTGTATATGACTTCATCTAATGTATTTTGTGAGGTCTGCCAAGACAAACAAGGATCTCAGCTTCTCCCCCCCCCCTCCCCCCCACCTACTTTACTAACTAGAGGGGAAACCGAAGTGTAAAAAATTACTTACTGTGACATCCATGCTTTCTTGTGCCAATAATAATGTCCAAATGATAACAAACAACATAAACTGCTTATATTAATATTACTCACTGGCTCATGTTTGACGACAGTCACACCACATACAGAACTTCGATGTTCTCCCTGTGCAGTCTTCTGGAACAAGAAAATGTGTAAGTGAAGACACACTACGGACAATAATCTGAAACTGAATCATGCACTTTTTTAAAAAAAAGAAGTTTGTTAAGTTCTAGATTCGTGTATTGTGTATTTGAAGGAGTATTTGTACTTCACTTGTCTGATGTTTCAACCAATTTATTATTGTTGAGTGGAATATGAAATTAAGCCAGTCTTTGGAACTTTAATTTTCCTAAACACACACACATTCTGTCAGTAGGTGCTAAGCTTGAATTACTATTTTCTGACTGCAACAATCTGGGAGGTTTTTTACAATTTGTCCTTAGATGTATGACTAGAAAATGAAAATCTTTCAGAAATTCAAATCAAAATGGAAAGGATATCATATTGGCCATTCAGTATGTAAATTATTCATCACTATCAGTACAAACCTGCATAGTGGTGTTAGCATTGTAGCAAACACTAGTTCATTGATGTAGCCTTTCATGGTACAGCATTAAATACCATCTTTCAGTCAACACAAATCGTAATGGATATAGTACATGTAGTGTAGCAATTGAATAATCTAAGCAGGAGTCTTCTGTTAATAATGTTAAATGGTAGGCTGCCGCTTCATAAATGTAAATAGAGTATACAGCAAATGCTTCTAGATAATAAGAAAAGTTGTCCACCTATAGTTGTAGTTATTACCCCAATCAACAGAAGCATTTATTCATAGCACCGTATTATAGGAAAGTATATTTTACTTGTTTACATCCTTATAGATTCTACCTAATGAATGAGTCTTTAAGCATGATGTCTAAATTAACAATTTTCTAGCCCTGCTGGTGTTCAATCTCACTGTAATTTTTATAGTTTTCCATGTGAAATGTTTCACTCAGTGGAGTGTGCTTAACTCTTGAGTGGTTGTGCTGTTTTTTATAACGCAAGTGGATGCATGGCATACTTTGCACAGCTGTAAAGAATAGCTGTCTTTATGTTATAAAGGTAAACATGTATGATCAATAAAATAAAGTTCAATCTTATTTTAATTAAACAATAAAATCATCTAAATTACATAACCTAAATCATTGTTTAATTAAATAATAACAAGATAAACTTTTGTTTTATAGCTCTGTCGCCATGTACAAGTGTTATGCCACAGTAATGACTGACTTGAAGTATCAAACAGTACAGTTGCATCAGATCCCAGTCAGCCACTTGTTTGATTGCTAATTGTCTAATAGACAATTGCCTCAAACTGGGATTGTGCTCTCGCCTTAGAATATGGATCATCTTCTTGCAAATGATAGTAACATTTTTTTTCAACTACTTTGCTGTTTATTTTATGTTACTGCTGCTCACTTGGACGTATAACAGTACAACTTATCACTGTGTTAGCTGAAGTAATAATGAAGGAATAGGTAGGGGCTCACAATTACAAACAATGGAATGGCACAAGAGAATGTCATTTGTGGTTGGCGCACTTGATACATAGGTGCGTCCACTCAAGGATTAAGGTCAACAGCCCATCTTTCCTTACGTGTTGGTTTACCAAGAGCAACATTACTCTCTTTCCCGTGGAACACAGCTGAAAATCGGTTACACAAAGAAATGGCCAGTTCAGTGTCAATAACCAATAGTTATTTTAGAACAAATACTGATTCTATAGGGGAAGAGTTGACATAACAGTTCAGCACTAAGAATGGAATGTATTCAAGAGCAGATTCTCCAAATACTGAGAAGTTGCTTTTCTGGCTGTCAGAAGTTTCAGTTGTGAACAGAAATCTTTCCCTCCTAAACAGAAACCACATTGCAGCAACAAGGTACACACTGTGTGTCCACCACTTTGTAGCAAATTTGAAGAACACAAGTAGGGAGTAAACATAGAGATAAATTATAGTGTCTAAAAACTGGAAACAAACACACACAGGAACTGAAAGTCAGCTGCAGAAGAAACTGGAAACGTGGAGTTTTTTACTTCTTGTAACTAAATCAGTTGAGATGATATAAACATTTCACAGTCTTTCACAACAGTAGTTCACAGATGTATTTTCCATCCAAAATAAACTGCAGCTAGAGAGAATGTGGAAACTTTGTCAAGGAACAGCAAGTAATAAAAGGCTGTCATCATTACCACATAAAACCAACAACCTAACTTAAAATTTAAAATGTCATGCCGCTTTTCCTGATACAGGTGTAAAAAAGGTATTAACACATTATCTTGTAAACCACAAATAAAACTGTCAAGGTGAGCATAAAAGACATATTATTGGGGGTTAGATCGGAATGGGCCTAATAATGAAGAAGAAAATATGGATATTGGTGAACTACTATAAACAGCCTAGTGAACAAATTATCGAAGCCAGGATATCTATATATCTACAGCTACACTCTGTGAACCACAGTGAAATTCATGGCAGAGGGTATGTCCCATTTTACCAGTTATTGAGATTTCTCTCCATAGCATTCATATATGAAGTGTGGGAAGAATAACTGTCTGAATGTGTCTGTGTTTGCATCAATTATTCTAAACTCATCCTCACCATCCCTGTGTGGGCTATGTTGGGGGTTGTAGTGTATTCCTAGAGTCATCATTTAAATCTGGTTCTTGAAACTTTGTCAGCAGAATTTCTCGGGATAGTTTACATCTACCTTCAAGAGCTGCCAGCTTTTTCAAAATCTCTATGACACTTTCCATGGATCAAACAAACCTGTGACCATTCATGCTGCCCTTCTCCATATGTGTTCAATATTTCCTGTTTGATCTATCTGGTACAGGTCCCCCACACTTGAGCAATATTCTAGAAAAGGTCAGACAACCGATTTGTAAGCAATCTTCTGTGTAAACTGATTGCACTTCCCCAGTGTTCTACCAATAAATCAAAGTCTACCACCTACTTTACCCACAACTGAGCCGATGTGTGCATTCCACTTCATATCTCTACAAATTGTTACATCCCGGTATTTGTACAAGTCCACCAATCCAAACAATGATTCACTGATATTATAGTCATAGGATACTGTATTTTTTCATATTGTGAAGTATATATTTCTACATTTTTGAATATTTACAGCAAATTGCCAATCTTTGCACCACTTTGAAATCTTATCAAGAATTGATTGAATATTTACACAGCTTCTTTCAGACAGTACTCCATTTTAGATAACTACATCATCTGCAAAAAACCTGAGATTACTATCAATATCATCTGCAAGTTCATTAATATACAACACTAACAGTAAGGCCCTCGACACACTTCACTGAGGAAGTGTACAAATAAAAGTATATAGATCCCTTCTAGGTCTGCAAGTTATAAGAACAATGAAAAATAAATACAATGAGATAAAGCCACATTACGAAAGACGGCAGCTGAACATTAAGCACAAATGTAAGATAATGGTGCCAGGTGCGAAAATAGCTGGAGAAACTTTAACTAGAAGAAACAAATGAAATAGGACGCTACTTGCTAGAATTCTGTACTGAGTTCAATTTAAACATTGCAGATAACTGATTTTAAAGTAATGAGAGAATGCTGCATAGATGGAGAAGACATGAGAACATTGGAAAGTTTCAGACTGTCACTCTGTTACGCAATATGAGATTTAAATATCAGGGTTTCAACTACAAAACTTCTACAGGAGCATGTATCAATTATGAAAGACAGACTAAAACTTAGCAAATTGCAACCGGGTGCAAAATTAATGAGATGGGATCTGCATAAGTTGAAAAACAGATACAAGACTACATGGCAGAGGTCACACACAGGTGGGCTGTGAACTGTGATGTCACCCAAAGTCCTCTTGCCATTGTGCACTCCACTGAAGCTAATAGGCGCACACAAGCTTAACTCAGTTGCAGATATTAATGTAATTGAGATTTTCCATGTTTTAGTGTATTATTATTATTATTATTATTAAGCTATACATTAGACTATTTTTTTCTATGTTCAGTCAAATGCTACTGTAAATCCTCTGAAGGATGTCAACCTCTTTCACCATCTAAGAGGGCGCTGGGGTAGAGGCTCACACAGACTTAGACTACACAGATCCGTAGTATGGAGTAAGCCCCTATAATGTCATTTTAAACTATTAATTGTATTAACAGATTTTCTTTTTCTATTTTGGAAAGTTATGTTAGTTACAACTTTCTTTCATTTTTTTGTCTTTCTCCACAGTTCACTTACTACCTTTGAATCCTGATGGAAGTGTGTTTCCTTACAAAAAACATTACAACAAAGTCCTCCATTCCTGGACACCTCTCAATTATAATGTCCTTTAACCTTATGAAACCTCTTGAATTACAATCAATGAAACTATCATGGAATTTTTGAAATTCTCTTTCCACTGTCAAAGCGAATTCCATAAAACTTCCAGTTGGCTTATTTACAGATCCTCTTAAAATTGTTTGAAGCCAGTTCTTTCCTTACACGTTTATATGATCAGTTCATTTTCAGGAATTACCTGATAGGATTTCGTTCACATTACACCTCAAAATCAAAGAGTTAATATTTTGGGAGATGGTAGTAGGCAAAGAGTGGTCATAGAATCTCCCTAGTTCTCTTATGTTGGAAAAGGAAGCAAATTATCAGTAGGTTTCTCCTTCCCCCCCCCCCCCCCTCTCTCTCCATTTTTTTTGGGGGGGGGGGTAGGTGGGGGATGGTTCATTCTTTTCTGTTTTCTCATTTTTTCTTTTGCTATAAGAAAAATATACTGGTCTATTTTTTGTTCTTTTTTCCTATCCTCCTCTTTTCTTCTTATTACTTTCACTGTGACAGTGACATCATACAGTACTCGTAACCCATTAGCTTGTTGTGGTAATTAACTTACACATGCACTGTTTAATCTGAATCCATCAACAAGAGTTCTTGAGTTCAGTGCAAAAAAGCCATTGCTTATGACTTTTACAGACTCATCAACATAACTGAACTCAACAAGGTTGTGACAAAGGCTTGCCCTACACTCGCAGAAACCAGCTCAGCTGTTTTCCTTACATTTTTTCTTTCCTTACCAGCAACAAGCAAATGGTTCATGGTTACTTTATGAGAATATTGTATATCTATACCAGTGCTCTGAAGTTCAACGAATTTATGAATGGTTCTTTTGTGAATAAACTACCAGATTTTAGTCAATAAACAATGTCAAGCGGGTGATTCCATAACATTTTCAAAACGACCACCTCAGATTTCTTTCTAATTTTGTGCATCCAATTAACCAGATAAGAGCTGGATAAATACCAATTTGCAAAAGTATCCAACAATAATGAAGAAAATTACAGGTCTGCAAAGTTTGGAAATTGTGTGAAATTTACATGTGTGTGTCTCAACATAAACGACTATAATTTTGATTCTAATCCACAGACAGCAAGAAAACTTATATCACTGAAAATCTAATGAGTGGAGCTTCATATTGACATGCAAAATGACGGGTTTCTACGAATTTTCACATTCAAGATCACTAATTGTGTCCTTAGACTTTGAATAACTCAAAACACACGTTTTTTCTCTTTTTTTCGGAAAAAATTACTCTATTGCTCCAATATGTTACTATAAACATGGTAAACACCAAAGGTATCATGCCCAAAAATTTTTGTTCTAAGCATCAGTACATCAGCACATAGCAGGAAGGAGCACATATACAGGGGCTGTTCAGAAAGTAAGTTGACTTTTCAAATTGCACAGGCAACATACATTCAACTATTGGTTTTTTTTGTTATGTTGGTACACATGTCCTGAACATATGTTCACAGTTTAAGTATTGTTTTTGACAGATGGAAAGGTTAGACATGTTTTAGTGTGCTTGGTGATTTTCGATCATTATAAAAAATTGAGAAAAGAATTTGCATCAAATTTTAAGTGAAAATTGGAATCAAAGCTCTAAAACACTTGAAACGTTGACAGTGGCATACGGTGAGTCAGCTCTAAAAAAAAATGTTTATTAGTGGTACAAGCTCTTTCGAGATGGCCAAGAAGATGCCAATGACGAAGCTCACTCTGGACAGCCCAGCTCATCAACAACTGATGATAATGACAAAGCTGTGAAGAAAATTGTTTTGGAAAATCATCGAATTACTGTAAGAGAAGTTGCTGAGGATTTTGACATATCGGTCGGCTTATGTCATGCAATTTTTTTTTTTTTATGTTTTGAGCATGAGACAGGTGTCAGCGAAGTTCGTTCCAAAACTTCTCAATTTTGATCAGATGAACCATTGGATGAGCATCACTCCGGAGCTCTTGAATGACATCAATGATGATCCTGATTTGCTCAAAAGGATCATAACTGGTGACGAAACATGGGTTTATGGTTATGACATCAAAACCGAAATGTAATCATACCAATGGAAAAATCTGGAGAGGCAAGTCAGAAAACAGAATGTCGAGTTTGATCAAATGTAAAAGTTTTGTTCAATGTGTTTATCAATTACTGTGGCATAGTGCATCACGAATTTTTGCCTCAAGGTCATATGGTCAATAAGGAGTACCTTGATGTTATGCACCGTTTGCCACAAGCAATACACAAAAAATGTCCAGAAGTGTGGAAAAAGAATTCAAGGCTTTTGCATCACAACAATCCACCTCCTCAGTCATCATTGCTTGTGAGAGATTTTTTTGGCCAAAAACAATGTGACAATCATGCCTCAGCCACCATATTCATCGGATTTGGCCCCCTGCGACTTTTTCCTGTTCCCAGAAATGAAGAGACCTATGAAAGGATGAAGATTTTCAACGAATGAGGAAATAAAAACTGCATTGCCGGAAGTACTCGAGGTTGTACCAAAAAGTGCCTATGAGAAGAGCTTCGAGGAATGGAAGAAGCATTGGCAAAAGTGTATTGTATCTGACAGGGATTACTTTGAAGGGGACAACAAGAATATTGATGAATAAATAAATATTTTTTCATAAAAATATAAAGTCATTTTACTTTTTGAACACACCTCATATATGAAACACAAATTATTAAAAAGTGCGGTTCATAAGAAAAGTTGCACAAAATATGGTTTATCTCACTGTAGTGTGTTTACAACACTGTAGTCACCTGACCAGAAGTCTTGTTCCTCCTGCCACCGAACTTCACTAATTCCCACTATATCTAACTTTAACCTATCCATATCCCTTTTTAAATTTTCTAACCTTCCTGCCCGATTAAGGGATCTGACATTCCACGCTCCGATCCGTACAACGCCAGTTTTATTTCTCCTGATAACGACATCCTCTTGAGTAGTCCCCGCCAGGAGATATGAATGGGGGACTATTTTACCTACGGAATATTTTACCCAAGAGGACGCCATATTTAATCATACAGTAAAGCTGCATGCCCTCTGGAAAAATTACGGCTGTAGTTTCCCCTTGCTTTCAGCCGTTCGCAGTACCAGCAAAGCAAGGCCGTTTTGGTTATTGTAACAAGGCCAGATCAGTCAATCATCCAGACTGTTGACCTTCAACTACTGAAAAGGCTGCTGCCCCTCTTCAGGAACCGCACGTTTGTCTGGCCTCTCAACAGATACCCCTCCGTTGTGGTTGCACCTACGGTACGGCTATCTGTATCGCTGAGGCAAGCAAGCCTCCCCACCAACGGCAAGGTCCATGGTTCATGGGAGGGGTTATAAACACAAAATCAAATAGGGGTAATGCAAGAGTAGGTTTAATAATGAATAGGAAAATAAAAATGCGGGTAAGCTACTACAAACAGCATAGTGAACGCATTATTGTGGCCAAGATAGGTATGAAGCCCACACCTACTACAGTAGTACAAGTTTATATGCCAACTAACTCTGCAGATGACGAAGAAATTGAAGAAATTATTCAGATAGTGAAGGGAGAAGAAAATTTAATAGTCACGGGTAACTGGAATTCGAGTGTAGGAAAAGGGAGAGAAGGAAACGTAGTAGGTGAATATGGATTGGGGCTAAGAAATGAAAGAGGAAGCCGCCCGGTAGAATTTTGCACAGAGCACAACATAATCATAGCTAACACTTGGTTTAAGAACCATGAAAGAAGGTTGTATACATGGAAGAACCCTGGAGATACTAAAAGGTATCAGATAGATTACACAATGGTAAGACAGAGATTTAGGAACCAGGTTTTAAATTGTAAGACATTTCCAGGGGCAGATGCGGACTCTGACCACAATCTATTGGTTATGACCTGTAGATTAAAACTGAAGAAACTGCAAAAAGGTGAGAATTTAAGGAGATGGGACCTGGATAAACTGACTAAACCAGAGGTTGTATGGAGTTTCAGGGAGAGCATAAGGGAACAATTGACAGGAATGGGGGAAAGAAATACAGTAGAAGAAGAATGGGTAGCTTTGAAAGATGAAGTAGTGAAGGCGGCAGAGGATCAAGTAGGTAAAAAGACGAGGGCTAGTAGAAATCCTTGGGTAACAGAAGAAATATTGAATTTAATTGATGAAAGGAGAAAATATAAAAATGCAGTAAATGAAGCAGGCAAAAAGGAATACAAACGTCTCAAAAATGAGATTGACAGGAAGTGCAAAATGGCTAAGCAGGGATGGCTAGAGGACAAATGTAAGGATGTAGAGGCTTATCTCACTAGGGGTGAGATAGATACTGCCTACAGGAAAATTAAAGAGACCTTTGGAGATAAGAGAACGACTTGTATGAATATCAAGAGCTCAGATGGAAACCCAGTTCTAAGCAAAGAAGGGAAAGCAGAAAGGTGGAAGGAGTATATAGAGGGTATATAAAAGGGCGATGTATTTGAGGACAGTATTATGGAAATGGAAGAGGATGTAGATGAACATGAAATGGGAGATACGATACTGCGTGAAGAGTTTGACAGAGCTCTGAAAGACATGAGTTGAAACAAGGCTCCGGGAGAGCAAGTCCTGACAAAACTCTACCATCTGGTGAGCAAGATGTATGAAACAGGCGAAATACCCTCAGACTTCAAGAAGAATATAATAATTCCAATCTCAAATAAAGCAGGTGTTGACAGATGTGAAAATTACCGAACAATCAGTTTAATAAGCCACAGCTACAAAATACTAACATGAATTCTTTACAGACGAATGGAAAAACTAGTAGAAGCCGACCTTGGGGAAGATCAGTTTGGATTCCGTAGAAACACTGGAACACGTGAGGCAATACTGACCTTACGACTTATCTTAGAAGAAAGATTAAGGAAAGGCAAACCTACGTTTCAAGCATTTGTAGACTTAGAGAAAGCTTTTGACAATGTTGACTGGAATACTCTCTTTCAAACTCTAAAGGTGGCAGGGGTAAAATACAGGGAGCGAAAGGCTATTTACAATTTGTAAAGAAACCAGATGGCAGTTATAGGAGTCGAGGGACATGAAAGGGAAGCAGTGGTTGGGAAGGGAGTAAGACAGGGTTGTAGCCTCTCCCAGATGTTATTCAATCTGTATATTGAGCAAGCAGTAAAGGAAACAAAAGAAAAATTTGGAGTAGGTATTAAAATCCATGGAGAAGAAATAAAAACTTTGAGGTTCGCCGATGACATTGTAATTCTGTCAGAGACAGCAAAGGACTTGGAAGAGCAGTTGAATTGAATGGACAGTGTCTTGAAAGGAGGATATAAGATGAACATCAACAAAAGCAAAACGAGGATAATGGAATGTAGTCAAATTAAGTCGGGTGATGCTGAGGGAATTAGATTAGGAAATGAAACACTTAAAGTAGTAAAGGAGTTTTGCTATTTGGGGAGCAAAATAACTGATGACGGTCGAAGTAGATAGGATATAAAATGTAGGCTGGCAATGGCAAGGAAAGCGTTTATGAAGAAGAGAAATTTGTTAACATCGAGTATTGATTTAAGTGCCAGGAAGTCATTTCTGAAAGTATTCGTATGGAGTGTAGCCATGTATGGAAGTGAAACATGGACGATAAATAGTTTGGATAAGAAGAGAATAGAAGCTTTCGAAATGTGGTGCTACAGAAGAATGCTGAAGATTAGATGGGTAGATCACATGACTAATGAGGATGTATTGAATAGGATTGGGGAGAAGAGAAGTCTGTGGCACAACTTGACCAGAAGAAGGGATCGGTTGGTAGGACATGTTCTGAGGCATCAAGGGATAACCAATTTAGTATTGGAGGGCAGCGTGGAGGGTAAAAATCGTAGAGAGATACCAAGAGATGAATACACTAAGCAGATTCAGAAGGATGTAGGTTGCAGTAGGTACTGGGAGATGAAGAGGCTTGCACAGGATAGAGTAGCATGGAGAGCTGCATCAAACCAGTCTCAGGACTGAAGACCACAACAACAACAACAACAACAACAACAACAACAACAACAACAACAACTCACTGTAGTAGTATTATGAACCATTTTCTATGTTCTTCGACTGAAAAGGTAATAAAAAGTGGTTAAATCTCGTCTCATCAGATCTGATGCACGGAGAGTTTAAGTCCTTCCACTGGTATCATTGGATACAGTTTTGTGAGAATGTTACATCTTCTGATAACACAAGTGCCCAGTTTGGCAGGAAACACAATAACGGAACTAATCCACGTGGATGCAAGAAGCAGGCCTGCACTTCGTAAGTTCGCAAGACCAGTGACTGCCATACACACTGGCAACAAATCCATATATGTCTGTTAACAACATTTCATTCACCATAGCAATCACTGTCTCTGCTCTGCTCACTACAGAAGTGTTCTGATCCTTTTTTGCTATACCTTTGTTAATAGGTATTACAATACAGAGCTTATGGGTACCTGGAATCATTCTTGCATTCTTGAAATGTTGCCACAGCTTGGCAATGTCTTGATGATGAGAAGCAAATGTATATTGGAAGGAATATAAAGGAATATTTTCTTTGTACCATAGAATACTACAAGTGCATCCCAGGTAATGCTAAATGAGCTAGAATGAATCAGCAGCCAGATCAAATATTGGATGTACTGGATACAAACATGCAGGCAAATCAAAATCAAAAAGCCTCAAAAATGCACCTTCTCAGGAAAAACCAATTAAAAGACTTGGCCCTTCAGGCCGAGTATGCCATTTAAACACGGACGGCTGAAAGCGAGTATATATCCAAACTCCTAATAGATAATGATACTGGTGCAGTTCTGATATAGGCAACACATGCTCCAACTATGGAAGACCTGTGTGAAAGGGGTAGGATGCATGGCTACGATCTTCTGGGTGTTCCATATTGCAATGTGTATGGTGTTACCACCTGCGTAAGGACAAATATCGAGTATGAGCGCCTCATTTAACAAATACAGAAAATAAGATCCATTATGTCTTGAACAGATGAAGGAGACCATTATAAATAATATTTCCAAGCCACCAAATGTGCCTGGCCACTGGATATTATGCCAATTAATGCATACTCATTGGTTTTGCTGATGATTTTTATAGTCACCATGGTCATTGGGACTACCCACATGACAATGAATGTGGTACTGCACTCAACGACTTGGCTGAAAATGAAGATCTATACCTGGTTTATGGTTCCAAGGATTTGGGATCTTTCAGATTGGCCGCTTGGCAAAGGTATTAAAATCCCAGATCTCTGCTTTGTGTCCCAGGACTGCAGAGGGCACCCAGTGCCTATATCCAGAGAAGTTACACCTAGCATAGTCCATATCGATTCAGGCAGGCTAGGAAAAAATCTTACCTTCATAGTCTCGGATGTTACTGAATTTAGCATATGTTAAAATGAAAGACTAAGTAAGGAACATGTATTTTTTTGCTTTCTCCAAAAAATGTCTGCTCCGAGATACAGCCCTCCAAAGATGACACTGCTAATACCATTTTGAAGATGTGAATTTTGGAAAAAAAAAATGGTTTGGTTTTTTAATGAAAGATAATTGCTTTATAATTACAAAGAAATTCTCCATTTGGACTTACCTGTCAAATTTCTTTTACTATAGTGTCCTGAACTTAAATTATAATAAAAATGCCAATCCATATTTTTTTGTTTTTTGTTGATTAGCACCATATAGTTCTACATTCCCTGAAAATGAGACCTTCCACTTTTAGGTCAAATAGGTTTTATAAACAACTGAAATTTTTGCCATACATAAAACCTTTTTTATCATCACATAACAGGCTCGTAAAAATCAAAACCTAGCCTTATTTAACATAATTTTACTTTTGAATGATGAGCAAGAGACTCATTTTTGAAGCGTTTTAAATGGTTCCAAAATACATGTGAAAGGTCCAAAAACTTAAAAAGGTTTCAACTTGTACAACTACTGTGCACTCTTTTTTGCACTGAAATTAGCCAGTCAATGAACTAAAAATATGTTCAACTGCTTCAGCATCTTCCTTTGATATAGAGTGATGCCTTCCTGTTGAACCAATAGGAAATGGAGCACTTACAATCTTCAAAACATTGTGAACAGGAAGTGAGCACTGATGATTGCTGTTGTCCTTCAGCTGGAAATCTATATCCAGCAGCTAGTCGATGTGGTAGCATTAAGTTCATTACAATTTCGTTTAACTCACAACTGGTTTCTATAACCACTGCACTCCACCAGCCACAGTCACACACACACACGCCAAAAACATCCCATTTCTCAGGTTGTGAATCCGAATATTATCATGCTGTTTCAGAGTTGTTGGCTGAACGAACAAAATTTCTTCTTTCTTGATCTTTAAAGTGCTTGCAATACGAGTTCACCCATCAATCTGAGTCCAAATATATGTCTTCTGAATTGCTTTCACAGTAGTAGTTTATTTGGACCATTCTTTTTTCTGCACACGGAATTCTTTGCTTTCTTCTTTGGACAAAAGAACGAGGACTGTGGATATGTAAGATTTCATGACTGGTAAAATCTTCAGTATTCTGAATTGCAGCAGTATTTGGTCTGGAAAGGTTATGTTTTGTAGCATGGTGCTTCAGCAGGCCTCCTACGTCATCACAATGCACTTTCCCATGACCAGTAGCACTGTATACTTAGTCGGCTGGCACAAGTGACTTACTCAATTCAAACAGTTGGTAATGATTTTTAAAATGACTAGGAGTACAATCAGAAATAATGACGGTCTCTGCCCCTGTTTGCAATTGAAGAATTTTGTGCATTGCTATCAAAGCATGTGCTGAGTCATGTCCGGGGTCATCAATTATAACTGCAACACTTGTAGTCTTGTTTTGAAAATATGTCACTCCTGTAAAAACTGAAACCTGGTCATTACTCCAATGATACCCTTGTACTTCTTGTGGGAGAATTACACACCAGTTCTCCGCAAAATCACCGGGAATTACTAAACATAGTTCTTCAGCCTGTACACACCCTTTCACTTCTGCAGTTTGTTGTTGTTGCAATTTCTTCAGATTCTGGTGTGTTACTGGTTTCACTGACCATTTACCAAGTTTATCAATGAAAATGTCAAAGGCAACAGTTTTCTTAATTGGTTTATTTTCCTTCCATGTTGCATATGTCATTTCTGCAGAGTTATCTGCTACGTCTTCTAGGCCAAGTGTCTGTAGAGACAGTCCTCCCTTTCCACGGCAGTCACCACAGTCTTGAAACAAACAACTCTCTCGCTTTACATCACAGACTACTAATGACTTCAAATGCCCCGCCTAGGTGTCATATGTCACATGCTCCAGCAAGTTCTTCAAAGTCACCACACAAAGTTCAAAATTCATGCAGTGCACTCAGAGTCATCTCTAGGTGGGCGTGGAACTACCCAGTTAGGTTGAATTGCATAAAATTTTGATCTTCCAATATGTGAAGTTGCATAGTTGCTCTTATAAACTGCAAAAATTTCTTTACTACTGTGAGTTGTGTACCTCTTCACTTCTAGAACATTTTGACCTTTAAGGTTATAGTGTCTTTTCTGTTGGTACTCTGGCAAGAACAGTCCCATTTATCTTCCAGATAAAATGACTGCACTATCTGAACTTGAGCTGCTTCAACAGGATGACCATAATAGGGATCTGGTCTTCCAAAGACTCCTTTTACAGACCTCACATTTCTTAATTTGTCTACCGTGTATTTTGATACTGATGGAACATGGTTCAAAATTATTTTCTTTGAAAACATATCTGGAATAATAGTTAAAACTTGCACCTTTTCACTGAAGGATGCACAATATTCAACAGCTGAATAGATATTTGTGAAAATTCCTGGCTCAAGGGGCAAGAGTGCTTTGGTAATTCTTCTTCTGAAGATGGAATTTCTACTTTGAAGAGTGTGGGCAATTTTGCTGTAATTTATTCATTCATAGCTTTAGTAATTTCTTTGCACTTTCTTGGTGCATAGAGCATACGACTCTACTTCTCTGACCACGGTTTCTTAACATGACTGACACCTACATATATAGTTGACTGACTCAGGGTATTTAATTCCTCCTCAACTGATGAAAAATCTGCATCATCTGCACCATGGGAGGTTTCACCTTGTTCAGATACTATCACTGTTTTATTCTGTCAAAACATTTAGAACACAAAATGTCATCACTGGAAACATCTTCACTTTCAGTCTTCAAATGAGAACATTTATTCCCAACCCGAACAGAGTCTGTTACATCTCTTATTGATATACAAATAGTCAGCACACTTCACTCTCCTGTGGCCCCAGTCAGAAGACATTTCAAACAGTCCTTTTCACAAAACACACTGCAACTATGTCAACTGGCAAATTCCTCATGAAAACAAAGAACTCACTGGATGGTCTCATATTCCTTAGAAGCCTTTTCAGTAAACAAATTAACACTGAACAACTACAATACAGAAACCTGCTATGAATAACCACAACAAAGACACTGACAAGAGACTACAACAAAGTGTAAGAAATATTTGTAACAATGAAATTGAAAAGAAATAAAACAACTTCAGTGAAAACATACATTACCCTTGAAAGTAGAAAAAAATGATTCTTTTAAAATAAAACCTGTCCAACTTAAAAGCAGAAGCTCTCCTTTACAGTAAATATAGTATTACATGGTACTAGTCAACAGAAAAAAAACTAACTTTTCTGGATTGATATTTCTTTTAAAAAGTTTGTTCTGTAAATTATACAAAACATCCCAAAGGTGACAGTAGAAGAACTTAGACAGATATGTCCAAGCAGAGGATACCACTGTAATCATAAAGCAATTATCTTTCAAACAGAAAAAAAACTAACAAAATATCTAGAACTATTATAGAGATACAGCATTTTAAAATTTTTTCCAAAATACGCGTCTTTAAAATGGTGTTCGCAGTGTCATGTTTGGAGGCCTCTATCTTGGGGCAGGATTATTATTTTTTTTTTGATAAAACAAAAAAATACATGTTTCTTACTAACTCCTGAATTTTAACATATGCTAAATTCAATAACATCCGAGACTATGAAGGTAAATCCCCTGCCTGAAGTGATACAGATTATGCCACCTAATTTCCCACACAGCCAAAATAGGCCAGTAATCCTCAATATGGGGCGCTCTGTCCAAATAGTGAGATCTGTACCACAACCCACATCGAATTTCCACAGTGATGACTGGAGGAGCTTTGCTGACCACCTAGATAAGAGATAAATATTTCTGTTTTATTCCACCAGAAACTAAAAACTACTCTTGATTTGTTGGGACCGTTCTTACTGATGCTAAGAAGTTCATCTTTCGTGGATACAGAAAGGAATATATACCAGGGTAGAATGTGCACGGCGAACCACTTTATGAAGAATATAGAAAAACTGGCGACAGCGATATTGCAGATGACTTAACTCCAATGTCTTGATACAGCTAGAAGAGCATGATGGTGTGAGACAGTAGAAAATGTAAATTTCAAACATTCAAGTAGAAAGGCACACAGACTTCTGTGTAAGGTTGGCAGAGCCTCCAATAAACCCATCACAAGCCTGGTCGCTCATGCACCCAAACTGCTAACCATTTAGTTGGGACACCTACATCATTCTGCGACAAACGACATACTTCCAAAATAAAATTCAAACTTACCTCTCTAAAAGCTCAGTGACCAAATGAATCCAATTTCTCTTCATCATGTACACTGACTGAATTGGATGAGGCCTTGAAACAAACTATACCTGGTCAGGATGATATACACCTGGAATCTCTGATAAACACGGATAACACGGATATGTTTGCATTGGCACACAACAGCAAGGTCATTAGTGCCCGTGCAAAAACGGATTGAGACAAGTGCCAGTAAAATACAAAAAACACGTAGATAAAACAGCACGTAAAACACAGGTAACAAAAGTTGGAAAACTATGTGCATACCCACACAGAACCATGGAATGAAGTATTGCATCAGTAATAAAACATTAACAACACAGGAAGAAAGTGGTATAAGGAGCTAAAACAATATACCAGATGGATGTGGCTGGCTGATCACAATAATAAAGAACAGAGAAGCCAACCACTCTGCAACACACTAAAACCTCCAGGCTAAAAGTTTAGGCCAGTGTACAAACACATCACAAAACTTTTAAAACCTTAGTCACACTCGTCTCATCATCAGCTAAAATAGAGAGCAGCAATATTTGCTTCTGGCCTCAAATCACGATACAAAATGCACTCCGTTAAAATATGGCGGTTAGAGATGTGCCTGCCACAAGCATCACAAAACGGGGGATCCTCTCGCCATAGTAAAAAGCTATATGTGAGAGGGCGGTGTCCAAATCCAAGACATGTGAAAGTCATTTCATCCCGCCTGAGCAACTGGAGGAGGAATGCCACGGCTGGGTTATTGACTTCACCATCCACAGCTTATTGAATGTCACCACCAGCCATTCCTTACCCCACAATTGAATGCACTTCCTGTCTAGTGCAGAAATGACAGCCTGCAAGGGAGTAGGACACAGTGCCACATCCTGTCCTCTGCAGGCCTTCTTGACAGCCCAATCGGCCTGTTCATTTCCCCATATCCCTACATGCCCTGGCACCCAGAAGAATGACACCTGCTTACCCTGCCGTTGGAGCAAGTACAGTTGGTCACATATCAGCTGGACCAACTCCTCAGCTGGGTACAGGCTCTGTACTGATTGTAAGGCACTAAGGGAATTGGAGCCAATGAGAAACCGTTTGCCCCAAATACGACACATCTGCTCCCGTGCCTTCTGAGAAAACAGTATACTTGTCAGGAAGGCGAATCCCTACGACATGGCTGCGAACACGACAGAGCAGCCAAGGAAATTCCCTTGCTTGGAGCTATCAGTGTACACTATTTTGAAATTATGGTGCATATCTAAAACATTAAAAAACAGATTGAAATGTAAAATCTGACATACAATCTTTTTTAAAATTCGTCAATTCTAAAATAAGTACGGGCTCTGGAGAAGCCGCAGTGGAAATCTGCTCCAACCGTGATGTAAAATGTGAAGACCGACCACACCCATCTCTAAAAGGCAATCCTGTGCACTAATCCCACAGGGCCTCATTGACTGCTGCTGGTTATGAAAAAGCCTTTCGAGAGGAGGCTGAGCATCGATATGGTAGGTGGGTGGGTGTGAAAAGTTTTTTATATGCCTGGTGCACCATAAGTAGCCATTGCCTGACACGAAGTGGCGGTTCACCAGACTATGCACAGAGCCTTGGTGGCCAGCCAAATACCTTCAAGGTGCACCACATCCAACATCTTTAAATAAGAGGGCCTCGCAGACCCATACACCGTGCACCCATAATCGAGCCGAGATCACAAATGTGCCCCTTTAAAACTGGAGCAGACAAGTCCTGTCTGCTCCCCATATACTATGGCTAAGACATTTTAAAATACTTGAAGCCTTGAGAGACCATTTTTTCGGGTCCTTAAGGTGTAACTACGCAAGCTTAGAGTCAAATATGAGGTCCAGGCACCTCACTGTGTCTTTAAAAGTAAGGACAGTATTCCTGATCCTCAACTCAGGAAAGTTTAAAATGGAACGAGAATGGTTAAAAAGAACACACACGGACTTCTCAGTGGAAAACTTAAAACCATTCTTCTGTGCCCAATCATCCAAATGTCGAAGAGTCAGTTGCAACTGACATGTTGTCTTTGCGAGGCTTGAAGAAGAGCAAAACACAGAGAAGTCATCTACAAACAAAGAACATTGGACAGGAGTTTTTACTATGGATGTAATGCTATTAATAGCTATGGCAAAGACAGCCACACTTAAAACGCTACCTTGAGGGACACTGTTCTCCTGCTCAAAGCTATCAGACAAGATGTCACCAACCTGGTATCTAAAATATCGTGGTGAGAGGAAGGACTGAATAAAACTGGGAAGACAACCACAAAAATCCCATTTGTGAAGCTGATCAAAAATAAGATGTCTCAAAGTAGTATCATAGGCCTTCTCGATGTCAAAAAATATACCTAGCAGGTGATGCCGGCATACCAAAGCCTGTTGTATAGCTGCCTCCAGAGGGGGGCAGGTCATCAAAAGTGGAGCGACACCTACTGAACTCTCACTGAAAGTGACTAAGGACTTGCCTGGATTCTAAGATCCAGACAAGGCGGTGCTTGACCATCCACTCCAAGGTCTTCCCCATGCAGCTAGTGAGGGCAACACTATGGTAACTACTTGGGCATGTACAGTCTTTCCCAGGTTTTAAAGGAGGAATTAAAATTGTCTCACACCACAAGTCAGGTAAGTGACCTGACACCCAAATGGCATTAAAAAGTACAAGGAGGGTATCTTTGTTTCGCGTTGTGAGGTGCTGCAGCATACTGTAGTGGATCCTGTCGTGACCAGGGGATGTGTCGCGAACTGCATACAATGCAGAATTCATCTGCCACATGGAAAATGGGCAGTTGTAATTTTCATCAGAGGTGGATCAGAAGTCCAAACTACACCTCTCGGCAACTGCTCTATGGCACTGGAAACCTGGATCCTGACTGGCTGTTGCAGTAACTGTGATAAAATATGCCGCCATTGTCTGGGCAATATCTTGGGGATTGGTTTGGAAATTCTCCTGATGGTCCCTACACAAATGAACTTTTGGTGGAACGATTAATGGTGTTCAGGAACTGTTGCCACCACCTCTTCTTGCTCTCTCTCGAATAATTCGGCGACATTTTGCCCTTGCCACCTTAAAGGCTGCAAGATTCTCTGCAGCTGGCTGACACTTGAACCTATGCAGAGCCACACACCTGGTCCTAATTTCAGAGCAGCATTCAGAACTCCACCAAGGGACAGGTTGCCTCTTCTGTTTTCCCGTGGACTGTGGTATGAATGCTGCAGCGGCATCGAGGATCAATTTGAAATGTGATCCACCCATTTCTCGACATTTGCAGAATGTTCGAACTGGGGCAACTGGCTATAAAGTGTCCAGTCGGCTCTAATGAGCACCCACTGCAGCAGTTTGCTTTTGGGTTCCACCCCATCTGGCAGGTAAATCCAGATCGGGAAGTGATCACTTCAGTGCAAGTCATCAACCACTTCTCGTTGATCAGTGTGAGCAAGAGCTGGAGAGCAATGCGAGAGATCAACAGCAGAGAACGATCCAGTTGCTGTGCAAAAGTGAGTGCTCTGTCCCGCATTTAGCAAGTATTCGCATGACACGAGAAGCCTCTCAATTGCTCTGCCCCTGGGGCAGATAGTTGCAGAGCCCCAAAGCACATCGTGTGTATTAAAATCACCACTGAGGATGAAGGGGCAGGGGAGCTGTGTAATAAGGTTGGTTATGACCTCTTCATAAAGTGCATCATGTGGGGGCAAGCAAAGGGAACATATTGTCAACGGATGATGCATGTGCGCTGATACAACTGCTTGTAAAGTCGTCTCAAGTGAGAGAGGCGAGGAGTGGTAGGCGGTACTGACGAAAATACCTAGGCCTCCTCTAGCTCTCTCTCCACTTGGGTTGTCCTTTTTGTGAAGTACATAGCCTCGCAGCTCAGAGGTGTACAACTGATAGAAATGAGTCTCCTGGAGACTCAGACACAGTGATCTACTCTGAGATAGGAGACTGGGTTCCTCCCCATGCATCCTGAACCCCTGCAAGTTGTACTGCAGGATGGGAGCCGTTTCATTGATGTTTAAATTTACCCCTATCTTTGCACTGCGGAGGTGAAGCACTTGTAGAATGTGGGGGAGTGGAGGGGCTGCCTGGATCCAAGGCACCTAACTCCATGATGTCCTCCTTATCGGCTAGATGCGAAGAATGTTGTCTCACAGCACTCAGGATAGATTTTGACTCAAATGTTATGAACCTATCCCTGCAACCCGTCCCTTCAAGAATGAGGGGGAAAGGGGACATTGAGAAGCACTCTGCTTGTTGTGTGCCTTCTTGACACTCACTACAGAACTGTTTCTGGTCTCTTATGTGGTGGCTGCTTGGAT
Source organism: Schistocerca serialis cubense (assembly GCF_023864345.2). NCBI lineage: Eukaryota > Metazoa > Arthropoda > Insecta > Orthoptera > Acrididae > Schistocerca > Schistocerca serialis. Next base: position 183,469,597 of record NC_064647.1, on the reverse strand, counting down.
TGCTTTATCCTTGCTCATTTTGCCTTGGCCTGTACAAATGGAAGTACAGCTACTGGTGGTGGATGGTTGTACACTGGACGATGTCTGCGCTGAGGCATCAACCTTAGAAACAGATTTCTGCACCATGGAAGCACAATAAATGGACAAGACGGGAGCTTTCATCGCCTTATATTCCTTTTTGACATCAGCATAGGGGATCTGACCACTGACTTATAGTTCCCGAATTTTTCATTCCTTTGCACAAACAGGGCAGTCTCAGCTCCAGACTGGGTGGCTCCCAGAGCAATCACCACATTCTTGAAACAAACAAGTCTGTCACTGTATGTCACAGACTACTAATGACTTCACATTATGTGCTGTTGAAAAAAAAAAAAGGCCATTCTGCTGTAACATCAAAATCCTCCTGAAAATATGAAAAATCCATGAAATGGTTTTTGTTTCAGTGCTGAGCTACACATCCCCTGAAAAGTAATAAATGTGCTTTGTAGTTGGAAAGTGACATCATAAGAAACTGCTGAAACTGTATTCATTAGTATTTGCATCTCTGTAATAAGATACAAATGGGCGAGTTCCAACCTGTGTGAATTATTCCAGTGAAATCTCTGTAGGCTATTTCACCCAGAATGGCAAAGAACTAATTCTGCCCAAATTGCAATTACTTTGAATTCCTTTTTAGTGAGCTTAAAGAACTAAGTACTGCTGGGTGATAAGTAAATTGGTATCAGTAGTTGTAAACTTGATGCAAACACCTCAATGAAATGGTCGGCTGATATTGTTACATTCTCTCGCACTATCCTGCCTGTTGGTAATCAACACTTAATAGTGATTTCGTCAATGCAATTCATATCAGACAGTTCAAGCACGTAATCAGTGTCTTAGCACACTTGGACAATAAGGACATGCAACAAATGCTGCACAGTGTTTGTAGAATGGTGATGCCTGTTCTTCACACTTTGTTTGTTCTTTCAGTTTACACCCTGCAACCATTAACTTAAATTTCTGGTGCATCTGGCACAGCTGAGGCAACATCTGCAAGCACCGATGGGTTTGGTGATATTTGTTTTCTACATTTGCTGCCAAATTTTCCACCTAGCAATATGTTAGGACCCTTTTTTTACAAACTACTACTAAATAGTACTTCACAGTGCACATACACTGCAGTTTGAGTAAATACGCCACACCCATGAATCAAGCTAATTATGATAGGTTGGCTGTTCACAGCAAGAAATTTTCACCAATTGGTCAGAATAATAGCAGCTGCTATTTGCTGCTGTGCTGGACAAAAAAATACATAAGTAAATAAATAATAGTGGCTACATAGTTGCTTCACAGAATTTGTTAGTGCAGAAATTTAGATGACACAAATTTTTGGGCATGATGCCTTTGGTGTGCCACCTTGATATTAACAATTTTTATAGCAACAACATTACTTGTGAACTACAACAGTTTTTAATAATTTGTGTTCAATATTTATGCTCACTTCTGCATTTTGATAGTGCATTGAAGCCGGCAAAATAAATTTTTGGACATAATGCCTTCAGTGTGCCATCTTCATATCTGCCATGTCTATAGGAACACATTGGAGCAATATAATCTTTTTTTCTTTTTTATTCAAAAATATAAAAGGTGGTGTGATTTGAGACATTCAAGGTTAAAGATTAAGGTCAATGACCTCAAATGTGAAAATTGGGGACTAGTGCAGCAGGGGATACAACCCGTCGGCTTTGGACATTGACGTCACAAGTCGCCAATCGAGAAGCGATTCTTCTTAGTGTTGTAGCTCCCTTCAGTGGCTGATAATGTTTTTTGGCTTTTAAAAAAAAATCTCACGAGATAGAATAAACAGATCCACTTTATTAAGCAATCAGTAAAAAAACGAAACAAACATAACAGCAAAAGCGAAAATGGTAAACTGCTATCTGGCGACTTGTGACATTGTCCAAAGCCGACGGGTTGTATCCCCTGGTGCACTAGACCCGAAAATTGTTAGAAACCCACTATATTGCATGTCAGCGTAGAAATGTTATGGAATTACGCTTTTATGGCATGAGGCGCCTTACAAAAAAAGTACTTTCCTGTTTTGATTTTAATGATTTTCGAATTCTGAGTTATGCAACCTTTAGGTTCCCTGTAAGTTTCTATTTGATGGTCCCATATCATGCACAAATGATCTCACAAATAATTCAACATTTTATGTTACTTGAACCTTGTACTTCGTAATGGCTGTGTCGAAGTTATAATAAATGGGCCTACCAAACTTCTGATGACCATAACTTGAGCATTTTGCGTGCTCCTCTGATAATCTCACCTGCCTGGTCAAAACATCAATTACTGTTTAATTTCACTACATCACAGGCAAGAACTACATCTTTTTCAAATTCTGCTAATAACTTTGATCAAGGTTTCAAAATACTAACGTGTTTGAACGCTACATTGCTCGAGTCGTCTTCTAACAGTGATCTCACTAGGAAGAGAATATTTCAATACGTCCCTAACAAGTGATAACGCTTCATAAGATAGCCAATATGAAGTCATAGCTTCGCAATTCCTTCAGATGACTAGTTAGTACTCCTTTCATAACTATCTCTAGTTGACAATCAGAAAAAGAGCCATTAATCATTTTTGAACATGTTGTAATTCCAGTAACTACGTTTCCCTTATTTATATTTCCATAATTTCTAATGATTGACATACGCAAACACTGTCGCATCCATAGTGGTGTTCGTTTTCACAGCTAACGTTTTAACCAGTACTAATTAGTTTTAATATATTTACCTGTATAATACCCTCTTGGCGGTACCTTCGTTTCTGTGCCCACACGTCTGTATCATTACACTCATTACTAAACCCTATGCCGGCACCGGAAGACGGTAGATTTAGTGTTGGAACAGCATCAGTCTTCAATTTGCATTTCGAAGGAATGTTCAACAGTTCACTTTTCAAATCCCTTTCATAATCCGAATCAGTAAAATGTATTGAGCAGACACGAGCATTTTCAACAGAAAACTTATCTGCACGTTTACATGCATTTATCCATTTTTGTTTCGTCTCACTCTTTTTGGGAAATATATGAAACTTAATTCCCAACTTATTTACTTGTCTGCTATGGTTAGTACAACCGGCAATCGCGCAGCAAACCATTATTTTCCACTTAAAAACTTAATCTAACAAATCCGCCCATACACTGATAATTAAGGCGTAACTCTGTACTCAATCGCGTCACTAATAAACCTTCACACTGACGTAAGCAACATTGTTTTGGCTCATACGCAAGTACCACACAATACTGCTGGCAACTGACAAGTGAGCCCTGGTTGGATTCACTCTGACGTCAGCAGCGCAGCTTGCTACTGCGCCTACAGCTCGTGAACCATGGAAGAATAAGGGGAGATGGCGCTACGTAAACCAGCCGTACTACGTTTTGAAGCCATGGGGGCGACACTCTGACCAAAACATTGCCAGTGTGCTATAGCGCTGCGTGTATTACAGTCGCTAATTGCACCATGTACGCATGTAACGTCATCAGATTAGTTGTTTCAAAGTTTTTGTTTACAATAAAATCTCGTAAAGGCGAAATTCCGCGTTTCTTCTGATTAAAAATAGTTTTTAAAGTAATATTACGAATAGCCAGTCTTCAATGTAAACGATACAATTTTGTTAATTCAGTAATAAACGTGTATCACAAACTAAATAATAGAAACTGAAAACTAAGTTAGCTATACCCTCCCTCCAAAGCCCCATAAATACATCTTGTTTGTAATACGTACTGGGACATTTCAGTTACGTTACACTACTGGGAAACACTGTTCATTACCACCAATATTTACTGAAATACGGTACACAGAATGGCAAATCTACACAGTGTCCTGTTTAGGCCTATACTTTACGCCAGTTAATGTAGTGTTAGCTTTTAATTTGGTACATGATGAAGACAAAGTGAGTTACTCAACACTTCGATTATCGACGATACGTACGTATTATACTGAAACGTGAACTTGAAAACTAAGAATTTAATTCTTTGAATTAACATACCTTTCGCAAATGTTTTGGGTGTGTAGGGAAAACTGATGGTACAGCATTTTCTCGGAGCCTTACTGTTGAAAGGGAAGTTCGGTCTATGTCCTCTTCTCGGAAATGCTGAGAACATATAGTGCTCCATTTAGACGCACGCCAATTCTTCCTCCTCACGGCATTCTCCCACAGAGCTTTCCGACTTTCATTTTTAGGAAATCTAAAATCATTATACAGGAGAAAAACACGCTATAGTACAAGTACCGATGTAGCACACGTTCATCCACAATGAAGTTGTAAAATCACACTTAACGAGACAACTTACACATGAAATGTTATTCCCTTCGATTTCGCATCACAATCAGAACGATTCGTACATCCGACCACCACACAAGTCACCATAATAGCGCAAAATCCTTCCAAAAGCGAGCGACAAGCCTATGCACACAAGCTTACAGCAGCAATGTTTTGGTCGGATTGAGATGGCTACCCTCGGCTTCACATGGCTTCGCAGCTGTGACGTCACGGCGTCTCCCTCTATTCTTAGGCCGGTATTATACTATCAAATTTCTTTGTCCAATATCTTTGTCAAAGATATTTGATAGTGTAAATAGGGACTTTGTCAAATGTCGTCCAATATTTGATAAAATCTAGGGCCTCGCTGTATATTTGATCAAAGAAACCGCTTGTCTTCTGTTCACTGCAATGTGACGTGTTACCACATGGAGCGCTAGCATCACTGCAGCGTTCTGTCGTCTGTAGTGTTTTTATAACCATTGCCAGTAAATACAATTGGTGTGTGCCGACAACTACAAAATTAATAGATATGTCTGAAGCTGATGAGGCGCTTTACAACGTGAGGCACCCTGAATACAAAAATTGATTAAGAACATTGGAGACCTAACATAACCCTCTCCTGTAGCAAGGAATCGGAGTGTTATAGTGAGCCTGTCTTCTGAAGATGTAGCAGTTCTTAAGTGAATATTGTGCTTTATGATATGAGGATACACTTCATTGAGCACATACAGAAATGTATGCTCATCCATTCTTAAGTAATTGATGTACGACTTGACGTCTTCCACTGTAAGCTCACGTAACAAGTTTTGTTGAATGCTTTTATCGTGTCGTCATAAAACCCACGGCTTCACCCAGATTAGATTAGTTTTTCGTTCCATAGATCCGTGCTGAGGAGATCCTCGTGGATGTGGAACATGTCGATTTTTTTTAAGCTGAAATAATACTAATAGTATGAATAAATACAATACATCATTTGTTTCTATTAAAAATTTCGCCAATGGAGTAGAAGGAGTTGGCCAGTAGTAAGTCTTTCAGGCTCCTTTTAAACTGATTTTTATTTCTAACTAAATTTTTTATGTTTCCTGGCAAATTATTGAAAATTATTGAAGATGATTGTTCCTGAGTAGTGGACCCCTTTTTGAACTAAAGTAAGTGCAGTCCTTGTGCAGATCATTTTTGTTCCTGGTATTGTATGTATGAACTGAGTTGTTTGTTGGAAAAAGAGATATATTATTTACGACAAATTTCATTAAGAAGTAAATATACTGAGAGGCAGTAGTTAGTATACCCTGTTCTTTGAAGAGGTTTCTGCAAGAGGTCCGTGAATTTACTCCACAAATAATACGTATTACACGCTTTTGGACCTTGAAAACTTCTGTTTGACTTCAAGATTTACCCCAAAATATTACCCCATATGACATTATGGAATGAAAGTATGCAAGCTTTTTCATTTTTATGTTGCCTATGTCTGCTAACACTCGAATTGCAAATACAGATTTGTTAAGGCCTTTCTGCAGTTCTGTGGTGTGCTCCTCCCGACTGAATTTATTATCAAGTTGTAATCCCAGGACTTTTAAGACTGTCAACCTCGTATGTATGGTTCCATTTTTTCCCCCACTTCTTTTCCGCATGTGCACACAATGCAACTGGAGTACGTAGAACTGCTGCGGTTAATAACAAGTTGTTGTCAGCCATCTTGAACTTTGACGAAAAATTTGATGACAGTGTAATACCACAGTCTAATATAGACTGTGGTAATACCCCGTCTAGCGCTATGTCAAAGATCTTTGTCAAATATATTGGACGGAATATTGGATCACATCTTTGATCAAATCTTTGACAAAGAAATTTGATAGTGTAATACTGGCCTTACCTCCATGTCGTGAACATTGCATATCCGTGAGCTGAAACAAGATAGTTAAAGTCATAAACAAGTTAGATTGCGAGACCAACGAGAAAGGCAGTCCGCGGTGCGTATGTCACGAAGGTATGCCTTCGCTCGCTTACCTCAGCAAACTACATTTCTATACCTGTTAACTCGTAACTACGTGTGTACGTAACAAACGAGAATTGTATCTTCTACTAGAATCCGCTATTATGGAGTCTTACTGTTGTTAGTCCTGCAATGATCGGATGTCTATAAGCCTACATATAATTTGTTACGGCTGTACTGGGGTACAATAAAATTAAAATCATGCCAAAATAATTATCAACTGCATAAGGCACCACTTCTTGTATGAACTGAGGACTGTTAAGCAGAAGAGACTAAATGCTATAAGCAAGCTGTTATACCATTTATGTCGAGCATTGATCTTGAATACAATTTTGTTGTAGTACTGTTAATCAGTAATACTTCATAACACCAGTTTCCAGTAGAAGATGCAATTCTGGTTAGTACGTATATGCCCAGCTGCGAATTAACAGGTTTTGCAACGCGTTTTGTCTGCTGAGCCGAGCTACCATTGCGACGTACCGGTGCGCGCCGGGGCCTGTCTTTCTCGTGGGCCTCTATGCGAGGCGTGACGTCATTAGACTGGAACCTGACTCGGGGGAGGAAGCCGTGTCTCTGGTTATTGCGATCCGAATGGAGTTGACAGTTACCTGTTACACACGTAGTAGGGCAGTTAACCTGATTTCTGCAAAGTTCCTAATATTAATGCGATGATTACCGTTTTTACATGTGGCCTGAAGGCATTCTGACACTAATGTTTACAAACTTACATACGTACAAACACTAATACTTGTTGGTTGGTTGAGGTTGAAGGGACCAAACAGCAAGGTCATCAGTCCCTTGTTTCAAATGTGGTCCATACCGATTGTGTGAATCTCCGAAAAGTCAGAACAATAAAAGGGCAACGGCTAAAAAATGTAAAAGGGCAGTCATGTTGTCAATGGTAAAAACAAAATGAGGTAAGTCAGCAAGAGAGCGAACCCAACGCTATACTAGAGGCAGGAAATATCCCACTTCTGAAGCAGCAAAGGCAAGACCACCTGCGACTTAAAAGGTGCAACCGCTAGAATGTAGAAGTACGTATGGGAAAAGGAGACTAACCAATCCTTAAAAAAAATTTATAAGAACAGAGTAAAAGGGGAAGAAATGAGGATCTCGGTCATGGAAGGGATCGGAAATCTCCAAACACAGCTTACAGTGGCTAATACTTGTTCCATAGATCATGAATTTCTAGCATTTGTAGACTTAGAGAAAGCTTTTGACAATGTTGACTGGAACACACTTTTTCAAATTCTGAAGGTGGCAGGGGTAAACCACAGGGAGCGAAAGGCTATTTACAATTTGTCCAGAAAGCAAATGGCAGTTATAAGAGTGGAGGGACATGAAAGGGAAGCAGTGGTTGGGAAGGGAGTGAGACAGGGTTGTAGCCTCTCCCCGATGCTATTCAATCTGTATATTGAGCAAGCAATAAAGAAATGAAAAAAAAAGTTCAAAGTAGGTATTAAAATCCATGGAGAAGAAATAAAAACATTGAGGTTCGCCGATGACATTGTAATTCTGTCAGAGACAGCAAAGGACTTGGAAGAGCAGTTGAACGGAATGGACCGTGTCTTGAAAGGAGGGTATAAGATGAACATCAACAAAAGCAAAACGAGGATAATGGAATGTAGTCGAATTAAGTCGGGTGACACTTAAAGTAGTAAAGGAGTTTTGCTATTTGGGGAGCAAAATAACTGATGATGGTTGAAGTAGAGAGAATATGAAGTGTAGACTGGCAATGGCACGGAAAGCGTTTCTTAAGAACAGAAATTTGTTAACATCGAGTATAGATTTAAGTGTTAGGAAGTCGTTTCTGAAAGTATTTGTATGGAGTGTAGCCATGTATGGAAGTGAAACATGGACGATAAATAGTTTAGACGAGAAGAGAATAGAAGGTTTCGAAATGTGGTGCTACAGAAGAATGCTGAAGATTAGATGGGTAGATCACACAACTAATGAGGAGGTATTGAATAGAATTGGGGAGAGGAGGAGTTTGTGGCACAACATGACTAGAAGAAGAGATCGGTTGGTAGGACATGTTCTGAGGCATCAAGGGGTCACCAATTTAGTACTGGAGGGCAGCATGGGGGGTAAAAATCGTAGAGGGAGACCAAGAGATGAATACACTAAGCAGATTCAGAAGGATGTAGGCTGCAGTAGGTACTGGGAGATGAAGAGGCTTGCACAGGAAAGAGTAGCATGGAGAGCTGCATCAAACCAGTCTCTGGACTGAAGACCACAACAACAACAACAACAACAACAACAACAGCAGATCATGAATACGACATTTCGTAATGATGTGGAACAAAATTACAGTTCTTCATGAATACTTCCAGAGTGAGATTTTCACTCTGCAGGGGAGTGTGAGCTGATATGAAACTTCCTGGCAGATTAAAACTGTGTGCTGCACCAAGACTCAAAGGAGACGAGCTACTAGCAGAAGTAGAGCTGTGAGGACAAGCCGTGAGTCGTGCTCGGGTAGCTCAGACAGTAGAGCATTTGCCCGCGTAAGGCAGAAATCCCGATTTCGTGTCTCGGTCTGGCACACAGTTTTAATCAGCCAGCAACTTTCAGTGAATACTTGTTTTTGTTTCACTGCGAGTCTTTTGGTCCACCGTTTCCACAGGAGTGGAACACAAAATATCAGTTTGGTAGGCAACATTACTTTTTTGATGATTCCTCAATAAAAAGGGCGAAATGTTTTGTTATGCTTATGCTTTTGTTGTTGTTGTTTTTGTTGTTGTCTTCAGTTCAGAGACTGGTTTGATGCAGCTCTCCACACTACTCTATCCTGTACAAACTTCTTCATCTCCAAGTACCTACTGCAACCGACATCCTTCTGAATCTGCTCAGTGTATTCATCTCTTGGTCTCCCTCTATGGTTTTTACTCTCCATGCTGCCCTCAAATAATAAGGTGGTGATTCCTTGATGCCTCAGAACATGTCCTACCAACTGATCCCTTCTTCTAGTCAAGTTATGCCACAAATTCCTCTTCTCCCCAATTCTATTCAGTACCTCCTCATTAGTTATGTCATCTACCCATCTAATCTTCAGCATTCTACTGTATTACCATATTTTGAAAGCTTCTATTCTCTTCTTGTCGAAACGACTTATCGTCCATGTTTCACTTTCATACATGGTTACACTCCATACAAATAAATTCAGAAAAGACTTCCTGACGCTTACATCTATGCTTAATGTTAACAAACTTCTCTTCTTCAAAAATGCTTTTATAAGGAATAAAATCACTTTATTACAATAAGGTCTAGTTTTTACACAAAATATGTGATTATATTTTATGACTTTTGCTGTAACATAAAGCAAGTAAAAGATTGCCAGTTTACATTAAAAGAATCTCCTGATGGAACTTAACTGGTTCACTCAATAAGAACAGATTTTACAGGTATAGTGAGCAGTCTACATTCATCTTTAGTTGTGTATGATGCTGTCAGAAACAGATCTGCACCACAAAGGACTTTCGCACTGGCAAATAAGCTAACTCAAGACCTCCTGGAAGTGTTCTTTAATGCTGTGATAAGTCGTGGATGGGGACAATATCAATCCAGCAGTCTGAAGCAGTTTCCAATAGAGTTTTGGTACACATTCAGATTGGCACATCTAATAGTGCTAATTGCTCTGCCATTGTAATAAATAACGACTATGATCAAATACCTCATCCAGTTTCTTACACTTCGTATTTGGCTAGGAAAATGAACAAAAAGCTGGAGTGCCACATTTGGCAAATTTCACCATGTTCCAAAACTTCTAGTACCAGTATATTGAACAGGAAACACAGACGTGGCTTATCTATTAGTACCAATGATCATGTTTATTTGTGCAAAATGGACCAGAAAGTATTAAACAAATGTCCATTATTTATGGGGAAAACCCTTTTAAAAAGTTAGTTACCTCAGCTTTGCAGGACATAAGGAATGATACACTCCTGGAAATGGAAAAAAGAACACATTGACACCGGTGTGTCGGACCCACCATACTTGCTCCGGACACTGCGAGAGGGCTGTACAAGCAATGATCACACGCACGGCACAGCGGACACACCAGGAACCGCGGTGTTGGCCGTCGAATGGCGCTAGCTGCGCAGCATTTGTGCACCGCCGCCGTCAGTGTCAGCCTGTTTGCCATGGCATACGGAGCTCCATCGCAGTCTTTAACACTGGTAGCATGCCGCGACAGCGTGGACGTGAACCGTATGTGCAGTTGACGGACTTTGAGCGAGGGCGTATAGTCGGCATGCGGGAGGCCGGGTGGACGTACCGCCGAATTGCTCAACACGTGGGGCGTGAGGTCTCCACAGTACATCGATGTTGTCGCCAGTGGTCGGCGGAAGGTGCACGTGCCCGTCGACCTGGGACCGGACCGCAGCGACGCACGGATGCACGCCAAGACCGTAGGATCCTACGCAGTGCCGTAGGGGACCGCACCGCCACTTCACAGCAAATTAAGGACACTGTTGCTCCTGGGGTATCGGCGAGGACCATTCGCAACCGTCTCCATGAAGCTGGGCTACGGTCCCGCACACCGTTAGGCCGTCTTCCGCTCACGCCCCAACATCGTGCAGCCCGCCTCCAGTGGTGTCGCGACAGGCGTGAATGGAGGGACGAGTGGAGACGTGTCGTCTTCAGCGATGAGAGTCGCTTCTGCCTTGGTGCCAATGATGGTCGTATGCGTGTTTGGCGCCGTGCAGGTGAGCGCCACAATCAGGACTGCATACGACCGAGGCACACAGGGCCAACACCCGGCATCATGGTGTGGGGAGCGATCTCCTACACTGGCCGTACACCACTGGTGATCGTCGAGGGGACACTGAATAATGCACGGTACATCCAAACCATCATCGAACCCATCGTTCTACCATTCCTAGACCGGCAAGGGAACTTGCTGTTCCAACAGGACAATGCACGTCCGCATGTATCCCGTGCCACCCAACGTGCTCTAGAAGGTGTAAGTCAACTACCCTGGCCAGCAAGATCTCCGGATCTATCCCCCATTGAGCATGTTTGGGACTGGATGAAGCGTCGTCTCACGCGGTCTGCACGTCCAGCACGAATGCTGGTCCAACTGAGGCGCCAGGTGGAAATGGCATAGCAAGCCGTTCCACAGGACTACATCCAGCATGTCTACGATCGTCTCCATGGGAGAATAGCAGCCTGCATTGCTGCGAAAGGTGGATATACACTGTACTAGTGCCGACATTGTGCATGCTCTGTTGCCTGTGTCTATGTGCCTGTGGTTCTGTCAGTGTGATCATGTGATGTATCTGACCCCAGGAATGTGTCAATAAAGTTTCCCCTTCCTGGGACAATGAATTCATGGTGTTCTTATTTCAATTTCCAGGAGTGTATTTTGCTTCAGTTGAACAAACGTGTTTCAAGCTGTGCTCCCCTTGGTAATCACATTCTTCTACCGAAAAAAGGCTGTACTCATTGAGTATAGTAAAATAAGGCTACATTATGAAGTGAGACTCCACAGGAAGAAGCTACAGCATGCTCTGATTAGAAGTGTCCACACAAAAATAATTTTGCTTAACAATCAATGATTTTGTGATTGTTTTGGGAAAAAAAAGAAAAAAAAAGAAATACATTCACATGTGGTGGCACCTACAACTGCAGAAGTCAAGTCACCTACATCTCAATAGTAGTTTTGTGTTTGTTTGTGTGAAATAAATTAATGAATTTGAGTCCCATTCTGTAAACCTTCTTTGTATTTTTCTTAAACTCTGTTGCTGACAAGTGAGAAATATAATGCCTTATATTTGTTTCGGTGTGTAATTCAGAATATCAGTCTCCACATTTCTTTGCCATAAAACTGTGTTATCATCTTAATTCTTAAGATGACTGACCTATTTTTTTTTTCATCTTCCCCCTCATACAAAGTTTCTGCTGCAGCAAAAATTGGATTAAATAAAGTTGCTTCTAAAAGATCTGTGTTAAGTGATGTAGTAATAAATTCTACAGGATTACAGAAGCGTCCAATCCCACCTGTCTGCTTTGACCCACTATGTCATCAGCATGGTGGAAATGACCATTCTCAGCATCTCCAATATGGCACCTATGACGTCACTACAAACACAACAACAAACAAACACAAAAATACACATAAATACAACAATAACATCACCACCAACAAATTCTGGCACTACACACTAGGTTGGCCACCAAAAAAAAACCTTCACGAACCACACACAACCTACCAACCCCAACGGCCCCCCCCTAAAAAAAACAAAAATCTGCCAACAAATAAAAACCACAAAATAAACGAAACTCAATCACACATTACAACTCAAAAACAACTGCAACAAAAAAGATCCTTGGCAACATAATTATAACCCCCCCCCCCTCAAATCCACAACCATTAGCCCCCCCCTTTCACATACCAAACACCCTCAATTAACCACCCTTGGTATGTACATCTTACTCACTGCCCTCAAAAAAATGCGAAAAATCCAATAATCCCAGGGATGCTCTGCCGCTAGCAATACTCATCTAAATGAGATTGCATGTTAGAAGAGTGCCTCTTTCCCTTCCCTATGACAGATTTAACAGTGCCTCCCCCCCCCCCCCCCCCAATTGTATTAGTACAGACTCCAGTTTTTTTAATTTTTAACCTATAAACTATGGTTTATAACTAAATGATCATAGCCCCTCTTCCCCAAACGCCTGTATGACGAAAAGGCATCTGACACTACAGTACTCCCCTCCTCTACATACTCTTCAATTAACTCCTCTTAGAAAGCTCCTCCAAAATACTGAAAACACAATCAGCAGCATACACCCTCCCCCCCCCCCCCCCTCCCAAAATAGCAGCCCCCCCCCACACCTATAATCCAACCGGAGGCTTACCACTCCCATACTTCCTCTTCCCAAGCTGTGATTCGTCTATCTCAAGCACCAACCCAGTCCACCCAACTTACCCCTATACTTCGCATACTCAGAACACACTTCCCTACAAAAAGAAAACCAATCTAACACCGTCCTCTCACTCACTCCAGCCTCATGTGCACAAAAACTGATAGAGGAGTGATAACAAAAATAGTAAGTTATCAAAACAATCTCTCTCATGGCCAACCTAGATTCCTTGAACCAGGTACCACATCTAATGGAGTGCCAAAGGTTGTCCTTTTGATACTGCCACATGTACCCGTGCCTGGTCCGAGACGCCTGAACTCTCGCCAACCTCATATTTGCTCTGCAGACACTATATTTGACAATCTCTGCTATCAATCCAAACATCTGGAGAAACTTTATCAATGACATCATGTCCTCCCCAATCTCTGAATCTCACACTATTGAACTTCATGGTCATATCCATACCTAACAAAAGAAGCCACACAATAAATTAAATGGCTTACCACACCACAAACAGCAAACCAATAACACCTACCAAAAGAGAGAGAGAGAGAGAGAGAGAGAGAGAGAGAGAGAGAGAGAGAGAGAGAGAGAGAGAGTGAGTGATAACTCACTGGAGCCAATTTCAATCCTTCAGTGACAGACACTGCCAACAACTCTGCTTTACCAACACCAAAGCTCGAATGAAACCCATTACACCACATAACACTAGGACCATACACATACACACCGCCAGAGGGCACCATCAACCACAACAAGATGACATCTACAAACACAAACAACTCATAAACTAAACTCTTTGCCGTAACACAACAATATCTACAAACACAATCAGCTCATAAACTAATGTCCATGACATAATGACGTCACACACCATAACACCCTTACGTTGCGGGTCAAAGCAGATGGATGGGATCAGACACCTCCGTTGACCCAAGTTTTGAGTAATTGCTGTTTTTCTGCCATAAATCAAGTGCTTGTATTACTACCATCAGTACTTTCATTTTTCTTTTGCGTTGAATGCTGATTTTAGAATTCTGTCCAACTACTTGGCACTACGTGAGGAAGTGAAAATGTGTCATCAGAAATGGACTCTCCCCTGACTCAACCATAAAAAGCTGCAACCTTAGCCCACATAATATAGCCTACTGCACACCCTACAGAAGTTACGAAACTGATAATGCTAAAAAAAGACTGTTTGTCTTATTCTTCCCACAGAGTAGTTATTGTATAAGAAATATACAATAATATTAAAACAAACACAGTGATATTAATCTTGATTAATGTCTGTATAAAGTGTTTAGCATGTATATTACTTTCCATGCAAATGATGACTTTTTTTGGGGGGTGGGGGGGGGTTGGACATTGGTGTTGGTATATTTTCACTCTACTGTAAATGACTCCTCTGGGGCAGGGAACTTTAACTTAATAGAGTGTTTGGGCATGTGTAGTAAATAGTGTCTATTCACCAGAAGTGAGCAGCAAGATAACCACACATTATGCAGAATGCTTTTTAAGGCCCTTGGAATTCTTACTTCCCAACACTTGTACTCAATAGTTTTTCTTCTTGACAACAAAAAGAAGTTTCAGCTGAACTGTAATGTACTTAACACAATACAAGGCAATAAAACTAATTTTCTTGCCCAATGTTCCCAGAGAAGTAATGGATTCTGCTGCAGAGGTATGGTATTCAGCAGGTTTCCATCTAACATAAAGCAACAAAATGTGCATTTTTACTAATTCAAAAGAAAACACTCTTTTTATTACTTGAAGATCGACATTCAATAATTACAAAGTTCTGTTGTTACTTGGTATTTGTAAAGCTATATCTTGAATAGTAATCCACTGCAAGCAAGACTCAGTTTTTGTAGATATAAGGAACTATTTTGCTTCAAAAATTCAGATGTAATCACGTTAGCATTAAGCTAACAGTGAGAGGCAAACAGCAAATATTCAGTGTAAGTGTGGATGCAACAACTTTTTTCAAAGCAGCAACTTTGTTTCTACTTTAATTAACTGGATGCTGCAGGTATGAATATAACTACAGAGTATAGAGATAGGTACATTAATGTTAATACAGCTTATCTACAATTTTCTTGTTGTTACTGTAGATATTCACTCATTCCGTATCCCTGAGGGTTCTCGATCTATGGAGTAGTTTTGTTACAGATCAAATTTTGTGCAGCATAATTAATGACCTCCATATATGCCCAGAGAAGTCTTCTTTTGACCCTACAGGCTTCGCAAATGCATGAAAACCTCAGTTTTGAAAGAGAACTATTTCAAAATTCTTGTGCAGATATTTCCATGAGTTGAAAGTTGTGATGGATGTTTTGGTCCCTTGATGTAAAACTTGATGAATGACTAAGATTTTAATAGACATATCGTTCATTAGGTTAGTGTTTTTTAACGTCCCGTCGACAACGAGGTCATTAGAGACGAAGCGCAAGCTCGGGGTTAGGGAAGGATGGGGAAGGAAATCGGCCGTGCCCTTTCAAAGGAACCATCCCGCCATTTGCCTGAAACGATTTAGGGAAATCACGGAAAACCTAAATCAGGATGGCTGGAGACGGGATTGAACCGTCGTCCTCCCGAATGCGAGTCCAGTGTGCTAACCACTGCGCCACCTCACTCGGTCATATCGTTCATATCTAGCTCACTACACAAGTATAATCAATGTTTTGTAACAGACTAACACGAACTGTCAATACATTTCAACTTGACCGCATGTAACAACCATAACCATTGCTTTATTATCAGAAACTAGTTTAACTGCACTGCTACATGTGTAACAGTTGTACCACAGTTCATTGAATTGTCAAAATCAGTGCTTGGTTTCAGCTATAAATGAGAAATACTGTAACTGTCAACCCCACTTCACACGGTGCATAATGACAAGAACTTGGCTTTCTTCCCTGAGTCATGTGACTTCAGACTGATGACCTCGCTGTCTGGTCTCCTTCCCCAAAACAACCCCCCATCATGTGACTTCGATGTTCGTTTCAGGCCTTAACACAGCAGAGAGATGGACATGCGCAGTCTATGTTGTATATAGTCTATGCTTAAGACCCTAAACAAGAGAATACAGAGATGACAGATGAATGAAACTGCAGAAGGGGAAACAAAAAAAAAAAAAAAAAAAAAATTAGAAAAGGCCTGGTTTGCTTGGAGAGTGAAATATGGAGGCTGTGGGGGAAAAACGTAAAATAGAAGAGGGTTGGGTAGCTTGGAAAGTGAAATGTTGAGGAAAACTGGGTGTCAAATGCTCTTCAAGACATGGAAAAAACACAAAAGGCAAAATAGAATATACTGGCAAACGCCCAAAAAATGAGATTGACAATAACTTCAAAATCGAAGACCAGGAAGTGCTAAATGAGAAATGCATTGGTGTAGGGAGCAGGCATGCCAGAGAATGGCAGTTCTATGTATAGGAAAATTATTTAAACTTTATAGAAAACAGAACCAGCAGCATAAATATCAAGAGCTCAGATGGCAACCCAGTACTAAGCACAGAAAGAGACACTGAAATGTGGAAGGAATTAGCAGAGGGACTTCACTTGAAGACAATAATGCAGAAAGGGTATAAGACATGAGGAAGATGAAATGCAAGATGTGATACTGGAAGAAGAATTCGACAGAGTAGTGAAAGACTTACGTCTAAACAACATACCGGAAGTACATGGCATTTCCTTACAATTACTGAGACCCTTGGGAGAACCAATCATGAAAAAACCATTCTACATCTATATAGATACTCCATAAGCCACCGTACTGTGCGTGGCGGGGAGTACCCTGTACCACTACTTGTCATTTCCCCTCCTGTTCTACTCGCAAATAGAGCGAGGGAAAAACGACTGTTTGTGTGCCTCCATATGAGCCCTAATTTCTTATAACTTATCTTTGTGATCCTTACGGGCAATGTATGTTGTCAACAGCAGAACTGTACAGCAGTCAGCTTCATATGCCAGTTCTCTAAATTTTCTCAATAACATTTCTCGAAAAGAATGTCCTCTTCCCTCCAGGGATTCCCATTTGACTTACCAAAGCATCTCCATAAGCTTTACATGTTGTTCAAACCCACCAGTAACAAATCTAGCCCTGGCTCTGTATTGCTTTGATGTCTTCCTTCAATCTGACCAAAAACTCGCTCAGTATTCAAGAACAGGTCGCATCAGTTTCCTTTACAGCTGAACCACTCTTTCCTCAAATTGTCCCAATAAATTGAAGTTGTCCATTTACCTTCCCTATGACAGTTCTCAAATGCTCATTCCACCACTTCATATCGCTTTGCAATGTTATGCCCAAATATTTAAACAACTTGGACTGTGTCAAGCAGGATACTAGTCATACTGTACCTGAACATTATAGGTTTGATCTTCCTACTCATATGCAGTAACTTACATTTTTCCACATTTAGCACTAGCTGCCATTGATCGCACTAACTGGAAATTTTGTCTTGTTTCTTCCTACAGTCACTCAACTGTGACACTTACCAGACACAACAGCATCATTAGCAAACAACTGCAGATTGCTGCCCACCCTGTCAGCCATATCATTTATGTATATACAGAACAACAGAGGTCCTATCACACTTCCATGGAGCACTCCTGATGATACCCTGGTCTCTCATGAACACTCACTGTCAAGGACCACATATGGGTTCCTATTATTTAAGAAGTCTTTGAGCCACTCACATATCTGTGATCTTATTCCATATGCTCATACTTTCATTAACAGCCAGGAATGGGGCACCTTGTCAGTGCTTTCTGGAATATGGAATCTGCCTATTGCCCGTCATCCACAGTCCTCAGTATATCATGTGAGAAGAGGGCAAGCCGAGTTTCAAATGAGTGATGCTTTCTAAAACCTTGCTGATTCATGCACATAAGCCTCTCAATGTCAAGAAAGTTTATTATATTTGAACTGAGAATACATATATTCCAGTCTGTCCTATGGTCAAATGACAGTATATTTGTACAGCTCTCCTGTGTGAGTGATTTCTTGAACATGAAATTTGAAGCTTCAGCTGTCGTTTTGCTATCCTCAACTCCCACACCAGACTGGTCCACAAGAAACTGAATGGAAGCCTTATCCCACAGACACATGAATTTCTACTCACCTTCACTCGTCATCATTTCTGTGTTCCCTTTTGAACCGAGAGTGCAACAGCCTCCACTTTCTCAGCATCCACCGAATTTCGTTATTAAACCATGGTGCATCTTTTCCATCCTTTATCCACTTACTAGGCCTGTAACTCTCCAGACCATGATTTACAATCTGCTTAAACTTTGCACACAATTATTCTACATTCATCTTACTGGAAGTAAGTGATCCCAATTCACTGTCTAACTGAGATGTAAATAACTGCTTATCTGCTCTATCTAGCAGAAACACTATCCTAGCCTTCTCAACTAATTTATGAACTTTCGTAATCTTAGTTGCTTGTAATGACATCATGACCACTTCCCCATTTTATACCGACGTTGTCGATAAGATCCAGCCTATTTGTAACTACAAGGTCTATGGTATTTCCATTGTGTGTAGGCTGCCTACCTAGCTGCTCAGGACAATTTTCAAAAAACATGTTCCAAAATATTTTGCATGACTGTCTGTCTGTACCTCTCGCATTGAATCCATAGACATTCCAGTCTATACTCAGCAGGTTAAATTCATTTCCAACCAGTATTGTATGGCCTCGGTATTTATGTGCTATTGACCGTACACTTAATTTGAATGGCTCTAGGACTTCACAGCAGAATCAGGTGGCCAGTGAAATCATCCAATAATTAATGTGGTTTCACTTACACCTGTTATGCATGACCAGATGACTTCACTGTCACACTCAACTCTTCAACCTTAATAGAGACTATTTTTGTCAAACACAATGAACACCCCCCTCTCCAATGGCTTCTAATCTGTCTTTCTGATATACGTTCCATGACTTGCTAAATATCTCAGAGCTTTCCACTTTGGGTTTCAGCTAGCTCTCAGACCCAAGAATAATGTGAGCATGAGAACTTACCTGGATGGCAGTAAATTCAGGAACTTTATTATGAATACTTCGGCAGTTTACTTATAAAATTGTGACAGTCGAAATGTCTTTATTCTGAACACTGTTTGACTTCAATTGCTACCTATCGACTGGTGAGTGCTCATCAGAGCACCGAAAACTATTGCCTATTCCACCTGGCAAGCGAGATCTATGAGACAAGTGAGATACTCTCAGGCTGGAAGAAAAAAAAAATGTAAGAATCCTAATTTCAGATGAGGCAGATTTCAACAGCTGCACTATGGAAACATCACTTCAATATACCATTGGTGCAAAATAGTAACACCAATTATCTCCAAAAAGATTGAACAACTAGTTGATGTGGGAGAGAAACTTTGGGTTCTGGAGCAATATAGGAAAATGTAAAGTAGTAATGACCCTAAGACTTACATTTGAAGACTGGGTGATGAAAGATAAATTCACAGTATTTGTAGATTTAGAACAAGTTTGACAACACTGAATGGAGGGAGCTGTATGAAATTGCAAAGTTCCAGGGAAAAAATGAGATGAATAAGCTGCCTACTATCTACAACTTGTAATGAAAGTGGACAGCATCCACAGGTCAAAGGATATGGAACAGAAGCAATAAATTGGAAGAGAATGAGTATGGGTAGTAACTTCTAATCCACATTATTTGATTTGTGCATTCCTGCCAGACTACCGAAGTTAAACACTGTGGGGCTTGGCTTGTGCTTGGGTGTCCATCTGGGTCAGCCAAGTGCTGTTGGCAAATGGTGTGCATTCAGCTCCTGAGAAGTAGCAGCTCTGGTCACGGAAACTGATAACAGCCAAGAGAGTGCTGTGCTGACCACATGCACCTCCATATTCACACCCAGGGACGCCTACTAGCTGAGAATGACACAGCAGTTGGTTGGCATCATTGGGCCATTTGAAGCCTGTTTGAATGAAGAGGAGTCTACCGTGATGAATATGTCATCTTTGTTTCACCTATCCTTCTGGTATACACACGACTTACTCGAAAATTCTCAATCCTGTCAATTTTGGTTTTTAACCACTTTTCTGTATCTGATGTTATGTGAGTTCCACTAGCTTTTACTATGGCTTCAAACTCTAGGACTCTGCTGTAAATGTTTTGGCAGTTGATTACTGTGTTTTTAATCATTTCATCTGTGGATACGATATCTTTGGATCTTACATGAATATTTTAGGGTCTCCTACGACTCGAGAGTCATCTAACCAGAAAAATCCTTGTGTGCAGTCCACATAGAGTTATCTATCTGGGTTGCTGCCTCTGTTGTGTGCTACACACCTTACCTATTTAGGAGGAGCCTACAGTTCCCAACCCTTTGGCTTAAGTCCAGTAAGTCACTGCCTAGTTTGTCACACTATCTTCAAAATCTCTAGCTTAAGCCTTCACCTCAGCTAAGAACCATCAGACAGAGGGGGGCGGGGGAGGGGGGAGGGGTGGGGGAGGGGGGAGGGGGGGGGAAGCGGGTGGGTGGGTGGGCACAAGTAGTTTTATGAACAAAGATACAGGTTATGAGCTTTGTTGAAACTCCACAAACAAGTCTGGCCTTCTCCATCTTATCTGGCAGTCACCAAAATGAAAATTTAACCTTGGAGCCCAGACAAGAGGCATGATTTGCTGCAATATGCATCACACTCTGCAAGTGGTTGCATCCTGATCCCCAATGAAATCAACAAATGTAACATGGTAAGAATGCAACTAACAAATTCTGCTAAATCAAGTTTAGCCTACATAGCCTATTTCTCTTGAGGTGGTTTTTCAGTATAAAAGCTCACTATCTTCCTTAGCAATAAATATGCTCTGAAAATGGTGTATTGAGTAAAATGATTTTTTGTATTTTCTCTCTTGTCTCATAATCAGTGGAAAAGTCCATGTTCCAAATACAGTAAATAGCTTTGACATGATGTGAAAACTAGCAACCAAAAATTGCAAGTAACAAACTACACTGGAGAAGATTGTGACATGAACAATTGAAAGTGCTGTTCAGTAAAAATAAATGGGAGCCCACTGGTGGTGGTGTAACATCACCCACACATGTATGGGTGAAGATAAATTTTAAAACAAATGCTTTTTGTTCATCACAGGATATTCCTAGCATATATGAAATTTACAGAACTGCGCTAATACAAGATACCTTATTTTAACTAGCTTATAAAGTTCCACTTCATGGGATATCAGTAGGGGTTCCCTACAAACATTCTCCAATTTAATGTACTGGTAGTATGATATTGTGTTCAGCAATTTTATTCCAATAATAAAATACATTAAATTTTATATGCATCACATTTTGCATACAACACTTCTTAAAAAAGGGGAAAGCTTAGGAAATTATTGCTCATTTAGTGACTACAATGCAAACATACATGATCACGTAAGATATTATATTCTGGGGCAAATCTCCAGCTGCCCTTAGCACTTGGAGAATCCAGAAGAGGGCCACGAGGATCATCGAAGGAAGCAAAACTAGACTCTGAGGAAAAACCTATTTTCAGAAAACTGAAGACCCTAACACTGCCTTGATTACATATTTTCGAGACCATAAAAAAATGATTAAAAAAACCACACAGTGCTAACAGAATGTAGAATAAAGAAAAACGGTAAAAATAGCAAACAATACGCTAGAATAAATTCAAACCTGAAATTTTTTGTGCTAATACACACCTCTGTCTAACGAGAGCCTAAAACATTCAATATGTCACCCACAAATGCGATATAAAATCTACTGAAGACAATACAGAATTTTGTAAGGGCATTAAGTCACTGGTCAGTGTTTGCACTGTAAAACAAATTGCAAAACAAATAACCTAATCGGCGAAGTAATTCTTATATAAACCAGTTTCAATATATTGTAAACCATTACTTATCAAATATAAATATTAGCAAAATTTGACCGACATGTGTAGCGCACTGTGTAATATCACATTGACTAAATAAATAAATAAATAAATATAGACATGCACCCGTATTGTTACGATAAAACTAACCATTTCCAGCGAGACTGCTCCGAGGTTCAGTTCGGATTATTTCTTTCATAAATGTTAAGCGACAACTAGATTATAAATCCGACTTAAAAGCGAGTTTGTTTGTAAACTGAAGATCGAACAGTAGATGTACGCTGTTGATTGCAATTAATCGATTAGTCGATAAATCAAATGTCAAGTTAATCGACTCAGGATAGAGCGATTTTTCTTTCACGTCTGTGGCACCTTCTGTCATCGTCCAGCGCCATGACATGCGCGGGTGTTTGCAAGTACAGTGCCGCAAAACTTCCCCGCTGAACGTCAGAGACGCTATACACAAGCGACATTTGTCCTGTGATTTGGTCTTTGATTGTAGTTTTCTGTTCCACGTTCGACTCCTTGACGTAAAGCGTGAATGCAAGTGTTAGATAGGGAATAGTTTACCGTACTGAACTTTCATCACGCCATCGCACGAGTTATTGATTGCAGTGTATTATTGTCTGTTCTGCCCGCAGGGCTTAGTTAATAAATTGTTACATCAAGCTGAGTCAAGTATACTTCCCTTATTCAGTCTACAAGCATACGCAGATGCTAAACGGTCGATCGCGGTAATTCAAACTGGTACTGACAAGGTAGTGACCCCGACGTGATCTCCTGCGTGCACGCTAATTTACGAGGTTTCCTTGCAAGAAATTGAGATGGCGAATCCGCCAGAGCCGACAAATACTTCTGTGGCGCGTCTAGCGATGCGACCACCACCTGGTCGCATAATCCATCCCTGTGGTTTGTGCAAGTCGAAGCAAATTTTTCCTACGCAGGTATCACGGTCAACGCCACGTAATTCGCGCTGGTGGTCAGCCAACTAGATCATCAGTACGCCGCTGAGGTTCGAGACATCATAATTAGCCCGCCGGGAACGAATAGCTACGGCCGATTGAAAGCAGAACTAATTCGGCGCGTGTCCGCTTCGCAAGAAGAACGAATCCGGCAGGTGCTTACCCAAGAGGACATCGGCGATAAGAAACCTTCACAGTACCTAAGTTATCTGCGGGATTAAGTAGACGCAGGTACAGTCCTGGACAGCTTACTGCGCACGACCTGGAGCAGCCGGTTACCGCCACCACTGAAGGCAACGCGTCTGTAGATGCAGTGGCCGAATTAGCCGATAGGATCCAAGAGACAATGACGCCCTCAATAGTTAGCTCGCCACCGCGGCGTGTGTCTGCGCTGCGTTAACTGTTTCACGAGCGGATTATGATGTTCTCGCCAACAAAGTGGACTTGTTATCACGGCAAATCAGCGAGCTGTTACGCTGCCGTAGCACGGACCACAGGAGCCGACATCGATTCCGTCGTCGCTCACGCAGCCGATCATCGACAGCCTCGTCTACGACAGGGACAGAACAAACAGTCTGTTGTTACCACCGCAAGTTTGGCGAGCAAGCACGTAAGTGTACGACGCCCTGCGCCTACGCAAACGGCAGCGGCGATCGGAAGTGAGCGCCTCCTCTGGTTGCTGTCTGACATCCAGGCTCCTGTTTGTGAGTGACCGACGTTCCACCTGGAAGTACTTAGTAGACACTGGTTCCGATTTGTCAATCTTTCCTCGAACCATGCTACGCCCGTTTGCCTCACAACTGCTATTAACTCCCGGATTACGACGTACGGCATGATGCGCTTGGAACTCGACCTCAGGTTGCGGCGCGCTTTCTCATGGGACTTAATTGTTGCGGACGTCGCCGAACCAATCATCGGAGCTGACTTCCTCGCCCACTACAACCTGCTGCCTCACATGAGGAACTCTCGCCTGGTCGACAACGGTAGACACAACTTCCGGATTCCATCGAGATGCCGCTGTCCATACTGCCAAGGTAATCCAATTAGTGGATGGGTAGTACACGGAGCTGCAGCGAGGATTTCCAGCCCTGATGCTACCACCCGGGGCACCTAAGGAGGTAAGACATGATACCGTCCATTATATTGAGACATCTAATGGACCCTCTACCTCTTGCAGGCCGCGACGTTTAGCCCCCAGATCGCCTCAAAATAGCAAAGACAGAATTTGAATGTATGTTGCGCGAAGGTGTAATCCGGTCTTCCAGCAGCCCTTGGTCCTCACCATTACATCTAGTGCCAAAGAAGGAAGGTGCATGGAGCCTGTACGGTGATTATAGAGCTCTGAACGCCGGACAATACCCGATCGTTATCCCGTACCCTTGTTGCGAGATTACAATTACTCATTGAGTGGTTTAGTAGTGTTCACTATGTTAGACTGTGCAAAGGCCTACACACAGATACCTGTAGCCGAATGTAACATTCCAAAGACATCATCACTCCTTTTGGTTTATTCGAGAGCATGTTCATGACTTTTGGATGAGGAATGCCGCACAGACATGGCATCGCTTCATAGATTCTGTGCTATAGGATTTACCTTTTGCTTTTGCTTACCTGGATGACATTTTGGTTTTTTCTTCATCGCCACCATCTAACCGAAGTATTCAAGTGACTGGAACACTACGGAATCGTGCTCAACACCTCAAAATGTGTCTTTAGCCAACCTGAAGTAGACTTTCTCGGACATAGAATTTCTGCAGCAGGATCTTTACCACTACCTGAGAAGGTGGAAGCCATTTCGCGAATTCCGAGGCCCGCTACAGCCAAGAACTACAGCGTTTCCTCAGGGATGTTAAATTTTTTCCTCTGCCATTTGCCACACACTGCTGAGCTACAGGAATCTTTAGTCGCAGGGCTAACTGGTCCGAAAGTCAGTGGACTCACGAAATGACTGTTGCATTTGAAACGGTCAAGAAAAGCATCGCCAACGGAGCCCTGCTGGCACATCCAGATCCTACCGCCACGTTAGCACTGGTCAAGCAGCTAGCCAGACTACAGTCGGCGCTGTGTTGCAACAACAATGTAGTGACATGTGGCAGCCACTCGCATTTTTTTCACACAAGTTGACAACCTCACGAAGACTTTGGAGCGTTTACGGCCATTTATGAATCTGTCAAGTACTTCAGACCGCAACTAGAAGCACGTGACTTTGTTATCTTTACGGATCACAAGCCACTAACATATGCATTTCGTCAGGACAACATGAACTGTTCCCCCAGACAACACAACCAGCTCATGTTTATTTCTCACTTTACCACTGATATACGTCATGTGTCTGGGATCGACAGTGTTTGCCCAGAGTCAGCAGCATCGTCAATACGATCGATTACGCCAACCTCGCTGCAGCACAGTAAGATGATGCGGAATTACAAGCGATTCTGTCAAATGGTGAATCAGCGCTGGACCTGCAGCTGGTAGACATTCCTGGAGGCGACATAAAGCTATGTTGTGACATGTCCACATCGGAGCCAAGACCATTCCTGCCTCTGGAATTTCGGAATGACACTTTCCATTCGCTGCACAACTTATGTCACCCAGGCATACGAGCTATGACACACTTAGTAACAACGCGTTATGTGTGGCCTGGAATGCAAATGGACTGCCACGAATGGGCGAGATGCTGCTTGAAATGCCAGCGTAGCGAGATAAATCACTGCGTCCACTCACCAATCATGATAGCACGATTCACGCATGTCCACCTTGACATTGTTGGCCCACTGTCATCATCCGATGGTCACTGTTACGCACTTGCGATGATTGATCGCTATACTCAATGGCTGGAAGCTGCGCCAGCGGACAATGTTACAGCAGAAACTATCGCTTTCACCTTCATCACACATTGGGTGTCATGTTTTGGTTGCCCGCTGCACATTACGACGGCAGGGGACTTCAATTCGAGTCCAATTTGTTTCTAGTGTTGAGAAAATTTTGTGGCACACTTCACCACCGGACGACGAGCTATCACCCTGCCAGCAATGGTTTAATAGAGCGATGGTACTGTACCCTAAAAGCTGCCCTAATTTTCTCATGACGCCAGATGGACCAAAGCACTTCCTGTGGTATTACTTGGACACCGAAGCACATTCAAGCCAGACCTGGGTGCTTCTTCAGCCAAACTGGTTTACGGCGAAGCACTACGCCTGCCAGGAGAATTCGTGGCTACCGACGCTCTGCCGAATCCTACGGGTACCAGCCGGAATTTCTCCGTCAACTACGACAACATGTGGTTCGCCTCTGTCCACAGCAACCTCACCGACACGGGACTCCTACCACGTTTGTCCATTGTGACCTATCTTCCTGCACACACGTCATGTTATGAACGGAAGGTATTAAACCCTCGCTCCAACCACCATATTCCGGCCCACACCGTGTCGTAACCAGAAAAGCAAGACCGTGGACATCTTGATCAGTGGGAAACTGACTACAGTCTCCACTGACCGCGTGAAACTGGCGTACGTCTTTTTGGAAGCAACGACGCCTGACCTACCACGACTTCCGCCTCACTCAGCAATCACCCCGTCAATGTTATCGCTAACACAGACCCAGCCGGGGGCTGCAGTTAACCCACCACCACGCCCCTCAAGATATGGGCGACATGTAATTCAAACCGGTGCTGACAACGTCTATTGAAATTTTACATAATTGATTATTTCAAATTTTCCTTTTTGTTTTAAAACCTTCTGGATCACTACATTTACATGCGACACATTTTCCTTTTTGTTTTAAAACCTTCTGGATCACTACATTTACATGCGACACATCTTCATAAAGACGAAAACCAAATTTGAGATTTCCTTTTTCATTCTTATCTTTACATGTTAATCCGGGTTCACGGATGCAACTAACGTGGCACCACGGCTTGTGGCTATCTGAAATCGCACCCCGAGCTACCGCTCACATAGGACGCCACAAATTCTACGTTGTGTCGCAGCTTTTAATATGACGTCAGTTGCAATCATATGAGTGGGTGTGAATCTTACAGTGCATGTTGTGGTATTAGAGCTGTGACAAGAGTTAAACACAAGGAAGACAAAATCCGAATGTTGGATCCGGAAACAGATTTCGCACAGCGATAAATCATGGACCACGAACACATTTATAAAAGAAATAACACTTCGAGACAAAAATGCTGTCTTCAGTGGCAAACTAACTGACAACTGGCATGTGAATATCATCATGCCACTCCTCCAAGACTTTAGGATCTTATTGTATCCATTGATATAGGCATTTCAAATAACTAATTTCTAGTTTAACACCTGCCACATGAAACTCAGGGGCTATTTTCTGCATACAATCCACAATTTATACAATGCTTGGTTCACACATATCAAAGTTTATGTGACTAACTTTTTTGGTTATGTATTTATTTTTTATTTGCTCTTCAAGTTTGTTGGAATTATGTAATACATTTATATCGGATACGAGAAAGTTCCAGAACATCGTTCTAGAATAAGTTATATCGAGTATGTTCGAGAAGTATCGATTGTGGTGACAGCTATGTTTGTGTATATATGCGTGAGTGATGAGGCGCAATAGATAGTCTTCGTGTGTCTTTTGTAAAGTGAACATATGTATATTTTAATAAAGTATTTTATAAGTAAAAGTGTGAACGTGATTCAAAACAAAGTTCATTGGGACCAAATTGAGGAGACAATCTCCAAGGTAATGGGACGTGTCAGTACATGAAATTACAACATAATAGTTAATAACAGATAAAAATAAATGTTTATGAATCCGAAAAAAGTCGATCCATAAGTTTAATTAAACATAATCAAACATACAACAAGAATCAGCTTAATTTCTCAAGGAACTCCTCGACAGAATAGAATGAGTGACTCACGAGGAAACTCTTCAGTTTAGATTTGAAAGCACTTGGATTACTGCAAAGATTTTTGGATTCGAGTGGTAGCTTATTGAAAATGGATGCAGCAGTATACTGCACACCAGTCTGCACAAGAGTTAAGGAAGTTCGATCCAAATGCAGGTTTGCTTTCTGCCGAGTATTAACCGAGTGAAAGCTGCTTATTCTTGGAAATAAGCTAATATTGTTAACAAGAAATGACAGTAAGAAATATGTATATTGAGAGGCCAATGTCAAAATACCCAGACTCGTGAACAGGGGTCGACAAGAGGTTCGTGAACTTACACCACTTATTGACCGAACCGCCCGTTTCTGAGCCAAAAATGTCCTTTTAGAATGGGAAGAATTACCCCAAAAATATGTCGTACGGCATAAGCGAACGAAAATAAGCAAAGTAGACTAGTTTTCGTGTCGAACGATCACTCACTTCTGATACCGTTCGAACACTAAAAATTGCAGTATTAAGTCTTTGAACAAGATCGTGAACGTGGACTTTCCACAACAGCTTACTATCTATCTGAACACCTAGAAATTTGAACTGTTCAGTTTCACTAATCATATGCCCATTCTGTGAAACTAAAACGTCACAGTTTATTGAATTGTTTGTTAGAAGCTGTAAAAACTGAGTCTTACTGTGATTTAGTATTAGTTTATTTTCCACAAGCCATGAACTTAGATCATGTACTGCACTATTTGAAACCGAGCCAATGTTGCACACAACATCCTTTACTACCAAGCTAGTGTCATCAGCAAACAGAAATATTTTAGAGTTACCTGTAATATTAAAGGGCATATCACTTACAGGAACAGGAACAGGAGTGGAACAGGAGTGGCCCCAACACTGATCCCTTGGGCACCCCCTCCCCCCACTTGACAGTATGCCACTCAGACCCCACATCACAGCCGTTATCAACATTGTGAATAATGACCTTTTGTTGCCTGTTGCTAAAGTAAGAGGTGAATCAATTATGAGCTACTCCCCGTATTCCATAATGGTCCAACTTATGGAGCAATATTTTGTGATCAACACAATCAAACACATTAGTTAAATCAAAAAATATGCCAAGCTTTGGAAACCTTTTGTTTAACCCATCCAGTAGCTCACAGAGAAAAGAGAATATAGCACTTTCAGTTGTTAAACGACTTCTAAAGCCGAACTGTACATTTGATAGCAGATCATGTGATGTTGTTGTTGTTGTGGTCTTCAGTCCTGAGACTGGTTTGATGCAACTCTCCATGCCTCAGAACATGTCCTACCAACCGATCCCTTCTTCTAGTCAAGTTGTACCACAAACTTCTCTTCTCCCCAATCCTATTCAGTACTTCCTCATTAGTTATGTGATCTACCCATCTAATCTTCAGCATTCTTCTGTACCACCACATTTCAAAAGCTTCTATTCTCTTCTTGTCGAAACTATTCATCGTCCATGTTTCACTTCCATCTATACTCCATGTTAACAAATTGCTCTTCTTCAGAAACGCTTTCCTTGCTATTGCCAGTCTACATTTTATATCCTCTCTACTTCAACCATCATCAGTTATTTTTCTCCCCAAATAGCAAAACTTCTTTACTACTTTAAGTGTCTCATTTCCTAATCTAATTCCCTCAGCATGACCCGACTTAATTCGACTACATTCCATTATCCTCGTTTTGCTTTTGTTGATGTTCATCTTATATTCTCCTTTCAAGACACTATCCATTCTGTTCAACTGCTCTTCCAAGTCCTTTGCTGTCTCTGACAGATTTACAATGTCATTGGCAAACCTCAAAGTTTTTATTTCTTCTCCGTGGATTTTAATACCTACTCCGAATTTTTCTTTTGTTTCCATCACTGTTTGCTCAATATACAGATTGAATAACATTGGGGAGAGACTACAACCCTGTCTCACTCCCTTCCCAACCACTGCTTCCCTTTCATGTCCCTCGACTCTTATAACTGCCATCTGGTTTCTGTACAAATTGTAAATAGCCTTTTGCTCCCTGTGTTTTATCCCTGCCACCTTCAGAATTTGAAAGAGAGTATTCCAGTCAACATTGTCAAATGCTTTCTCTAAGTCTACAAATGCTAGAAACCTAGGTTTACCCTTCCTTAATCTAGCTTCTAAGATAAGTCGTAGGGTCATTACTGCCTCACGTGTTCCAACATTTCTACAGATTTCGTGTGATATAAAATGATAAATTATCTTCACATACACAGTCTCTTCAATAACTTTTGCAAATACTGATGGCATAGAAATAGGTCTAAAATTATCTACATTATCCCTTTCCCCCTTTTTATAAAGCAGCTTTACTATTGAGTACTTTAATTGCTCAGGAAACTGACCATTCCTAAAGGGAAAATTACAAATATGGCCAAATATGGGGCTAACATGTGCAGTCCAGTTCTTTAATATTCTGCTAGACACTCCATCATAGCCATGAGAGTCCTTAGTCTTCAGTGATATAATTATTGACTCAATCGCCCTCTTGTCTGTATCACAGAGGATTAATTCAGACATCAATTATGAAAAGGCATTTGCCAAGAAACTTCTATGATTTTCGATAGAAACTAAATTTTTATTTAATTCACCAGCAATGCTCAGAAAATGATTGTTCAATACTGTACATATATCTGACTTATCAGTAACAGAAAATTTTTACTGCGACCTGACTTTATACTGTCGACCTTGTGCTGCTGACCAGACACTTCCTTCACAACTGTCCCTATGGTTTTAATTTTATCCTGTGAATTAGCTATTCTGTTTGTATACCACATACTCTTTGCCTTCCTAATAACATTTTAAGCACCTTACGATACTGTTTGTAATGGGCTACTGTAGCTTGATTGTGACTGCTTGTAACATTTTGATGTAACTCTCACTTTGTTCTACTAGTCAGCCACCTGGGCTCCCTACTACTGCTAGCACCCCGTTTAGAACATTCTAATGGAAAGCAACTCTCAAAGAGCATGAGAAATATGTTAAGGAAAGCATTGTATTTATCATCTATATTATTAGTACTATAATCATCCTGCCACTCTTGTTCCTTGACAATGTTTAAAAAACTCTCTGCTGCTGTTGGATTAACTTTCCTACATAGTTTGTAATTAAATATGACATTCGTTTGAGTACAAAAGCCTTTAAGTGTTAAAATTTGTGCATCATGGTCTGAAAGGCCATTCACCCTTTTACTAACAGAGTGCCCATCTAGTAATGAAGAATGAATAAAAACATTGTCTATGGCTGTGCACCCTAGTTGGAAGAAACACAGTCTGCATCGGATCATATGAATTTAGATCTACCAACATCCTTTTTCTTACACCATCATACACAAAATTAATATTGAAGTCACCACATTTAACTAATTTCTGGTACTTCCTACAAAGTGAATCAAGAAACCTCTGTAGCTTGAGCAGAAATGCTCAGAAGTCAAGAGTTAGGGGACCTTTAAACAACAACAACAATTAGAAATTTAGTTTCACTAAATTCAATTATGCCTGCACAACATTCAAATACCTGGTCAGTGCAGTGCCGTAATTCATCTCTGGACTCAGATGGAATACTGTTTTTGATGTACATGGCCGCTTGCCCACCCCACAAAGGAACTCCTTGAAAATCAGCCAGCTAATCTGTATCCTGGTAAAGGAAGCCTCTGATTTGTCAAATTATTGAAGTGGTGCTCCGATATACCAATAATTTCAGAGTCAACATCTGTAAGCAGTTCACTAACTTTATCTCTAATACCTCTTATATTTTAATGAAATATGCTAATTTCTTCTCTACTTGGAAACATTTCATCCTCAGGTGAGCCCTTAGTTAGAGGGACATCCTTTAGTGAGGTATACCTATCAGCTGACTTCAGTCTAAAAAAGGTGCAGTTCTAACACCTAGTACTACAGAAATTTCTCCATGAGTGACCCCACCACAACCACCACCATCCACTACACTGTCACCTATAAGCTTAGCCAGCCTCCCCTTCCTATACCTATTAAGGTGCAGGCCATGTCTAGTTTATCCAAAACCTTTTTAAGATTGTGCGATACAGCACTGATTTGCGCGCGCGCGCGCACACACACACACACACGCACACACACTGCAGAAAACCAAACATAGGTTGCTGTTCTTGTTGTTCCGGGAGCTCCAAGAGTATACCTGCCGAACTCTGTTTTCACATTTTTCGTAATAAAATGAAAACACACTAAAATCTAATGGAATGCAGGAGCAGTTATTCCACATAATGCTCATGTTTCGAAATACTGCCAGCAGGAAGCACTGGTGGAAGGAAAGTTGTGCAACAAAGAACAAACAAGTTGAACTTTTTGTGGCGTGACAAAAGTTGTCTCCCTTAAGTAGCGCCACTAAAATCTAGGAGTTCACACATGCATTGCAACTGCAGTATGCCACCAGCTGTAGCGGCAGTTTTCTTGCCTGTGTGAATCCGGCTTTGAGGTCTGATGCGGAAGTGGTAGCCCAGTTAAGTATGGCATCTGGAAAACAGCAGTTCCAGTTTCCGATTTAGCCAACATAATCGCTGTTTCTCTTCACTTAATTATTAGACATAGACAGCTTAATGCTCAGTCTAATATTTCTGTTTTTCCTTCACTGCACAATAAGTCACTCCGTCCATATAAGCAGAATATTTTGAGAACAAGACGTAACCTGACAACCCAAGCACATTCTCAAAACGGTTATACATTTACATGAGAGCGAAAATCGACTGCGGAGTTGGAAAACAGGCAAACCAGAAGCGGTATTGGGAAATCGATTTACGAAATTCGGTTTTGGGAACCCCATGTAAATGGGGTGAGTGTTGACTTGCTGTCTGTATCTTCATTGCTGGAAAAAGTCCGACCGTCCTGTAACACTCATCGGGTGACGTAAAACGGAGCATTTAAATCTACATCTATATTCTGCAGGCCACCGTGAAGTGGATGGCAGAGGGTACATCCCATTGCACCTGTTATTAGGGTTTTTTTCCCTTTCCATTCACCTATGGAGTACAGGAAGAATGATAGTCTGAATATCTCTGTGCAGGCTATAATTATTATTGCCTGATCCTCATCAAAGGGTAAGGATGTTGAGATGTATATCAACACTCCCTGCTGTGAGACAATGAAAGTAATAAAGCAACTGATGATGAATAGGAAAATAAAAATAAAGAATCAATGAAGCTTAAGTACTAATTCCTTTTTCTTACAGGAGAGGTGAAGTCATTCCAGTAACAAGCACCTGACGTGGAAATAATGCTGTTCAGTGAAAGCTACTGGTTGAGCACCAGTGGCTGTGAGAATGTGTCAGTATGATATTGTATCAGGTGTTTTGCCTGGTAGTAGTAACATTTATCCATGGATGATTGGCTTCGATTGTGTGATGTGTCAGTTCAGCCTTATTCTACAGAAATGTTCACTCTCCATTGGTGATACTGGACGATCATACAATCTCTATATCACATTTTCTGGAACAGTTAAAATATTTAACAAGAGAAAGTATATACATTTACAGGAGAAGACTTATAAGAGTTTAATATACGCTAGCTCTGAAATACAGCATGGGCTAGAGTATCATCTAAGGTGGCAGTCATATATCCACCAATTCTATGAGATATTGTGTAGCAGTCTGCTGTAGGTAGCATACCAAACTCCCTATTCTTTGGAAGAAACCATAGCGCAACTCTATGATGCTTGCTGTGCATTGATGTAGATGGATATGTATAATTCAACTTCACCAGATGTGGGAACAAAAGTATGATCTTATTAAAAGTCGTTTATATATACAGCTGTATGTAAGAGTTTATAAACTGTAAGACCATATGAGTTATCACCATGCCTGAGTGGCCAAAACAACCTCACCACAAGGGTCTTGCAGTAAGATCATGATACTGGAAACCAGAAGAAGAAGAATAAATCATTGATCTTCAGGTTGTGAAAAGACTAATCGACTTCTAAAACCGTAACCAAGTTCTGAGGGAGTCCACTTCGAGCATGTATATACTTCTTCAAAAACCCTGTTTCTGCCGAAATATTAGTTATTGCAAGAGATTTTTCATGGCATTGAGGGAGTAATGCACGATACGTTCAGTGAAAAGCAGCAGTATTCAACTACCTTAAAAAGTGAAACCAAGTGGCGTATTTATATTCAGTGATGTCCCACTGAGAAATCTGGGTGAGATCTGGAAATATTTCTGCTTTGACCACCATATGAAAGTCATATATTTTAGTTGAGCCAAACTTATTAAAGAATCCAGAAACAATTGGTCAGGCTTAAAGAAAACCTTATTTTCATTTTCAGACAGGATAATCTGAATTTAAAGCATATTTGCTAAGCACATGTAAGAACCAACATGTCATTCAATTAATTCGTTATAATATGTGGGGATTGCTGGAATAATTCGCAGTATGGATTTCTGGTGTTAGATAAAACTAGGAAATCGAATGAGGGCCGATATAGACGAAATTTCGACGAGATTCTGCTTAAAAGTCAGTGTACTCAAATGTGAGTGTGTCAGTATACTCTAGAGCATGGAAAAATTATGACTTGTGTTGCACGTTCCTTCGGAGGTGCAAAGTACATGCATCTATATGTTGACAGAAAAATCGAGACAATCAACAATAAATTAATTGAATTGTAAATTCTTATTGAGGTGATGGCTAGAAATAGTGATGTGTTGACTAATAGAATACAGCAGTGTGAACTACACTCCTGGAAATGGAAAGAAGAACACATTGACACCGGTGTGTCAGACCCACCATACTTGCTCTGGACACTGCGAGAGGGCTGTACAAGCAATGATCACATGCACGGCACAGCGGACACACCAGGAACCGCGGTGTTGGCCGTCGAATGGCGCTAGCTGCGCAGCATTTGTGCACCGCCGCCGTCAGTGTCAGCCAGTTTGCCGTGGCATACGGAGCTCCATCGCAGTCTTTAACACTGGTAGCATGCCGCGACAGCGTGGACGTGAACCGTATGTGCAGTTGACGGACTTTGAGCAAGGGCGTATAGTGGGCATGCGGGAGGCAGGGTGGACGTACCGCCGAATTGCTCAACACGTGGGGCGTGAGGTCTCCACAGTACATCGATGTTGTCGCCAGTGGTCGGCGGAAGGTGCACGCGCCCGTCGACCTGGGACCGGACCGCAGCGACGCACG
Source organism: Schistocerca serialis cubense (assembly GCF_023864345.2). NCBI lineage: Eukaryota > Metazoa > Arthropoda > Insecta > Orthoptera > Acrididae > Schistocerca > Schistocerca serialis. Next base: position 183,434,553 of record NC_064647.1, on the reverse strand, counting down.
GATGCACGCCAAGACCGTAGGATCCTACGCAGTGCCGTAGGGGACCGCACCGCCACTTCCCAGCAAATTAGGGACACTGTAGCTCCTGGGGTATCGGCGAGGACCATTCGCAACCGTCTCCATGAAGCTGGGCTACGGTCCCGCACACCGTTAGGCCGTCTTCCGCTCACGCCCCAACATCGTGCAGCCCGACTCCAGTGGTGTCGCGACAGGCGTGAATGGAGGGACGAATGGAGACGTGTCGTCTTCAGCGATGAGAGTCGCTTCTGCCTTGGTGCCAATGATGGTCGTATGCGTGTTTGGCGCCGTGCAGGTGAGCGCCACAATCAGGACTGCATACGACCGAGGCACACAGGGCCAACACCCGGCATCATGGTGTGGGGAGCGATCTCCTACACTGGCCGTACACCACTGGTGATCGTCGAGGGGACACTGAATAGTGCACGGTACATCCAAACCGTCATCGAACCCATCGTTCTACCATTCCTAGACCGGCAAGGGAACTTGCAGTTCCAACAGGACAATGCACGTCCGCATGTATCCCGTGCCACCCAACGTGCTCTAGAAGGTGTAAGTCAACTACCCTGACCAGCAAGATCTCCGAATCTGTCCCCCATTGAGCATGTTTGGGAGTGGATGAAGCGTCGTCTCACGCGGTCTGCAGGTCCAGCACGAACGCTGGTCCAACTGAGGCGCCAGGTGGAAATGGCATGGCAAGCCGTTCCACAGGACTACACCCAGCATCTCTACGATCGTCTCCATGGGAGAATAGCAGCCTGCATTGCTGCGAAAGGTGGATACACACTGTACTAGTGCCGACATTGTGCATGGTCTGTTGCCTGTGTCTATGTGCCTGTGGTTCTGTCAGTGTGATCATGTGATGTATCTGACCCCAGGAATGTGTCAATAAAGTTTCCCCTTCCTGGGACAATGAATTCACGGTGTTCTTATTTCAATTTCCAGGAGTGTATATGTGACCGAGAAGATTGAAGAAGTCAACACAAAACTAACTGATTTGCATGGGTATATTAAGAACGCAGCTAAGGCAGCTGACTTCCATCATCGCCAGTAGTCTCAGTTACACATAAGTTGTACGCTGTCTCAAAAATGGCTTAGAATACAGCAGAATGTTGTCGACAATGTGTAAAATGATTGAAGTGTGGAAGGCTGTTAAAGTTAGAGCAGTTGTAATGAGATCAGTTTCTCTAGGATATGTTTAAGCTAGTAACTGACAGTCTGAAAAGGATGCCATACATCATGGACAGGGACGGAAAAGAAGAAGAAGATGATGAGGAGGAGGTGGAAGAAGCTTATGTTATTAATGACTTCATTAATCATTACAATAACGCTGAGTGAGACAGATCGTAGGAAGTCAGAGGGACGAAACTATTTATGTTGGGTAAGCACTCAGTAGGTTTAACTGAGAATGCCATACGAATTGACAGAAAGAAATTTGAAAGAACATCCAGTTTATTAGAGCTAATATCCTTAAAAACTTGCAACATAAAAAAGTACATCCCGAAACAGATAAAAGTATTTGATGAAATATTACACATGTCTAATGTACGTAAGTCTCAAAGAACGGCAAACACAAGAATGTAATTAAACCAACGCTAGCAGCTGCACACAGCACACGCAAACTGTTTGAAGTTCAGCATAAAAGATTGAACAATCTACCTCTGGAGTATATATATTACGATGACCTGAATAAAATTATAAGCTGCCACAGGGAACGAACAAAATCATATCAGTCATATCAGAGCTTCGAGAAAGAGATAATGGAGATGGTAGTTCATGAGCTCCAAAGACCAGCATGTATAACATTGCCTCACATACATGTGATAATATGAGGTTTGGATGATTTGGGGCAAGCTGATATCATAGATATGTGCGAATATTCACGATCAAATAAAGGTTTCAAGTAGAATCTAGTGGTCATAGGTACAGCCTCCGAATTCCCCTGGGCTCAACCTGTGAAGGTAAAGGCAGGAAAGAAGGTTGAGGAGATTTTTCAACAATTTCTACAGATTGGAACGAATTGGTGACGTGAAAAACTTCAAATAGAGCATGGAGGTGAGTTTTACAACAGGCATTTCACAGTGGTAATGGAACGATATGGGATAAACGACTTTTTCACATTTTTTTACTTGAAAGCTAGGATTGTTGAACGGTTGAACAGGGCGATCAAAAACCAGATTTGGAAACAATTTAATCGTCAATGAACATTAGATGGCTAAACATTCTATACTCCTTTCAGCATAAGAATAAACTTCACGTAAACATTACGCTATGTATTCTTCCACGATTGGTCTCGGCGGAGGTTCGAGTCCTCCCTCGTTCGTGGGTGTGTGTGTTTGTCCTTAGGATAATTTAGGTTAAGCAGTGTGTAAGCTTAGGGACTAATGACCTTAGCAGTTAAGTCCCATAAGATTTCACACACATTTGAACATTTTTCTTCCACGATTGCCGGAACATCATTAGATTTAGTTTCACATGCAGCGGAAGCCAAGCTGTCTCGAGTACAGTAGGATAACGAGGATACGTTTTATGCTCTACGTTACGTGTACGTCGATTCAGCGATGATATGAGGCAACATCTTTATCGGCGCGTTTTACTTGGACAGCACTGGCCAGTCAAGTGATCCAACTAAATGGCAGTAATGCAGGAAAGATGCAGAAAGAGACGAGCAGGGAAATTATACAGTTTTGAATGTCTTTCAATTTTTAAAGAGAAGGAAATAATACATGACAAAAATCGGGCGATACGCTTCTTAGGTGACCAGACATGTTCTCTATCTTAGCTATCACAGTATTGTAATTAAAAACAAGAGTGCTGAAAATTCTTGACTTTAACAAGAGTAATTTTTCTGCATGAGTTGTGTATGGGGTGAAAGTGCACTGCTGATTTCCCATGTAGTTAAGTATTGAAGCCACTGAAGGGATTACAGCCAGTCATCTGGTAATCCCTGAATCGGACTCCGGGCAATACCGTACACTACAGTACTACTATGTCGATAACGAGGCGATCAGTAACAGAGTACCAAGCCACCAAAAAATCCATATTACCTTCTCCTCTTTTATGACGTGCTGTTCTGCCTTTCGCCATCGTTCGGCAGTGACGTGTCACAAAGCTTCGTGCATTAGTCCCAGTACGTTTGGCAGTTTAAATGTCTTATTACTTCTCGCAACCAATTTCTTAACATGGCTCTAGATCAAGTCTATTGGGTTCAGATTGCACTGTTAAGATGGCAAACGTAAAAGTGCAGCAGGTGTGCAGTGTTATCGACGCCGCGAAAATTGTTTTCTATGTTTCTCCGATACTTATCACTCTGGATCATGTGAGTCCATATCTGTCCTACAAAACAGTGGGTATATTCAAACAAAGAGTATTTGATTTTTCATTTTTCTCCAAACAGTTTAATTGTGTAATGATTTCTTAACTTTAATAGTCTTCTACAACAGATAGATAGTTAAGAATGCGTGTTTTCAATTAAAACCAGAATTTTGCGTGCGGTATGTTACTAGAAGCTAGAAGACGTGCGTTTCTCTTGAAAAACGATAGTTATTAAATATAGTACCGATAATGTTGTCTCTCAACTTGTGGACATAATCAATGACTCCTTTGAAGCTGGTGTGTTTCCAAGTAAACTTAAGCAGTCAACAGTAATATCAGTTTATAAAACTGGTGACAAGTTAGATATTAAAAATTTCAGAACTCTATCGGAAATAATTGAAAGGATAGTGTATGACAGATTGCTAGACTTCCTACACAAAAATAAAATTCTTGTAAATGCGCAGAATTACAAGCCAGATATTGGCTTCGTATGCCTCAGAAACACAGAAAAATGACAGATTATTTCATCAGCACAGCTCAGAAAAATACTGTCATCTTGGACTGCTGATAAAATATCAGTTACTGATATATTGACATTTTTCCCAAAAATTCCGATTTATATCGGCGATATGGTTCATCACGATATTGTTGTTGTTGAGGTCTTCAGTCTTGAGACTGGTTTGATGCAGCTCTCCATGCTACTCTATCCTCTGCTAGCTTCTCCATCTCTCAGTACCTACTGCAGCCTACATCCTTCTGAATCTGCTTAGTGTATTCATCTCTTGGTCTCCCTCTACGATTTTTACCCTCCACGCTGCCCTCCAGTACTAAATTGGTGATCCCTTGATGCCTCAGAACATGTCCTACCAACCGATCCCTTCTTCTAGTCAAGTTGTGCCACAAACTCCTCTTCTCCCCAATTCTGTTCAATACCTCCTCATTAGTTATGCGACCTACCCATCTAATCTTCAGCATTCTTCTGTAGCACCACATTTCGAAAGCTTCTATTCTCTTCTTGTCTAAACTATTTATCGTCCACGTTTCACTTCCATACATGGCTACACTCCATACAAATACTTTCAGAAACGACTTCCTGACACTTAAATCAATACTCGATGTTAACAAATTTCTCTTCTTCAGAAACACTTTCCTTGCCATTGCCAGTCTACATTTTATATCCTCTCTACTTCGACCACCATCAGTTATTTTGCTCCCCAAGTAGCAAAACTCCTTTACTACTTTAAGTGTCTCATTTCCTAATCTAATTCCCTCAGCATCACCCGACTTAATTCGACTACATTCCATTATCCTTGTTTTGGTTTTATTGATGTTCATCTTATACCCTCCTTTCAAGACACTGTCCATTCCGTTCTACTGCTCTTCCAAGTCCTTTGCTGTTTCTGACAGAATTGCAGTATCATCGGCGAACCTCAAAGTTTTTGTTTCTTCTCTATGGACTTCAATACCTACTCCGAATTTTTCTTTTGTTTCCTTTACTGCTTGCTCAATATACAGATTGAATAGCATCAGCGAGAGACTACAACACTGTCTCACCCCCTTCCCAACCACTGCTTCCCTTTCATGTCCCTCGACTCTTATAACAACTGCAATCTGGTTTCTGTACAAATTGTAAATAGCCTTTCGCTCCCTGTATTTTACCACTGCCACCTTCAGAATTTGAAAGAGAGTATTCCAGTCAACATTGTCAAAAGGTTTCTCTAAGTCTACAAATGCTTGAAACGTAGGTTTGCCTTTCCTTAATCTTTCTTCTAAGATAAATCGTAGGGTCAGTAATGCCTCACATGTTCCAACATTTCTACGAAATCCAAACTGATCTTCCCCGAGGTCAGCTTCTACCAGTTTTTCCATTCGTCTGTAAAGAATTTACGTTAGTAATTTGCAGCTGTGACTATTAAACTGATAGTTCGGTAATTTTCACATCTGTCAACACCTGCTTTCTTTGGGATTGGAATTATTATATTCTTCTTGAAGTCTGAGGGAATTTCGCCTGTCTCATACATCTTGCTCACCAGATGGTAGAGTTTTGTCAGGACTGGCTCTCCCAAGGCTGTCAGTAGTTCTAATGGAGTGCTGTCTACTCCTGGGACCTTGTTTCGACTTAGGTCTTTCAGTGCTCTGTCAAACTCTTCACGCAGTATCATATCTCCCATTTCATCTTCATCTACCACCTCTTCAATTTCCATAATATTGTCCTCAAGAACATTGCCCCTGTATAGACCTTCTATATACTCCTTCCACGTTTCTGCTTTCCCTTCTTTGCTTAGAACTGGGTTTCCATCTGAGCTCTTGATATTCATACAAGTGGTTCTCTTATCTCCAAAGGTCTCTTTAATTTTTTTGTAGGCAGTATCTATCTTACCCCTCGTGAGATAAGCCTCTACATCCTTACATTTGTCCTCTAGCCATGCCTGCTTAGCCATTTTGCACTTCCTGTCGATTTCATTTTTGAGACGTTTGTATTCCTTTTTGCCTGCTTCACTTACTGCATTTTTATATTTTCTCCTTTCATCAATTAAATACAGTATCTCTTCTGTTACCCACGGATTTCTACTAGCCCTCGTCTTTTTACCTACTTGATCCTCTGCTGCCTTCACTATTTCATTCCTCAAAGCTACACATTCTTCTTCTATTGTATTTCTTTCCCCCATTCCTGTCAATTGCTCCCTTATGCTCTCCCTGAAACTCTGTAGAACCTCTGGTTCTTTCAGTTTATGCAGGTCCCATCTCCTTAAATTCCCACCTTTTTGCAGTTTCTTCAGTTTTAATCTACAGGTCATAACCAATAGATTGTGGTCAGAGTCCACATCTGCCCCTGGAAATGTCTTACAATTTAAAACCTGGTTCCTAAATCTCTGCCTTACTATTATATAATCTATTTGAAACCTTTTAGTATCTCCAGGGTTCTTCCATGTACACAACCTTCTTTCATGATTCTTGAACCAAGAGTTAGCTACGATTAAGTTATGCTCTGTGCAAAATTCTACCAGGTGGCTTCCTATTTCGTTCCTTAGCCCCAATCAGTATTCACCTACTACGTTTCCTTCTCTTCCTTTTCCTACTGTCGAATTCCAGTCACCCATGACTATTAAATTTTCGTCTCCCTTCACTATCTGAATAATTTCTTTTATCTCATCATATATTTCATCAATTTCTTCGTCATCTGCAGAGACAGTTGGCATATAAACTTGGACTACTGTAGTAGGCGTTGACTTCGTGTCTTATCTTGGCCACAATAATGCGTTCACTATGCTGTTTGTAGTAGCTTACCCGCACTCCTTTTTTCCTATTCATTATTAAACCTACTCCTGCATTACCCCTATTTGATTTTGTATTTATAACCCTGTATTCACCTGACCAAAAGTCTTGTTCCTCCTGCCACCGAACTTCACTAATTCCCACTATATCTAACTTCAACCTATCCATTTCCCTTTTTAAATTTTCTAACCTACCTGCCCGATTAAGGGATCTGACATTCCACGCTCCGATTCGAAGAACGCCAGTTTTCTTTCTCCTGATAACGACGTCATCCTGAGTAGTCCCCGCCCAGAGATCCGAATGGGGGACTATTTTATCTCCGGAATATTTTACCCAAGAGGACGCCATCATCATTTAATCATACAGTAAAGCTGAATGCCCTCGGGAAAAATTATGGCTGTAATTTCCCCTTGCTTTCAGCCGTTCACAGTACCAGCACAGCAAGGCCGTTTTGGTTAGTGTTACAAGGCCAGATCAGTCAATCATCCAGACTGTTGCCCCTGCAACTACTGAAAAGGCTACTGCCACTCTTCAGGAACCACACGTTTGTCTGGCCTCTCAACACATACCCTTCCGTTGTGGTTGCTCCTACGGTACGGCTATCTGTGTCGATGAGGCACGCGAGCCTCCCCACGAACGGCAAGGTCCATGGTTCATGGGGGGGGGGGGGGGGGGGGACCACGATATATCCATACGAAAATATTGAGTGCCGATATTTTTATTTTATATTCACTCTGTGAAGAAGTCTTACTACTTTTTGAGCTTTCATCACGTCCAGTCGTTCTCTTTGACTGCGTGAAGCAAGTTTCTGTGGCACAAAAGAAGTTGCACTGGGGGTGGCGGCATGAATACAATAACAAGATTTCCCGAAGCTGTGAGGACCGTCGTTAGTCGTGGTTGGGTAGCTCAGTCGGTAGAGAACTTGCCTGCAAAAGGCACAGGTCACGAGTTCGAGTCTCGGTCCGGCACACAGTTTTAATCTGTCAGGAAGTTTCGTATCAGCAAACACTCCGCTGCAGAGTGAAAATTTGATTCTGACAAGCAATGCTGTTTTACGTTGAAAGTGAATGTCTGGACTTTGCTTTCTTTACCATTTGCATATTAGCCTATAGTTTATAGGAGCCTTTATATGTTAGCAAATTCAGTTACTAATTCTGATTACCATATCCGATTTAGGTAAATTCTACAAATGTTAACTCTCATTTTAGCTGACTTTATCTACGTCAACCTAGCTCATTTAACACAAATTCTGCGATTCGTATATTTCTATTCGAAACTTTCAATGTACGCCAATACAATTTTATCGAAGTAGGTGATAGAATGCCAGCAGCAAACTGAAACCCTATTGGATTCGGTTGACTTGTAGCCTCGCCATTAAACGTTTGCCGTTCCCATTCGAAAGTCACCTCCTTTCGGTTGCTGATAGAGTAGTTGTGTAGAATCAGCTTACAAACGGACGTTACATCAAGACACAGACAGAAATTTGAATACAGCGATCAGTGAAAAAAAAAGAGAGATTTGCAACAGGTAGGTTTGAACACAGCTTTCTGTTTCTTCGCTAGACTCCGAATCGTTTTCTCCTTGTAACATTTGTTAATTGCCTTAAAAATCTTTTTTATGTATTTCTCTGTACTACATTTTGTTAACTCTTTTAATCCTACAAATGCGTCTTATTCTTTATCGTAAACAGTAATTTTCACACAACCGTTTTAAGTACAATTAAATCCAAACACTCTACTTGGTATTTTTCATCTAACAAACTATTTAATTTTTCCTTGTATCCTGGTAATGCATTTTATTCTTGTAAAATAGATCTGTAATTGTTTTGTTTCTGTCTTCTTCCATTTATTACTACAGTTTTCAGTAAGTTATAAAATCTGTTTTGGGTTGAGTAATATTTATTTTTATTTGCGGACTTTCTTAATTTTCTACAGTCACTGCAAATTGATACTATGTTTCCATGATTTTTTGCAAAACAATCTAAATTGTTTATAATATTGAATCAATTACATATTTTCGACCTTTCAGTATTACTGCTGTTGTCCATACTATGGGTTATTATCTTGTTTGTTGTCTATATCCTTCTGCATGTTTTCCATACTATTTTGAGTGTTAGTCACTTTAATATAATATCTACTCATATGATCATCATTTAAGCACTTTTTGGAAATTGATCTAGATTTACCTAATTGCTTCCCATATTCTGTTACACTTTTTACTGTATCACATTTTTTAAATATCTGCTCCATATCATCGGTACTATTCAATATGTTACTCTTGTTACTGTTTTTGTTTGAATAATATCTACTAAGCTGATCCTCGTTTATACATTTTTTACAAATCAATGTAGCTTTATCTAACTTTATCTCATATTCTGCAATGTCCTTCAATACACAACATTTAGTACATTTCTTTGCTGTCTGCTGTATGTTGTCCATTTAACACATGTAAAAATTTCAAATTGTTATCTATTCCTTGTCATCCTCATTTTTCATCAATCTCCATTTACTTCCATTTTTTCATTCATTTACTTTTTTTCACACATGTTGACCATTTTTTGCTGTCCTTTCAATCTCCATTTACCACACAGAAGTTCAAAGAAAGGTTTAAGTATTTATTTGTATCAGTACATAGGTACCATTACTGATCTGAAGTGTAGCTTACTGACGGAATCATGATGCATCTTGTCCTTGCTGTTACTCTCTATTAGCTCAAGACAGTTGCGACTCTGTTCATGTCATGTGTCTTTTGATTTTTGTCTACATTAAAATACTATCCAGAAGTCGGTTGTTGTTCAGTACAGCTTATCTGAAATACGGAGATTACATGCATTACAAAGATAAAACGAATCCTGTTAGTAAGTTGCTAGTCATTTTGAATCAGTTTGTCATATAACAATACGAAAAAATGGTTTATTAGCCTTTCCTGAAAAACTGCATTTTTGACTATCTGGTCTTTTACCTGACGGTATACAATTGTTAACCACTGTTCTAAAGTTGTATACCATATTTTATCATTTGAATTTTACCATTTATTTTTAATGTATGCGTGAATGTATGCATATGTCTGCAACATTAAATCATATAGTAACAAGAATACTAAGTACGAAGTAGTGTGCTAAAATAATATACTTGTATTCTACATACGACAAACAGACCACGGGTTGTAATGTCTTTGTCGGCCGGAGTGGCCGAGCGGTTCTAGGCGCTACAGTCTGGAACTGCGCGACCGCTACGGTCGCAGGTTCGAATCCTGCCTCAGGCATGGATGTGTGTGATGTCCTTAGGTTAGTTAGGTTTAAGTAATTCTAAGTTCTAGGGGACTGATGACCTCAGCAGTTAAGTCCCATAGTGCTCAGAGCCGTTTGAACAATTTTTTTGTAATGTCTTTCATAGCATGTTTATGTTGTTAATTTCCAATGTTTAATCATTCATCAGCATTTCAAAACACTGGGAATGCAAAACCGTTGAGTTTGGTTAATTTTATATTTTGTATCAGATAATTCAATAACATGAAACGACTTTGAGTTCCATCTGCATATGAATCTCCCTCCTCACTGCCCACTGAAAGTGTGACGCCATCAAAGCAATGCTAAGACCTTGAGTTCATGAAGGCAGTGGCTGTACTGTTGACAAAGCAGTGGAGCACTTACACTGCTCAGTGCCTGTTGTCTGGTGGAGGAGCAGCTAGGGAAAGATTACCCACTCGTCGCTGGTCTCGGGCCAGAGGCAGAAGTGGCTATGTGTGGCCAGGTACACAGCAGGCAATAGAACAGAAGACGACAAGGTGCTTGGCATAGAACTGGAAGATAAGATCAAAGCACTCGTCGATATCGTGGTGATGATATGCTAGCTTCAGCTCGAAACCAAATGTCTAGTCAACATCAAATGAGGCAGTCTGTGCTTTTATAGGAAAGGCACAAAATTCCTTCAGTGCTCAGTCAGTCGCAGCCATGGTATTAACAGAGATTTCTCCTGGCCATAAGGCAAATGCCAGATTTCCATCCCCTCATTCGCCATAGTCAAACCAGAATAACATAGGTCAAACACAAAAGTAGAAGGTTCTCGCCTCCACCCCCAAAAGTCTTTCAAATGAAACACTCAAGACACTGTAAAGGTGAGTGAAACGTATTTATTAGTATTTTACAGGTGTGGGATAGAAAGGGGCGCCCTCAGCTGGGGCCGGTATAGTCCGAGTCCTGCAGGCACTGCTCGGTCCAGTCGTCGATCTTCTGGAGCATGTCGTCAGAGAAGCCGGTGAGGCCACCGCCCAGGATGCCAGAGCGGATGAAGTGCTTCCCTAGAGAGGCGGCCGGCACCAGCCCGGCTTCCTTACGCAGGTGCTCCACCATTGGCTGGTAGTTGGCGTTGGGGTTGGCGCGCATCTTCTCCACGCTCAGGTGGTCCAGCATGCGGGGCAGCTGTTCCTCTGGCACTGGTTTCCCCAGGAACGCGCCCAGTCTGAGGATCACAGACGTCAGATCCTGCAAAGAAATGTGAAAGGGCTGCTGAAATTCAAACGGTTAAAGAGAAAGCATCTGTTTGACAGCTGTGTACACATTTTTTCTGTCGAGTCCCGATACGAAAGTGTAATCCGTAACTGAAGTCAAAGTTGTTTAGAGTTTGGCATGAAATGAAAACCAGTAGCGGGAGCTACAAAGTCAGTGTCCAAAGAAGTGTCGTTACTGGAATAGCAGCAATGAGTGACTGATAGCAGCAATTTGTGACTGATAGCAATTCGTGTAATGTACTTTATGAGACTGCAATATTGGGTGCCAATCCATTTTTCTGTTTCAAATGTAAATTCAAAATAATTTTAAGTAAAAGTATTTAAATACAAAACGGAAAATACACATTTTCAAAGATACCTTTATTCAAATAAAATACCTCTAGTTAGTGAAAAAGTAACATGCCATTTAATTCACTGTAACACCAACAATAGCTCAAATATTTCAGTTTTCAAGTCCTGTTTATGTGGCCTTATTACTATTCCACCAAACGAAAGTAACGGTTCAACAGGAGCACAAATTGGTAACACAGTTGGATTTCTCTTCAAGGTGTCTAGACTATTGTCATTATCTTTTAAATATTGCATTGTTTCCAGATCTATTGTAGTGTTGCCACTATCACTGGTCTACAGAAGACTCAGAGTCCTCAACAAACATATAATAAGGATCAAACGTTTTTCTTTTTAAGTTTTTGCAAGTTCTTCCCATCTTCTTCTTCTTGTTTGATCTTCTGCACTTGTGAAATAAATAGTTCCTTAAAGTATACTCTGCTCGCCTCAGATACCCACTTTCATTCGAAAAAAGAATAAGCTACAGATGCTAATGTGCCATCCTTTGCGTTTTGTTCCATCAATTTGAAGAATCTCTCAAAACGCCGATTAAGACTTCCTTTAATAACTTCTACGACCACACCACAATGTATAGGTCTATCCTGTTGCAAGCTGCTTAGCATTCCTTCCATTCTCATTAGCTCAGGCAAAAGACATCCTGAGTAGGTATCTGAGTCCCTTATTCCGACGCCATTAGCAATAGAATTTGAACTATTTATGTATTTGTTAATAAATTGTATTTCAATTTCTTTAAAAGCTGCTAATCAGAGTTTCCTTAAAGTTTCATTTACAATATCCTTGACTGTGAGTAGATCTTGAACAGAATTATAGTATGAATTCCACATGTTAGACATGTATACAAAGAGGACTTTTCAGGTGATCCTAAATAAGTTTCATAGGCTTTAGGTAAACTTGAACACAGATTCCAAAGTGCTTGATATTTTGACATGGCTGCACTATAAACCTTTTTGTATGAATTACTTTGAGATCAGGCCTTATAAATAGCTCTAAAGACTTCCAAATGTAATGCGTGCGACCTCATTCCCTCCTTCATTCAATTCTTTTGGCGTTATCGGTTGATTTCGGTACATTTTACACTAAACAAACAATAATGATAGACATATAATGTCTACTCAAGCCTTATTGCCTTTTCTAATCATTAGTGTCATGGTTATATTCACCTGACAGGTACACCTTCAGTGCATATTGCGCCATCTGTATCTGCCGTGGAACCATTTTTGTTTAAACAAATTGCTCATTAAATGAATAAAAACTTTGAAGTATGAAATAAAAAAATTGAAGACTAGCATTTCGCACTCTACAAATACAAAATATCTCTATTTTAAGTAATTCATATGAAACAGAAAACGTTTTTTGCAAAAAAAGTATTTCAATTACAATATAAAGTTTGCTATTTTGCATTTTGTATTTGTGTTTCAAATACATGTACTTCACATAGTTGACATCTCTGTCCTTGAGAGCAAATCGTCCCACAAGAAATGCTTTTTGTGCCCTTGAAAGCGACTGATAATTACAAAATGCAGCACCTCTGAGCAGCTGATGGGGATACTACAACCTCTACGCTCCTGAAGCGTAGATCGACATAACTATGTTTTTCCCCTTTCCTGTTCCTTTCACGAGTAATGCATGGAAGATATGAGAGTTCATAAAGTTCTGTGTGGTCCTGATAATTTTACAAGACGTACGTTTCTCGTCACTTTCTGGAACGCAGTATATCGAAATTTCAAAAGTAAAATTCACTATTATGTGCAGTGCCTCCCTCTTAGTGTCTGACACTGGGGTTTCTTAATGATTTCACCGAAATCAGACGAAAACTATTGTTCCACAAGCAAGAGAAACACCTGGACAACATTATCTAACTAGTGACCAAGATGAGCACTCCTATCTGGGCTACAGAGTATACCTCACGAACCAGACACAGCTACCGACGAAAGATGCTAAATATAGGCAAAAGTTTGCAAACTATATCTCCACAATGGAACAAATGAAAGTATGAGATGGAAAAGGAGAAGAACAAAAAGAAGGTAAAAGGAGAAAAATACACACATCAAAAAAAGTTCTGCATCACCTCGGTTCCGACAGTTCCGGAACCTGTATAGAAAATTGGAATAGAGATCAACATAAACATAATTTCCGCCTTTTTTGTTGCTCATGAAAACCACACATTGAATGTTTTACCACCATACAGCGAGATCTTCAGAGGTGGTGGTCTAGATTGCTGTACACACCGCACCTCTAATACCCAGTAGCAAGTCCTCTTGCATCGACGCATGCTAGAGAGACTCGGGAAAACAGAAGAAGGGCTTCAGTCACAAAGGGTGCAGGCTGAACACGGGAAGAACGTAGATACAAGAACCATTGGTATAACAGTTGTGAATTATCGTAGCTGTGTTGGGAAAGTACCAGAGCTCCAAGCGCTAACAGAAAGCACTGATGCTCAAATCGTTATAGGCACTGAAAGCTGGCTAAAGCCGGATATAAGCTCAGCCGAAATTTTTGCGAGGAACCTAACGGTGTTCCCAAAGAATAGGTTAAACACGGTTGGTGGTGGCGTGTTTGTTGCTGTCAGAAATAGTCTAACTTGTCGCGAAATTGAAGTAGATAGTTCCTGTGAGTTAGTATGGGCAGAGGTCATTGTTGGCAACCGGAATAAAATAATAATTGGATCCTTTTACCGACCTCCCAGTTCTGATGATATAGTTGCTGAAAGGTTCAAAGAAAACTTGAGTTTGATTTCAAACACGTACCCGACTCATACGATGAAAGTTGGGGGTGACTTTGCCGGCCGGAGTGGCCGTGCGGTTCTAGGCGGTTCAGTCTGGACCCGAGCAACCGCTACGGTCGCAGGCTCGAATCCTGCCTCGGGCATGGATGTGTGTGATGTCCTTAGGTTAGTTAGGTTTAATTAGTTCTATGTTATAGGCGACTGATGACCTCAGAAGTTAAGTCGCGTAGTGCTCGGAGCCATTTGAACCATTTGATGGTGACTTTAATTTACCCTCGATATGTTGACGAAAATACATGTTCAGTTCCGGAGGTACGAGTAAAATATCATCCGAAATTGTGCTAAATGCATTCTCTGGAAATTATTTCGAGCAGTTAGTTCATGAGCCCACGCGAATAGTAAACGGTTGTGAAAACACACTTGACCTCTTAGGAACAAATAATCCTGAGTCAATAACGAGCATCAAAACCGATTCAGGGATTAGTGAACACAGGGTTGTCGTAGCGAGATTGAATATTGTAATCCCCAAATCCCCTAAAAATAAGCGAAAAATATACCTATTCAAAAAAGCAGTTAAAAATTCACTTGACGCCTTCCTAAGAGACAATCTCTACTCATTCCAAATTAATAATATAAGTGTAGACCAGATGTGGCATAAATTTAAAGAAATAGAATTGGCAGCAATTGAGAGATTTATACCAAATAAATTAACAAACGAGGGAGCTGATCCTCCTTGGTACACAAAACGGGTTAGAACACTGTTGCAGAAACAAGGAAACAAACATTCCAAATTTAAACACAAAATCCCCAAGATTGGCGATCTTTTACAGAAGCTCGAAATTTAGCGTGGACTTCAATGGGAGATGCTTATAACAGTTCCCACAACGAAACTTTGTCTCGAAACCTGGTAGAAAATCCAAAGAGATTCTGGTCGTATGTGAAGTATGTTAGCGGCAAGACACAGTCAATGCTCGATAGCAATGGAGATACTATTGAAGACAGTGCTGAAAAAGGGGAGTTACTAAACACAGGCTTCCGAAATGCCTTCACAAAAGAAGACGAAGTAAATATTCCAGAATTCGAATCGAGAATAGCTGCCAACATGAGTAACGTAGAAGTAAATATCCTCGGAGTAGTGAAGCAACTTAAATCACTTAATAAAAGCAAGTCTTCTGGTCCAGACTGTATACCAATTAGGTTCCTTTCGGAGTATGCCGATACTTAAGCTCCATACTTAGCAATCATGTTCAACCGTTCGCTAGACGAAAGACCCGTACACAAAGACTGGAAAGTTGCACAGGTCACACCAATATTCAAGAAAGGTAGTAAGTGTGATCCACTAAATTACAGGCCCATATCGTTAACGTCGATATGCGGCAGGATTTTGGATCATATATTGTGTTCGAACATTATGAATTATCTCGAAGGAAACGGTCTATTGACACACAGTCAACATGGGTTTAGAAAACATAGTTCCTGTGAAACACAACTAGCTCTTTATTCACATGATGTGTTGAGTGCTATTGACAAGGGATTTCAGATCGATTCCGTATTTCTGGATTTCCGGAAGGCTTTCGACACGGTACCACACAAGCGGCTCGTAGTGAAATTGCCTGCTTATGGAATATCGTCTCAGTTATGTGACTGCATTTGTGATTTCATGTCAGAGAGGTCACAGTTCCTAGTAATTGACGGAAAGTCATCAAGTAAAATAGAAGTGATTTCTGGTGTTCCCCAAGGTAGTGTTATAGGCCCTTTGCTGTTCTTTATCTATATAAACGATTTGGGAGACAATCTGAGCAGCTGTCTTCATTTGTTTGCATATGACGCGGTCGTTTATCGACTAATGCAGTCATCAGAAAATCAAAACAAACTTTAAAACGATTTAGAAAAGATATCTGAATGGTGCCAAAATTGGCAATTGATCCTAAATAAACGAAAAGTGTGAAGTCATTCACCTGAGTGCTAAAACGAATCCGTTAAACTTCGGTTACACGATAAATCAGTCAAATCTAAAGGCCTAAATCCAACTAAATACCTAGGAATTACAATAACGAACAACTTAAATTTGAATGAACATATAGAAAATGTTGTGGGGAAGGCTAACCAAAGACTGCTTTTTATTGGTAGGACACTTAGAAAATGTAACAGACCTACTAGGGAGACTGCCTACACTACGCTTGTCCGTCCTCTTTTAGAATACTGCTGCGCGGTGTGGGATCCTTACCAGATAGGACTGACGGAGTACATCTATAAAGTTCAGATAAAGGCTGCACGTTTTGTTATATGGGAGAGAGGGTCACAGAAATGACAGGATTTGGGCCGGACATCATTAAAAGAAAGGCGTTTTTACTTGCGACGGAATCTTTTCACCAAATTACAATCACCAACTTTCTCCTCCGAATGCGAAAATATTTTGTTGACACCGACCCACATAGGGAGGAACGATCACCACGATAAAATAAGGGAAATCAAGGCTCGTAGGGAAAGATATAGGTGTTCATTCTTTCCGTGCGCTATACGATATTGGAATAATAGAGAATTGTTAAAGTGGTTTGATGAACCCTCTGCCAGGCACTTGAATGTGATTTGCAGAGTATCCATGTAGATGTAGATGTAGATGTAGATGTAGATAGATGCCTGTATTCGTTGTGACCTACTATCCACAAGTTCAAGAAGGCACTGTTGGTCCAGATTGTCGCACTCCTCAATGGCTTCAAATGGTTCGAGTGGCTCTAACCACTATGGGACTTAACAGTTGAGGTCATCAATCCCCTAGACTTAGAACTATGTAAACCTAACTAACCTAAGGACATCACACATATCCACGCCCGAGGCAGGATTCGAACCTGCGACCGCAGCAGCATCGCGGTTTCGGACTGAAACGCCTAGAATCGCTCGGCCACAGCGGCCGGCCAAGGGAAGTGTCCAGGCGTCTCGGAGTGAACCAAAGCGATGCGATGTTGTTCGGACATGATGGAGATAGAGAGAGACAGGAGACATGCATCTTTCAGGCCGCCCAAGAGCTACTACTGTAGTGGATGACCACTACCTACGGATTATGGCTCTCTCTCTCTCTCTCTCTCTCTCTCTCTCTCTCTCACACACACACACACACAGACACACACACACACACACACACACACACACACACACACACACACACACACACACACACACATTCCTTTTTTTTATTTTCTTGTTGTGCTCGACTATCAGCAAGGCACAAAAAGGTCCGTGAATGAGTTTCTAAGTTTTGAGTACAATTATGAAAGAAATATAAAAACAACTATGAGAGTTACTGATTTATGATGCTTAGTTTTCAGTCAGTTCTGAGTTTCGTTAGTAACTACGCTCCCGTCCCTAAACCTTATTACAGAAATGTGAATCAGATGCATTATGTATTCCAATCCATAGCAGCCGTGTCTTTGAGACGCCACCTATGGTCACTTTCCAGCCCTCTGTAGGAACACATCGGTTCCTCTTCTTCCTCCTGGTACTGTAACTGAGATTTGGCAACAAGGCAAGGTATGTTTGGCAACTCTGTGATCGACGAGTTATTTCCTGGTGTGCACGGAATTAAGCCTCAAAGTTTGCTTGATTTTTCCTGTCATTTCCATTGAATAATCTGAGTTATTATCGCTTGAGGTGTAACAAAAGATAGTAAATTTACGGTTTTCAGCCCAGGAAAGTCTTTGCACGTGGAAATCGCAACTAATCTTGACCTTTAAATAGCAATTTACGAGTTATATCCACTATTGGCCTTGTAATAGGAATCCCACACACATACCTTTTCGCTAGCTCTGTGGTAACCTGAAAAAAAGCGCCTGTTCTGGTTCGCGGTTCCAGTAACGCTGTCTGCAACGTTTTTATCCCTTCTGTGAAAGAGTTACAAGGAGTCAGATCAGATATCGATAAGGAAAACGCAAGAAAATACTTTCGGCTTGTAGTGCAATGGTGAAAAACTTACAATGCTGCACAACAGGTAATGCCTCTTTCCGTTGCAAGCAAATTTTGGGTTTCTAGGAATACATAACTTTATTTATGAAATGCTACATTTGCATATCTCTTGAGTATGACACAGCATACCAATTAAACACAGACCCAATCGAAATCTAAGTGAGGAGTATTTTACTAATTTGGTCCGATAGAGGCATGCTTGTGTACAGATACTCAGCTTTATTAAAACAGACTTTCGTCGTAAGGTTATCGTGGGTAGCTTTATTTCATTTCTTATAATACAGTGCACAATTTTCGTAGGGTTTCTTTCAGTGTTGTTTAAACAATAGTAGACATGAGAGAGAAATTAATCATCAACATTATATGCGAATTCTCTGATGTTATCTATTAACAGTCTGACACTTCACACGCAGTTTATTGATTACATGTAGAAAACTTGTTCTGAGTTAAAGCTGTCAAACAAGGTTCGAAGAAGAATAAAATGCCACTACCACACGGCAGCTAATGTAGAAAATACTTTTCTGACGTATTTGGCACGTTGTGCTCTCCCCATACATAATACAAAAGCTTTGAGATGCATCTACTGCCTGGCCGTCTATTAAACCTGAAAATGCGCAGTAATTGGCCCTCTTTCCACATGCGACTATTTTGGGTTGAGAAGTGAAGGGAATTATGTTCAAAGTTCCATTAGATTGATAACTTCAGCAGACAGCAGAATTGCGTTTGAAAAATGTAGCAGTGAATGTTCAAACTCGCGACGTTTTGTCTACGGTGCACTGCACTTACCGTTACACTAATAACTGGACCGTAGCTACAGCTGCTCCAGAAGTCAACAACAATTCCTCCAGAACTTCTGCATTCCACAGTGTTGTGAGATAATGCACAAGGCCAGATGTAGACTTCTGAGAGACAGACAGTTACAGCTTTTCTTTTGCACAGCACGACATTTTCAACAAACAGATAGCGCAATAGAGTAGCTCAAGTGGAAAGGAACACTTCCTATTTAAATTTCTGCTTCCAACACTGATCGCAGTTCTTTGTAGGTGGCAGTTACGTGATTTTATTTCGGTGATTGCAAAATAGAGTCGAATGTATGCACTGGATAGTCGAGGCAGCTAGTTCATGGCGATTCGGTCAACCAAGTAAATGAATGTTCTGAACATGCTGCAAACCACTACAGGGGGCCTGTGTGTCATAATTCTCATCCAGTGTGGCGCAACGGTATTGCAATAGAAAAATGAGTAGCAGAGAAGAGGATTTAGTGGTCTGTTGGATTGCTGATAGATTCATATACTCAAGGTATGGGTTCGATTTCAACTTCTGCCAATGATTTTTGTTAGGGAGAGACGGATTCTATTCTCTTCTGGCTGCGCCAAGTGAAGAAGTTATGATGGCATTGTAGTCTGAAATTCACGTTAAACATGATATTCCTTCTCTACCAAGTAGACGTTAGGTTGAACCACAATCAAGTCAGGAGTCGCGTCACGTAGAAACTCTATCAGCAGTAATCTTTCTTATATTAGTTATTTATTTCTAGTGACGAAACAAACGCTATGTAGAGTCACAGGACACTTATTCTATCTTTTATTTGAGCTTCTGTATGTCGATAAAATTGGTTCTGAACGGGGAATGTAACTCAGACCGCCCTTAACGCGGAATTTGATCCCTTCGTGACAATACAGCTCGACTACAATTTGTTGTTTGTTCAAAATTGCAGATCCCTCAACATCTCCACATATTGCGCGTGAATGGGTTCGAATCCTGGCTCGGCGCTAAAGTTTTCATTATGTATTATCAAGCTCTAGCATGAGAACACCTATCTTCTGCTGGACAATAATTTTGATTTTTAATGTATTTTCATTCGTTGTCAACACTAACGATATCTGACGTTTTTGACTCCCAGTGAGACACAGAACTATTTGCGAGATCACTGTAAGTTCAAGGATGTTATTACGTGCTGCTGGTGCAGAAAAATTAGGTATCTGACGTCTATTTGTGTGTTGTCAACAACGATATTTGTGTGGTTCGATTACCAGTCAGCACTGAACTCTTCGTCATATTATTTCTAGTTCAAACATGCTCACATGTCGCTGCTGGTGTAACAAACCCATATTCAGCGTTCGTTTTCTCTAGAATATAACAGCGATAGGGCTTGGTTGGAGTTCTGGGGAAAAAAAATTAATGTTTCGTCTCGTCATTTCAGTTAAAACATCTTGCTACTGCCGAGAAAATCTGATATGTCACAGTTGATTGTGTTTCGATAACAATCCGATTAGGTTCTGGGTTCGATCCCTGCCCAACACACAGGTTTACCTCACGGCATTTCAAGTAAGTTACTTGTGAAGAAGCAATATTTAACATCTCTCGTAGTTCGTTAACAGGGACAATAGATGCTGAGTAGGAATTCGCGTCCGTTAAAAATGTTTACGTTATGTAATTTAAAGATGATATTTCCTAACTGATACTGTCTAAATCGAGATATATCACTCTCTGTATGCCTAGTCAGGAATGACTGTTAGCTTCCGTCAGTCATTGCTTAGTCTGCATGACATGGGTTTGAATTCATATGCAGACGGAGACGGTTCGTCGTGTCATTTGAAGTTCATACATATTCTCAACTAGCAGCTCGTGACTAACTTAAATTTTTAATCTCATCGTGTGTTAAATAATAAGTACGGTATGTTACTTTGATGAGGAAATCATGAATAGGACGAACTTACTACGTGCATTACTTATCTGACGTAATGATGAGAGCAGTAACATTTCAGGTATGTCATTTATTGCAATAAATGTGAGCTTACAAGCCTTAAGGACAGTCTTATCTGTGATAAGGTGTTCCCTGACATTTGTCGTATCGTGGTATTACTTTACATCTTGAGTTATTGCGATACAGAGCAGTGTTTTCTAGTGGTGATTTGTTGGAACCATTTTCAAAAGTCAAACCACTGTACCGAGGAGCGATTACAGGACCTGCTAGACAGCTGCGTTATGAGGGTTGTATGCGAATCAGGCGAAATGCAATTCAGGTCGCTCGGATACTTGAGATAACGACTGTCCATGTGCATCACACCTACCGATTTCTGACCAGTTCGGACAATTCCTTCATGATGTATGTTTTTTTTGTCTTAGAGGTTGGGTTGGGTTGTTTGGGGGAGGAGGCCATACAGCGAGGTCATCGGTCTCATCGGATTAGGGAAGGACGGGGAAGGAAGCTGGCCATGCCCTTTCAAAGGAACCATCCCGGCATTTGCCTGAAGCGATTTAGGGAAATCACGGAAAACCTAAATCAGGATGGCCGGACGCGGGATTGAACCGTCGTCCTCCCGAGTGCGAGTCCATTGTGCTAACCACTGCGTCACCTCCCTCGGTTTTGTCTTAGAATTTATATGGGCTTCGCAATATATACATACCGACTTCATGTCTTCATAGCTGTAGAACAGGATATTCGGCTCGTTTCTGATGTTCCAGAAGTCGAGGACGTGACTCCAGAAAGGGCAGTACATGGCTGAAAGTAGAGGATCACACTATAAAATAAGGCACATTGTTGCATGATCTTATTAAATTACATGTAAAATATGTGTCGGTCGTCACAACGCAAACAGGAGACTGGTGCAACTCATCCTATGTCGTTGCTTTGGTGTAAAGAGGATAAATTATCGTTACAGTGAGATTTTTGTTTACAGGTTAAAGATTGTTCACTGGGTGTGAAATGGAAAATCAGCTGCGTTATAGAGGCTTATTGGTGGAATTTTTGTTTGGCTAAAACCCACAATGAGCATCAAAAATATTGCGATGCAACTTATTTTGGATAATGTCAGACATTCTGAAATTTCAATAAACGTATGGGACCTGATCTTTCGGACATGTCTGATACAACAGAAAACATACATAGAGGGTGATTCACGAAGACATGCAATATTTTAATATGTTATTCTACAAGTAAAACTAAAGAAAAAAGTTCATATAAACATAGGTCTGCAAATGTGTAGTTACGGAGTTACGGCTTATAAAAGATTTTGCCTGAAATTTAACAACTGCGCTAATATGAACCTCTCGCAAAACTGTACCAGGTTACAGTAAAGCACAGTTTCCATTTATTTTGTTGTTATAGGTCTGATGAATCTAATAAAACATGTCCCAGACGTATATCTGCTGTAGTTTTCTAGTTTGCTTGGAATGCCACAGGCTGTGAGGTGGCGTTTGATGGTGTCTTTATATCGCAGTTGTTGGCCACTTTGCCGCCGCTTTCCACATGAGAGCCCTGAGTAGAACACCGCTTTGAGAAGTCTACTGTCGTCCATGCGTATGATATGGCCAATCCATCTCAGTTGCTGTTTCATTTAGAGAGCTTCAGTGCCAGGCAGTTTCGCGCGAAGCAAAATTTCCGTGTTTCGAACACGGTCTTCCCATTCCATGCGGATAATTGATCTCAGACAGCGAAGATGAAATGTGTCTGGTCTCCTAATGTCAGCTTTATAACAAAACCAGGTTTCCGAGGCGTTGAGTTAAGTTGGTAATATTATTGCTTTGAAAACAGCAATTTTAGTTTGTAGTCTGAGATCATGTGTTATCCATACTCGGTGATTCTGTTTGCCGAAAACTGAGGCAGAATTGTCTATATGAGCTGCAATTTCTCTTGTCAGGCTGTTGTCGCCTCTAATTTGGCTACCTAGATATTTAAAGTGTTGACTCGAAGAGAGCGCATTGGAATATTCTTGTTGTTGTTGTTGTGGTCTTCAGTCTTGAGATTGGTTTGATGCAGCTCTCCGTGGTACTCTATCCTGTGCAAGCTTCTTCATCTCCCAGTACTTACTGCAACCTACATCCTTCTGAATCTGCTTAGTGTATTTATCTCTTGGTCTCCCTCTACGATTTTTACCCTCCACGCTGCCCTCCAATGCTAAATTTGTGATCCCTTGATGCCTCAGAACATGCCCTTAGTTACGTGATCTACCCATCTAATCTTCAACATTCTTCTGTAGCACCTTATATCGAAAGCTTCTATTCTCTTCTTGTCCAAACTATTTATCGTCCATGTTTCACTTCCATACATGGCTACACTCCTTACAAATACTTTCAGAAACGACTTCCTGACACTTAAATCAATACTCGATATTAACAAAATCCTCTTCTTCAGAAACGCTTTCCTTGCCATTGCCAGTCTATATTTTATATCCTCTCTACTTCGACCATCATCAGTTATTTTGCTC
Source organism: Schistocerca serialis cubense (assembly GCF_023864345.2). Lineage (NCBI taxonomy): Eukaryota > Metazoa > Arthropoda > Insecta > Orthoptera > Acrididae > Schistocerca > Schistocerca serialis. The sequence goes on along the minus strand of NC_064647.1, from coordinate 183,411,192 downwards.
CCCAAATAACAAAACTCCTTTACTACTTTAAGTGTCTCATTTCCTAATCTAATTCCCTCAGCATCACCCGACTTAATTCGACTACATTCCATTATCCTCGTTTTGCTTTTGTTGATGTTCATCTTATATCCTCCTTTCAAGACACTGTCCATTCCGTTCAATAGCTCTTCCAAGTCCTTTGCTGTCTCTGACAGAATTACAATGTCATCGGCGAACCTCAAAGTTTTTATTTCTTCTCCATGGATCTTGATACCTACTCCGAATTTTTCTTTTGTTTCCTTTACTGCTTGCTCAATATACAGATTGAATAACATCGGGGAGAGGCTACAACCCTGTCTCACTCCCTTCCCAACCACTGCTTCCCTTTCATGTCCCTCGACTCTTATAACTGCCATCTGGTTTCTGTACAAATTGTAAATAGCCTTTCGCTCCCTGTATTTTACCCCTGCCACCTTTAGAATTTGAAAGAGAGTATTCCAGTCAATATTGTCAAAAGCTTTCTCTAAGTCTACAAATGCTGGAAACGTAGGTTTGCCTTTCCTTAATCTTTCTTCTAAGATAAGGTGTAAGGTCAGTATTGCGTCACGTGTTCCAACATTTCTACGGAATCCAAAGTGATCTTCCCCGAGGTCGGCTTCTACCAGTTTTTCCATTCGTCTGTAAAGAATTCGCGTTAGTATTTTGCAGCTGGGTGTTAGTATTTTGCAGCTGTGACTTATTAAACTGATAGTTCGGTAATTTTCACATCTGTCAACACCTGCTTTCTTTGGGATTGGAATTATTATATTCCTATTATACAAATAGCTTCGGGCAATCTACATTTCACTGTGTTGATTCTGCGATGTTCATGTAGCAACTTGCTTGTCCTTTCTGTAACTGTATTGATAAACGATTGAAGTTTAATTTATGGTTCGGTATATGCCTCTTGTAACCATGGTTCGTTTTATGCTATCTGCACTGAAGCGCCAAAGATACTGGTATTCGCACGCGTATTCAAATACAGAGCTATGTGAACAGGCAGAATATGGCGCTGCGGTCGGCACCACCTACACTACTGGCCATTAAAATTGCTACACCACGAACATGGCGTGCTACAGTCGCGAAATTTAACCGACAGGAAGAAGATGCTGTGACATGCAAACGATTAGCTTTTCAGAGCATTCACACAAGGTTGGCGCCGCTGGCGACACCTACAACGTGCTGACATCAGGAAAGTTTCCAACCGATGTCTCATACACAAACAGCGGTTGACCGGCGTTGCCTGGTGAAACGTTGTTGTGATGCCACGTGTAAGGAGGAGAAATGCGTTCCATCACGTTTCCGACTTTGATAAAGGTCGGATTGTAGCCTATCGCGATTTCGGTTTATCGTACCGCGACACTGCTGCTCGCGTTTGTCGAGATCCAATGACTGTTAGTAGAATATGGAATCGGTGGGTTCAGGAGGGTAATACGGAACGCTGTGCTGGATCCCAACGGCCTCGTATCACTAGCAGTCGAGATGACAGGCATCTTATTCGCATGGTTGTAACGGATCGTGGAAGCACGTCTCGATCTTTGAGTCAACAGATGGGGACGTTTACAAGAAAACAACCATCTGCATGAACAGTTCGACGACGTTTGCAGCAGCATGGACTATCAGCTCGGAGACCATGGCTGCGGTTACCTTTGACGCTGCATCACAGACAGGAGAGCCTGCGATGGTGTACTCAACGATGAACCTGAGTGCACGAATGGCAAAATGTCATTTTTTTCGGGTGACTCCAGGTTCTGCTAACAGCATCACGATGGTTGCATCCGTGTTTGGCGACACCGCGTGAACGCACATTGGACGCGTGTATTCGTCATCGCCATACTGGCGTAACACCCGGCGTGATGGTATGGGGTGCCATTGGTTACACGTCTCGGTCACCTCTTGCTCTCATTGACGGCACTTTGAACAGTGGACGTTACATTTCAGATGTGTTACGACCCGTGGCTCTACCCTTCATTCGATCCGTGCGAAACCCTACATTTCAGCAGGATAATCCACGACCGCATGTTGCAGGTCCTGTACGGGCCTTTCTGGGTACAGAAAATGTTCGACTGTTGCCGTGGCCAGCACATTCTCCAGAACTCTCACCAACTGAAAACGTCTGGTCAACGGTTGCCGAGCAACTGGCTCGTCACAATACGCCAGTCACTACTCTTAATGAACTGTGGTATCGTGTTGAAGCTGCATGGGCAGTTGCACCTGTACACGCCATCCAAGCTGTGTTTGACTCCATGGCCAGGCGTATCAAGGCCGTTATTACGGCCAGAGTTGGTTGTTCTGGGTAATGATTTCTCAGGATCTATGCACCCAAATTGTGTGAAAATGTAATCAAATGTCAGTTCTAGTATAATATATTTGTCCAATGAATGCCCGTTTATCATCTGCATTTCTTCTTCGTGTAGCAATTTTAATGGCCAGTAGTGTATATAGGACAGCAAGTGTCTGGCGCAGTCGTTAGATCGGTTACTGCTGCTACAATGGTAGGTTAGCAATAGGTTAGCAAGATTGAAGTGAGTTTGAACAAGCTGCTATAGTCGGGGCACGAGGAATGGGACACACTATCTCAGAGATAGCGATGAAGTGGGAACTTTCCGTACGACCATTTCACGAGTGTACAGTGAATATCAGGAATCCGGCAAAATATCAAATCTCCAACATCGCTGCGGCCAGGAAAAGATCCTGCAGCAATGGGACCAACGACGACTGAAGAGTTCAACGTGACAGAAGTGCAACTCTTCTGCAAATTGCTGCAGATTTCAATTCTGGGTCATCAAAAAGTGTCAGCCCGCGAGCCATCGATATGGGCTTTCGGAGCCGAAGGCCCCCTCGTGTACCCTTGATGATGGTACGATATGGAGCTGTACCCCTTGGTTCAAAATGGCTCTGAGCAGTATGGGACTTAACTTCTGAGGTCATCAGTCCCCTAGAAGTTAGAACTACTTAAACCTAACTAACCTAGGGACATCATATACATCCATGCCCGAGGCAGGATTCGAACCTGCGACCGTAGCGGTCGCGCGGTTCCAGACTGTAGCGCCTAGAACCGCTCGGCCACACGGGTCGGCTTTACCCCATGCCTGGGCCCATCAACACCGACATTAGACTGTTGAGGACTGGAAATATGTTGCCTGGTCGGACGAGTCTCGTTTCAAATTGTAGATGCAGACTGATGGGGTACGCAGATTACCTCCTGGGGGTGAATAAGAGACATATGAAACTTCCTAGAAGATTAAAACTGTGTGCCGGACCGAGACTCGAACTCGAGAGTTCGAGTCTCGGTCCGGCACGCAGTTTTAATCTGGCAGGAAGTTTCATATCAGCGCACACTTCGCTGCAGAGTGAAAATCTCATTCAAGAGACATATGACCGTACATATTTAATCATCACCATCATCATCATTGTCATCATTTAAGGAGTCATTCTTCTTGAGCTCTGTAAATGAACTGACTGGGAAGAAACTCTAATAGTAGTACAATATGGACGAGTATGTGCCAAGCAAGATCGTAAGAGATGGAAAAGAGCCACCGTGGTATAACAACCAACTTAGAAAACTGCTGCGGAAGCAAAGGGAACTTCACAGCAAACATAAACATAGCCAAAGCCTTGCACACAAACAAAAATTACGCGAAGCGAAATGTAGTGTGAGGAGGGCTATGCAAGAGGCGTTCAATGAATTCGAAAGTAAAGTTCTATGTACTGACTTGGCAGAAAATCGTAAGAAATTTTGGTCTTATGTCAAAGCGGTATGTGGATCAAAACAAAATGTCCAGACACTCTGTGGCCAAAATGAAACTGAAACAGAGGATGACAGACTAAAGGCCGAAATACTAAATGTCTTTTTCCAAAACTGTTTCACAGAGGAAGACTGCACTGTAGTTCCTTCTCTAGATTGTCACACAGATAAAAAAAATAGTAGATATCGAAATAGACGACAGAGGGATAGAGAAACAATTAAAATCGCTCAAAAGAGGAAAGGCCGCTGGACCTGATGGGATACCAGTTCGATTTTACACAGAGTACGCGAAGGAACTTGCCCCCCTTCTTGCAGTGGTGTACCGTAGAGGTCTCTAGAAGAGCGTAGCGTTCCAAAGGATTGGAAAAGGGTACAGGTCATCTCCGTTTTCAAGAAGGGACGTCGAACAGATGTGCAGAACGATAGACCTATATCTCTAACGTCGATCAGTTGTAGAATTTTGGAACACGTATTATGTTCGAGTATAATGACTTTTCTGGAGACTAGAAATCTACTCTGTAGGAATCAGCACGGGTTTCGAAAAAGACGGTCGTGTGAAACCCAGCTCGCGCTATTCGTCCACGAGACTCAGAGGGCCATAGGCACGGGTTCCCAGGTAGATGCCGTGTTTCTTGACTTCCGCAAGGCGTCCGATACAGTTCCCCACAGTCGTTTAATGAACAAAGTAAGAGCATGTGGACTATCAGACCAATTGTGTGATTGGATTGGAGAGTTCCTAGATAACAGAACGCAGCATGTCATTATCAATGGAGAGAAGTCTTCCGAAGTAAGAGGTGTGCCGCAGGGGAGTGTCATAGGACCGTTGCTATTCACAATATACATAAATGACCTTGTGGGTGACATCGAAAGTTTACTGAGGCTTTTTGCGGATGATGCTGTGGTGTATCGAGAGGTTGTAACAATGGAAAATTGTACTGAAATGCCGGAGGATCTGCAGCGAATTGACACATGGTGCAGGGAATGGCAATTGAATCTGAATGTAGACAAGTGTAATATGCTGCGAATACATAGAAAGATAGATCCCTTATCATTTAGCTACAAAATAGCAGGTCAGCAACTAGAAGCAGTTAATTCCATAAATTATCTGGGAGTGCGCATTAGGAGTGATTTAAAATGGAATGATCATATAAAGTTGATTGTGGGTAAAGCAGATGCCAGACTGAGATTCATTAGAAGAATCCTAAGGAAATGCAATCCGAAAACAAAGGAAGTAGGTTACAGTAAGCTTGTTCGCCCGCTGCTTGAATACTGTTCAGCAGTGTGGGATCCGTAAGAGGTAGGGTTGATAGAAGAGATAGAGTAGATCCAACGGAGAGCAGTGCGCTTCGTTACAGGATCATTTAGTAATCGCGAAAGCGTTACGGAGATGATAGATAAACTCCAGTGGAAGACTCTGCAGGAGAGACGCTCAGTAGGTCGGTACGGGCTTTTGTTGAAGTTTCGAGAACATACCTTCACCGAGGAGTCAAGCAGTATACTGCTCCCTCCTACGTATATCTCGCGAAGAGACCATGAGGATAAAATCAGAGAGATTAGAGCCCACACAGAGGCATACCGACAATCCTTCTTTCCACGAACAATACGAGACTGGAATGGAAGGGAGAACCGATAGAGGTACTTAAGGTACCCTCCGCCACACACCGTCAGGTGGCTTGCGGAGTATGGATGTAGATGTAGATGTAGATGTAGAAAGTCTAGACGTAGACGTATGAGAAGTAATGGGTTCTGTGCGACAGTGAGCTTACCTAAAAGGTTCCAAAACTCCGAGGATAAAAACGGGATTTTCTAGCGCTCATACAACGGATTCTATTCTTGATGAAAAGGTAGGGTTGAGCTTTTGTATAGCTTTTGGGCTTGGGACCATTTGTATACCCAACAGAAGGATCGTCTTAGCGTCACTATCCTACAGTACAGGGTGAAAGTATGAATATTACACATTTCCTCCTGCTTAGGCAAATGAACCAAATCTGTTGGTTCTTTTTGTGTTTAATGTGATCTACAGTGGGCTTGACTGGACTTGTGGAGGCACCATTACTTCATGGGTGGTTCCTCGGAAAATCTCACAAAAAAGGGTTTTTTACTGCGGACCAAAACCCAACCGTCGATTCCAAGACAGACATGTACAGGAAATGGCTGAAATTTTCAGGACATGTTCTTAAGATCCAGACCTCGAGCAATCTTGAAAATTTTCTCTATCGGTTTCGAAGACGTAGATGTTCAAATTTACCCTAACTCTGCACGTAAAATCCGATATGAGGTGACATCTAAATAATAAATAACGGCATCAAATTGCTCAAATTTTAACGGTATATTCTCTGCGCATTTATCTAGATGAAACATCTCATTTTCAAATATGTTTATCCGTTATCGAGACACATCGAAAACTTTTTTTTTTTTTTGGGGGGGGGGGGGGGGGTTAGTATGAAAACCCACCCAACGGATTCCCACACGGCTTTGTATAGAAAATAGGTGCAACTTTTTTACAATTTATTCCTTATATTCTGATCTCGAAAAATCTTGAAAATTTTCTTCATACCTTTATCCGTTTCCAAGATAGAGAGGTTCAAAATTACCCTATTTATACAAGTAAAATAAGTACGCAAAATCCGGTATGAGACGAAAACACAGTTTATAAAGTGACGTTGCACTGAGAAATATGCTGTAAAGTGTCTCCGTTATCATCTGGGAAGTACTGAGCCACATGCAATTTTTTTTTTGCGCGTAAAATTCGATCTGCGCTGTAAAATTTGTTTTGTTACTTCAGTTTCACAAAAGTAAACTATCTAAATTTTACTGACCAATACATCTCTTTTTATGTGCGTCACATGACCTGCTGCTGCAGGGAAAAGAAGAGAACCAGCGGAAAAATACTCGTATTAGACCACAAAAAATGCGAATATATTCTTGTTTATTTAAAGGATTCGGAATGAAAACTGGGGTATCAGCTGCCTCATTCTATCTTTAGCAGCATCTTTGAGGATTGTCCCCAAAAATTTTGGCATGCGAACATATTCACACTTTTCTATGTAGAGAGAGAAGAAGACAGTGGCAGTAGCAAAGAGACGTAAAAGTGATAAATAGTGGAAGATAGTAGACAGTGATTATAGAAAGAACGAAAAAGCCAATAACAGTGTGAGAGAAAGAGAGCGACGCACTGGCAGTGCAACATACACTACTGGCCATTAAAATTGCTACACCACGAACATGGCGTGCTACAGACGCGAAATTTAACCGACAGGAAGAAGATGCAGTGATACGCAAATGATCAGCTTTTCAGAGCATTCACACAAGGTTGGCGCCGCTGGCGACACCTACAACGTGATGACAAGAGGAAAGTTTCCAACCGATTTCTCATACACAAACAGCAGTTGACCGGCGTTGCCTGGTGAAACGTTGTTGTGATGCCTCGTGTAAGGAGGAAAAATGCGTACCATCACGTTTCCGAATTTGATAAAGGTCGGATTGTAGCCTATCGCGATTGCGGTTTATCGTATCGCGACATTGCTGCTCGCGTTGGTCGAGATCCAATGACTGTTAGCAGAATGTGGAATCGGTGGGTTCAGGAGGGTGATACGGAACGCCGTGCTGGATCCAACGGCCTCGTATCACTAGCAGTCGAGATGACAGGCATCTTATCCGCATGGCTGTAATGGATCGTGCAGCCACGTCTCGATCCCTGAGTCAACAGATGGGGACGTTTGCAAGACAACAACCATCTGCACGAGCAGTTCGACGAAGTTCGCAGCAGCATGGACTATCAGCTCGGAGACCGTGGCTGCGGTTACCCTTGGGGCTGCATCACAGACAGGAGCGCCTGCGATGGTGTACTCAACGACGAACCTGGGTGCACGAATGGCAGAGCGTCATTCTTTCGGATGACTCCAGATTCTGTTTACAGCACCATGATGGTCGTATCCGTGTTTGTCGACATCGCGGTGAACGCACATTGGAAGCGTGTATTCGTCATCGCCATAGGTGTGATGGTATGAGGTGCCATTGGTTACACGTCTCGGTCACCTCTTGTTCGCATTGACGGCACTTTGGACAGTGGACGTTATATTTCAGATGTGTTACGACACGTGGCTCTACCCTTCATTCGATCCATGCGAAACCCTACATTTCAGCAGGATAATGCACGACCGCATGTTGCAGGTCCTGTACGGGCCTTTCTGGATATAGAAAATGTTCGACTGCTGCCCTGGCCAGCACATTCACCAGATCTCTCACCAATAGAGAACGTCTGGTCATTGGTGGCCGAGCAACTGGCTCGTCATAATACGGCAGTCACTACTCTTGATGAACTGTGGTATCGTGTTGAAGCTGCATGGGCAGTTGCACCTGTACACGCCATCCAAGCTCTGTTTGACTCAATGCCCAAGCGTATCACGGCCAGAGGTGGTTGTTCTGAGTACTGATTTCTCAGGATCTATGCACCCAAATTGTGTGAAAATGTAATCACATGTCAGTTCTAGTATAATATATTTGTCCAATGAATGCCCGTTTATCATCTGCATTTGTTCTTGGTGTAGCAATTTTAATGGTCAGTAGTGTAGTTGACAGCGACGGAACAGTACTAGGAAAAGAGTGTGAAGGAGTCAGTGCCAGCGGTGGAGGAAAAAAGAGAAAAAGTAGTGGAAGTGGTTAAGAGCCAGTGATAATGAGAGAGTATATCACAACAACAAACAATAGGAAGGGAGATATAGTGACAGTGAGAAGAGACAGCAGCAGTAGGAGGGAGTAATGAGACAGTAGCAGTAAGAGAGAGCAAGAGGGAGACACTGACAGTGACACTGAGAGGAGACTGTAGTAGTAGAACAGAACGAAGGGGTCTGTGGCTGTAAGGCAAGAGACAATCACAGAGAGACACAAAGAGATAGTGAGGATGAGTTGGGCTGAATGAGTGAGAGAGAAATAGCAAATGAGAGAGGAAGAGTATGAGCAGATTACGGCGATGGACTGGTGGCTGTAAAGAAAGGGAGCTGTGGAAGTTGAGGTAAGTTGCAAGTTAAAAAAAGCGCGAATATGTTCGCATGCCAAAATTTTCGAGAAATTCTTAAAGATGCTAAAGAAGGTAGGATCAGGCAGCTCGTACCCTACTTTTCAGGCAGTCTCTTAAATAAGTATTAACATATTCGCAATTTTTTTTTTGCTCTGATAGGAACATTTTTCGTATGGTAGTAATATATGGTAAAAATCTCGAGCTGCTGTGCACTTTACAGAGATGCTGTGGTAGCGGATTAAGAAATCTGTTCTCTCAGTTATGTATACTACTGTGCTGCCCGCACGAGTTCATGGACTGTAAGACCATGTCCGTGTTCTCTCATGTGGACCTCTGTGTTGGCTGGCTGTATGTCGGAAGTAACGCTCGACTGTAGTTCTCAGGTTTGACCACCAGAGCCAAACTACTTCTGAAGAGCTAATTACGACTCCAGGCGTTCATATACAACTAAAGATTCCGTGCAATAGATTTGCTTACGTATGTTCTCGATGAAGTACTCGCCGAACTCGTCTAACGTCATCGTGACGTCACTGTAGAGATTGTGGTGGTGGTAGTAGGACACGATGACGTCCTTGACGTTTCTCACCACGTAGATGATCTGGAACAAAAGAGGGACGGAAGTGGTGGCAGCACAGAGGTTCACTTAATCGCATATTACGTTTCGAAATATTGTCAATGGATGATTAACGTGTTGCACTATTATACAGTTATGAAAGTATGACTGCACTATACAAATCTATACACATTATAAAAAGGTACTTGTGTATTGTATGTATTCGTATGTTCCACATCTGCTTCTAAACCATTGGATCTATTTCATCGTCCGCAGCTCGTGGTCGTGCGGTAGCGTTCTCGCTTCCCGCGCCCGGGTTCCCGGGTTCGATTCCCGGCGGGGTCAGGGATTTTCTCTGCCTCATGATGACTGGGTGTTGTGTGATGTCCTTAGGTTGGTTAGGTTTAAGTAGTTCTAAGTTCTAGGGGCCTGATCACCATAGATGTTAAGTCCCATAGTGCTCAGAGCCATTTGAACCATTTGAACCTATTTCATCCAAACTTGGTACATGTTTCACTTACATCTGGAAAGAATCGCTTTTGGGATGAAAACCACCTGCCTATCAAAGGGATGGTGGTGAAAAATGTATGTATCCTACGACGCGCGAACACTCAGGCTTTATTCATTCACTAATTGAGAGTGGGAACATTTAATGATTTGGAACAAACTTTATATGTAATATCAATCCCTCACAAAAATTTTGCCCGCTGACAATCACCACAAAATGATGAAAGGGAAAAGGTTTGTCTCTTACTACGTTTTTGCTCTTCAAGCAGTAAAACTGACACGTGAGGCATGACGTTTTAATTTATTATTTCTTTAAGCTAAATCTGTTTGTATCACATTTTGCAGGTAATAGCCACATACATCACTGAATGTGCCTGCAAAACTGTATAATTTTTCAACCTGTAGTGCAGGAGATCATAAACACTGACATGGGTGGAAAACTGCTGCATCTGGCAGCGAGGAGACGTGCCGGTCCCCGGCATGAATCCGCTCGGCGGATTAGTTCAAATGGTTCAAATGGCTCTAAGCACTATGGGACTTAACATCGGAGGTCATCAGTCCCCTTGACTTAGAACTACTTAAACCTAACTAACCTAAGGACATCACACACATCGATGCTCGAGGCAGAATTCGAACCTGCGACCGTAGCAGCGCCTAGAACCGCTCGGCCACATCGGCCGGCGGCGATTTAGTGTCGAGGTCCAGTGTGCCGGCCAAGCTGTGGATGGTTTTTAAGACGGTTTTCCATCTTCCCCTTATTCCGCCTCAGTTACACTATGTTGGCGATTGCTGTGCAAACAGTCTCCACGTAAGCATATACCATAATCATTCTACCACGCAAACATTTGGGTTGTACTTGTCTAGTATGCGTCGTCCCAGGGGGGTGGGGGGGGGGAGGGGCGGGTCCATTGGGGGCCGAACCAAACAGCACAAGAACCCTGGGTTCGGTGTGGGGCGGCGGTGGAGCGGATGGACTGCTGTCGCCTGTTGTGGAGTTGTGAACCACTGAGGGCTACGGAAGGACGAAGCCTCCATCGTTTCTAGGTCCCCGGTTCAATAAACAATACACACAATCCACACATTCCACTGAATGCAACTACAAAATTATATTATTGTACGACACATAGTTAAGGAGATACAGTGTCATAAACATTGAAATGGGTGAAAACTGCCGCATAATGCATGAAGTTTAAATCTATTACTTCTTTGCTACTATCTCTAGTCGCAACACATATCGCAAACAGTATCTACATACAGCGCTGAATGTATCTACAAAATTATATAATTCTATGACACCTGGTTCAGGAGATATGACGCCATAAACATTGAGCCGCGCGGAAGCAGAATTACATGGCGAAATTCACTACTGATTCAGGTGAAATGTGTGAAACTGATTGAATAAATCTTACTCACTGCTAGAACACCAAAATGAAAATCTCCGCTCGAAACAACCTAATTCGCAAACTAGCGGGGACACAGTGGGGATCTCATCCACAAACTATTCGCTGTTCTGCAATGGCACTGTGCTTTTCTACTGCTGAATATGCTCCTCCAGTCTGGTACAGGTCATCTCATGCCAGACAAGTAGACATTGCTCTCAACGAAACCTGCAGGTTGATCACAGGTTGCTTAAGACCTACCCCAACTGATAAGCTCTACTGCCTGGCTGGAATAGCGCCACCATGGATGCGCAGAACAGTGGCTGCCAACACGGAGAGACTGAAAGTGGTACAGGACAGTGCCCATCCACTGCACGGACATAATCCACCACAGCAACGGCTGAGATCGCGAAAGAGCTTCCTGAGAACATCCGAGAAGCTCACCATTTCACCAGAGAAGGCGAGGCTGGAGTTATGGAAGAAGTCGACGCCTCACCTGCAGACGCCAGAAGCTGAAGAACTACCACCTGGACACAACGAGAGCTGGCTGGTGAGGAAATCTTTAAACAGATTACGATCAGGAGTTGGACGATACAGAGACAACCTGAAGAGATGGGGCTTTGTAACAGAAGATACGTCCTGTGATTGTGGACAAGAACAAACTACAAGCCACATGCTCCAGTGCCTTTTGTGCCCTACATCCTGCACCAAGATTGATCTCCTGCAAGCGACTCCAAGCGCCTTGGAGATTGCAAAGTACTGGGCATATATATATATATATATATATATATATATATATATATATATATATGTACATATTTATTAATGTGTATGGCTACTGTAAGTTTGTATGTTTCTGATTCGAGAATAATAATAATAATTGAATAAATGTATGAGAAATATGTGTGAGATGTACATATGCCTGCAGAGACAAGGGTAAAAAACTCCTCCTAAACCTCTGGACCAATTTCAACCAAACTTGGTACAAATATTACTTACTATCTGGAAAGCAATAGTGTAGTATGGAGGTAAAAACCAGAAGCCTCCTATTGTGGTGGGGATGATAAGGTGGAGAGAGAATGAGGAGGAAGAGATGGACTGATAGAGAAGGGAAGCACATGGAAGTAGGTATGGGAGAGGAAAAGATGGACAAAGGGAACAGGGAGAGAATGGGAGAGAGAAATGGACAGAGGAGGGGAAGAGGTGGAGATGGACAGAGAGACGAAGGAGGGAGAGTGACTGAGAGAGGTGGGGGGGGGGGGGTGAGATGGACAGAGGGCTGGGGAGGAATAAATGGACGGACATAGGGAAGAGGACATGGACAGAGAGAGAGGGAAGGAAGAGGGGGAGGGGGATATGTGCCAAGAGAGAGAAGAGGAGGACAGAGAGGGGATGAGGAGGATATAGAGGAGCAAGAGGAGATGGGGGGGAGGAGCAGATTGACACAGGGGGATGGAGGATACAGGGAGAAAAAGGGGGAGGGGAAACTGTAAAGGGAAAGGGGAGAAGGTGAAGAGAGAGGAAGAGTGGAGAAGATGGACAACAATGAAAGAAGGATAGCATATGGACATATAGATGGGCAGAAAGAGATGGAAAAGTAATGGGGGCGGAGAAAGTGGATAGAGAGATGGGAAGAAGAAAATAGACAGAGAGAAGAAGCAGGAGATGGACAGAGAGGGGAAGGAGGAACTAGAATAGTTGGAATAACTACACGCCCATGCAATGCCAATTCAAGTTATCGCTATCTAAAACTATTTACAGGCTCGCTATTATAGTAATAATTGTCCGCTCCGATAGCTGAGTGGTCATCGTGACACATTGCCGTCCTACAGGCTCGGGTTCGATTCCAGGCTAGGTCGGGGATTTTCTCCGCCCAGGGACTGGGTGTTGTGCTGTATTCACCATCATATCATCCCCATCCGGCGCGCAGGTCGCCCAAAGTGGTGTCGACTGTAATAAGACCTGCACCAAGGCGGCCGGACCTAACCCGCAAGGGGCCTTTCAGCCAATGACGCCAAACGCTCATTTCCATTTCTATAGTAATAATTAATATTAGTTTTAATTTCAACATTGTAAGGAAGAGAAATGAATAAATTCTTGGAGAACATAAATGCTTATACAAGATGTTTTAAAATTGTGAGACATATTCTTACAGGAAGGTAGAAAGATTCGTGTGGCATTGTTGGCTGGGAGAAATCGATATGTAGGTTCAGCCAGCTAATCCCAGAGGTTTTTTTTTCCAATCTGTGCAGTGCCACCTGTTGGGAAGCGAGTAAGACCTTCCGTTGACCACGCTGTGGCATTAGCAACGCGCTCTGTGTTCGGCCTGCGCCGCAAGATGGGTGTGTGTGATGGCGAGAGCAAGCGCCCCCTCATGTCTGTGTGCAGCAGTACTGCGTGACGTCATTTTCATAGCAAAATCATTCGTAAGCGGCAATTTTTTATAGTAACTTTACTTGTGACTATGTAGTTGCATACGCACAGAGAAAGGATAAATTTTGTTAAAAAAAGACGATAAAAATACTTTTATAGTATGTTTTTGATGTATTTTATGTCAGGAAAGAAAAATACAAAGTCAAAATTTGGCTGAAACCTGAAATTTTTCATACAGTATGCTTTCTTTAGGTGTAAGTATGGAAGGCCAAGAACGAAGCGCTCGAATTAGGGGCATGAGACAAGGATACAAGTTTTCACTCCTTCTCTTCAACCTACACATCGAAGAAGCAATGGTGGACGTAAAAGAAAAGTTAGGGATGGGAGTAAAAGTCAGGGTGAAAGGATACCAATAATGAGATTAGCTGGTGACATTGCAATCCTTAGTAAAAGTGAGGAAGAGTTGCAGGACTTGTTGAATGAAATGAGCAGTAGTCTAATAGGTACACAATATGGACTGAGAGTAAACTGCAGAAAGATGAAAGTAATGAAGTGTAGCAGTATTGAAATTAGTGGTTAACTTGATTGTAAAATGGGAGACTACGAAGTAGAGGCAATGAAGAAAGCATGTGACGAACAAAGCAAGGTGGACATAAAAAGCTGACCAGCATCGAAAAGAGAGCATTCCTGGGTAAAACAAATTCACGAACAGCTTTGGCTACTGTCAATCGTCTTCGGGCTGCTGTGTTGGAGTGTAGCGGCGGCGGAGAATCTGGTGCGTTGCATGACGCACTTTAGGGGACGCTTGTTTCGTCCACAGGCTCTGCTGCTGAGGTACCTCCAAGTGTACCAGATGCGATGGATCTGCCCTCACAGGAAGGATGAGTGGCGGGTGGTAAAGTGTTCGCGTCGCTCGAGGTGGAGGGCCAATGTGGAGGCTGGCCGTCTGAACTCGCCGATTCATCCTGGCAGTGGATAGGTGGCCGCATCTTCAGCAGCGCCCGTGGCACACGAGTGGAGGGGGGGGGGGGGGTTCCCAGTTATCGGGTGTGCAAAGTTAGGCGCGTTATGGAGCCCCTTAGGCAAACAGCATTCAGGACTAGAAAGAATCCCAATTTGCACTCGGTACATCTGCCAGTGGGTCTCATTCGAGATGTGGAGGATCGTGTCGAGCATGCAATGTGCAGTCGTCTGCAAGTTGTGGCACACTTCAGCACCAACGACGCCTCTCTCTTGGGTTCTGAAGCCATCCTCTGTTCATACTGGCGGCTGGCGAAGGTGGTGAAGACTGCCGGTCTCAAGTTTGGGGTGCAAGCGGAGCTCCCAATTTGCAGAATTGTTTCCAGATTCGATAGGGGTCCTACAGTTTGGAGCCGAGTGGTGGGTCTCAACCAAAGGCTTCGTCGACTCTGTGACGGTCTCGGCTGCTGCTGCGTTATCGTGTGGGGATTTGTGGGACTCCCCTTGATAGGCCAATGTGGCATTACGCAAAGGCAGCAGCTATTCGGGTAGCAGAGTACCCGTGGAGTGTACATGGGGTTTCTCCAGACAAGGCGGTAGGTTGAGGTTCTCCGATGAACACTCGCCAGACTACTCGCAGATACCGAAATCAGACCGTGTTCAGAGAAAAACACTTCGACTGTCAAAATTTTATCAGCAAACTGTCGAAGTATTCGCAACAAAATTCTCGAATTTACTGCCCCCTAGGAAACTTCTCGCCCTCAAATTTATCTCGGAAACGAGACATGGCTGAAACGTGAAGTACAAAGTTCTGAGATGTTTAATAATTGATGGAAGGTATATCGAAAAGACAGATTAGATTCATAGGAGAGGGTGTGTTTGTTGCAGTTGACGAAAATATTGTCTCTGATGAGGTCGAATTTGAGTGTGACAGTGAAGTTACCTGATCTCGTGTAACAGGTCTAGATGAAATTGATTTAATTGTTATTTGTTTCTACCGGCCATCCGATTCCGCTGTGAAGGTTTTAGAGTCACTGGCAGTAAGTCAAGCTCGGAAATACCCATTTCATTTAATATCCATTTTGTAACGGCTCCCAAACCCAAGGTCGTCGGTGGTACTTTTGGGGCAGCCACCACAAACTGTATAAAGCGTGGGTAGTGACCAGGATGTAGTTATGTCTGTTGGCCGAAAAATAATTAATGACAAGAATCGCGCCAGCTAGAATGAAGAGATAACTTATCTTTATTTCTGACGAAACCTGCACCAGCAATACAAGTCCAAATAATATCCAAGAGTTATCCGTGTACTGAGCCTAGTCGAATACAATAGCAAATATCACACTGCAGTGGCTCCGCTATGAACTCCACGAAAGGCTAGCAGTAGACAATCGACAATAGACTGTCCTTCTCGGGGCCAGCGCTCCTCCTTATATGCAAAAGGCACAGGTCGCTGCGGATCCGAGCCCAGCCGTGGCGCGACCTCTTCCGTCGGCGGTGACGACCTGAGACGCCGACGGCCGCGACAGGAACTGTGACCAACGATGTCACGGTCAGGGCGCGCATGCGCGAGTGGTTGGTTGGTTGGGTCCGTGGATACAACAACCCATATCATGCAATATTACATGGAGATGACTATAACTTACAGGGTACAGACTGGGACGTCTATGGATTCATTGCAGGGGCGCAGACAGACATTCTTGCGAAATTCTCTTGAACATATTTTCTGAGAACTGTCTTGAGCAGGTAGTTCTACAGCCCACAGGCAATGGAAATATTTTAGATCTCGTAGCTACGAACAGGCCTGACTTAATCGACGACGTCAGTATAGAAACGAGGATTAGCGATTATGATATGATCATAGCGACTTCGTTTACCGAAGTTAACCAACCACTCACTAGGAGAGTATTTCCGGTAGAAAGTGCAGGTAGACAGTTGTTAGGCCCCCAAATGTACTTTCACCAAAACATAAACTTGAGCATTACCATGGATGTGAAATTTCATAAACGTGCAGTGTCGAAAAGGACCGAGTGGCAACATTTTTTGATGAATAATTCTTGTGTTTTGTGCCTCAGTTGTGAACACTTGACAAGTACCGCACTTCATTCGTGAACTCAGAGAACTATGTTAAATTGCGAAGCGAGCGAGATGACCGTCACTCCGGCGCAGTTTTCTCAGGTTTTCTGAACGCACATAGCCCAGATGGTGGAGCCAAAACTGTAATGACCCTGCGACTAGGTATACGGTCAGCTCGCAAAGTGGAGAGGCGACATACATTCCTCGAGAAAGCATTGGACAGTGTGAACAAACTACCGTGTGAACATAGTGAACAAAATCAACTTGATGTTCAAAACACCAAGTGATATACAGTGACTGTGTTGACGTCAATGGCAACATATTGACAAACATTTGCCAATGTTAGTCATATGCTGCCAGGGAGCATTGTAACGTCTCCTGGGAAGACATTTACAAAATCGTTATAATATATAAAAAAAGTAATAAAAATAAACATTTATCTGTGTTATTGTTATTATTATTATTTCATTACTGTATGAATGGTTGTAGATTATGTATAAAAGGAAATAACAATTTTTCATTTTTATGTTTGTGCAATATTTATGTATCTATATTTCACAAATAACGTCTGTGGTCGGAGAATGTATGTATCAAAGCAGATAATGAAAAATAATTACAAAGATGCTTATTAAATTGCCTATAAATAGTGGAGGTTAAAACATTACTCTCTCTGTCTTCTTGTAGCCGTTAAAGTTGTAAGAGCCTGTGACGCTCGCTTGAATGCTTAGGTAGCCTTCGTTTGTCCTTTGATCGAGAAAGACGCCATTGGAGGTTGATATTTGTAAAAGGTGTATACTTTCAATTTATGTTGATTTTTTGAATATAGAAATTGTTAAAATTATTACCTGTAATAATTTATTGCTAGCTTGCCCAAGATTTCATTCCACATTCTTAGCCGTTTTCAGCATATTAGCATTTTTCATGACGCAGAGCCTTGCGGCGCTCGTGGGAACCGCTGCCGCGGCAAATTTAAATTAAATTGAATGAAAGCAGTTTTCCCGCAATATAGCGGGCAGGTAACGGTACATTAGAATTATCTCTTTTAGCTTCCTGGAGACTTCAGAGGGAAATTGGGGATTTTACTATGTCATTTTCAGGTGGACATGGGCAGCTGCTATTATGTTATCAGTTACATAAATAATTCATGAGTGATAAAATTTTACTTGTGTGTGATCAAAGACTGCTGTGCAAAACCTATTCTGGCTGATAACATAAAAATCAATTTTTTTTTTTTTTTAGTTTCATGCTCTCATGTTAGTCGTGGCAGTTAATAGTCTTCAGATATTAAAAAAAAAATCCACTGCAGCTTTTACGTTTAGTGAACATAAAATACTGTAACTTCCGTACAGGTAATAGGAGTTATTTTCAGTGCGTTCAAGAGATGAAAGTAGCGAAGGATATTTTTTTTTCATAATTAGTTACAGTAATGATACCACGTTCCATATCTAACAAGCCAGATCAGTGTTACATAAAAACATTTTGCAAATTAAAGATCGTACGTCCACAGCAGGAAATCTTTCAGTGTTGTGCTTATCCCCATACAATAGGTCAAAGTGCATAAAGTTAAAATATTTTCATCTGCAGAATATAATAGTGAAAATCGTATTTTATCTGTCGTGCTCGCAACAATAAGCAATATAAAATTAATTAAAATATTATGCCGTATAAACTGCGTATAAAATTAAAAGGGTGTGCGGTGGGAATTACGCGACATTACCGAAGTTAACTAATCACTCACTAGGAGAGTATTTCCGGTAGAAAGAGCAGGTAGACAGTTGTTACGGCCCGCATCCCGTGGTCGTGCGGTAGCGTTCTCACTTCCCACGTCCGGGTTCCCAGGTTCGATTCCCGGCGGGGTCAGAGATTTTCTCTGCCTCGTGATGGCTGGGTGTTGTGTGATGTCCTTAGGTTAGTTAGGTTTAAGTAGTTCTAAGTTCTAGGGGACTGATGACCATAGATGTTAAGTCCCACAGTGCTCAGAGCCATTTTTTGAACAGTTGTTAGCCCCCAAATGGTTCAAATGGCTCTAAGCACTATGAGACTTAACATCTGACGTCATCAGTCCCCTAGATTTAGAACTGCCTAAACCTATCTAACCTAAGGATATCACACACATCCATGCTCGAGGCAGGATTCGAACCTGCGACCGTAACAGCCGCGTGGTTCCGGACTGAAGCACCTAGAACCGCTCGACCACAGCGGCCGCCTGTTAGGCCCCCATATAGTCAATGAATTGACATCGTTTAGTTCCATTACGATAGGCGTGGAGGAATTATGGGCAAAGTTTAAATGGAATGTAATTCATATTCGGGAGAAGCACGTGGCTAGTAAGTGGAATAAAGAAGGAAAAGACCCACCGTGCTTTAACAGCGAAATTCGAAAAATGCTGAGGAAGCAAAGGCTGTTGCACCCTCGATTCAAAAGAGAACACGCAAATGAAGACAGGCAAAAATTAATAGAATTTCGTGCGTCTGTAAAAAGATTGATGCGCGAAGCTTACAACAACAGTCATACATCAGCAATAGATCTTTCCCAGAATGCGAGAAAATTCTGCTCCTGCGAAAATCGCTATGTAGTTCTAAGGCTTTAATACAGTCACTCATTGACTAATCTGGTGTGATAACAGAAGACATCAGAACTAAGTTTTAAATTTCAGATTTAAGAAATTGTTAACGCAGGAGAATCGTACAAACACACCATCGTCTGACCGTCACACAGACCCCCATATGGAGAAGACAGTCATAAGCGTCACTGATGTAGAGAAACAACTGAAAGAATTGAAGGCAAGTAAGTCCGCAGGTCCTGATGGAATCCAAATTTGGCTTTACAGTGAGTGCTCTACAGCACTGCATTTATCGCGAATCTCACGTCGAGCGCGAAGTCCAATCACTCGGTTGGAAGAAAGAGCTGATGACCTCGTTATGTAAGAAAGATAAATGAACGGACCCGCAAAATTACGGATCAATATCTTTAACAACAGTTTGCTGTAGAATCCTTGAAGATATTCTCAGTTCGAAAATAATAAGTTTCCCTGGGAGGGAATAGCTTCTGTCCATAAATCAGAATGGTTTTAGAAATCATCGCTCGTGTCAAATTCAGATTCCCTTTTTCTCACATGATATTCTGCGAACCATGGATGAAGAGCAACATGTGGATTCCATATTCCTAGATTTCCAAAAAAGCGTTTGACACGGCGCCACACTGCTGACTGTTAAGAAAGTACGAGCATAGGAATAGGTTCCCGAATATCTGAGCGGCTCGAAGACTTGTAAAGTAACAGAACCCAGTATGTTGTTCTCGACGGTTAGAGTTCATCAGAGACAAGGGTATTGTCAGGAGTGCCCCAGAGAAGTGTGATAGGACCGCTGTTATTTTCTATACACAGGGTAAGCAGCAGTCTGCAGCTGTTTGCTGATGATTCTGTGGTGTATGGGAAAGTGTCGCCGTTGAGTGACTGTAAGAGAATACAAGATAGACAATGTTTGTAGTTGCTATGGTGAATGACAGCTAGCTCTTGATGTAGAAACATGTACGAGGGTCACTCCAAAAGAAATGCACAATATTTTTGTAAAAATACAGTTTTCATTCTGCATGTGTGAAAGTTTTACAATGTGTTGATACATCCTTCCCTCTTGTTTTCAAATTTAGTTCAACATGTTCCCGTGAGTGGCGCCGTCACAGCATGTCTTCAAGATGGCTGCTACACTGGACGTTCGTCAGAAGCAACGTGCTGTGATAGAATTCCTAATTCCTGTGCTGTGAAAACGAGACAGTGGGAAACACCCCTTTTTTTTTTTTTTTTTTTTTTTTTCTTCATCAGTCTACTGACTGGTTAGATGCGGCCCGCCACGAATTCCTTTCCTGTGCTAACCTCTTCATCTCAGACTACCACTTGCAACCTACATCCTCAATTATTTGTTTGACGTATTCCAATCTCTGTCTTCCTCTACAGTTTTTGCCCTCTAAAGCTCCCTCTAGTACCATGGAATTCATTCCCTCATGTCTTAGCAGATGTCCTATCATCCTGTCCCTTCTCCTTATCAGTATTTTCGACATATTCCTTTCCTCTCCGATTCTGTGTAGAACATCCTCATTCCTTACCTTATCAGTCCACCTAATTGTCAACATTCGTCTATAGCACCACATCTCAAATGCTTCGATTCTCTTCTGTTCCGGTTTTCCCACAGTCCATGTTTCACTACCATACAATGCTGTACTCCAGACGTACATCCTCAGAAATTTCTTCCTCAAATTAAGGCCGGTATTTGATATTAGTAGACTTCTCTTGGCCAGAAATGCCTTTTTTGCCATAGCGAGTCTGCTTTTGATGTCCTCCTTGCTCCGTCCGTCATTGGTTATTTTACTGCCTAGGTAGCAGAATTCCTTAACTTCATTGACTTCGTCACCATCAATCCTGATGTTAAGTTTCTCGCTGTTCTCACTTCTACTACTTCTCATTACCTTCGTCTTTCTCCGATTTACTCTCAAACCATACTGTGTACTCATTAGACTGTTCATTCCGTTCAGCAGATCATTTAATTCTTCTTCACTTTCACTCAGGATAGCAATGTCATCAGCCAATCGTATCATTGATATCCTTTCACCTTGTATTTTAATTCCACTCCTGAACCTTTCTTTTATTTCCATCATTGCTTCCTCGATGTACAGATTGAAGAGTAGGGGCGAAAGGCTACAACCTTGTCTTACACCCTTCTTAATACGAGCACTTCGTTCTTGATCGTCCACTCTTATTATTCCCTCTTGGTTGTTGTACATATTGTATATGACCCGTCTCACCCTATAGCTTACCCCTAATTTTTTCAGAATCTCGAACAGCTTGCACCATTTTATATAGTAGAACACTTTTTCCAGGTCGACAAATCCTATGAAAGTGTCTTGATTTTTCTTTAGCCTTGCTTCCATTATTAGCCGTAACGTCAGAATTGCCTCTCTCGTCCCTTTACTTTTCCTACAGCCAAACTGATCGTCACCTTGCGCATTCTCAATTTTCTTTTCCATTCTTCTGTATATTATTCTTGTAAGCAGCTTCGATGCATGAGCTGTTAAGCTGATTGTGCGATAATTCTCGCACTTGTCAGCTCTTGCCGTCTTCGGAATTGTGTGGATGATGCTTTTCCGAAAGTCAGATGGTATGTCGCCAGACTCATATATTCTACACACCAACGTGAATAGTCATTTTGTTGCCACTTCCCCCAATGATTTTAGAAATTCTGATGAAATGTTATCTATCCCTTCTGCCTTATTTGACCGTAAGTCCTCCAAAGCTCTTTTAAATTCCGATTCTAATACTGGATCACCTATCTCTTCTAAATCGACTCCTGTTTCTTCTTCTATCACACAGACAAATCTTCACTTTCATAGAGGCTTTCAATGTGTTCTTTCCACCTATCTGCTCTCTCCTCTGCATTTAACAGTGGAATTCCCGTTCCACTATTAATGTTACCACCGTTGCTTTTAATGTCACCAACGGTTGTTTTGACTTTCCTGTATACTGAGCCTGTCCTTCCGACAATCGTATCTTTTTCGATGTCTTCACATTTTTCCTGCAGCCATTTCGTCTTAGCTTCCCTGCACTTCCAATTTATTTCATTCCTCAGCGACTTGTATTTCAGTATTCCTGATTTTCCCGGAACATGTTTGTACTTCCTCCTTTCATCAATCAACTGAAGTATTTCTTCTGTTACCCATGGTTTCTTCGCAGCTACCTTCTTTGTACCTATGTTTTCCTTCCCAACTTCTGTGATGGCCCTTTTCAGAGATGTCCATTCCTCTTCAAGTGTACTGCGTACTGCGCTATTCCTTATTGCTGTATCTATAGCGTTAGAGAACTTCAAACGTATCTGGTCATTCCTTAGTACTTCCGTATCCCACTTCTTTGCTTATTGATTCTTCCTGACTAATGTCTTGAACTTCAGCCTACTCTTCATCACTACTATATTGTGATCTGAGTCTATATCTGCTCCTGGGTACGCCTTACAATCCAATATCTGATTTCGGAATCTCTGTCTGATCATGATGTAATCTAATTGAAATCTTCCCGTATCTCCCGGCCATTTCCAAGTATACCTCCTCCTCTTGTGAGTCTTGAACAGGGTATTGGCTATTACTAGCTGAAACTTGTTACAGAACTCAATTAGTCTTTCTCCTCTTTCATTCCTTGTCCAAAGCCCATATTCTCCGGTAACCTTTTCTTCTACTCCTTCCCCTACGGCTGCATTCCAGTCGCCCATGACTATTAGATTTTCGTCCCCCTTTACATACTGCATTACCCTTTCAATATCCTCATACACTTTCTCTATCTGTTCATCTTCAGCTTGCGACGTCGGCATGTATACCTGAACTATCGTTATCGGTGTTGGTCTGCTGTCGATCCATAAGAGGTTGAAAAAGGTGTATGGAAATGCTGCTGTCGATTGCAGTAGAGTTAGTCGGTGGGCAAGCATGTTACGTGATGAAAGTGGGCACGGCAATATTGAGGATTGTCCTCGCAGTGGCAGGCCTCGTACTGCACACACTCCAGACAATGTGCAGAGAGTTAACGAATTGGTGACTGCTGACAGCCGCATCACAGTGAACGAATTGTCACGCTACGTTGGGATAGAAGAAAGAAACAAGAAAAATGGTATCCAGCGAACTTTTGGAACAGTACGAGAATAGTGGAGATGAATTTCTTGGAAGAATTGTGACAGGTGATGAAACATGGCTCCATCATTTTTCACCAGAGACGGAGAGGCAATCGATGGAGTGGCATCATGCAAATTCACCCAAAAAAAAATTCAAAACCACACTTTCTGCTGGAAAAGTTATGGCTACGGTTTTTTCGATTCCAAAGGACTCTTGCTTGTGGACATCATGCCAAGTCGAACCACCATAAATTCTGTTGCATATGTGACGACACTGAAGAAACTTCAAGCTCGACTGAGTCGTGTTCGACCACATCGGCAAAAGCAGGATGTTTTGCTGTTGCACGACAATGCACGGCCACATGTCAGTCAACAAACCATGGAAGCGATCACAAAACTCGGATGGACAACACTGAAACACCCGTCTTACAGTCCTGACCTGGCTCCATGTGACTATCATCTCTCTGGGAAACTGAAAGACTCTCTTCGTGGAACAAGATTTGAAGATGATGACTCCCTTGTGCACGCTGCCAAACAGTGGCTCTAACAGGTTGGTCCAGAATTTTACCGTACGGGTATACAGGCGCTGGTTCCAAAATGGCGTAAGGCAGTTGAGAGAGATGGAAATTATGTGGATGAATGAAAATATTGTTCATAAAGGATGTATCTATACTCTGTAAAACTTTCAAACATGTGGAATAAAAGATGGATTTAAAAAAAAAAATAGTGTACATTTCTTTTGGAGTGACCCTCTCAAGTTAATGCAGATAAGAGGGAAAAACAAAGATAACGTTCGAGTAGAGCTCAAGTGGTCTGTTGCTTGACACAGTCTAGTCATAACATTGCAAAACAATATGAAATGGAAAGAGTAGGTAAGGGTTGTAGTAGGGGAGGCGAATGGTCGACTGCCTTTTATGGGGAGAATTTTAGGAAAGTGTGGTTCATCTGTAAAGTAGAACGCTTACAGGACACTGGTACGGCCCATTGTTGAGTACTGTTCGCGTGTCTGGTATCCGCACCAGGTCGGATTAAAGGAAGACATCGAAGCAGTTCAGAGGAGGCTGCTAGATTTGTGACCGGTAAGTTCGAACAACACGCAAGTTCTATGGAGATGCTTCGGGAACTCAAATAGGATTCACGGGAGCGAAGGCTACGATCTTTTCGAGGAACTCTGCAGAGAAAATTCAGAGAACCGGTATCTGAGGCCGACTGCAGAACGATTCTGCTGCCGCCAAAGTACATTTCCTGTAAGGACAGCGAAGATAAGATTAGAGAGAGTAGCGCTAGTACGGAGGAATAAGGGCAGTTGATTTTCCCTCGCACTATTTGCGAGTGAGACAAGACAGGAAGTTAGAATTATGTATTAATACCTTCAGCTGCTGACGGGCGTTGATATGTGTCAATGGGGACAGTTGAAAATGTGTGCCCCGGCCGGGACTCGAACCCTGGATCTCCTGCTTACATGGCAGACGCTCTATCCATCTGAGCCACCGAGTACACAGAGAATAGTGCGACTGCAGAGACTATCTCGCGCACGCCTCCCTCGAGACCCACATTCTCACCTGATATGTCCACCCACTACATTCGTACTCATTACTCGTGGAAGACATTCTTACCAAGTTCTGTAAGAGTTCGGCTACACCATATCCACATAAGTATATAGTTCTGGCAATACCGGCCGTGACCTTCCTCTTCTGTGCGGATGCACACATATTACCCGAACTCTTACGGGGCTTGGTAAGAATGTCTTCCACGAGTAATGAGAGTGTTGAGTAGGAACACTACGAATGTAGAGTGTGGACATATCAGGTGAGAATGCAGGTCTCGCGGGAGGCGTGCGCGAGATACACAGAGTACGCGAAAGAACTTGCCCCCCTTCTAACAGCCGTGTACCGCAAGTCTCTAGAGGAACGGAAGGTTCCAAATGATTGGAAAAGAGCACAGGTAGTTCCAGTTTTCAAGAAGGGTCGTCGAGCAGATGCGCAGAACTGTAGGCCTGTATCTCTGACATCGATCTGTTGTAGAATTTTAGAACATGTTTTTTGCTCGCGTATCATGTCATTACTGGAGGCCCAGAATCTACTCTGTATGAATCAACATGGATTCCGGAAACAGCGATCGTGTGAGACCCAACTCGCTTTATTTGTTCATGAGACCCAGAAAATATTAGATACAGGTTCCCAGGTGGATGCCATTTTCCTTGACTTCCGGAAGGTGTTCGATACAGTTCCGCACTGTCGCCTGATAAACAAAGTAAGAGCCTACGGAACATCAGACCAGCTGTGTGGCTGGATTGAAGAGTTTTTAGCAAACAGAACGCAGCATGTTGTTCTCAATGGAGAGACGTCTACAGACGTTAAAGTAACCTCTGGCGTGCCACAGGGTAGTGTTATGGGACCATTGCTTTTCACAATATATACAGGGTGAGTCACCTAACGTTACCGCTGGATATATTTCGTAAACCACATCAAATACTGACGAATCGATTCCACAGACCGAACGTGAGGAGAGGGGCTAGTGTAATTGGTTAATACAAACCATAAAAAAATGCACGGAAGCATGTTTTTTAATACAAACCTCCTTTTTTTTAAATGGAACCCCGTTAGTTTTGTTAGCACATCTGAACATATAAACAAATACGTAATCAGTGCCGTTTGTTGCATTGTAAAATGTTAATTACATTCGAAGATATTGTAACCTAAAGTTGACGCTTGAGTACCACTCCTCCGCTGTTCGATCGTGTGTATCGGAGAGCACCGAATTACGTAGGGTTCCAAAGGGAACGGTGATGGACCTTAGGTACAGAAGAGACTGGGACAGCACATTACGTCCACATGCAACACCTTTTTATTGGTCTTTTTCACTCACGCACATGTACATTACCATGAGGGGTGAGGTACACGTACACACGTGGTTTCCGTTTTCAATTACGGAGTGGAATAGAATGTGTCCCGAAATGTCAGGCCAATAGATGTTCAATGTGGTGGCCATCATTTGCTGCACACAATTGCAATCTCTGGCGTAATGAATGTCGTACACGCCGCAGTACATCTGGTGTAATGTCGCCGCAGGCTGTCACAATACGTTGTTTCATATCCTCTGGGGTTGTAGGCACATCACGGTACACATTCTCCTTTAAAGTACCCCACAGAAAGAAGTCCAGAGGTCTAAGATCAGGAGAACGGGCTGGCCAATTTATGCGTCCTCCACGTACTATGAAACGCCCGTCGAACGTGTACTTCACCCCTCATGGTAGTGTACATTTGCGTCAGTGAAAAAGACCAATAAAAAGGTGTTGCATGTGGACGTAATGTGCTGTCCCAGTCTCTTCTGTACCTAAGGTCCATCACCGTTCCCTTTGGTTCCCTACGTAATTCGATGCTCTCCGATACACACGATCGAACAGCGGAGGAGTGGTACTCAAGCGTCAACTTTAGGTTACAATATCTCCGGATGTAATTAACATTTTACAATGCAACAAACGGCACTGATTACGTATTTGTTTATATGTTCAGATGTGCTAACAAAACTAACGGGGTTCCATTTAAAAAAACGTAGGTTTGTATTAAAAAACATACTTCCGTGCAATTTTTATGGTTTGTATTAACCAATTACACTAGCCCCTCTCCTCACGTTCGGTCTGTGGAATCAATTCGTCAGTATTTGATGTGGTTTACGAAATATATCCAGCGGTCTGTTGAGGACAGTAGTTGGTCAGAGGAGGGTGGATCCTACGCCGTCCGCGCCCTTGAAAGAAATGTGGCCCTGCGAACCGCCGGTAAGATTAGATTAGATTAGATTAGATTAATACTAGTTCCATGGATCATGAATACGATATTTCGTAATGATGTGGAACGAGTCGAATTTTCCAATACATGACATAATTAGGTTAATTTAACAACATACTTAAGTTAATATAACAACTTTATTTTTTTGTGTTTTTTGTTTTTCTTTATTTTTTATTTTATTTTTTTATTTATTTTATTTATTTTTTATTTTTTTTCTTAATTTATATCTAAAAATTCCTCTATGGAGTAGAAGGAGTTGTCATTCAGAAATTCTTTTAATTTCTTCTTAAATACTTGTTGGTTATCTGTCAGACTTTTGATACTATTTGGTAAGTGACCAAAGACTTTAGCGCCAGTATAATTCACCCCTTTCTGTGCCAAAGTTAGATTTAATCTTGAATAGTGAAGATCGTCCTTTCTCCTAGTATTGTAGTTATGCACACTGCTATTACTTTTGAATTGGGTTTGGTTGTTAATAACAAATTTCATAAGAGAGTATATATACTGAGAAGCTACTGTGAATATCCCTAGATCCTTAAATAAATGTCTGCAGGATGATCTTGGGTGGACTCCAGCTATTATTCTGATTACACGCTTTTGTGCAATAAATACTTTATTCCTCAGTGATGAATTACCCCAAAATATGATGCCATATGAAAGCAATGAGTGAAAATAGGCGTAGTAAGCTAATTTACTAAGATGTTTATCACTAAAATTTGCAATGACCCTTATTGCATAAGTAGCTGAACTCAAACGTTTCAGCAGATCGTCAATGTGTTTCTTCCAATTTAATCTCTCATCAATGGACATACCTAAAAATTTGGAATATTCTACCTTAGCTATATGCTTCTGATTAAGGTCTATATTTATTAATGGCGTCATACCATTCACTGTACGGAACTGTATGTACTGTGTCTTATCAAAATTCAGTGAGAGTCCATTTACAAGGAACCACTTAGTAATTTTCTGAAAGACAGTATTGACAATTTCATTAGTTAATTCTTGTTTCTCAGGTGTGATTACTATACTTGTATCATCAGCGAAGAGAACTAACTTTGCCTCTTCATGAATATAGAATGGCAAGTCATTAATATATAATAAGAACAACAAAGGACCCAAGACTGACCCTTGTGGAACCCCATTCTTGATAGTTCCCCAGTTTGAGGAATGTGCTGATCTTTGCATGTTACGAGAACTACTTATTTCAATTTTCTGCACTCTTCCAGTTAGGTACGAATTAAACCATTTGTGCACTGTCCCACTCATGCCACAATACTTGAGCTTGTCTAGCAGAATGTCATGATTTACACAATCAAAAGCCTTTGAGAGATCACAAAAAATCCCAATGGGTGGTGTTCGGTTATTCAGATCATTCAAAATTTGACTGGTGAAAGCATACATGGCATTTTCTGTTGAAAAACCTTTCTGGAAACCAAACTGACATTTTGTTAGTACTTCATTTTTACAGATATGTGAAGCTACTCTTGAATACATTACTTTCTCAAAAATTTTGGATAAAGCTGTTAGAAGGGAGATTGGACGGTAATTGTTGACATCAGATCTATCCCCCTTTTTATGCAAAGGTATGACAATAGCATATTTCAGTCTATCAGGGAAAATGCCCTGTTCCAGAGAGCTATTACACAGGTGGCTGAGAATCTTACTTATCTGTTGAGAACAAGCAGTGTCTCTGCCACGAGGCAGCCTCGACGTCTCTCCACAGTCTGGCTCGTTTGTAGTACAACTTGGCTAAAATCTTGTTTCCAGTAGTTGGGACTTCACTTTCTGAACGATGCCGTGAAAGTCGGGTGAAGTAATCTATACATGGCCATCCAGGTAGCCGCGCGCTCTAACACAGGGCTTTCCGGATTGGGAAGGAGCGCCTGGTACCCAGCACGAATCCGCCCGGTGGACTTGTGTCGAGATCCGGTGGGCCGGCCAGTCTGCGGATGGTTTTTAGGCGGTTTTCCATCTGCCTCGGCGAATGCGGGCTGGTTCCCCTTATTCAAAAATGGTTCAAATGGCTCTGAGCACTATGGGACTTAACTTCTGAGGGCATCAGTCCCCTAGAACTTAGAACTACTTAAACCTAACTAACCTAAGGACATCACACACATCCATGCCAGAGGCAGGATGCGAACCTGCGCCCATAGCGATCGCGCGGTTCCAGACTGTAGCGCCTAGAACCGCTCGTCCACTCTGGCCGGCAGTTCCCCTTATTCCGCCTCAGCTACACTATGTCGGCGATTGCTGCGCAAACAAGTTCTCCACGTACGCGTACACCACCATTACTCTACCACGCAAACAAAGGAGTTACACTCGTCTGGTGTGAGACGTTCCTGGGGTGTCCACCGGGGGTCGAATCGCACAATAATCGGTGTGGGGCGGCGGAGGGGTGAAGTGGACTGAGGTAGTCGTCGTGGGGTTGTGGACCACTGCGGCTGCGGCGGGGACGGAGCCTCTCCGTCGTTTCTAGGTCCCCAGTTAACATACAATACAATACAATCTATACATTGTTTTCGGAAATGCCGTCCGTCTTTGATACCAAGTGGTAAGTGGAGTTACTTACACGTAAAGAACTGATTTGAGATTTTTGTGGCAGTTTGACAAAATCATCACAGTCAAACTTTGACACTACGGAGCACTGAGTGACAACCGCCACGTAGGAACCTTTATGTTATTTCTATTTCAAATGAACTACATCGTTTTTAAAAAATTTGGCCGCCGCGATTGTAGCTGAATCATTTTCAGAATTTATTTAGTTTAAATAAAGACATTTGATATGATATTTTGTTGAAAGCTGTGTCGGTTCTTGGTGTTTCTTCTAGGGCTTCACTAGAAGACAGGTAACAAAGTTCCAAGCAACTAACATAAAAGGACGAAAATGGATAACGTAATAAATGCTGTAGGGGTATACACCAACCTTACTATGAAAGCTTCTATGAAAAATTCATTCTCTTCTCGTTTAGAGCAGAGAATCTGTTGGCCGGTCGGTTGGTTGGTTTGGAGGAGGGGACG
Organism: Schistocerca serialis cubense; assembly: GCF_023864345.2. Classification (NCBI taxonomy): domain Eukaryota; kingdom Metazoa; phylum Arthropoda; class Insecta; order Orthoptera; family Acrididae; genus Schistocerca; species Schistocerca serialis. The sequence continues at coordinate 183,381,111 of NC_064647.1, read as the reverse complement.
AAACAGCGAGGTGATAAGCCCTATCGGATTAGGGAAGGATGGGGAAAGAAGTCGGCCGTGCCCTTTCAAAGGAACCGTCCCGGAACGTGTCTGAAGTGATTTAGGGAAACCACGGAGACCCTAAATCAGGATGGCCGGACGCGGGTTTGAACTGCCGTCCTCCCGAATGCGGGTCCAGTGTGCTAAGCACTGCACCACCTCGCGGAGAATCTGTCAATGGTGCGTTCACTAAATACGATGCTGCATATGAAGTCTTTCTCTATGGATGGCACTGCTTGTGCAATTATCCTATCCGAAACTGTGGATCCGGCGCTGTTATCGTTCGTCTTGGGCGATTTTTACATATTCTCCGTTTCGACCACCTCTTTCAAGCCTGTCCCTAGGGATGAAATGTCATCTGGTCTGCAAGAATGGACAAAATTAGAAAGATATTAATAACATGCTAGGATTATGGTCGAGGCACGATCTTCTTCTGGTAATGCGATCGAATACTGTTGATGGGAACATACAAAAAAATAAAATAATATAAAATAAAATACTGCTGGAATTTGGTCAGCAAGGGGAGGAGATGTGGTGTAAAGTTTCTGATCACCAACTTTGCTACAATTTCCAGTACTAAATTCCAAACCTCTTGTCAGTGTCTCAAGAAGAGAGGACTTAAGACACAGTAGATGGTGATCCCTCCATGAGATGGGGTAACTTAAGCTCGGCGGCCCATTTGCTGCTATTATAGAGCAGTAACCTGTGTGTCGTACAGCGTTTCAACGTCTCTCGTTTCTCCCTCACTGTCATCAGCTATGCAAACACGAGACTAATATTACACATCCAACCGTCACAATCACGCAAACACAACTGATACGCAGAATCTCGTGTTTCGTAAAGGAGAGTTACCAATGTGCGCCAGGAAAGAAGGTCTCTTCAAACAGCTCTTAAGACAGACAGCAGGAACTACCTCTCATTGTGTCCCAGTCAACAGTTCCTCACGACTTCAACAATTTTACTGTATTATTGATGAAATTATGTACTACAACTTATGTACGACAGTCTAGGAGTTGCAATGTACTACGTCTGACAGTGTTCTGTGAGTCGTCAGGTGTGGCTGATGTGAGGAAGGGAGGAAGCAGCAAATGAAGGAAAGGAAAGGTCATTTACCTTAGGCTTCACCGTCCATAGCTGCTTCGGAAGTAGTTGCAAGGGAAGATGACTTTTGATAAGTCTCGGCGACTTAAGTTTCGCACAGGCGTCCATCGTATGGGTTCCCATATTCGTCAGTGTCTTCAGAAGTGAGGAAAATCTGCAAAGAAATTCTGGTTATACTCTGTGATAGGCAAAAAATACGTATAGTACAATATAACATGCGAAACATATATGTATTATGTACTGTGATAATCCAAAAATTATACTGAGGGTAAAAACAACATGCCATGTGCTATTATGTACGGGGGTTGTTCGGAAGGTAAGAAACGAGCGGTCGCGAAATGGAAACCACAATGAAAATCAAAACTGTTTTCTTTGCACAGTTAGCTACACCTTCCAGGTACTTCTCTACATAGTCGACGCTCCGACTTAGAGGTAAATCTTTGTTTTTTTTTTGGTTCGGTTGGCGGTACAAGTTTGAAATACGAGGATGGAAACCAAGTTATATTTTTATTGATTTGTATTGTGAAGTGAAATGACTGAAAATGTATGTGCAGTTCCCCAGAAAGTCTACTAGTTTTCACATAATTTTTGTAGCAGCAACTCATTCATCTTCTAGACGGTCATACAAAAGTTAAACCAACTCACAACAAAGAAGAGCAACAAAAAAGATGAGTATTATTTAACAAAACTGGTTCTTTAATTCGACCGTCGCTATCTCTCGTTGCAGTGTGTCACTATCTCTGTGTTTCAAGTGCTGTGAAAATATGACCAGCCGACCAAATTACTGACTTACTTCAAAGATTAATGAGTCAACTTTGGGCTACAAGAGGGTGGTGACGGTCAGAAAATGTACCTTCAGAAATTTTGCCACCAAATCAGTCTGGCGGCTGCTTTAGCACCTGAGGGTTAGGCAACCACTTAGCCATCTTCAGGTGCTAGAGAAGCCGCCAGACTGAACTGGTGTCACACATTCTGACAGGTATATTTCTAACGTGCTCAACAAAGTTGCACGGGTTGCAGTGAAGGTGCGGCAGAACTGGGGTGTCTTAGGCCGCGTCCTGCGTAAGTGACAGAAGCAACCGACAGCTCGCGACAGCTTCAGATGACGTAACGAGTCCGCAGGTGTGGTTACGCTACGTGGGCGACGTCCGAGGCGCTACCTGTCCTCTGTTACAAGGAGCAGCGTTTGAATTCAAACGGAATCCTGTCGTTGCAGCACGCGCGACAGTGAAATATTTTACTGAAGGTAGGGATTAGTGATATCGGTCCATAATTTGAAACTTCTTCTTTACTTCCCTTCTTATGGATTGGCTGAATAACACTTATTTTTAAGGAATTTGGGCATATGTTTTCATTAATACTACAGTTGATAAGATAGCTATGGTGTTTAGTTATTTCATTGGAACATTTCTTTAACGCAACACTTGAGATATCATCAAACCCAGATGAATGCTTGTGCTTTAGCTTTTGTATTGTGTTAAATATTTCCTGTTGATCACACCCATAAATTCGGGCTCTATACCATCCGTGACATCATTAGGCGTGCCAGCCTGTAGATCTATAATATGGGCCGGTTGGTCAAAAGGAGAGATAAAATGCTTATTGAATAAATTACATACTTCATTTGGATCTTTCACTGGATGGCTCTCGTGTCTAATGCTAACTGATTCACTCTGTCCTTTGCTGGTGGCTTTACGATGTTGTTTGGTTAGTGTCCAGGATGCCTTACCTATGTAAGCTGAACTCTCTATTGCATCATTGTGCATATGTTTCCTCAAGCATAAAGGTCTGCCTTAAAAGTTCTTTTGGCTTGATAGTACTTTTCCTTAAATATATGTAGCTCTGTTTCCTTATATAAACAGCCAAGATCATATATATTCTGCCTTAACTTAATCAGCCTAAGTGTAAGGTTGTGCCTAATATTACTTTCAAGACGAGAGTTGGTTTGTACCCTGGTTATTTCATTGAGAGGGCAGCAGCAGTCGCAGTTCTTCAGCACTGTCCTATAAAATTTTTCCCATTTGTTTTTTGACCCTTTAGTTTGGTAAATAGTGTCCCATTTCTCCTCTGCTAACTTAGTTTTGAAGATGCTGATGTTGGTACTATACAGGATTCACTTCTTCTTCATTATCTTAATTGCTGTTGGTACAGCAAACGTTAAATATTCTAACACATGACAATAGCGATCTGAATAATGAAAATCAACACTTTGAAAGTTAACACTGTCTTTTACATTTTTGTTGACTATTACATAATCTGTCTTACTGGAGCTTGAGTCTGTTACTCTAGTGTCAGAGTTCACTATACTTGTGAGATTAAATGAGTTTAATATATCTGTTATTTTAAAATTGGTTATACTACAGGAGTTTGCATCAATATTTAAGTCTCCAACTATGCCAAGGTAAGTGGGGCCTGTTTATCTAATTGCCCTATTAAGTCTATCAAGACAGTACAACACATAGGAATTTTTTGAGCGGTACATACCAATAACTTTATGTTTAGCTAACCTGCTTGAATGAGCGTTTATGTGGACCACAACACCAGCCATTCCAATTGTTCCTTCTTTGCAGTATTGTTCAACAACTGAGATTTTCTTAAAAGGAAGACGTTCATTTATAAATATTGTCATCCCACCACCTTTGTGCTGTTTCCTGCAGTAACTATCTGCTAACAGATTACTATCTAATTTTTAATAATCAATTTCATAGTCTTTGAGTCCATGTTCTGTAATTACTAACAGGTGTGGTGAATTCTTATCCGCAAATACTTGCAGTAAATCGAGTTTATTCCTAAGATACTGCAAGTTTAGATGCATTATCCTAAAAGGCACTGATATTTTACAACATCTTGTGACATGGAATTCTGAATCAGTCGAATTATTACACAAGTGTTTAACACTGCACTGTAATTACGATTTACTCACTTCCAAGTCGGTTTGTTCAGCATATGAATAAGGTTCTTTCCAATCCAAGGGGTATAGTTCAATAAAATCATGTTGCTTGAAACTGAACCAAAGAAAACTTGTTGATCATAATCTAAGATGATCGGGTCCGTGGTATTCTGCAGCTTCTTACAAAGTTCCGTTATCTGGTTCACTAACATGAGCTTTCCATTTATGTTTAAGTGAAGTCCGTGCCTGGCATGTTCTTCACGTTTCAGTTTGCATATGTCTAGCAATTCACATGATTTAGTTTTTTACATAGTTTCTGCAGTTCCAAATTATAGCGCTCAATATCTGTATTTATACACGACCACTGAGGGAGATTATGTCGCTCTGGTAGGTTTATTAGGGTAACATTTGTGTTGTTCAGTTTTGGCGCGAGTGCTTACTTGCTCTCGTTTTTGTAAACATCGTTGGCGCCGCCAATGATTACAAAGTGGTCGTCTTTTTGCAAATTGTTTGTTTCTGATAAATTCTCAACTACAGCACTAATGTAGCTACGGGTTTAACTTTTGCGAATACTGAATATTCATTGTGTAAAGCTTCATGAAGGGAAGCTGAAAGGCTTTTTCCGTGAGTGCCCGCATACAGTAACAAGAAGAAAGCAATGGATCGCAGAAAATGGAGAGGCAGAGGATCTGCTAATATAGCAGAAAACTGATGATGAGACATTTTCAGTCTTCGCCGTTGATTCTGCTTAATGTCCTGCTACAGATGATAACAGTTATACCCCTTCAATTTACATATAGTGTTTCACAGCTGCTGGATCTGCGTGGTGTCTATTTTTCCGAAAGAACTGACACCACGCATTCAAATAAAATAATGTATAGATAAACAGAATGGACAAACATGAAAATACTTCACCATTGTATATACTTACTCCAGGAATGGGGTCCGTTCAAGAAGAGGAATTTTGTACGCTGTCTCATAATCGAAATTATTCATGATTAACCAGATCATCTCCTGGCACCAAGTCATACCTGTGGGTAGATAGTCATGGTTAGTGATAGAATTTATTTCAGTGCCTGTTGTTACAAATTTATGTTAATGATTAGCTCAGACAGTGCTCTTCATTACAGGGACATGAAGAAGATGAAAGACGCTTCTAAGCTGTCTTTATCTAACAACAAGGAACAGAAAAATATTCAGGAAACATTACTCTCACATAGAAGAAGAAAATGTGTTTGTTATATGGACATGTAATATATGGACATGGGTTCAGAATAATTATCCGACCAAAAGTATCAAGACACTTATTGTAGGTTGTCAGGCAAATCCAACACCTTCCATGAAAACCCTGACATGATAAGCAAATCCGCCAGTATGCCACATAGCTCCGAATAAATCCTGACATTAAATTAACCAAAGTAATACGATCAACGAGTGAGCAAATGGAATACCACAGACTAACACAAGAACGCCTAAATGCACGTCATACCTTCCCACCGTGAAACAGACGGAGTTCCGAGGGAAGAAACGAGAACAGAAGCCGAGAGCAGAACCGTGTTAAGCTAGAAGGCCCTACGATAAGAGACGGACACCCACGTCGCCAGCCGACTGCCAAGATCACCCCCAGCCCATGTTAAAAGATAGCGCCCTCCAGAAGAACTGTATAGATCTTACAATAACACTAAACGGGCCACACCAGCTGCAAGACTTTTTCGCGTCTCTGTTACGTTGCAAACGTTAAAAACATTGCCCCACCACGAAAAGTATAATGTTTCTCATTGGATAGACAGAAATTTTGTAGGCGGAGCTTAAGGTTAACATTGAGACCCTGATTGGTCAGTTGGAAACACAGCCAGATACCTTTTTCTTAAACCGACTTCGGTAAATTGTAGTAAGGAGAAGTTAGGAGAGAGTTGCTTCCGAGACGGCAAGGTGCGTGGAGCTGTGCCGCCCGCCGCCCCCTGATGCTGCCTAACCACCGACAAGGTAATGAACGCACACGATACCGCATTTTTGAGCGCATAAGGCTTCACTCAGAACTGCAGAAGTCTCATCTGTTACATCCCCTTCTTACTTAATACTAGTGTCGATCGTCAATTAAATCTCATGTTGTTCACATTTGTTACTTGAAGTAAAAATCTGAAATGTGATGATTTTTCTGTTATATAATTATTGAGAAGCCACATCAGCCACTGTAATTTACGACAAGTTAGATAAGTAATTAAAGATAATTGAGGGTCAGTGTAGACCATTTTGATAGTTTTCTCTTTTATGAAACTTAAACTTAAATCTAGATTAGAGATTTGATATTGTATAGGCCATCCTTCGATCCATTGTAAAACTTGGAAACCCATTCAGGGAATATTCGTTCACATTTTTGTTGAACGCAGTTGGTTTTTACCATCCTGTATTAAAATATTTCCTTTTATCAATAGTGCAATTTATAAACAATGTTTTGTGAGTAGAATAAAATTTCCAATGGTAAACTTAACTGCTTTTTCGACATTATTTTACCAGCTAACTAAAAATAGGAAAGCCTTGACACCCTTCCACTAAATTTAGTTAGTATTAAGATTCTTTTACAGGGAGTGCAGTGGAGCTGGCGCTGAGATCATTAAGTATTTGGTTACATCATCGCTAGTCTCACTGAACTCTTCTGAACTCTACATGTCATGTGTGGTCTGGCGTCTCCTTACCAGCAACAGGTCCCAGGTTCAAACTAGTCAATTCCCTAAAAAACATGTTCAGAGCGTCGTTGCGGGAAAGTGGTAGAGAGACACGACGTAGAACAAACAGACACCACGCAGAATGTTAGATTATCAGTGGACATTAATTTGGTGTGTCTCCATTATTGACCATTGTGACGCCTTCAAATGTGCTGGGAACAGTCATGTGTCTGAAAATCTGTCGAGGAATGATAACCCATTCCTCCTCAAGAGTGCAAACCAGAGAAGGCAATGATGTTAGACACTAGGGTCTGGAGCGAATCGGCATTGTAACTCATCGCGGAGATTTTCCATTGGCTTTAGATACCGACTCTGAGCAGGCCAGTAAATTTGAGAAACGTTATTTTCCACAAGACATTGCTTTACAGATGCTGCCTTATGAAGAGTGTTTTGTTACGATAATACCATCATCATCTCCAAATTGTATGTGCTACACAATGCTATAAAATCTTTTGATATCCTTCCGCAACTAACGTTTTCTTAGGCACAATAAGGAGACCACACTCTAACCACGGAAACTACCCCCATACGCTAACAACACCTTCTACGTACTGCACTATTGGCAGTAGACATGGTGGCAGATGACGCTCTCCAGGCACTCGCCAAACCCAAACAGTTTCATCGGTTTGCCACAGGTTGATTCATGACTACAGATCACCTGTTTACAATCACCCACTGTGCAGGGGCGTCGTTCTTCAGACTACCTCAAGCGTCACACAGCACTGACTACAGATATGTATTTCTTGTAAGGAACAGCTCGAACATTGTACACACTATTCTCAACTTTCTGCGTACAATAATTATGGTAGCAAAACTGCCAGTAGCATTATGGAACTCACGAGCGATTCTTCCAACTGATTTCATGCGAATTTTTACAATCACTTTCTGCAATGTTTGACAGTCAGTATGTGAGTTCCGCTTGGTCTTGGTTTACTTGTAGTTGTTCCTTCGCGTTTCCACTTCTCAGTCACACTATCAACAGTGGACTTCGATAGCTCTATAAGGGTTGAAATGTCCCTGATGTATTCGTTACTCAGAATCACACCACCAACAATTAACTTGGGCAGATTGATAATGGTTGAAATGTCCCTGATGCACTCGTTACTCAGAATCACACCGCAAACAGTTGAATTGGGAGGGTTTATAAGGGTTGAAGTGTCATTTTTGTATTCGTTACTCACAATCACATCACCCACAGTTGACTTGGGAAGATTGTAAGGGCTGAAATGTCCCCGATATATGCATTACTCAGAATCACACCGTCAACAGTTGAATTGGGCAGCTTTGTAAGGGTTGAAATGTCCCTGATGTATTCGTTACTCAGAATCAAACCACCAATAGTTGACTTGGGCAGGTTTATAATGATTGAAATGTCCTTGATGTACTCGTTATTTTGAAATACACCACCAACAGTTGACTTGGGCAGGTTTATAAGGGTTGAAATGTCCTTGAGATGTGTGTTACTCAGAATCCCATCACCTACAGTGGACCGGGGCACGTATATAAGGGTTGCAATGTCCCTGATGCACTCGTTACGCAAAATCAGACCACCAACAGTTGAATTGGGCAGCTTTGTAAGGGTTGAAATGTCCCTCATGTACTCGTTACTCAGAATCACACCACAAACAGATGATTTGGACAGGTTTATGAGGATTGAAATGTCCCTGATAAACTCGTTACTCATAATCACACCACCAACAGTTGAATTGGGCAGCGTTGTAAGGGTTGAAATGTCCCTGATGTACTTGTTACACAGAATCACACTACCAACAGTTGACTTGGATAGGTTTATAAGTGTTGAAATGTCACTGATGTATTCGTTACACACAATCACACCACTAAAAGTTGACTTGGGCGGGTTTATAAGGGTTGAAATGTCCTTGATGTACGCGTTACTCACAATACCATCACCAACAGTTGCCTTGGGCAGGTTTATAATGGTTGAAATGTCCCTGATGTACTCGATACTTTGAAATACACCACCAATAGTTGACTTGGGCAGATTTATAGGAGTTGAAATGTCCTTCATGTACGTGTTACTCAGAATCACATCACTAGCACTGGACTGAGGCAGCTTTGTAAGGGTTGAAATGTCCCTGATGTATGCATTACTCACAATCACAGCACAAACAGTTGAGTTGGAGAGGTATATAAGGGTTTAAATGTCCCTGAGGTACTCATTACTCAGAATCACATCACCAACACTGGACTGAGGCAGATTTATAAGGGGTGAAATGTCCCTGATGTACTTCTTACTCATAATCACACCACCAACAGTTGACTTGGGCAGGTTTATAATGGTTAACATGAGCCTGATGTACTTGTTACTCATAATCACATCACCAACATTTGGCTTGGGTAGGTTTGTAAGGTTTTAAATGACACTGATGTACTCGTCACTCAGAATAACACCACCAACACATGACTTGGGCAGGTTTATAAGGGTTGGAATGTTCTTGATGTACGCGTTACTCAAAGTAACATCAACAACAGTTCACTTGGGTTGGTCTATAAGGGTTGAAATATTCCTGATGTACTCATTACTCAGAATCTCACCACCCACAGTTGAACTGGGCGGTTTTGTAAGGGTTGAAATATCCCTGATGTACTCGTTACTCAGAATCACACATCCAACAGTTGAATTGGGCAGGTTTATAGGGGTTGAAATGACCCTGATGGACTCCAACTCAGAATCACATCACCAGCAGTTGACTAGGGAGGTTTTTAAGGGTTGAAATGTTCCTGATGTACGCATTACTCAGAATCACACAACCAACAATTGAATTGGGCAGCTTTGTAAGGGTCGAAATGACCCTGATGTACTCACAACTCAGTCTCACACCACCAATAGTTGACTTAGGCAGGTTTATAAGGGTTGAAATGTCCCTGATGTACACATTACTCAGAATCACACCACCAACAGTTGACTTGCGCAGGTTTATAGGGGCTGAAATGTCCCTGATGTATTTGTTATTCAGGTGACATCCGATGACCAGTCCACGTCCGTGGCGGCTGCGTTCTCCTGAACAGCCTGTTCTCCGGAACTCCCTACGTTTCCACCTCCCGTGAGATCCAGACATCCATCACGCATTACATAGGGATATCCGGAGATTTCTGATCAGTTGTTGTACATTAGAAGTCATTTTAGGCAACTCATCACAGTACGCTGATGGTGGGGAGGTCTAATGGAATGTACAAGAATACCACAGCAAACCTTTACATTAAAAGCTCCAAAAGTCCTCTGTTACGACCTATACGAACGTGTATCAAACATCGTGCTGAATCTCTGACGTGGTAATGCATCCCCCAAATGATCTGTAGAACTTCGTAATATGGGCCCAGTCACGACTGCATCTTAAACTGGAGTTCACTATAGAGGTGCCTAGAAATGCACTTCACAAGTAAAAGTTTGAAAGAAATCTATTTCATTCATTTCATTGTCTACATTTAAATTAGCAAAGTTGATCTCTGTTTCTCTTAGCTATATCGCCTGCCGTTACTATCGATTGTAGTTGCACCAAAGTCTTTGGCTGACCAGAGGTCACGCTGGCGAAGTGAACTTTGGGCCTCTTCCACGAGAGAGTCAGTCAAGCTGGTCTCTAAGTCCCTTTTCTGTACGCAGAAGGACCGTGACGTTAAACGAGCGGTAGCGGTAGGTACAGAGGGAGAATTGATCAGCAGTTTGCCAAATTAACTCTCTATCATGGCTCTGATTCTATTATTATGGCTATTTAGAGTTTTGATCGCGTATTTACATCTGATAGTTGGTAACATTTTGCTAGTATGTTTGAAGGCTTGTCCTATATAATGGCACTGGATCACATGTGGTGTGTTTGTAGAAAGGTCGTGGTACAAAATTGCGAGAAAAATAAATACATTATACTTAATTTTCTAAACATCTGTTAGTGGTACAAATTCGGAATCTGGTTTCCTAATTTATACCTGAAACGTATAAATTGTACCATCTTTCAGAACTGTGCCTCTTAACTTAAAGATGTATGCTATTCTAAGTTAAAAAAAATATTTCATATTTTAATTATTACATCAACATCTTATCTTAGAAGAAAGATTAAGGAAAGGCAAACCTACGTTTCTAGCATTTGTAGACTTAGAGAAAGCTTTTGACAATGTTGACTGGAATACTCTCTTTCAAATTCTGAAGGTGGCAGGGGTAAAATACAGGGAGCGAAAGGCTATTTACAATTTGTACAGAAACCAGATGGCAGTTATAAGAGTCGAGGGACATGAAAGGGAAGCAGTGGTTGGGAAGGGAGTAAGACAGGGTTGTAGCCTCTCCCCGATGTTGTTCAATCTGTATATTGAGCAAGCAGTAAAGGAAACAAAAGAAAAATTCGGAGTAGGTATTAAAATTCATGGAGAAGAAATAAAAACTTTGAGGTTCGCCGATGACATTGTAATTCTGTCAGAGACAGCAAAGAACTTGGAAGAGCAGTTGAATGGAATGGACAGTGTCTTGAAAGGAGGATATAAGATGAACATCAACAAAAGCAAAACAAGGATAATGGAATGTAATCTAATTAAGTCGGGTGATGCTGAGGGAATTAGATTAGGAAATGAGGCACTTAAAGTAGTAAAGGAGTTTTGCTATTTGGGGAGCAAAATAACTGATGATGGTCGAAGTAGAGAGGATATAAAATGTAGGCTGGCAATGGCAAGGAAAGCGTTTCTGAAGAAGAGAAATTTGTTAACATCCAGTATTGATTTAAGTGTCAGGAAGTCATTTCTGAAAGTGTTCGTATGGAGTGTAGCCATGTATGGAAGTGAAACATGGACGATAAATAGTTTGGACAAGAAGAGAATAGAAGCTTTCGAAATGTGGTGCTACAGAAGAATGCTGAAGATTAGATGGGTAGATCACATAACTAATGAGGAAGTACTGAATAGGATTGGGGAGAAGAGAAGTTTGTGGCACAACTTGACCAGAAGAAGGGATCGGTTGGTAGGACATGTTCTGAGGCATCAAGGGATCACCAAATTAGTATTGGAGGGCAGCGTGGAGGGTAAAAATCGTAGAGGGAGATCAAGAGATGAATACACTAAGCAGATTCAGAAGGATATAGGTTGCAGTAGGTACTGGGAGATGAAAAAGCTTGCACAGGATAGAGTAGCATGGAGAGCTGCATCAAACCAGTCTCAGGACTGAAGACCACAACAACAACAACAACATCAATATCTGCAGGCATTGCTATATAACTTTTCCTGTCTTTTCTCCAACCCTGCCACACTTTGAAGGAAGCCACTTTTTGCGTTTCATGCAACTAGTCATTTCTTCTATCTTCCATTCGATCTTCCTCATTCAACTCCTGTACTTTTTGTGAGTCCATCCTTCTAGTATATTGTTACAGGGAATTCGGCTGTTCAGTATGAAACGAAAATTAAAACACCTGTTTTGCCTTTAATTTAGTTGTGCAACCAGTTTCGGTGTTCCATTACACCATCTTCAGGCCCCTTACACAACGGAAGAATACAGTCTCGCGTGCACTCATAATGGGAGCCAAATTTAGATAACTGGTCTCTGTAGGTCTCTTGTTAACACTCTACTATCACTTCATTCATCAACAGGTGATTCGTTGCTTGATGAACGAGGCGATAGTATCGTGCAAACCGGTGTCCGTGGATTCAGGTTTGCACGGCATTGGTTGATGAATGCAGTGATAGTGTCGTGAAAAACCAGCAATCTACAGACACAAGTTATTTAATATTGGATCCTGTTACGACTGCACATGACACTGGGTTCTTCTCAATTTACCTTGGTTAAAGGGCCTAAAGATGGTGTAATGGAACACCGAAACTCGTTGCATAAGTAAATTAAGTGCAAAATAGACGGCTGCAGGTGATTTAATTTTCATTTAACTCCCCATACTATTTCTCTCTGAGTTAACCTTCTCACCTTAGACAAGCAATTGCAACTTACGTCTTCAATTATAATTGCTAGATATATTCACGTATTCCATTCTACTGAAACTTCCTCATTCCTTAGCTTGTCAGTTCACCTAATTTTCAACATTCTTCTGTAGCACCACCTCTGAAATGCTTCGATTCTCTTCTGTTCCGAATTTCTCAAAGGAAATTTGTGGGAAGTTCCTATGGAACCAAACTGCTGAGGTCATCGCTCCCTAACCTTGCACACTACTTAATCTAACTTAAACTAACTTACGCTAAGGACGACACACACACATTCCCGAGGGTGGACTCGCGGGAGGGGGGGGGGGGGGAGCAGATCCGCTCGGACCGTGACAAGACGCCTCAGACCGCCGCACTGCCGGGTTTTCTCACAGTGCATGCTGTACTCCAGACATACGTTCTCAGAAATTTCTTCCTCACATTAACACTTTGCTGTCCGCACGTCTCGTACAAATTTATTCGCTTGGCGCCGGCAGCGCTAGTCCGGATTACTTGGCTTGTCGCCGGCCGTTTGTCACCTTTCCGTTGATGACATGCTTCAAACACATTGTAAGTAGGCTGTTTAGGTTTTTTTATTGGTAACGCCACCTCTGTATGAAAATCACTGGCTGTGCTGTGTGCAGTCTGTGGCTGCTTTGCATTGTTGTAATACTCGCCATTGTAGTGTTGGGCAGCGGCAGCTGGATGTGAACAGCGCGTAGCGTTGCACAGTTGGAGGTGAGCCGCCAGCAGTGGTGGATGTGGGGAGAGAGATGGCGGAGTTTTGAAATTTGTCATGAACTGCTATATTTATATATGATGATATCAAGGTAAATACATTGTTTGTTCTCTATTAATATCTTTCATTTGCTAACTATCCCTATCAGTAGTTAGTGCCTTCCATAGTTTGAATCTTTTATTTAGCTGGCAGTAGTGGCGCTCGCTGTATTGCAGTAGCTTGAGCAGCGAGGATTTTTGTGAGGTAAGTGATTTGTGAAAGGTATTGTTTAATGTTAGTCATGGCCATTCTTTTGTAGGGAACTTTGAAAGTCAGATTGCGTTGCGCTAACAAAATATTGTGTGTCAGTTTAAGCACAGTCATGTATAATTGTTCAAAGGGGACGTTTCAACATTGACTTTTGGGCGCTTTAATTTTCCTGAAATCCTCTGTTTTGCCGTATCGTTCCACAAAATCGAATTTTCTTTTCAAGTAACTTCTCTGCAAGTTCTACACTTTTACAATAATCATCCAAGCAGAGGTGATGCCACTTTCCATCAGAAGGTGTCAATAAATCCATCACTGTTTTTGCTAAAGGCTGTCTAGCGCCGGAATATAACTTGAATGACGAAATGTATCCCGTACTGGAATCACACAGTATCCGAATGATTAAGCCGTATTTCGTAATTTTCGACGGATTGTAAACTTTAAAATTTAACCGTCCACGCCACGGTATCATTCTTTCAATTTGAGATGTTTTGACTTAGATTAAATGTTTCTTTAAACTTTTTGGAAAAATAATCAATTACGAATTGCACTTTGACAAGCTGGTTTGCATTATCCTGTTTATTGTTGCTGTCGGATAAATGTTAAAATGATAATATTTGTCATTCCCATAAAGATAGCAAGCCCAAACCATTTTCTAAGTTCGGGTCCCGTAACGCCGACAAATTTGCAATTTTTTAAATTGTTTCCTTCTATTGCAATTTTGACTGTCGTACTTGTTGGTTTCGTTGGTTCCTTCCCAGTATATAATTCTACGATATCCTCGACGCTCTGTGTTTCTTTGGGAAATATGTTTGGACCCGGGGATCCTTCAAATTCATTATTGGTCCTCGGCAAATCAAAGTCTGATCACTGTGCACTGCCTTCTTCGTCTCATTCAGCCGAATCAATTGGTAACCGTAGCGTTCGCTGAATTCTTCTTGGTCGTATTTCACTAACTTCCTACGGCTCTGCTTCACTTTCATTTTTTTTTATATCCAATGTCTTCTTCCTAATCGGCCAAGTCGTCCGGAACGTCAGAAAAGACGTCCGCGCTTTCATCGTAAGTAATCCTATTGTCTATTTCGTCCGCCATGATGAAAGAACACAAGTACTTACAAAAACAAAAAAACTTTTTGTCGTGTGTAACTTTTTGTTATCTAAAAAAAACACCAACAGAATGCAAAAGATACTAAAATGCTGCCGGCGCCCACTGCGCGATACTATGTAGACGACACCACTGTGGTTTCGCCGGACGGCATGGTTAGATAGTTAGATACTAGTAACTTCTTTGGCCAGGAATAATGTAAAAGATAATTATTTAAATAATAACTTAGGATAACAAATAAATTAGAAAATTCACCACATCGCTTCTAAACACATCTACACCTACATAGATACTCCACAAGCCACTGTACCGTACGTGGCGGAGGGTATCCTGTACCACTAATAGTCGTTTCCTTTCCTATTCCACGCGTAAATGCAGCGACTCACTAAACGTCATCTATAAGCTTCCACATGGACCCTAATTTTTCCTTACACACTATACAGGGTGGTCCATTGATAGTGACCTGACCAAATATCTCACGAAATAAGCGTCAAACGAAAAAGCTACAAAGAACGAAACTCGTCTAGCTTGAAATGGGAAACCAGATGGCGCTATGGTTGGCCCGCTAAATGGCGCTGCCATAGGTCAAACGGATATCAACTGCGTTTTTTAAAATGGGAACCCCCATTTTTTATTACATATTCGTGTAGTACGTAAAGAAATATGAATTTTTTAGTTGGACCACTTTTTTCGCTTTGTGATAGATGGCACTGTAATAGTCACAAACGTATAAGTACGTGGTATCCACGTAACATTCCGCCAGAGCGGACGGTATTTGCTTCGTGATACATTACCCGTGTTAAAATGGACCGTTTACCAATTGCGGAAAAGGTCGGTATCGTGTTGGTGTACGGCTATTGTGATCAAAATGCCCAACGGGCGTGTGCTGTGTATGCTGCTCGGTATCCTGGACGGTATCATCCAAGTGTCCGGACCGTTCGCCGGATAGTTACGTTATTTAAGGAAACAGGAACTGTTCAGCCATATGTCAAACGTCAACCACGACCTGCAACAAATGATGATGCCCAAGTAGGTGTTTTAGCTGCTGTCGCGGCTAATCCGCACATCAGCAGCAGACAAATTGCGCGGGAATCGGGAATCTCAAAAATGTCGGTGTTGAGAATACTGCATCAACATCGACTGCACCCGTACCATATTTCTATGCACCAGGAATTGCAAGCCGACGACTTTGAACGTCGTGTACAGTTCTGCCACTGGGCACAAGAGAAATTACGGGACGATGACAGATTTTTTGCACGCGTTCTATTTAGCGACGAAGCGTCATTCACCAACAGCGGAAACGTAAACCGGCATAATATGCACTATTGGGCAACGGAAAATCCACGATGGCTGCGACAAGTGGAACATCAGCGACCTTGGCGGGTTAATGTATGGTGCAGCATTATGGGAGGAAGGATAATTGGCCACCATTTTATCGATGGCAATCTAAATGGTGCAGTGTATGCTGATTTCCTATGTACTGTTCTACCGATGTTACTACAAGATGTTTCACTGCATGACAGAATGGCGATGTACTTCCAACATGATGGATGTCCGGCACATAGCTCGCGTGCGGTTGAAGCGGTATTGAATAGCATACTTCATGACAGGTGGATTGGTCGTCGAAGCAGCATACCACGGCCCGCACGTTCACCGGATCTGATGTCCCCAGCTTTCTTTCTGTGGGGAAAGTTGAAGGATATTTGCTAACGTGATCCACCGATAACGCCTGACAACATGCGTCAGCGCATTGTCAACACATGTGCGAACATTACGGAAGGCGAACTACTCGCTCTTGAGAGGAATGTCGTTATACGTATTGCCAAATGCATTAAGGCTGACGGACATCATTTTGATCATTTAATGCATTAATGTGGTATTTACAGGTAATCACGCTGTAACAGCATGCGTTCTCAGAAACGATAAGTTCACAAAGGTACATGTATCACATTGGAACAACCGAAATAAAATGTTCAAACGTACCTACGTTCTGTATTTTAATTTAAAAAACCTACCTATTACCAACTGTTCGTCTAAAATTGTGAGCCATATGTTTGTGACTATTACAGCACCATCTATCGCAAAGCGAAAAAAGTGGTCCAACTAAAACATTCATATTTCTTTACGTACTACACGAATATGCAATAAAAAGCAGGAGTTCCTATTTAAATAACGCAGTTGATATCCGTTTGACCTATGGCAGCGCCATCTAGCTGGCCAACCATAGCACCATCTGGTTTCCCCCTTCAAGCCAGACGAGTTTCGTTCTTTGTAGTTTTCTCGTTTGACGCTTATTTCGTGAGATATTTGGCCCGGTCACGATCAACTGACCACCCTGTATATGTTTGCAGTACAAGAATCGTTCGGCAGTCAGCTTCAGATGCCGGTTCTCTAAATTTTCTCAATAGTGTCGCCTTCCCTCCAGGGATTCCCATTTAAGTTCCCGAAGCATCTCTCTAAACACTTACGTGTTGTTCGAAACTAGCGGTAACAAATATAGCAGCCCGCCTCTGAATTGCTTCGATGTCTTCCTTCTATCCGACCTGGAACGGATTCCAAACTCTCGAGCAATACTCAAGAATAGGTTGCACCAGCGTCCTTTAAAGGTGAACCACTCTTTCTTAAAATTCTGCCGGCCGCTGTGACGTAGGTGTTCTAGGCACTTAAGTCAGGAACCATGCGGCTGTTACGGTCGCAGGTTCGAATCCTGCCTCGAGCATGGACGTTTGTGATGTCCTTAGGTTAGTTAGGTTTAAGTAGTTCTAAGTTCTAGGTGACTGATGACCTCAGAAGTTAATTCCCATAGTGCTCAGAGCCATTTGAACCCTTTTTTGAAAGACTGGACAGGATGAAACCTCAAAGAGTAGGAAGAGCACACAGTGAAAGTAAAATTATGTTCTACAACACTTTCATAAGAACAACTTCAAATATTTATCAAAAATTGCGAAAAAATATAATGTAACATAAAAATATCGACATTCGACATTGCCAGTTCTCCATCTATATATTGAATACCGACTGGGGAAACATCGCCGATATATATCGTTATTTTTTTGAAAAAAGTATCGGAATATCGACATCCCTACCAGACTTCATTTTCGCACGATTACAACAACGTTTGTGAGAAACCGGTAGGTTAGCGACTAAGAGGATCGACTGTGGTCGGGCAAGGGCACGCTCCCATGTTTGTAAACAGTGCGTACGAAATCAGGCAACGCAGACACACCGCGTGCAATGAATAGCAGACAGACAGGTGGCTTGCGGAGTATGATGTAAATGTAGATGTAGAGGAGATGGGCACAGGTAGGTAGGAGACAGAAATAGACAGAAGAGGAGGAGATGGACAGAAGAGGAGGAGTAGATGGACAGAGAGGGAAGAACAGATGGGCAGAGGAAGGATTGAGGAGAAGATGAATAGAAGGGGTGGTGGACAGAGAGAGGAGGGGAGAGGTGACGGGTGGAGGAGGAGAGAAGAATGTGGGCTAATAGAAGACTGGAATAAATACATACACAGGCCATGCTGGTACTTAGCTAGTGATGAAATAAACAAGCATTCTTTCTAAACTTAGAACAAATGAAGGTGTTACAATAGGTTTAACCCTCAATAAGAAAGTAGGTCTAAAAATCAATTGTAATGCGACTAAAACAATGAACGGTCAACGCATTGAAAAGAAAACTGTACAACGACGAAGTCAAAGCGCCAGTTGATGAAATTTTGTATTTTGCGCAGCGGAACACAACGACTGGATGGATAAACACACGAGTAAAAATGACTCACATTGTTTTTGGTGATCTGTACGAAATTTTTAAAACTATGCTTGCAACGTAACTGAAGCCGGGTGTTTGTGACTGGTGTGTACGATTTTAGTTATAGCATTGAGACGTGGACTTTGAATGGGCAAACTGTTCGAGAACAAATGGACCAGCCAACAAACAAGGCTGGCACACGTGGCTTTGAGTGTTAAGAGGGAAAAATAAGAATGCAAGATCCAGAACTAAATGCTCGGATTGAAAACGGTGTAAGACAGAAATGCAGCCTTTCGCCCCTACTGTTCTATCAATGCATGGAAGAAGCAATGAAGGTTCAGGAGTGGAGTTAAAATTTCTGGTGGGAGGTTAGCAATGATAAGATCCGCTGATGACACCGCCGTCATAAGTGAAAGTGAAGAGGCATTGCAGGACCTGTTGATGGAATGAGCAGTCTAATAAGAAAACTTTATGGATTGAGAGTAAACTGACGAAAGACGAAAGTAATTACAAGGAGCAGAAATGAGATTAGCGGTAAAGTTAACACGAAATGTGTGGACCACGAAGTAGACGAACTGAAGCAAAAAGACACCCGACAGGCCGAACAATGAAGACATAAAAGTAGACTTGCACTTCTGACCATTAGAAATGTACTTCTGTCAGTCATTGACCTTAATTTGAAGGAGACGTTTCTGAGTATACAGGGTCAATCACCTAAAACTTACACCGCAAATATTGAGAAAATGGAAAGTGCTATTGATGTGGGTTTTCACAGAATAGATTGGTAGTCAGGGGCTCGTATTGGTAACCAATCTACAGACTGTAGTAACACTTAGAAAGTGTATTTTTAGTGCAGACACATGCTTTTTAAAATATATATCTGTTGATATTAACAAACTAAAAGTAGGGGAAATTAGAAAGTCAAGTCGTGCAGTTTCCGAAATGCTCATACCGAGCCTCCAGGCCATCGAAATCTGCCCTCGGTCAACTCAGATAGATCGCGGCTTCCCCATTTTACACACGGAAAGCCCGCTCACTGATACTACATGCTCCGTGCTTGTGTCTTACTATTAATTATTTCACGCCAGGTGACACTGCTATCACCTGGATGGGTTTATATCGATAGAGGTCGGTAGTTATAATGTGCTGGCTGATTAGTATAAGTTCCTTATAGAACGCAAAATATCACGAAATAAGACACTCAACTAAAAAGAAAAAAAAATGGTTCAAATGGCTCTGAGCACTATGGGACTACATTTCTGAGGTCTTCAGTCCCCTAGAGCTTAGAACTACTTAAACCTAACTAACCTAAGGACATCACAGACATCAATGCCCGAGGCAGGATTCGCACCTGCGACCACAGCGGTCGCGCGGTTCCAGACTGAAGCGCCTAGAACCGCTCGGCCACACGGGCCGACACTCAACCACAAAAATGTAACAAATTATTTCTCTCAACAGCAACGTGTCTGAGACTACAAAGCTTGATGGCGGCACTAAAGTCGACGGCTATCTTCATGGTCTAACGGCCAAAAACAGTGTTACCAACTAGTGAACCAGTTCGCAGTTTCAACCCCATGTTTGTATGTATGTGTGTATTAAACTGGGGACCTAGAAACGACAGAGAGGCTTCGCCCCGCCGTAGCCCTCAGTGGTTCACAACCCACCAAGACGCCATAGCGCCAGCCGCGGTGGTCTAGCGGTTCAGGCGCTCAGTCCGGAACCGCGGGACTGCTACGGTCGCAGGTTCGAA
Organism: Schistocerca serialis cubense; assembly: GCF_023864345.2. Taxonomy (NCBI): domain Eukaryota; kingdom Metazoa; phylum Arthropoda; class Insecta; order Orthoptera; family Acrididae; genus Schistocerca; species Schistocerca serialis. The sequence continues at coordinate 183,360,864 of NC_064647.1, read as the reverse complement.
TCCTGCCTCGGGCATGGATGTGTGTGATGTCCTTAGGTTGGTTAGGTTTAAGTAGTTCTAAGTTCTAGGGGACTGATGACCACAGATGTTAAGTCCCATAGTGCTCAGAGCCATTTGAACGAAGACGCCACAGCAGTCCACCCACCCCACTGCCGCCCCACACCGAACCCAGGGTTATTGTGCGATTTGGCCCGCAGTGGCATCCGCGGGAACGTCTCATACCAGACGAGTGCAACCCCAAATGTATGCGTGGTAGAGTAATTATGGTGTGCGTGTATGTGGATACGGTGTTTGTGCAGCAATCACCGACACAGTGTAACTGAGACGGAATAAGGGGAACCAGCCCACATTCACGGAGGTAGATGGAAAACCGACTTAAAAACCACCACCCACAGGCTGGCCAGCACACCGGACCCCGACAGTAATCCGTCAGGCAGATTCGTGATGGGGACTGGCACGCCTTCCCGCTCGGGAAGCAGTGTGTTAGACCGCGCGGCTAGCCGGGTGGGCTCCACCCTCATTCGCGTTGTACCCAACTTCCCCTACGGGAAGGATACAGCGTGAGGCACTCTAAACACATGAAACTTCTCAGATGTCCAGTAGGGTCAGACAGCTCTTCAACAAGAGAAAAAAGGAAAAAAAAACCAAAGTAAAATAAAGAAGAAACAAAGAATTAATTAACTGTATTAAATTGGACAGTTCGTCAAAGGTACACTGTATGTATTGCTCGTCTGGTTATCTGTGCATGTGCAACACGGATGAAACAGCGGTCGCAGTGGTTTGTGTAGCTGAGACTCACCGCACTTGGGGTACGCGATGAGCCACACGTCGTCCGGCCGGACCTCGAAGTCGAGCACCCTCTGGGCGACGTCCATGTAGAGTGTGGGCATGACGCAGCTGGAGGGCGACAGCCTGACGTAGTCCTGGTTGTAGGGGCCGACGATCTTGGACAGGAACTCCCGCATCCGCGGCGAGTCCAGTGGTTCCGCCGAAACCGACATCTGGTCAGGTGACGCCCCGTCCTCTGGAAGGAGGAAGCCGTTCAGAGCCGAAAACAACGAGCATCAAATCGGCCACTGGAGAAAGGATCTGCAAGGTCCCTGATAAGGCACCGTCTTTGGGTGACGTACGACTGTGATGTGGGGATAAACCTCCAGAAGGAGTTCCCTCAGAAGAATCGGAAAGCTACTGAATCGTTACAGAATAGCTGTGGGGTTGAGAAAGCTCTGAACGAATTTAAACAGTTTTGTTTAGATATCCAGGTTCCTGCTACTAGTGATGTGAACTGGGCAAATGCACAGTGGGCAGGACATTTGTAAATGGCCATTGGCCCAGGATTTTGCCCAAAGCAGTTTTAAATGCCCGAAATCTGGGCATTTGTTATAAAGTACTTTTTAAACTTTTCACTGCTAGAGTATATAACTTATCATTTAAGATAAGGAATGGAACGATACTGCCGGTATTACAAGTTAGTAAATGCTTACATTCAAACATACGTATGTCATTATTTGCCTTCATAGTTATGTTTACTAAGTACGAAAGGAAAGAAGAGAGAGGCTTTTTTTTTTTTTTTTTTTTTTTTTTTGTAGTAGCATTCCAACATGCTGCAGTACCAAGGGATGGCGCATGTTACTGACACCTGCTTGTCATTTATAATCACGTTTATAATTTTACCAGTTCTACTCTCGACTCTCTCTCTCTCTCTCTCTCTCTCTCTCTCTCTCTCACACACACACACACATACACACACACACACACACACACACACACACACACTGTATTGGTTCAAATGCCTCTGAGCACTATGGGACTTAACTTCTGAGGTCATCAGTCGCCTAGAACTTAGAACTACTTAAACCTAACTAACCTAAGGACATCGCACACATCCATTCCCGAGGCAGGATTCGAACCTGCAACCGTAGGGGTCGCGCGATTCCAGACTGTAGCGCCTAGAACCGCTCGGTCACCTCGGCCGGCCACAAACTGTATTGAACAGCTGTGTGGTGATGAGGCGGCAGAGAAAAACATTGTCCTTAGGTCATTGCTTTGCAATGTAGCACACTTTATAATCCGTGTCAGATCTCTGAATACTACTTAAGAATAAATTATTAATGGCAAAATTATTACTGAATAAATTTAACATCTGGCACGTGTTCCACTGTTGTCAGTCGAAAAACAAAAAAGAAAAACGCTTTATTGTTAGATGTAGTGACATCTGAGACAAACTATAGTTTTCTGTTTTGCGCCTTTCTTTATCTACTTTCGTATGAGTGAAATGCTGCGAAGATAAATAATAACATAAAAGAGATTTAATAACAAATATTGGCTGCCGAAGACTTCGGAGTCTTTTGGTTCCGTTAGTAGTCGATTTCTACAGAATCGGTGATTCTTGGACTCGTGGAATCGTAATCAGAACATGACTCATACCTAATTAAAATTATTATGGATAAACATTTTTAAATATTTATACACTAGTATAGTGTACGTAAGAAATGCTACCTACAGCTTACCTACTAAATATAAACCATACTTGATTTCGAGAATTACTTTTAAACTTGAGTTTTGTTTTCTTTTTTTATTACGTACTACCCCAAGAATTAACTTAAGTAAAAATGTATAGTTACTTTTGCAGGCCAGTATATTTCCCCTTAATAATATTACCTAACTCTCAAGCAGATTTTTCAACTTTGTTACCAAACCAGCACAGAATAAATGTTGGAAAACACATTTTCCAATACAAAATATCAGTTTAAAATTTTCTATAAGTGACATCAATTAATCTTTAAAATGCATGATTTCCAGGGCATTTATCAACTTTGGGCTTTTCCCAGGCATTTATCATGGGCGTTTGCCCCAACTTATCAAAGCCCAGGCATTTTACATCACTATCTACTACTCATGTTTATGGGATTCTTTCAATCCTTCAGCTGTTTGACCTTTACGACAGGCAGGAAAGAACATAGCGGCTTTTTAAAAATACCGCTGTTACCCTACATTTACATGATTACTGTGCAATTCACAATTAAGTGTCTCGCAGAGGGTTAATCGAATCAGCTTTAAGCTCGAACAGATTGCGGGAAAAACGAACGCTTAAATTTTTCCGTGAAAGCTCTGATTTCTCCTACATTATTATGCTGTTCATTTCTCCCCATGTAGGCGGACGCCCACAATATATTTTCACACTCTGAGAAGAAAGTTGGTGACTGAAATATCTTGAAAAGGTCTTGCCGCAGTGAAAAACGCCTTTATTTTAATGACTGACACTTCACTTATCATATCCGAGGCACTCTCTCCCTTATACCGCGATCATAGAAAACCAGTTGCTGTTCTTTGAACTTTCTCGATGTCATCCTTCAGTCCTATCTGTTGCGGATCCTACGCCGCACAGCAGTACTACAGAAGAGGACGTACTAACGTGGTGTAAGCAGTCTCTTTAGTAGATCTGTTACATTTTCTAAGTGTTCTGCCAATAAATCGCAGTCTTTGGTTTGGTTTCCTCACAACATTATCTATGTGATCGTTCCAATTTAAATTATTCGTAATTGTAATCCCTAACTATTTAGTTGTGTTTAGAGAATTGTGTGATTAATCGTGTAACTGAAATTTAGTGGATTTCAAAAAAGGGTTCAGATGGCTCTGAGCATTATGGGACTTAACATCTGAGGTCATCAGTCCCCTAGAACTTAGAACTACTTGTACCTAACTAACCTAAGGACATCACACACATCCATGCCCGAGGCAGGATTCGAACCTGCGACCGTAGCAGCAGTGCGGTTCCGGACTGAAGCGCCTAGAACCACTCGGCCACCGCGGCCGGCTTAGCGGATTTCCTTTAGTGCTGATGTGGATGACTTCACACTTTTCATTATTTAATTACCACTTTTTGCAACATACAGACATCTTGTCTAAATCACTTCGCAATTCGTTTTGAGCGTCTGATAACTTTACATCACGGTAAATGACAGCGACATCTGCAAACAATCTAAGAGGGTGGCTCATATTATCTCCTAAATCGTTTATGTACACGCATGCTCATAAATTAAGGATAATGCTGATACATGGCGAAACAACACTCTGGTGGGCGGTTTTGGGGGTTTAAATCACGTCGGGGTATGACTATGCGGTGCATTTGATCTGCGGTCGTCGCACGGTGGCGCTGGCAGCAGTCCACATAGGCAGAGGTGTGTTTGTGCATGTCTGAGTACTGTGCAGCGAGTAAGTATGCAGACGTTTTCAGCCGTGCTAATGGTGACTGTGTTGATAATGACTCAAAGAACACATATTGATGACGTTATGAGGGGTAGAATACTAGGGCGACTGGAGGCCGGTCAAACACAGCACGTCGTAGCACGGGCCCTCCGTGTGCCACAAAGTGTGATCTCAAGATTATGGCAACGATTCCAGCAGATAGGAAACTTGTCCAGGCGCTACAGTACGGGACGTCCACAGTGTGCAACACCACAAGAAGACCGGTATCTCACCATCAGTGCCCGCAGACGGCCACAGAGTACTGCAGGTAGCCTTGCTCGGGAGCTTACCACAGCCACGGGAACAGTTGTCTCCAGATACACGGTCTACAGACGACTGAACAGACATGGTTTATTTGCCCGGAGACCAGAGAGGGGCATTTCACTGACCCCTGGTCGCAGGAGAGCCTGTAAAGCCTGGTGTCAAGAACACAGGTCATTGGAACAATGGTCCCAGGTTATGTTAACGGACGAGTCCAAGTATAGTCTGAACAGTGATTCTCGCCGGGTTTTCATCTGGCGTGAACCAGGAACCAGATACCAACCCCTTAATGTCCTTAAGAGTGACCTGTATGGAGGTCGTGGTTTGATGGTGTGGGGTGGGATTATGACTGGTGCACGTACATCCCTGCATGTCTTTGACAGAGGAACTGTAACAGGTCATGTGTATCTTAACGTAATTTTGCACCAGTATGTCCGCCTTTTCAGGACTACAGTCGTTCACACCTTCCTCCTGACAGATGATAATGCACGGCCCCACCGAGCTGCCATCATGGTGGAGTACCTTGAAACTGAAGATATCAGGCGAATGTAGTGGCCTGCCTGTTCTCCAGACCTAAACCCCACCGAGCACGTCTGGAATGCTCTCGGTCGACGTATCGCTGCACGTCTTCAAACCACTACGACACTGCAGAAGCTCTGACAGGCACTGGTGCAAGAATGGGAGGCTATACCCCAGCAACTGCTCGAACACCTGATCCAGAGTATGCCAACCTGTTGTGCGGCGTGTATACGTGTGCATGGTGATCATATCCCATATTGATGTCGGGGTACATTTGCAGGAAACAGTGGCGTTTTGTAGCACATGTGATCCGGGACGGTATTCTCAACATCACCTATACCATGGACTTACAGATCTGTGTCGTGTGTGTTCCCTATATGCCTATGCTATTAGCGCCAGTTTTGTGTAGTGCCACGTTGTGTGGCACCACATTCTGCAATTATCCTTAATTTATGAGCATGAGTGTAGATCAGGAACAACAGAGTGCCTACAGCACTTCCTTGGGGAGCGCCAGATATTGGAAGTGTTTTACTCGACGACTTTCCATCAATTACTATCAAACGTGATCTTACTGACAGGAGCTCACGAATCCAGTTGCACAACTGAGCCGATACTCCATAGGAACGAAATCTTATTAGAAGTCGCTTGTGAGGAACGGTTTCAGAAATCTTGAAGAAATCTAAAAATATGGAATCAGTATGTTGTGCCTGAGTTGTGGTAAAAATTGCTGTTTTGAAGAGCGCGCCGCAGCGCGCAGTGTGAAGCAGTCGCCCTACGTTTCTGGTGGTAGCGCCGCTGTGGCAGTCGCAGCTTTGGTGTTTCCCTCTGGTGGGAAAGGGGAAAGGTTGCCTGTTCACGTGCATTTAAGGGGCGCTATGAGCTCGCCAGGAGGTCAGTCTGGGTCAGTCTCTCGTCTCCACCTTGCTAGTCTGTCTCTCGTTCGCATTTGTTAGGCGGTTAGTGTCTGTCTGTCGGTCGGAGTGCTAGTATGTCTGTCGTTCGGATCCACTTTTAAAACCGGCAAATTGAGAGTCCTTCCACTCCGCCAGTAAGAGAACTCAGCGAGTGGTCACTCGGTCGGGGCATAGTTCCTGCATCTGAGTCTGCGTGATAGGCCGCCAGTATGCTCGAGTTTGCTCAGGCAATGGTCATGTCCAAATCTGTCCTCAAATCCTGTATCGATATGGACCAAATGTGGCATAAAAACAGCAGGCCTCATGAGTATCATCTCTGTGGGGTTTATAATCTCCCAGCTCCAGTAGCAGCAGAACAGGGGCAAAAATGCATTTTCTTCAGCCCCTGGTATACATGCTACCCTGCATGATAGGCAAGTTGTGAGGGAAGAGTATTGGCCTACCAAATCAATCTGCTTTGCAGGGCTGTCTACATGTAAGGGTCAAGAAATGATTTTCCAGGGCCTGATATGCAGGCTGTCGTGCATGAGAGGTGTCTTGCTTTGCATTATGGCCCACACATCAGGGGCAAATAAATGTTTTTCAAATTATGTGTTGCGTGCCATGCATGTCATGGCTTCACTCAACTGTACTGGAGCTACATATGCCAATGAGCTTGGCAGAGGATGGACAGAAGGGAGGAGGCAGTGGACAAAGAGGGGAGGAGGAGAAATGCATGAGGGGTACTGGGCAGTTGGAAAATGAGGAGAGGGAGGTGGAGATGGAAAGAGAAAGGGAAGGTGAGAGGCGGAGGGGGGGGGAGGAGAAACGGTCAGATAGAGTGGTTGGTGGAAATGGACAAAGAGAGAAGGAGGAGGGGATGAAGAGGCAGTGGGAAGCTGCAGATAGGCAAATAAAGGTAGGAAGAAGAGGTGGACAGACAGAGGGGGAAAGGGGACAGAGAGGGGAAGGAGGAGGTGTGTGCAATATATGTGTTGAACTCATATATGGACAAAGCCACAGTCAAAAAAGCTAGTATAACAATAAATAGAAATTGTGAGGAAGGGGGCTTTAACTATGAGCACTAGCAGGGATGGCTGTGAACCCTTAGCTACTATGGATGGCACGAACACAGTTACTATGGAAGGGTCTCTCAGACTGCCCCTTTATTTTTTATGTATATAGCCTCTGTTTTGGTGAGTACATATTTTCATGACTTCTTGTTGTTCGATATACTTCGTGGAAACAGACGTTATGGAAATTTGCATTTTTTTAAACAATGCTGAATTTTAAATACTTTGAAAACTATAACGCAACAAAATTTGCAGTTTATTTTTATTTTATGTATTACTAAAATAACAACACATAGTTACCTCTCGTCGTAACATGACTGTATGGAAAAACACATTTCAGTTATGCCAAATTGTATTTGGAATCACCTTTGAGTTTACTACTCACTTTTTCAGCCTTATAGCGATTATTCCACCCCATAATTCTGCCAAGGAAGAAATTTTGTAATATTTCAGTTTAAAAATCAAGAAGTAAGTAATTTCCTTAGGTATTATTCTAAGGCCATGAATCAAATTTAAATCGCTTTCACCTGTTCGCATTTCACGCAGGCCCACCTACAAATCTTCAACCGAATCGGAACACCACAATGTTGACACCGATACTTTGTTTTCGACTTCAAACAAGGACAACAAAAGGATGATGTGTTTCATTTTTCAAAATATTATTTCAGTGTTTGAGGGCCATATCTTCAAAACAGCAAGGTTTCTCCGAGACTGTTGCAGTCCATGCAGCTGCAACACAGTGTTGAGTTGCCGTGTTCATACGTTAGTTAGTGGCTTCTATTTCCTTGATCGGAAACATCTTTCTGCTCTTACCGAAGACACACGCTTCACCATCGTCATCACCTGTGACATCTTCATCACTTTCCTTTTCCGAATAAGTATCGTCATCACTAAAAACTCGAAATCAGGGACATTATCACAGTCATCAAAGTCTTCATCTGGGAATTCATTGAGGCGCTGCTGAAGACTCATATCCGTCTTGCATAGAAGACGCTGCATAGAAGGTCCAGCTTTCCTCGACACGGAGAAACGTTAACATTTGACAAATACACGAAGCGCAGACACTATGGTACGTTTGTGAGACTTCTCAAGGCCCAAAAATAAGAAACAAATTGCAGCAACTCTGTCGGATTTCTTCCTCCAATAGGAAGGTACACAGAAGAGTCTTCCTCATCTCACAAGGGTTTGTAAAATATCACACGACTAAAACTGTATCGGTCTGAGAGACCGTCCATAGTATTTAGATTAGCGTGAAGCGAGGAAATGATGCTTTAAGACTGCCTGCCTAAACGTTTGATGCAGGGACATGCATCAACCTCTGCAAGGCTGGCAGATAGCTGTGCCATCGCTGACCTTGACTTCGACAAGGCCTTGAAGCCCGGCGAAGCGAAGAGTTGATAGTCTCACCAACGCAGCCTTTGAACAATCATGACCTTGATATCGAGCACAGCTACGATAAGGTTGCTGCCATTAGGGAGTCCTAGCAGTGAACAATCACATCCACTCAGAGAGATAAGAAGTATGGAGGACTAGCTACAGATAGCGTTCACAACTCAGCAACTGATATTTGGCTTCAGCGCTACGAATAACGCAAACACTCGTGCAGAGTGAGAAGCGCAGATCGTCAATTATTCTCAGAGAATGCAATGCTGGTCAGAGCACGGGAGATTATAACGTCTGACAGAATACATGCAAACGATGTGAGGGTAGGGTGGTCCATATTTTTTCGTGTTTCTTCACGCACAGCCCCTACTTTTGTTTCTTTGGTTTCAAGAAGAAATTTACGAGATATTTTGTTGAAACTGGAGACGAAGACTCCACGCCGCAGTCGCCGAGAAGTTACGTCCTATCGCTAAGTGTTGCTCGACTGCTATCATACTTTAGGTTGAAACTTTGGCTCTGCTGTGGAGTGTGCGCTGATATCAAACTTCCTGGCAAATTAAAACTGTGTGCCGGACCGAGACTCTGACTCAGGACCCTTGCCTTTCACGGGCAAGTGCTCTACCAGCTGAGCTACCCAAGCACGACTCACGACCCGTTCTCACAGCTTCACTTCCACCAGTACCTCGTCTTCTACCTTCCACACTTCACAGAAGATCTCCGGGGGAAGGATATATGCTTAACTTTCTCCACATGTCCAAACTCTTACCGAGCGAGGTGGCGCAGTGGTTAGACACTGGACTCGCATTCTGGAGGACGACACGACGGTTCAATCCCGCGTCCGGCCATCCTGATTTAGGTTTTCCGTGATTTCCCTAAATCACTCCAGGCAAATGCCGGGATGGTTCCTTCGAAAGGGAACGGCCGACTTCCTTCCCCTTCTTTGGATAATCCAATGAGACCGATGACCTCGCTGTCTGGTCTCCTTCCCCAAACAACACAACCCTACAAACTCTTGATTGAAGTAAACTCACCACTCCGTTGCACAGTGAAAATTTCATTATGGAAACATGGCACACGCTGTGGCTAAAGCCACGTCTCCGCAGTATCCTTTCTTCCAGAAGTGCTAGACCCGCAAGGTGCACAGGAGAACTTCTCCGAAATCCGAAGGGTAGGATGATGATGATGATGTTTGGTTTGTGGGGCGCTCGACTAAGCGGTTATCAACGTCCGTACAAATTCCCAATCTTTGCTCAGTCCAATCTCACCACTTTCACGAATGATGATGAAATGATGAGGGCAACACAAACACCCAGTTATCTCGAGGCAGGGGAAAGGAAGGGTAGGTGACGAGGTACTGCGGGAAGTACATTGAGGTGACTAAACCCATGGGATAGCTACATGCAGGTGTACAGATGGCCGTAGTAATGCGTACACAAGGTACAAAATGGCAGTGGATTTGCAGAGCTCTCATTTGTACTCAGCTGATTCATGCGAAAAGCTTACTGGCTTTATTATGGCCGCGCGACGGGAGTTAACAGACTTTTAACGCGTTGTGGTATTTGGAACTAGACGTATGGGACATCCCATTTCGAAATCGTTAAGGAATTCAATATCCCGAGAACCACAGTGTCAAGATTGTGCTGGGAATACCAAATTGCAGGCACTACCCCTCACCGCGGACAACGCAGTGGCCGACGGCCTTCACTTAACGACCGAGAACAGCGCTGTTGGCACAGACGTGTCATTGCTAACAGACAAGCAACATCGACTGAAATACACTACTGGCCACTGCTACACCACGAAGATGACGGGCCACAGACGCGAAATTTAACCGACAGGAAGAAGATGCTGTGATATGCAAATGACAAGTTTTCCAGAGCATTATCACTTGGTTGCCGCTGGTGGCGACACCTACAACGCGCTCACGCCAGGAAAGTTTCCAACCGATTTCTCATACACAAACAGCAGCTGACCGGCGTTGCCTGGTGAAACGTTGTTGTGATGCCTCGTGTAAGGAGGAGAAATGCGTATCATCACGTTTCCGACTTTGATAAAGGTCTGATTGTAGCCTATCGCGATTGCGGTTTATCGTATCGCGACACTGCTGCTCGCGCTGGTCGAGATCCAATGACTGTTAGCAGAATATGGAATCGGTGCGTTCAGAAGGTAATACGGAACGCCGCGCTGGATCCCAACGGCCTCGTATCACTAGCAGTCGAGATGACAGGCATCTTATCCGCATGGCTGTAACGGATCGTGCAGCCACGTCTCGATCCCTGAGTCAACAGATGGGGACGTTTGCAGACAACAACCATCTGCACGAACAGTTCGACGACGTTTGCAGCAGCATGGACTATCAGCTCGGAGACCATGGCTGCGGTTACCCTTGACGCTTCATTTCAGACAACCTGGGTGCACGAATGGCAAAACATAATTTTTTCAGATGAATCCAGGTTCTGTTTACAGCATCATGATGGTGGCATCCGTGTTTGGCGACATCGCGGTGAACGCACATTGGAAGCGTGTATTGGTCATCACCATACTGGCGTATCACCCGGCATGGTGGCATGTGGTCAAATTGGTTACACGTCTCGGTCACCTCTTGTTCGCATTGACGGCACTTTGAACAGTGGACGTTACATTTCAGATGTGTTACGACCCATGGCTCTACCCTTCATTCGATCCCTGTGAAACCCTACATTTCAGCAGGATAATGCATGACCACATGTTTCAGGTCCTGTACAGGCCTTTCTCGATTCAAAAAATGTTCGACTGCTGCCCTGGCCAGCACATTCTCCAGATCTCTCACCAATTGAAAACGTCTGGTCAATGGTGGCCGAGCAACTGGCTCGTCACAATACACCAGTCACTACTCTTGATGAACTGTGGCATCGTGTTGAAGCTGCATGGGCAGCTGTACCTGTACACGCCATCCATGCTCTGTTTCGCTCAATGCCCAGGCGTATGAATGCCGTTATTACGGGCAGAGGTGGTTGTTCTGGGTACTGATTTCTCAGGATCTATGCACCCAAATTACGTGAAAATATAATCACATGTCAGTTGTAGTATAATATATTTGTCCAATGAATACCCGTTTATCATCTTCATTTTTTCTTGCTGAATGAATTTTAATGACCAGTAGTGTAGCAGCAGAAATCGATGAGGGATTTGCGACGAACGTATCCGTTAGGACAGTGCGGAGGAATCTGGCGTTAATGGATTATGGCAGCAGACGACCGACGCGAGTGCAACATCGCCTGTAGCGCCTTCCGCGGGCTCCTGACCATATCGGTTGGAACCTAGACGAATGGAAAACCTTGGACTGCGCAAATGAGTCCCGATTTCCGTACGTAAGACCTGATGGCAGAGTTCGAGTGTGGCGCTGACCTTGCGAAGCGATGGACCCAAGTTGTCGACGAGGCAGTGTCCAAGCTGCTTTTGACATCACAATGGTGTGGGCTGTATTTACAACGCAACTTACTGGGTCCTCTGGATGTTCGGCTACTTGGAGACTACTTGCAGCTATTTATGGACTTCATGTTCCCCAAGAATCGATGGAATTTTTATGGATGACAAAGCGACATGTCACTGGGCCACAATTGTTCGCGGTTGGTTTGAAGAACGTTCTGGACGATTCGAGCTAAGGGTTTAACCGCTCAGTTCGCTCGACATGTATCCCATCAAACATTTGTGGGATATAATCGTGAGGACAGTTCTTGCACAAAATCCTGCATCGGGAACACTTTCGCAATTATGGACGGCTATCGAGGCAAGATTTCTACAGAGGACATCTAAAGACTTGTCCGCCCCTGGTAGCTGAGTGGCCAGCGCGACGGACTGTCGTACCTAACGAACCAGGTTCGATTCCCGGCTGGGTCGGAGATTTTCTCCGCTCAGGGACTGGGTGTTGTGTTGTCCTTATCATCATCATTTCATCCCCATCGATACGCAAGTCGCCGAAGGGGCGTCAAATCGAAAGACTTGCATCTGGCGAAAGGTCTACCCGACGGGAGGCCCTAGCCACACGGCATTTACGAGGGTCACTCCAAAAGAAATGCACACTATTTTCGTAAAAATACAGTTTTCATTCTGCATGTGTGAAAGTTTTACAGTGTGTAGATGCATCCTTCCCACTTGTTTTCAAACTTATCTCAACCTGTTCCCGCGAGTGGCGCCGTCACAGCATGTCTTCAACATACCTGCTACACTTGACGTTCGTCAGAAGCAACGTGCTGTCATAGAATTCCTGTGCTGTGAAAACGAGACAGTGGGAAACATCCACAAGAGGTTGAAAAAGGTGTGTGGACATGCTGCTGTCTATCGCAGCACAGTTAGTCGGTGGGCAAGCAGGTTACGTGATGAAAGCGGGCATGGCAATATTGAGGACTGTCCTCGCAGCGGCAGGCCTCGTACTGCACACACTCCAGACAATGTGCAGAGAGTTAAGGAATTGGTGACTGCTGACAGACACATCACAGTGAACGAGTTGTCACGCTACGTTGGGATAGGGGAAGGAAGTGTTTGCAGAATACTGAAAGTGTTGGCGTTAAAAAAGGTTTGTGCCAGGTGGGTTCCGAGGATGTTGACAGTGGCTCACAAAGAAACAAGAAAAACGGTATGCAGTGAACTTTTGGAACAGTATGAGAATGATGGAGATGAATTTCTTGGAAGAATTGCGTCAGGTGATGAAACATGGCTCCATCATTTTTCACCAGAGACGAAGAGGCAATCAATGTAGTGATATCATACAAATTCACCCAAGGAAAAAAAAAATTCAAAACCCCACCTTCTGCTTGTGGACATCATGCTATGTGGACCCACGATAAATTCTGATGCATATGTGATGGCAGTGAAGAACCTTCAAGCTCGACTGAGTCGTGTTCGATCACATCGGCAAAAGCAGGATGTTTTGCTGTTGCACGACAATGCACTGCCACATGTCAATCAAAAAGCGATCACAAAACTCGGCTGGACAACACTGAAACACCCACCTTACAGTCCTGACCTGGCTCCATGTGACCATCATCTCTTTGGGAAACAGAAAGAAGTTCTAGGGGACTAATGACCTCAGCAGTTGAGTCCCATAGTGCTTAAAGCCATTTGAACCATTTTTTGGAAACAGAAAGACTCTCTTCGTGGAACAAGGCTTGAAAATGATCACTGTTGTGCACGCTGCCAAACAGTGGCTCCAACAGGTTGGTCCTGAATTTTACCGTGCGGGTATACAGGCGCTGGTTCTAAGATGGCGTAAGGCAGTTGAGAGGGATGGAAGTTATTTAGAAAAATTAAAATATTATTCCTAAAGGATGTATCTACACTCTGTAAGACTTTCAAACGTGTAGAATAAAAGATGGATTTAAAAAAAAATAGTGTGCATTTCTTTTGGAGTGACCTTCGTACATTTTTAACGGCTTGTTGAGGCCATGCCACGTCAGGTTGCTGCATTATGGCGGGAAGAAGGAGGTCCGACATTGTAGTAGAAGGTATGGCATGACTTTTGGCATCTCAATGTAGAACTTGAACTGTGAGGGTCCCAAACTCCTCACTTCTCTGGAACACCGCAGGAGCTACTTCTACTGTCGCTAAGACTCCATCCGAGATAATGCTGCAGCCTCAAAACCCACAAATTGTCAGTCTCACCTTGTTCTGGTGCCAGCACAGCCTCTACACAATACTTAGAGATTGGCTGATGTAGAAGGTATTTGTAAGTGCCCTGTCTGACAACGTGATCACAGAAGACTTGAGTACAGAGACCAACACGAGCAGTAAGAAAAGAGCATTGATCGTCAACACCACTAAGTGATAACCGTACTCGACGCGGTTAAAATGGCTGATGAAACTTCCTAACCGATTAAAAGTATGTGCCGGACCGAGACTCGAACTCGAGACACTTGTCTTTGGCAGGAAGTGCTCCACTGACCGAGCTAAACAAGTGCATCTGATGACCAGAAAAAATGGTTCAAATGGCTCTGAGTACTATGGGACTTAACTGCTGAGTTCATCAGTCCCCTAGAACTTAGTACTACTTAAACCTATCCAACCTAAGGACATCACAAACATCCATGCCAGAGGCAAGATTCGAACCTGCGACCGTAGCGGTCGCACGGTTCCAGACTGAAGCACCTAGAAGCGCCTAGAACAGCTCCATGACCCGTCCTGATAACTTTACGCTGACGTGACACGAGTCGTGGACACCTCCTAATATCGTGTCGGACCTCCTATGGCCCGGCGTAGTGCGCCAACTCGACGTGGCATGGACTCAAAAAGTCGTTCCAAGTTCTCTGCCGAAATATTGAACCATGCTGCCTCTGCAGCCATCCATAGAGTTGCCGATGCAGGATTTTATGCACGAACTAATCTCTAGATTATGCCCCATAAATATTCGATGGGACTCATGTCGGGAAATCTGGGTTGTCAAATCGTTTGCTCGAATGGTTCAGAATGTTCTTCAAACCAATCGCAAACATTTGTGACCGAGTCTCATGACATTGTTCTTTAGTAACATGAAGCTGAAAATTGCTGAAAATGGTCTCCAAGTAGCCGAAAATAAACATAAGTGACAGGATGAGTTGGATCAGAGAACCCAGTCAATTCTGTGCGAACGCAACACACACCATTATGGAGCCACCACCGACTTGTCAACTAGGATCTATGTGTGGATGTGCATGTCGTTACCTCATGAATTGTGCCACCTCAGTGTATATATATATATATATTTTTATTTTTTTTCTTTATTTTATGGCCTTCATTGGACCACTGTAGTCAAAAATACAAAGTTCTAAACAAGTTGTTACACAGGGATACAATTTGGTTCGACAATAACTTAATATGATATTTAGGTAATATAATTATTAGAGGCTATTCTTATATGAAAGGTGTTTTGCTCTTCTGTCTGCCCAATATTTCTTCATTCTTTCAGATATTTTCTTTCTTTCTTCATCTGGACAACTCTTCCTGTACTCCTTTTATTGATTTTCATTTGTAGTCTGGTTTGCGGGTCTTGCAGTATTCTGGTTTTCTCTGTCTTTGTTTTTAGGTCATCTACTGTAATTTGAAGTTCTTTTATATCTTCCTTAATTTCTGTGATCCATTTAATGTCGCTCTTGCCATTTCACAATTTTTGTATTATTTTTTTACTAATTCTGTTTTCTGGAGTTCTCATCAGATGTCCAAAGAATGAGGTGCGTTTCTTCCTGATTGTGCTCATGACTGGTTCTATTTTCTTATATACTGTTTCATTTGATGCTATTCTCCAATGTCCATTTATTTCTTATTGTTTATTTATACATGTCCTAATTCTTCTTCTTTCTATTTTAGTATTCTGTCAATTTCTGCTGTATTAGTTGTTTTGAAGATAGTTTCAGCTGCATTCCTTATTTCTGGTTGTGTAACTGTTTTATAGTGTTTTGATTTTGCATCTATAGATAGGCTTTTTTTGTTGTATGTAGTTTTGGTAATGTAATTTGCATAGTTCAGTTTTTTATTCTATTTTGCCATGATGGCTTCTCATTTAGATTGTATGTTATTATTTCGCCTAAATATTTTATCAACAATTTTGATTTCCTGTTCTCCTATTGTAATTTTTCTTTGCAAGTGGTGGATCAGTTAGCATAATCTCAGTTTTTTCAAATGATATTCTAAGCCCTACTTTCTCTGCAATTTCTTGTAGTGATTTCACTTGTTGCCTGGCTTCTTGAACGGTGTTGGCTAGGAGAGCAAGGTCATCAGCGAACCCCAAGCAGTTTAAGCTAATATCATCTTTTGCACTTCCAATTCTTATTCTCTTTGGATTGTCCTTGAACCATTCTCTCATTGTGTATTCCGATGCACAGTTGAAAAGTAATGGTGATAGGCAGTCACCTTGTCTTAAGCCTGTTTTTATGAGGAATGATTCCGAAATTTCTCCTCTAAACTTCACTTTTGATTTGGTGTTGGTTAGATTGAGTTGTATTATTTTAATTAGTTTTGGATGGAGTCCAAGATTTCTTAAAATTTTTAATACTGAAGGTCTGTGGAGACAGTCATATGCCTTCTTAAAATCTACAAATGTTATTGCCAGAGGTTTGTTCCGTTTCTTGTACTATGCCATAATCAATTTTAAACTAATTATCTGCTCTGCACAGCTTCTCCATGGTCTGAAACCTCCCTGATATTCCCCTAACTCCTGTTCTAATTGCTCCTTGATTCTTTCATATAGGATCTTGGATAGAATTTTATATGTACAATCTAGGAGAGAGATTCCTCTGTAGTTGTCTGGGTTGCTCTTATCTCCCTTTTTGTGTAGTGGGTGGATGATAGCTGTGGTCCAATGTTCGGGAAATTGTTCTGTTACCCAAATTTTTGTTAGAGCCATGTGTAAGGAGGTCTTGACTGTGTCACTTGCATATTTCCACATTTCAACAAAAACCTGATCTTCTCCACATGCCTTATAATTTTTTTGTTCTATAAGAATTTCTTCTACATCTTGGAAAGTTGGAGGGTCTAGTTTGTTAGGTTTGGTTTTTATTGGGGTATTTATGTTGATTTGTAAGGGTTCTTTGGGTTCCTCGCAATTCAGAACTTTGTTAAATGCTTTTGCAATGATTTCTGCATTTTCCTTGTTACTGTGTGTCATTCTTCCATCTTCATCTTTCAGTATTAGTGTAGGGCCTCATATTGTTGTAGTTGTTTCCCAAATATTTTGTAGTAGTTCCTGGAGTTGGTTTTATTATAGTTAACCTTCTATAGACTTTATAATATCTTTATGAAATCCTCTCTTGATTCTTCTAATATTTTGAGTGAATTTTTTTCTTTCATTTTTTAGGTTGATGGCATTTTCTTCAGTTTTATGTGTTTGTAACTTTAACCATGCTTGGTGTCTATCTTCATGGAATTTGTCACATTCTGATGTCCACCATGCATGTTTCCTTCGTGGGTTCAAGGGAGCTAGATTCTCTGCTTCTTTTTTAAGATTAGGCACTAGTTGTTCTAGATCATCTGTTAATTTGATGGTTTGTGTTATTTGTTGGTACTTATTATTTTTAATTAGCTGATGTGGGTCAAGCCTCATTTTTATTTTATTAGTTTTTCTGGTCCTCTTCTTTAACGGTGTGAATTTGATTTTAATTTTAACCATATAATGGTCTGAGCCTGTGTCTACTCCTCTCAGTACTTTAACATTGTGGATCTCCTTATGAAAATTTTTGTCCATACAGACATGGTCTAGCTGCCACTCGCCCTTCCTCCAGTCTGGATGTTTCCATGTTTTAAGTTTACTTGGCTTCATCTTAAAGTATGTTGATTTAGATATAAGGTTGTGTTCTCTGCAGAGTTCTACAAGTCTTTGACCATTTTTGTTTGTAAATTTATGTGGACTGCCTTTTCCAATTATATCTTTATATTTCCTTTCTTTTCCCAACTGAGCATTGAAATCTCCCAATAAGATTTTTACATTCTTTTTATTTACTCTGTTCACAGTTTATTCTAGAAAGTCCCAAAATTTATCTACCTCTTCCTTTGTTTTTGTTAGACAATTTTTTTCATTTGTTGGGGCATGAGCATTTATTATTGTATAGGTTTTATTCATTGTTTTAAAGCTTAGAGTCGCAACTCTTGGTGATACTGCTTGGAAATCCGTTTCTGAATCTATTATTTTTATGTTTACTAAAAACCCTGTTCCAAACTGGGGACATTGTTTCATTGCCCTCAGTCCTGGTTTCCCATTATAAATTCTGTATCCTTGTGATTCAAATGAGTCCTCTGTGGTGTTTCTCATTTCTTGGATCCCTGTTATTAAATTTTTTTGGTTATTTAGTTCATCTGTGAGCTCCTTGAATTTTCCGGTCTGAAGTAGTGAGTTTATGTTGTGTGTTGCTATATAATTTATTTGCTCATGTTTAATCTTCTTTTTGTATTTTAGTGTGCATTTGGATGGTTGTAAACGCTCCGATTCGTTGCTGTTTTCTAGTTGACTACCCACCGAATCCGATGTAGGCTTTTCCTGCCTTTTTGAGCAGGACGGTGGAATTTTTTTCCTAAAAGACCTTTCCATTTTTGACTGGCGAAGGTTGTCAACCTTAGTTGGAGCAAGCTCCGATTTACAACTACGGTTGTTAACCGCAGAGAGTGTGTTTTGTCCGCGAGAGCTATTTTATTTCACTCAAGTCCGCCAGTAAACCGGTGAGGACTTCCCTATCCGCCACCTGGGACGCGCCACGTAGGAGTATCACCTCTCCTCCTATTATGACAGCATAGTAGGTTCGTGGCTCAGTGTATATTAATAAAATTTCAGGCAATTATATTAGAACAAATAAGCCCTCGGTCACAAATATTAAGTCAAAATTGACCAGGTTTCGACGCTACTATGAGTGTCGTCTTCAGAAGTTTTGTTGCAACCCTTGTTTACTCAGGTACAAGCAGCCCTTAGCGGCTCGCCATCTTAACTTATTTACAAATATTCATGACGTCCCCTTTCCGGCTTAGATTTTTTAAAATGTGACTTGTAAGTAATGCATCTCTTTCCAGTCAGTACACACTTTAATTTATTAATGTCTTATATACCTATTATGTTTAAGAACAGTTAGTTTAATTCTGAAGACGACGCACATTGTAGCGTCGAAACCTGGTCAATTTTGACTTAATATTTGTGACTGAGGGCTTATCTGTTCTAATATAATTCTGACACGGTCACTGAACCTTAGCAGCTATGTTCAAAGTTTTACATTTCAGGCAAATTTAATAGAAGCCTCAGACTTCACAGATGATGCTGTTATGCGTTAATGAAATACTGTGCGTAGTTATTCATTCAGATCTTTATAAGATTTCCAAGTGATGCAAAGACTGATAACTTGCTTTAAACGTGCGGAAATGTAAACTTTTACACTAAACAAAATGGAGAAAACGTAGTATAAAATGACAGTATAATCAATGAGTCACAACTGGAATCGGTCAACTCATGCAAATACGAGGGTTGTCCAGAGAGTAAGTTCCGATCGGTCGCGAAATAGACACGACAGTGATAACCCGATAAAACTTTGCACAGATGTGTTGGGTAGTGTCTCTAGTATGTCCGTCGATCGCATCAAGACGCCCTTTTCAGTTGTGATCGCACTGTGAGCGAGTAGAGATGCCTAGAACAACAATTTTTCCCGCCAAGTAGGAGCGCCCGCTGAGAGGCTTCGCCTTAATGAATGCAGCCCACATCACACAACTGCCACGCACTTCCTTCTTCATTGCAATTCTCAGCCGCGCTCTGCAGGGGCAGTGAAGACGCTCCTGCAGCCTTTCCGATGGGAAGTGTTCGATCACCCACAACACGGCCCTAATTGGCTGGTCCTGAGTATCATCTCTGTTCACATGAAACGCTGGATACGAAGACAACACTTGGGCGCACGCTACACGCTATAGACCAGCTTATCGGAATGTACAGGCGACTGCCTTCTATGACGATGGTGTTGGAAAATTGGTATAACGCTCCGACAAGTGTCTAAGTCGGAGCGGCGACTATGTAGAGAAGTATCTGGAAAGTGTAGCTAACTCTTGCAGGTAAAATGTTTCTGCTTTTCACTGTGGTTTCCATTTAGCGACCTACCGGAGCTTACTTTCTGGACAACCCTCGTATTTGGGCCTAACACTTTCTTGCGATGTGAAACGTATCGTAACGGCTTACTCGTGAGTAGAGCAAGCGCCAGACAGCGCTGCGTTGGTAGAATACCAGGGAAATGGATGGAGCCTACAAAGGAGATTACTTACAAAAACTCTTGTGCTCAACCTAGAATATTGTTCAAATGTTTGGGACCCATATCATGGGATGTTGAACGTATGCAGAGAAGGGCAGCACGAATTGTCACAGTTTTATTTTACCCATGGGAGAGTGTGACAGAGACGCTGAAGAAACTGAACTGGCAGACTCTTGGAGTAAACAGTAAACTATCCCCTGAAAGGCTACTTACAAAGTTTCAACAGGAGCTTGATGTGGGGAATCTAGAAATGTGGTACAACCCTGTAAATTTTGCTCCCCTAGGGATCGTGAGGCCAAGATTATATTAGTTACAGCGCTCACAAAGACATTTAAGCAACAATTCCTGTTGCTCTCCACTCGACAATGGAACGGGGAGACCCGCCAATGGTCTGTACATGTAAAAAGTTACTCTGACATACGACAATTTCTTCTGCATGCTCCTGAATTATTCTCAGGAACTTTTTCAATAACGCTTTATTAAGGTTCCGTATCTCAACCCACAGAAACAGAATCCTTGTGGGATTACTTAGTTCTCCGTTTGTGTCTCCAACTGTTATGGCTCCTTTTTGTCAGGACGGGGTTAGAAGCTGAAATTTTTGTCAAATACTAGGTCGTACGTTTCCTTGGCAACGTAAATAATTTATGCTTCTAAGTCAATGGAATCAAAAGATAAAACCTCTAAAGACTATTTTGATACTCGCAAACTCACTTATCGAAACCTATAGATGTTGGGCTGGTATTTTCGCGGTAAGTCGCGTGACTGGTAACCAAGAGGTCTCGGGGTCGCATCTCCGTCGGCCCACAGATTCTTCAGTCTTGGCTTTTACCCGGACTTGACCTCTCAATGACGCTAGGAGTCTTCAGAAATAATACGTGGTTCGGAGTCCACGTTAAACTGCAGGTTTCGTTTCACTGGTTTCATGACTGGGGTAGGTTATCCACAATCCATTGGTCATGCCCGTTTGATCATCAGATAAATCGCTCCACTCCCGCATTAGGACTCCGACTGTACTGTTTCCCGCGTCCCTTCGACGTACTTTATTTGCCATCCCCTGATATTACTGCTACCTGCCGTCCGTGCGTGCTTAATGCACATTGACGTCGAAGGCGCTCTAGGCGCTACAGTCCGGAACCGCGCTGCTACTATGGTCGCAGGTTCGAATCCTGCCTGGGGCATGGATGTGTGTGATGTCCTTAGGTTAGTAAGGTTTAAGTAGTTCTAAGTCTAGGGGACTGATGACCTCAGATGTTAAGTCCCATAGTGCTCAGAGCCATTTGAACCATCTAGCACAGCTGGCCGTAGGGCTGGACTCGACATGGCTCCATACTCCTGTCGGTATATTCCAGAACCTCACTGAGTCTCTTTTTGTACGTCTAGCAGCTGTCCGCACTGCACGAAGTGATTATAGTGGCTCTTGACAGGTGGTCACGTTTATGTGATTCGACAGTGTATCACATACAGACCCACAGAGCTCGAGTTCTACTAGCACTTCTCCGTTTTTTTAGACGTACATACAAAATTTCCATAGGAAAAATGCAGAAAGGTTGTTTTACGCAGAATGTGTGTTTTGGGTGTGTGTGTGGGGGGGGGGGGGGGAGGAGGGGATAGTAATGGGGGTTCTGCCGGAGGCGTTGGCTTCCTGTTTTTATTGGCCAACTGCAAAATGGAATGCTGAAGATTTATAGTCCACAGCATGTGTGTTATTTACGAACGAGAAGAGATTCACTTGGTGTAGGTTAATAACACTAGCCCCTTTGTGGACAGCTGTGGATACTCCAGAGATCATGGATGCAAAGCATCGCGTTATCTTTGGTAATACAGTGAAAGGGCATTTATACGTTTCTCACCTCTACGGTTTTCGCATTTGTAAATTGTATTTTGTGTACTTTCTCGATGTTGGATGCAAAGTTACTCCACTTCCACGTTTTCCATCTACACGTTTGCGCATTTTGACGCTATTTTTTACCCCTCCACAGTTATTTTCGTCACACTCTTACTTCGTAAAGACCATAAATTCGTCACAAAACTTTTCGTATATGGTGTTACCAGAGATTGTTGGTTTGCTGCCCGCATGCAAACTTGCAGTCAATACTGCGGGCCGTAGCTACAGAACACCTTTTGGCAGACGGTTTCAGAGATAAGAAGGGGTAATGCGGCCTGTGGACCAATAATCACAATACATAGCAGTGGGTTGTAGTTTGTTCTTACGTATGTGGGCAATACAGTAAGGACTGTATGGGATCAGTTGAAGGCAAACTGAATAAGCAAGTGCTTTCGAAAAGCTGGAATAACAAACGATGGCCGACCGCTGTGGCCGAGCGGTTGTAGGTGCTTCAGTCCGGAATAGTGCTGCTGCTACGGTCGCAGGTTCGAATCCTGCCTGCGGCATGGATGTGTGTGATGTCCATAGGTTAGTTAGGTTTAAGTAGTTCTAAGTCTCGGAGACTGATGTCCTCAGATGTGAAGTCCCATAGTGCTTAGAGCCATTTGAACCATTTGAACAAAGGATGAAACTGAAGGTGAGCCCGAAAATGATGAAGATTTTGATGTAGATTTTGATGTACCAGTAGACAATGACTGGGCTCGTATTTCAAATGGGACTGATGATGATGTTGACTGTGGTGCTGATTCTATCGTGCGTACAATTATTTTTAAGCAATGAAAGAATTTGTACCACTACCAGGAAGAAAAAAAAAGATATTTCTGATGAATCTGAAGAGTTGGATGATGAATCTGAGGACAACCTCAGCCTATCAGTTGCACTTACTACATAGGAAGTGTCACAAATTACATAAGTTCGAGAAACATCAGTGATGACAAGATGCCCGCAACGATTGTATGAATGCAGAGTTTCTTCCAAGAAACAACCCATAACTGATTCATTCCTTCGTCCTAAGTAACTTTAATTATCCAGAATTTCGGCGTAAGCCTGTGTGAACTACCATCCTGTAGCTACTGTAATACACAATATGTATCTTCTGTTTTCATGCATTTAAAGTCAATATAAATACATTAAGAAGTTCAATTTCAACGTTAATCTCGCTTGTACATTTATTTTGTCATCCGTCTTCAAAAATGTGCAAACGAGATTATACTGTGTGGTGTCACCGCCAGACACCACGCTTGCTAGGTGGTAGCTTAAATCGGCCGCGGTCCATTTAGTACATGTCGGACCCGCGTGTCGCCACTGTGTGATCGTAGACCGAGCGCCACCACAAGGCAGGTCTCGAGATACGGACTAGCACTCGCCCCAGTTGTACGACGACATTGCTAGCGACTACACGGACGAAGCATCGGTCATTAGCCGAGCAGATAGTTAGAATAGCCTTCAGCTAAGTCCATGGCTACGACCTAGCAAGGCGCCATTAGCCTTACACAGTTTGATAGTTATCGTATGAAATGTCTCATCAAGAATGCTGTATTCACATGAAGGAATAAAAGTTAAGTATTCGAGGAACTGCATACTTTTCTTATTAACATTCACTACTTATCCTGTTGCAGAATTCACGCCCGTCTGCGTTAGATAGCGTGCATTTCGGCCTCCTCTATCTACAAGGTGTTGGCACATTTGCCAACACATCATACTGTAATAATTTCGAGTGCCTCCACTTCAGAGACTGGCGTCTCCGTAACCTACCCAAGTCATCCAACCAGGGAATAGGAACCAACGGGCTAACATGGAATCTGAACATCGTGTTGCTTCTGGTGAAGCTCCACATCACTGAGAAGTGGATGCTAGGTCAAAAGGCGGTGTGAAAAATCAGCGGTTGGACCCGGATTGGATCCCGCGGCATTCGGTTTGCAGGTACACGTTCTACCACACGTTCTGTACCAACAGTACCACCTTCACTTTCGTGTCAGTTGTTGTTGTTGTTGTTGTTGTTGTGGTCTTCAGTCCTGAGACTGGTTTGATGCAGCTCTCCATGCTACTCTATCTTGTGCAAGCTTCTTCATCTCCCAATACCTACTGCAACCTACATCCTTCTGAATCTGCTTATTGTATTCATCTCTTGGTCTCCCTCTACGATTTTTACCCTCCACGCTGCCCTCCAATACTAAACTGGTGATCCCTTCAAGCCTCAGAACATGCCCTACCAACCGGTCCCTTCGTGTCAGTAATAAGTAGGAATTGTGGTTAATAAACTAGTAGTACCATACACTCAAACAGGCAAATTAATAGTTTATTACAAATTGCTTCACAACAAACAACCTGATCCGGTAATCTGATATTCTGAGCACATTTTTGACACTATGGATATCGGAATATTGAATTCCCTAAGAATTGCCTAGACGGAATATCCTATGCGTCTAGCTCCAATTGCCAATCCGTGTTCATATCTGTTAATTGCCGTAGTGCGACCATAATCACATCGGAAGCCTTTTCTCATGAATCACCTGTGTATAAATGACAGCTCTCCTAATTCAATGCCCTTATACGCCTTGTGTACTCAAAGCTACCGCCACCTGTATATGTGCATGTCGTCATGCCATGACTTTCGCCGCCTGTGTAAATCACTTGCATAAAAAAAAGAATCTTTCTTCATAAAAAGAGAAGAAACCGCTCTAATACTTTGTGAAATGACTTATCGGAAAGAAATTCGTAAAATATTTCTGAACTGATTTGTCTAAAAGTAAGAAATAGAGCAGACTTGATAAACTTTTGACTTGTCCTTGAATGATGCTCGAAATCTCGTACAGCAAATGTTAAATATTTAACTTCAAATTGCAGATGTTAAACTTCGAACTTTTATTTCTTCATCGGCACCTCATTTAAAATGACTCTGAGCACTATGGGACTTAACAACTGAGGTCATCAGTCCCCTAGAACTTAGCACTACTTAACTCTGTCTAATCTAATGACATCACACAGCAGCGCGGGATTAGCCGAGCGGTCTGAGGCGCTGCAGTCATGGACTTTGCGGCTGGTCCCGGCGGAGGTTCGAGTCCTCACTCGGGCATGGGTGTGTGTGTTTGTCCTTAGGATAATTTAGGTTTAGTGTGTAAGCTTAGGGACTGATGACCTTAGCAGTTAAGTCCCATAAGATTTCACACACATCTGAACATTTTTGACATCACACACATCCATGCCCGATGCAGGATTCGAACCTGTGACCGAAGCGGTTGCGCGGTTCCAGACTGAAGCGCCTAGAACCGCTCGGCCACAACGGCCGGCACACATCATTTAGTGAACATGATTTAGAGCATCATTCTAAGGCGGATTTTTATTTAATGTCATTAGACAAATAATCTGACAAAACATTTAACAACTTTTTTATTTTTTGACAAGTTTTCTTTAAAACCGTCTTGTGTTCTCGAAATCTCCCGAATTCATAAGCTGGATAGAAGGAAACTACTTTGGCCGTTGAATACGAAACCAACTGGTCTCTTCATACCGAAACTCGAAAGAGGTAGATCCTGAACAGATGTACTTTTTGACGTCTCATTTGCCTTTCTAGCGCGTTATGTTCTCGAAATGGCCTACATTTAGTATATGATTTGAAGGAATCTTTTTTGACATTTAAACAACACAATAATGTAAATTTATATGAGCAAAATAGCTAGACCTTTAAGAGATGAACTTTTATACATTTCATTTGCATAGCTAGTAGCATCTGTTCGTGAAAAATTCCAATCTCTCTTCACTAACTAAGCTGTTCGCAGTTATTCTTAATACGTTCAAGCAGTTAAATCGGTTCTGCAAAACTAGACCTCAACTGGTCTGTTTGATACGGCATTTCTACATTTTCCCCTCTTGGGTCGGCTATGAAAATTCGGACTAAAATTTTCCCTTGAGTCACTAATTAAGTTTTTCTGAATTACCCTGATTACGTTGGGGCCATAAAATATTTTTTTGCAAAACTAGCCTCCTTTGATCCCCCATTTGTCCATCTGTCACTCTTCGTTTTGCTATTCGGACAAAAATCCATTGTGTATTTTCTAGGGAGTTCTTTTCGGTTCGCTCGAACAGTTGACCAAAAAGTAAAAACAGGATGTAACTACAGGTTTCGGTAATCCGTCATCGGCGCTGTCGACAATTCTCAAGCAGAAGGGTAAGAACGCCGAAAAAGTATCGTAAGGAGCGAAGAAGCGCACACGGCGAGGTGAGCTCCGAGTTCTTGGAGAATGCTTACTGGAGTGGCTTAGCCAGTGTAAAGACGAGACGTATCTGTAGGGCGTTACGTGCTTAGAAAAAGCCAAGCCATTCGCTGTTAATATGTGCATTGAAAGTTTCGTCGAAGTTAGAAGTTACTGAACGACTTTAAAGAAAAAAAGACATAATTTCGTATTTAAGAACATTGGTGGAGAAAATGCGGTCATTAATAATGCAGTTTGTTCAGAATGGAAGAGTGAATGAAGCTAGGGTTTTCCTACGTGTTCTCGGTGACTTTGGTTTGAAATGTTAAAATATTTAGAAAATAATAAGCCTGAAAAAATAATCTTTATTTGTAGTTCTGATGGTAACTTTTTGCGTACATCTGTACAGAAATGCGTATTGCGTGTGCTCTTATATCTACTTTCCCCTGATTGCACGTTCTACAGTCAAACTTGTGTGTTAAATCGGTTTAGAAATTGTTACACCTTTTTGTTAGATCGTTTGAACTACGAATATCTATAGTTGTCTCTATACTGACGGCTCCAAATGTGATGTAGCGAATGCATTTTCGGTTAACTGTATATTACATATTACGTATTATTCGGTTGACCGTATATTACATCACAATACTTGCATTGACCAGATAAACACCTTGTGAATAATAGCTGAATATTCATATGAATACCAGTCTTCTCGCTTCCCACGCCCGGGTTCCCGGGTTCGATTCCCGGCGGGGTCAGGGATTTTCTCTGCCTCGTGATGGCTGGGTGTTGTGTGCTGTCCTTAGGTTAGTTAGGTTTAAGTAGTTCTAAGTTCTAGGGGACTGATGACCATAGATGTTAAGTCCCATAGTGCTCAGAGCCATTTGAACCATTTTTTTTGAATACCAGTCATCGCTTTACATGCTGTTTGCAGACTTTGAAAAGGGCTTCGACAGTATAACTAGAACAAAAACAGTATTACGGTTAGAACAAAAACAGTTATGGTTAGAACAAAAACACGGAGCCCGCTGCCAACTTTTGGAATTCGCAAGAAAATAATTGCTCTTGTCAAGCGCATGTATGAAAAATACACGTGTCAGGTTCAACATCGAGGATTGCTTTCAGATCCAATAGCAGTGAAAACAGGAGTTAAGCAAGGCCGCACGCTCTCACCGATAACATGTAACACAGTACTGAATCTTGTAATGGGGCAAACAATGGATAAAGTGAGAGGAATAAATGGAGCAATGGAACACATCTAGAAGTGCTAGATTTTGCACATTACCTTTGCCTTTTGTCCCACAGCCTCAACCACATGAAAGAGAACCTAGGAGGCCTGAAATCTGCGACAATGAAAGTCGGTTTGAAAATTAATGACCAGAAAACAAAAGACGTGAGGGCAAATGACAACAACACCGCAGAGATTAAGCTTGGGAGCCAAAGGGTGGAGAAGTTTTGCTACCTTAGAAGCCATATGATGGTACAACAGAGGACATTAATAGCCGCATCAACAAAGCCGAAGGCGCTTCTACAAGTCTACGCTCTATTTGGAGATCGAAAGAAATGCCAAATTGCGGATATTTGAAAGTAATGTAAAATCTGTGCTTGTATTGGATGTGACATACGGAAAGTGACAAAGCAGCTAATCCAGCCAGCTGCAGACATTCAACAACAGATGTCTGAGGTACATCCTGGATATACGGTGACCAAATGTCATTTCCAACGAAACACTCCGGGAAAGAACCAGCTAGAAGCCAATTGAGCTGCAGATAAGAAGCTGAAAGTGGAGCTGATTAGGATATACACTTAGGAGACCAAATGAACATATTGCGAAGGAAGCACTTTATTTGACCACGCTGGAACGACTGTGACGAGGCAGGCCCAAAATGACGCAGAGACGATCAATTGAACCAGAAAATCAACAGCAAGGAAGATCAACAGCAAGGCAGATCAACAGCAAGGATTAGGATGGGAAGAAGTGAAAATACATTTTTTTTAATATCATTTTGTTCGTTTTATCTGCTCGGAGCGGACGTCGCAAGACACCCGTTTCATTTCGTCGTTGACCCATCAACTCAGTTTTTTTATTGCAGAGGGAAGCTAACCCTCTGACCAAACACGCTGAGTTACCGTGCTGGCAACATTTCGGGGGCAAGTACTGTACCGTCTGAGCTGCCCAAGCACGACTCACGCCCCCTCCTCGCAGCTGTAATTCCCGCAGTACCTCGTCTCCTACCTTCCAAACAAAAGGTCCCGAGTTCGAGTCTCGGTCCGGCACACAGTTTTAATGTACCAGAAAGTTTCGTATCCGCGCACACTTCGCTGCAGAGTGAAAAATCTTATTCAAGATGGTGGTCGTTTGTTGCAACCCTATGCTCCACATAAGGTGTTAAAGGAATTAATACAATAAAATAATAAAACCTCGCTGTAGCTGTAAGTCACATTATGGCGTTTCAGTACGGTAGCTATACGTATAATATGAAAGTGCATGTGCATACGTCAGGTATGTGTGTGTGTGTGTGTGTGTGTGTGTGTGTGTGTGTGTGTGTGTGTGTGTGTGCGTGTGCCTTTGCGTGTTTCAGCGCATCTCTGTCTCGCCCAGAGCAATTTCAAGTGATCTTTGAACATACGTGACTGTCACAGTTACCATGAGGATAAGACACACCTTACGTGTCCAATTCATTTAAAGTTTTTCGCATCCCGTCGGTATGATATTTTGATTTTGTTGACTATTTATTTCAGCAGAGGTCCTGCTTCGTTTAAATTTGGCACAAAGTTTTCTCAGTTTTTATAGTTACTTCCTAGAACTGTTCATAACCACTGTTCTGTCGTTCCAGTCTCTTGTTTTTCTCATACGAGCTTAGGTCATCACCTGAGATCAATGGTAATTTGGAGAGAGGCGTTAATGAATTCATTTGAGGCAACAGCACCTTCCCACAATTTGTTTTAGAACCTATTTATTCCAGTATGATAAATGTCTTTTGACTGTACCGACTTAAAAGCATAAACTTTTATACCGCCAAGAGACCGTAGGCCATAGTACGATGGCAAGTCAATTATTACCCGCAACGTAGTTATAAAATTTTATTGCAATCAAATAGGAAACTTACAAGAACTTCATTTTTCCACATAGTCTCCTTGCGTTACAACGTACTTGGTCCATCGTTACACAAGCTTCCTGCTGCCCTCATAAAAGAAGGTTCTCGGTTGAGCTGCGAGCCAGGAATGCACCGCTTCTTTAACTGCTTCGTCCGAGGCAAATCGACGGCCCCTTAATGCCTGTTTGAGCGGAACAAACAAGTGGCACTCAGAAGGGGGCAAGATCGGGACTATATGGAGGATGATCCAGTTTCTGCAGCGTTTCAGCAGTGTGGGCACCAGTATGCGGACAGGCATTGTCGTGCAACAACACAACACCTTTTGACAGCAATCCTCGGCGTTTGCTTCCAATTGCAGGCTTTAGCCTGGCAGTAAGCATCACACTGTAACGCACACTTTTTATTGTTGTGCCCTTTTCCCCATAATGTTGCAGTACTGGACCTTCTGCGTCCCGAAAAACGTAAGCATCAGTTTTCCTGCAGAGGGTTGGGTCTTGAACTTTTTCTTGCACGGTGAATTTGGATGTTTCCATTCCATACTTTGCCGTTTACTCTCCGGCTCGTAATGGTGGATCCGTGTTTCGTCAACAGTAATGATCCTGTCTAAGAAGTTGTTCCCTTCGTTACCATAGCGATCCAAATGTTTCTTGCAGATGTCCAAGCGCATTTTTTTATACAACTGTGTCAGTCGTTTTGGGACCCATCTTGCTCAAACTTTATGAAACCCAAGTCTGTTGTGGATGATTTAGTAGGCAGAACCGTGACTAATTTGCAGACGATATGCCACTTCGTCAATAGTTAATCGTCTGTCCAAGAGAATCATTTCACGTGAACGCTCAATGGTTTCTTCATCTGTGGCGGTAAACTGTCGTCCGGCTCATTCATCGTGTGTAACACTTGTGCGACCATTTCGGAATTTTTCAATCCATTCGTAGACACTCCGTTGTGGGAAAACACTGTTCCCGTACTGTATCGAAAGTCTTCGATGAATTTCGGCCCTTGACACGCCTTCCGATTACAAAAAACGGATCGCTGAACGTTACTCTTCTTTGGTGCAAACAGACAGCGGAGCAGCCATGATTAACAGCACGGCCGCGATAGCGAAACTAACCCAGCAGCTTGAAAACTGCAAGGATATAACAACAAATAAACAAAGCATGCGTTATCAACGAGAAAAGACAGTACTACTAAAATAAACAAAAATATAACTAAACGAGAAAAGACAGTACTACTAAAATAAACAAAAATATAACTAAATTGCGGATAATAATTGACTTACTCTCGTATTTGACATATATTTCAACTTCATACCTCCACCTGTTTCTAAAAAAAACGTCTTAACAGACTGACAGACAGACAGACGGGCTATAAAGTAATCCAATAAAAGTGCCGTTTTTATGGACTGAAATACGAAACCCTAATAAATCTGAAACTCCTGGAGTAATTTAACCTTTTTTTTTTTGTATATGACTTGCCCGAACACCATTAAAAGTGTGGGTCCGAAGATGTCGCATTTGAAAGCAATAAAAAACGAACTACATTGATATCTAATCCACAACACCGGTTTTTTGGACTGATTCGTGATAGTCCGTTTGGCACTTGCGGTAATCAGATACGGGAAAGAAGCATCACAATATATTGTCCTGATAACGCTGGTATCTCGGTCACACTTATCTCTGGTAAAAACCACATTAAGTGTTGTCTTGTTGGCCTTTGCGTGAGGGGTATTTTGAGAGTTCCTCGGGGACTGACTTCTTTTACTTGATACTGATCTAAAATAACTTACTCAACGGCAACTTTTATAGTTAGTACGTCAACATAATGTAAAGCTTCTCGACTGGAATAACACAACAGAGGTATCAATACTTAATTAGCTCCCAGGGTGGGCCTAATACACTGCACATATAAATGGTGCCAAGAAGTGGGCGTTGGCAAAAGTATCAAAACAAGTTATTGTCATATTTATGAGTGGATTTCAGCAGCTTCAGTAAATTTACCTGGTTGCATTTAAGTCAGCAAGCAGTAGTCTCTAGCTAGCAGTAGAAGACATTTATCACGCTGGAATAAATAGGTTCTAAAACAAATTGTGGGAAGGTGCTATTGCCTGAAATAAATTCATTAATGCCTCTCTCCAAATTACCACTGACCACAGGTGACAAGCTAAGCTTGTATGAGAAAAATAAGAGACTGGAACAACAGACAGCGGTTGTTAACAGTTCCAGAAAGTAACTATAAAAACTGAGAAAACTTTTTACCGTATTTAAACAAAGGGGGACCTCTGCTGAAGTAAATAGCGAACAAAATCAAAATATCATACCGACGGGATGCGAAAAGATTTAATGAATTGCACACAAAAGAATCTGAAAAAATCGGTGAATGGTACGAAGTAAAACACAATGGTAACGAAACTGACGATGGTCGAAGCAGAGAGGATATAAAATGTAGACTGGCAATGGCAAGGAAAGCGTTTCTGAAGAAGAGAAATTTGTTAACATCGAGAATAGATTTAAGTGTCAGGAATTCGTTTCTGAAAGTATTTGTATGGAGTTAGCCATGTATGGAAGTGAAACGTGGACGATAAACAGTTTAGACAAGAAGAGAATAGAAGCTTTCGCAATGTGGTGCCACAGGAGAATGCTGAAGATTAAATGGGTAGATCACATAACTAATGAGGAGGTATTGAACAGAATTGGAGAGATGAGAAATTTGTGGCACAACTTGACTAGAAGAAGGGATCGGTTGTTGGGCATATTCTGAGGCATCAAGGGATCACCAATTTAGTATTGGAGGGCAGCGTGGAGGGTAAAAATCGTAGAGGGAGACCAAGAGATGAATACACTAAACAGATTCAGGAGGATGCAGGTTGCAGTAGGTACTGGGAGATGAAGAAGCGTGCACAAGATAGAGTAGCATGGAGAGCTGCATCAAACCAGTCTCTGGACTGAAGACCACAACAACAAGAACGAAACGTAAGACCATATTATAAAACGAAGCTTGAACTGATACCTTACATCTTCCGAAATGCTTTCTCGGTGGATCACAACACACTGATATAGGAAGGGATAGGTACAGAAATAAGAGAGCCTAGTATTGAAAATGAGCTCAAGTCACCCGTTAAATGATGCCCGTGAATTTCTACATTCGCTATGTGAAAGAAATTGCCCTATTTGTAGCAACAGTATGCTATGGGGGAACGAAGCGGGCTGCGAGACACGAAAAAGACGCTGGTCGTTCTAATTTGCAACGACCGGCAGATATGTGCATGGTACTGTAAACTGAAATGTTTAGAATTATGGGACATACACTGGGGTGCAAAACGTAGGAACGAAAGAAACTATACCGCGTGATGTATCACAGCTAAGTGACATAGCTCGATGAAACTTGCACTATACATGTAGAATGAACTGCTATGGCACACTGAGGTGACAAGTAGCAAATTGGAGATAAATGTACATTACTTAGTTTAATCTTGGTTCGTTGGTAATGCAGTAATATCCCATATGCCTGGCTAGGCATACATTTGATTAACTTCCCATGGTTGGGATTCACAGTCATATAATATTTCTTAAAAGACATCATAGTCGCCGTTGACTGTATAAAACATTTATTGTTACTATTTCAAGCTACTACTTGCCGTTGGTGGGGAGGCTTGCGTGCCTCAGCGATACAGATAGCCATACCGTAGGTGCAACCACAACGGAGGGGTATCTGTTGAGAGGCCAGACAAACGTGTGGTTCCTGAAGAGGGGCAGCAGCCTTTTCAGTAGTTGCAAGGGCAACAGTCTGGATGATTGACTGATCTGGCCTTGTAACATTAACCAAAACGGCCTTGCTGTGCTGGTACTGCGAACGGCTGAAAGCCGTTATTATGGAAATGGAAGAGGATGTAGATGAAGATGAAATGGGAGATATGATACTGCGTGAAGAGTTTGACAGAGCACTGAAAGACCTGAGTCGAAACAAGGCCCCCGGAGTAGACAATATTCCATTGGAACTACTGACGGCCGTGGGAGAGCCAGTCCTGACAAAACTCTACCATCTGGTGAGCAAGATGTATGAAACAGGCGAAATACCCACAGACTTCAAGAAGAATATAATAATTCCAATCCCAAAGAAAGCAGGTGTTGACAGATGTGAAAATTACCGAACTATCAGCTTAATAAGTCACAGCTGCAAAATACCAACACGAATTCTTTACAGACGAATGGAAAAACTAGTAGAAGCCAACCTCGGGGAAGATCAGTTTGGATTCCGTAGAAACACTGGAACACGTGAGGCAATACTAACCTTACGACTTATCTTAGAAGAAAGATTAAGGATAGGCAAACCTACGTTTCTAGCATTTGTAGACTTAGAGAAAGCTTTTGACAATGTTGACTGGAATACTCTCTTTCAAATTCTAAAGGTGGCAGAGGTAAAATACAGGGAGCGAAAGGCTATTTACAATTTGTACAGAAACCAGATGGCAGTTATAAGAGTCGAGGGACATGAAAGGGAAGCAGTGGTTGGGAAGGGAGTAAGACAGGGTTGTAGCCTCTCCCCGATGTTGTTCAATCTGTATATTGAGCAAGCAGTAAAGGAAACAAAAGAAAAATTCGGAGTAGGTATTAAAATTCACGGAGAAGAAATAAAAACTTTGAGGTTCGCCGATGACATTGTAATTCTGTCAGAGACAGCAAAGAACTTGGAAGAGCAGTTGAATGGAATGGACAGTGTCTTGAAAGGAGGATATAAGATGAACATCAACAAAAGCAAAACAAGGATAATGGAATGTAGTCTAATTAAGTCGGGTGATGCTGAGGGAATTAGATTAGGAAATGAGGCACTTAAAGTAGTAAAGGAGTTTTGCTATTTGGGGAGCAAAGTAACTGATGATGGTCGAAGTAGAGAGGATATAAAATGTAGGCTGGCAATGGCAAGGAAAGCGTTTCTGAAGAAGAGAAATTTGTTAACATCCAGTATTGATTTAAGTGTCAGGAAGTCATTTCTGAAAGTATTCGTATGGAGTGTAGCCATGTATGGAAGTGAAACATGGACGATAAATAGTTTGGACAAGAAGAGAATAGAAGCTTTCGAAATGTGGTGCTACAGAAGAATGCTGAAGATTAGATGGGTAGATCACATAACTAATGAGGAAGTATTGAATAGGATTGGGGAGAAGAGAAGTTTGTGGCCCAACTTGACCAGAAGAAGGGATCGGTTGGTAGGACATGTTCTGAGGCATCAAGGGATCACCAATTTAGTATTGGAGGGGAGCGTGGAGCGTGAAAAACGTAGAGGGAGACCAAGAGATGAATACACTAAGCAGATTCAGAAGGATGTAGGTTGCAGTAGGTACTGGGAGATGAAAAAGCTTGCACAGGATAGAGTAGCATGGAGAGCTGCATCAAACCAGTCTCAGGACTGAAGACCACAACAACAACAACTATTTCAATTTCGGCCTATGGTCATTTTCAAAAGGCTGCATTTTGACGACGACATGTACTCATGTGACATAGTTTTATATGCTGACAGAATGTAAGTAATGTACATTTATCTCCAATTTTTATAATTGAGCTACTTTCTTAATGAAATGTTTGCTTAATCATGTATATA
Organism: Schistocerca serialis cubense; assembly: GCF_023864345.2. Lineage (NCBI taxonomy): Eukaryota > Metazoa > Arthropoda > Insecta > Orthoptera > Acrididae > Schistocerca > Schistocerca serialis. Next base: position 183,325,999 of record NC_064647.1, on the reverse strand, counting down.
CACCCTGTTACTTCGCTTTGGTATTTTTGTGTTTAGGTAACTTTTGCAGTTTACTTGAAATTGGCCATAAGGCCGAAATTGCAATAGTAACAGTAAATATTTTATACAGTCAACGGCGATAATGATGTCTTTTAAGAGACTTATCATTTTGGTTGTCCAGTTGTTATTGTCTGTGCCGGTCGTAGTGGCCGAGCGGTTCTAGGCGCTTCAGTATGGAACCGCACGACCGCTACGGTCGCAGATTCGAATCCTGCCTCGGGCATGGATGTGTGTGATGTCCTTAGGTTAGTTATGTTTAAGTAGTTCTAAGTTCTAGGGGACTGATGACCTCAGAAGTTAAGTCCCTTAGTTCTCAGAGCCATTTTAACCATTTGTTATTGTGTGTGGAGGCATAATATTATGTGGCCTCACCTATTTCCGAATGTTTGAACACGCTGCACTCTCCGGTCAAAGTTATTGTGTCATTGTGTTCCGTCCCCAGGTGTGTCTTATGAGGGGTGCATTCAGCTCTGCCTTCATTTTAATGGATGACAGTGTGCGACCGCGTCAAAGTGCGCAGGTGAAGGAGCCGATGGAAACGAGAGTACAGTGACTCTACAAAGTGTTCGTCCGACCGTGGCACATAGACTATAATACACTCAGTCATACAAATATAGCTGCGAAATGAATAATAACTATTGCTTTAGATTGGTTGATTTCTACACTTGGAAATAAAACGCTCTTTATGGTTCATAATTCGCTAAATTTGTGACCAAATATACGCTTTGTAAAATCACGCCGCAGGACACGATCACGTACACGCAGTCGTAGGTAAGATGACTGGCACGCTTCGGCTCATTGGTAGAGTACCAGGGAAATGCAAGCAGTCTACAAGCGAGACTGGTTACAAGCCCGTCAATATTACTGAAGTGTGCGGGACCCGCACAAATAAGACTGTTGTGGATATTAAATGCATACACAGAAGAGCAGCGTGAATGGTCACAGGTTTGTTTGACACGTGGGAGAGCGTCACAGAGATGCTGAAAAAACTGAAGTGGCAGACTCTTCAGGAAGGCGCGTATTGTCCCGGGAATGCCTACTTTCAGAGTTTCAAGAACCAGGAATCTAGGACTATACTACAAGCCTGTACGCGAGGACAAGATAAGACTGATTATTGCACTACTGGCCATTAAAATTGCTACACGAAGAAATGCAGATGATAAACGGGCATTCATTAGACAAATATATTATACTAGAACTGACATGTGATTACATTTTCGCGCAATTTGGGTGCATAGATCCTGAGAAATCACTACCCAGAACAACCACCTCTGGCCGTAATAACCGCCTTGATACGCCTGGGCATTGAGTCAAACAGAGCTCGGATGGCGTGTACAGGTACAGCTACCCATGCAGCTTCAGCATGGTACCACAGTTCGTCAAGAGTAGTGACTGGCGTATTGTGACGAGCCAGTTGCTCGGCCGTCATTGACCAGACATTTTCAATTGGTGAGAGATCTGGAGAATGTGCTCGCCAGGGTAGCAGTCGAACATTTTCTGTATCCAGAAAGGCCCGTACAGGACCTGCAACATGCGGTCGTGCATTATCCTGTTGAAATGTAGGTTTTCGCAGGGATCGAATGAAGGGCAGAGCCACGGGACGTAACGCATCTGAAATGTAACGTCTACTGTTCAAAGTGTCGTCAATGCGAACAAGAGGTGACTGAGACGTGTAACCAATGGCACCCCATACCATCACGCCAGGTGATACGCCAGTATGGTGATGACGAATACACGCTTCCAATGTGCGTCCACCGCGATGTCACCAAACACGGATGCGATCATCATGATGTTGTAAACAGAACCTGGATTCATTCGAAAAAATGACGATTTGCCATTCGCGCACCCAGGTTCGTCGTTGAGTACGCCATCACAGGCGCTCCTGTCTGTGATGCAACGTCAAGGGTAACCGCAGCCACGGTCTCCGAGCTGATAGTCGATGCTGCTGCAAACGTCGTTGAACTGTTCGTGCAGATGGTTGTTGTCTTGCAAACGTTCCCATCTGTTGACTCAGGGTCCGAGACGTGGCTGCACGATCCGTTACAGCCATCCGGATAAGATGCTTGTCATCTCGACTGCTAGTGATTCGAGGCCGCTGGGATCCAGCACGGCGTTCCGTATTACCCTCCTGAACCCACCGATTCCATATTCTGCTAACAGTCATTGGATCTCGACCAACGCGAGCAACAGAGTCGCAATACGATAAACCGCAATCGCAATACGCTACAATCCGACCTTTATCAGAGTAGGAAATGTGATGGTAGGCATTTCTCCTCCTTACACTCGGCATTGCAACAACGTTTTACCAGGCAACGCCGGTCAACTGCTGTTTGTGTATGAGAAATGGGTTGGAAACTTTCGTCATGTCAGTACGTTGTAGGTGTCGCCACCGGCGCCAACCTTGTGTGAATGCTCTGAAAAGCTAGTCATTTGCATATCACAGCATCTTTTTCCTGTCGGTTAAAGTTCGCGTCTGTAGCACGTCATCTTCGTGGTGTAGCAATTTTAATGGCCAGTGGTGTAGGTTCCCAGGTACGCGAGTGGCTGGATGACTTCTTAGGGAACAGTCTGTAGTAGGTTGTCCTCGACGGCGAGCTGTCATCGGTGTGTGATAAGACCGCTCTTTCTCTCTCTGTATATTTAAAGTGCTGACAGGATGAGGAGCAATCCACGGATGTTTTCTGATGATGGTGTGGTGTATGGGAAGGTGTTGTCGTTGCTTGGACGTAGGAGGTCAGAAGATGATTGATACAGAATTTCTAGTTGATGCGATAAATCGCAGCTGGCTCTAAACGTAGCAAAATGTAAGTTAATGCAGATGAGTACGAAAAAGACCCCAGAAATATTCGAGCAGAGCGTTACAAGTGTGCTGCTGGATACGTCGATTAAACATATAGTTGCAAACGTTGCAAACCGATGTAGAATGCAACGAGCCTGTAACGATTGTAGTAGTGAAGGCGACTGATCGCTTTAGTGTGGTTCATCTTATGGAACACTAGGTCGACCCATTCTCGGCTGTTGCTGGAGTGTTTTGGACCCACATCAAGTCGGATTAGAGGGAGACAGACAAGTAGTTCAGAGGCGGTCTGCTAGATCCGTTACCGGGATGTACGATAAACAAGCGAGTATTACAGAGAAGCTTCAGGAACTCAAATGGTAACACTCGGCGGGATTCTTTCCGGTAAACACTATTGAGAAAATTTAGAGAGCCAGTATTTCAAATTGTTCTCAGAACCATTTTACTGCCGGCAATGTACATTTCACTTAAGGACCACGAAGATAAGAGAAGTTAGGGCTCATAGGAAGGCATACGAGATGCGACAATAAAGTAATGAGACTGATGTGGAAAATAATGTTCCTTACCGTTTTAGTCAAGCTTAGTGTTGTCTCCTTCAAAGTAGTTCCCTTCTGATTGCACACACTTTTTCCAGCGCTTCTGCCATTGATGGTAACATTTCTGGAACTCATCTTCTGTAATATCCTCCAAAACCCTCGTCACAGCTTTTTGGACATCTTGTGTTGTTTGAAAATGGTGTCCCTTGAGCGCCGTTTTGACTCTTGGAAATAGAAAAAAGTCGCACGGAGCGATATCTGGTATATAAGGTGGCTGGCTGGCTGCCGTCCATGGTGGCCGAGCGGTTCTAGCCGCTTCAGTCTGGAACCGCGCGGCTGCTACGGTGCAGGTTCGAGTCCTGCCTCGGGCATGGATGTGTGTGATGTCCTTAGGTCAGGTTTAAGTAGTTTCTAAGTCTAGGGGAATTATGCCCTCAGATGTTGAGTCGCATAGTGCTCAGAGCCATTTGAACCATTTTTGAATAAAGTGGCTGTGGTAGTACAGAACTTTGTTTTGAAGTTAAAAATTGCTGTACTGACAGAGCAGAATGGGATGGCGCATTATCGTGATGCAGAATCCAATTATTATTAGACAAACCGTTTCTCAATTGATGTTCAGTTCTTGTGCAATCATTTTCACGGATAATCTTCGATCAGATCGTACGAGTTCACGCACCCTGGCCGAGTTGACCTCTGTCCGTCAGGTTAATGGTCGTCCACTGCGGTGTTCACGTTCAACATTCGTTTTGCCTTCACAAAAATTTTCATGCCAACGAAAATTTGAGCTCTTGACATAACCTCCTCTCCAAAAGTCTTCTGAAGCTTACCGTAAGTTGTCGTCGCGTTTTCACCCAGTTTAACGCAAAAGGAATTGGCATACCTTCGTGCAATATTATGCGGTTCCATTTCCGTGACGAGAGACACAAACGTGTATTAACTTATTACAGCACAACTCACTACTGAGCAGTTGCATCGATGTGCTGCTTGGACTAGAAGCAGCTTATAGACCAAGGTCAAAGATATTGTGCCTACGCAAGCCTGCGAGCCTTGCAAAGAAAATCAGTCTCATTACTTTATTGTCGCTGGTCGTATACACAGCTGCTTTCTCCCTCGCTCTATTTGCGAATGCACCAGGAAAGGAAATGACTAGTACTGGTACAAGGTACCCTCCACCATGCACCATGCGCTTGCTTGTAGATTGTGTATGTAGATGTAATTCGAGCACTCACAGATGCGTTTAAACTATCATTATTCAGGCGCTCCATACCTGAATGGGAGGAAACCCTTATAACTGGCTGGCTCTGAGCACTATGGGACTCAACTTCTCAGGTCATTAGTCCCCTAGAACTTAGAACTAGTTAAAGCTAACTAACCTAAGGACATCACACACATCCATGCCCGAGGCAGGACTCGAACCTGCGACCGCAGCGGTCTCGCGGCTCCAGACTGCAGCGCCCAGAACCGCACGGCCACTTCGGCCGTCCCCTAATAACTGGTACAATGGGAAATGCGCTTCTGATAACCAATAGAAATGGAATGTACACTCTTCCACGCACTTCGTTAATGTATAAGCGAGCTCGTTGGGAAGCATTGGTCAAGCTATCCGTGGTTTCCCCAAACCGCTAGAGGCAAACTCCAAGATGGTTACTTAGTTTAAAAGGAGAAGTCCGATTTTCTATCCGATCCTGCCCCAAACGTGACCTCGTGAGCCGTCTATTATGTCTTCACCATCGACGAGGTCATACACCCGATTCTTTCTTCATTTAGAGAGCGTTGCATTATTCTACTCGTCGTGTTATCAGTAAATTCTCTCAAGACGAAAAACGAATACAGGTGTTACATTCAAATTAACTGCTACAATGAAGTGGAAGAAGTTTATGAAACGCTGCTATGTGCGACTGGAGCAAAATTTACAAAATAGTAGCGTTCTGTATGACGACATTTTTCAAGGTTTTCAAATGAATTGTTTCTTTCTAAACTGCTTATTAATTGTGTTGCTTGGATCTTCCTATATTGCAAATAATGTAAAAAATTATAAAGTTATATTCTTTCCATGATTTATATGGACTGTGTACAATTTCAACCCCGAACCCCCCATATTGCTGCAATTTCTCGTAATGAGTAGAAAGCGTAATTTGTGTGATCAAAACGCGCCACTAACAAACAACACAGCAACCGTGCAGGACGTAATGAGTAATGAGACTTCACTGCTTACCTGTTAAGCGATCAGATGGACGACTAGGCCACCTTTCAGCGTGAACCATAGCTTTTAATCTGCCTGACGTATGAGGCGATAAGATAACAACGTGAGTACCAAATGCAACACCATTTTATATTGGCCCCAAGGCCGGTGGCATCTCCAGCTCACGGTCGACGGTTCACCGATGCAATACGATTCAGTAGCTACATAGACATCTACATACACACACATAAAACCACCATAAAGTGCGTGGAGGAGCGTACCTTGCACCACTGCTAGACATACCCTTTCTTGCTGCACTCGCAAAATGGAGTGGGGGGATAATGACTGTCAATACGCCTCCGTTCTAGCCCTTTCTGCTGTCTGCCTATCGGGTTGTGAATGTTAGAATACGAGCACACTGAGCCTGATGACCCAATTCAGCACCTGTCCAACCACGGTTAAAAAATGGTTCAAATGGCTCTGAGCACTATGGGACTTATAATCTGAAGTCATCAGTCCCCTAGAACTTAGAACTACTTAAACATAACTAACCTAAGGACATCACACACAACCATGCCCGAGGCAGGATTAGAACCTGCGACCGTAGCGGTCGCGCAGTTCCACACTCAAGCGCCAAGAACCGCTCGGCCACCACGGCCGGCGTCCAATCATGGAGGCGCCAGAACTATTACGTCTGACCTAGGTGCGATGACCAGCGAAAGTAGCCCAAAATATGTAGCATGTTGAGTTACGGTGTTGAAACTAATTAAAAATTTCATATGGCTGCGTAATACTGATAGTTTTTGTCACTACCGGCGATCTAAAAATTCTCAAGTTCCACAGACATTATACAAAATACAAGGAATAATCATCTCTCTCTTCCTAACGTAACTACTTTCGACACTTTTTTCTGTTTTCCGTCTATCCCTTATTGCTCTAAATTCGTAGAGATATGTACCGCCTATGCAACTAATTGAAGACAGTTTGTTTACTCCCAACGCGTTTCGCTTCTTTTATTTAGGAAGCATCAACAGTGGCCTGAAATACATGTTTCCTTTTGTGCATACAATAAACGTATTATGTGGTAGATATAATATGCTGCTGTATTACATTTATCGTATTTTTCTCTCTCTCTTTTTTTCTTTTTTCTTTTTTTTTTAGGTTAGAGCCAACTTTTGTGGCACAAATTCCGTAATGTGAACTTATTGCTAGGTGTTACTTACGATTTCCAGCGCTGTTAAATCATGTGCGTGGTCCTGAAGATATATTCATTTGTTTCTATTCTACAGCTGGACGATTTCTGGCACTGAAATAGTCACAGACATATGGCTCACAATTTTAGACGAACAGTTGGTAACAGGTAGGTTTTCTAAATTAAAATACAGAACGTAGGTACGTTTGAACATTTTATTTCGGTTGTTCCAATATGATACATGTACCTCTGTGAACTTATCATTTCTGAGAACGCATGCTGTTACAGCGTGATTACCTGTAAATACCACATTAATGCAATAAATGCTCAAAATGGTGTCCGTCAACCTCAATATATTTGACAATACGTGTAACGACATTCCTCTCAATAGCGAGTAGTTCGCCTTCCGTATTGTTCGCACATGCATTGAAAATGCGCTGACGCATGTTGTCAGGAGATGTCGGTGGATCACGTTAGCAAATATCCTTCAACTTTCCCCAGAGAAAGAAATCCGGGGACGTCAGATCCGGTGAACGTGCGGGTCATGGTATGGTGCTTCAACTAACAATCCACCTGTCATGAAATATGCTATTCAATACCGCTTCAACCGCACGCGAGCTATGTGCTGGACATCCATCATGTTGGAAGTACATCGCCATTCTGTCATGCAGTGAAACATCTTGTAGTAACATCGGTAAAACATTACGTAGGAAATCAGCATACATTGCACCATTTAGATTGCCATCGATAAAAAGAGGGCCATTTATCCTTCCTCCCATAATGCCGCACCATACATTAACCCGCCAAGGTCGTTGACGTTCCAACTGTCGCAGCCATCGTGGGTTTTCCGTTGCCCTATAGTGCATATTATGCCAGTTTACGTCACCGCTGTTTGTGAATGACGCCTCGTCGCTAAATAGAACGCGTGCGAAAAATCTGTCATCGTCCTGTAATTTCTCTTGTGCCCAGTGGCAGAACTGTACACGACGTTCAAAGTGATCGCCATGCAATTCTTGGTGCATAGAAATATTGTACGGGTGCAATCGATGTTGATGTAGCATTCTCAACACCGACATTTTGGAGATTCCCGTTTCTCGCGCAATTTGTCTGCTACTGATGTGCGGATTAGCCGCGACAGCAGCTAAAACACCTACTTGGGCATCAGCATTTGTTGCAGGTCGTGGTTGACGCTTCACATGTGGCTGAACACTTCCTGTTTCCTTAAATAACGTAACTATCCGGCGAACGGTCCGGACACTTGGATGATGACGTCCAGGATACCGAGCAGCATACATAGCACACGCCCGTTGGGCATTTGATAACAATAGTCATACATCAACACGATGTCGACCTTTTCTGCAATTGTTAAACGGTCCATTTTAACAGGGGTAATGTATCACGAAACAAATACCGTCCGCACTGGCGGAATGTTACGTGATACCTCGTACTTATACGTTTGTGACTATTACAGCGCCGTCTATCACAAAGCGAAAAAACTGGTCCAACTAAAACATTCATATTTCTTTACGTACTACACGAATGTGTAATAAAAAATGAGGGTTTCTATTAAAAAAAAACGCAGTTGATATCCGTTTGGTCTGTGCGAGCGGCGTCTAGCGGGCCAACCATAGCGCCATCTGGTTTCCCCCTTCAAGCTAGACGAGTTTCGTTCTTTGTAGTTTTTTCGTTTGATGCTTATTTCATGAGATATTTGGACCACCCTGTATACACTGAAGAGCCAAAGAAACTGGTACACCTGCCTAATATGTGGTGTCACCGCCAGACACCACACTTGCTAGGTGGTAGCTTTAAATCGGCCGCGGTCCATTAGTACATGTCGGACCCGCGTGTCGCCACTGTTAGTGATCGCAGACCGAGCGCTGCCACACGGCAGGTCTCGAGAGACGGACTAGCACTCGCCCCAGTTGTACGGACGACGTAGCTAGCGATGCACACTGACGAAGCCTCGCTCATTTGCAGAGCAGATAGTTAGAATAGCCTTCAGCTATGTCAATGGCTACGACCTAGCAAGGCGCCATTAGTAGTTTATTGCCTGAATCTACAGAGTCTCAATTGTATGGTCAATAGCGATGTACAACAAGGATGCATTAAAGTTAAGTATTCCAGCAGCTACGTACTTTTCTTTATAGCATTCATTACGTATCCTGTTTCAGACCTCACGCCATCCTTCATGAGCTTATAGCGTGCATTGCGGTCCCCTCAAACCACACTGTGTCGGCACTTCTGTCGACACATCATAATATCGTATAGGACCCGGCGAACACGCAGAAACATAGCAACACGTCGTGGCGTGGGCTCGACTAATGTCTGAAGGAGTGTTGAAGTAGGAGGGAATTGACAGCATGAATCCTGCAGGGCCATCTATAAATCCGTAGGAGTACGAAGGGAAGAGATCTGTTCTGAACAGCACCTTGCAAGACATCCCTGACATGCTCGACAATGTTCATGTCTGGGGAGTCCGGTGGCCAGCGGAAGTTTTTAAACTCAGAATGGTGTTTCTGGAGCTACTCTGTAGCAATTCGGGACATGTGGTGTGTCCCATTCTCCTGCTGGAATTGCCCGAGTCCGTCGGAATGCACAATTGACATGAACGGGTGCAGGTGATCCGAGAGGATATTTGTGTACGTGTTACTTGTCAGAGTTGTATCTAGACGTAACAGGGCTCCTATACCACTCAAACTGCACATGCCCCACACCATTAGGATCCTCCACCAGCTTGAACAGTCCCCTGGTGACATGACATCTAGGGTCCATGGGTTCATGAGGTTGTCTCCATACCCGTACACGCCCATCCGTTCGATACAATCTGAAACGAGACTCGTCCGAACAGGCAGCATGCTTCCAGTCATCAACGGCTCAATGTCGGTGTTGATGGGCCCAGGCAAGGCATTAGGCTTTGTGTCGTGCATTCATCAAGGGTACACGAGTGGTCCTTCGGCTCTGAAAGCCCATATCGATGACGTTTAGTTGAATGGTTCGGGCGCCGACACTTGTTGATGGACTAGCATTGAAATCTGCAGCAATCTGCGGAATGGCTTCACTTCTGTAACGCTGAGCGATTCTCTTCAGTCATCGTTGTTCCCGTTTTTGCAGGATCTTTTTCCGACCACAGCGATGTCGGAGATTTGATGTTTTACCGGATTCCTGATCATCATGGTACACTCGTGAAATGGTCGTATGGTAAAACCCCCACTTCATCGGTACCTCAGAGATGCTGTGTCCCATCGCTCGTGCGCCTACTATAACACCACATACAGACTCACTAAAATTTTGATAACCTGCCATTTTAGCAGCAGTAGCTGATAGAACAACTGCACCAGATACTTGATGTCTTATATTGCAGCGCCGTATTCTGCCTCTTTACATATCCCATTGAATACGCATACCTGTACCAGTTTCTTTGGCGCTTCGGTGTATACGATATTCAGTAATTAACAAGAGCCTTGGCCTGATGCATAGAAATAATACGTTGGTCGAGTACGAAATACAAACACAACAAATTAAGAATGGAAACACAAGACTGACTACATATTATTTTAAACTCTGTTTCATGAGGAATAGCGACGGCGCCCAGACATTTACTGACAGCAGGTGAATACGTCGATCGAGTACGAAATACAAACTCAACAAATTAAGAATGGAAACACAAGACTGACTACATATTATTTGAAACTGTGTTTCGTGAGGAGTAGCGACGGCACCCGGACATTTTCTGACATCGGGTGGATTTCTGCACTGCTGTCGTTGCCCAGACAGCACAGCGTCAGCTACTTCCATCACCAGCACATTCCGACACTCTGTGGCTCATTATAACCGCTTAATCCATTGAAACACATTCTTACTGACGCTAGAAGAAGTACATTCCACCCTTCTAGTTCCGCCTGGTTGCTCAGCAATATTATATGAAAAATCTCTTAACATTATACACATGGATAAAAAAATTTTGTACTGATGGTCAATATAGGCGAACCGTCGCATTCTAATTTCTCTTATCGGGGCTTCACGGTGCTTATGCGAGACATACACTGGTGTCAGTAGTATCATACTGCAGTCGTTCTCAAATGTCTGTTCTAGAAACTGTCTTAATAGTGGTTCGCGAGAAGAGCGTCTTTATCCACTCAAGGATTTTCATTTGCGTTCACGGAGGGTTTTTGTATTATAGCCTGTTGATCGAACCTGCTGGTAACCCGTCCAGCAAAACGCCTGCACATTGCATCAATGTCTGCCTTTAATTCGACCGAGGCAATTTTGTTCATCAGTTTCAGCAACTGTCTGTGAAGAATTATGATGTTTTTTGACGCATCTGGTGTGCTATTTCTTCACACTGGAAAGCATGTTATTCCATTCACACCGCCATCACCCAGTGAAATAGGAGTTCTTTCTGCCATATACATGGTGTCCCAGCTATCTTGTCCACCCAAAATATCTCTGGAACAATAACAGCTATTGGAAAACGACTTTCACCGGTATCAATGTAGGGCTGGGGCCCATGAATGTACATATTTGGAAACATTCTAAACCGAAAGCATACGTGTTTTTTAACATAAACTTATGTTTTTTTATATGGACCTTGTAAGGGGTCCGTAGGCCCTTACTATAAGTTTGCGACAGCACAGGTCGACAGGACAAACAATCGATAGTGTGTGTCGGGTTGCGAGAGCGAGAGCGAGTGTTGAGAGAGTAGTGTGGTACGTGCTGCGGGCCGAGCCGGGTGGAGGTCTGTTGCTGGAATGCAAGACCGTACCGACAAAGGGAGTGGCCATCGCCGTGGTTTAACCCCTTTGTGTTAGAAATATACGGGAAAGTGAAAAAGTATAGTTACTCGTGTGATTCAGTGATATTTTTTGTGCCGATATTTGTAATTACGCGTCTACCGCGCCGGCATCATTTGGATTGCAGTGTTGGATTGCAGTGTTGAAATGTAGTGTTGGATTACAATGATTGAAATTGCGTGTGACGATAATGAATAACGAAAGGACCTGTGCTGAGATTAGCCATTATTAATTCTGTACGACGAAGGCAGTGGCTGTCTCCTTACTTTTGTGTTTTTGTGATGAATATAGGTTGTTGATGAATGAAGCTGTGTTGTTGTTCTTCTTGCCACCAGACATTTTATTATTACAGCATTCGAGAAGGACAAAATGGAATGTAACAACTCCGTAGCAGTCCAATCCGATTGCCAGCCCCATTAGGTACACGGTCACATTAATTAATATCTGTTTTGGGCTGCTATCAGATCTCGATCGAGCGGGATAAGTCAGTAAAATAAACCGGAGTGTTACACCCTTGGCTTACCGTGAAAGGACAAGTGCAATTTTCGGACGAATCGCAAAGAACAATAGGTAATTTTATCTTATTTAACGCGAAGAAAATATTTTCCAATGTTGAATCGGGACAGAGCATAAACTTTATAATCGCGACAAGAAACAGTGCATTTTGAACAATATGAAATAATAGCACCTTACGATTGTGACTAAACTTTTTTCTTGCCATATTAGATGAGAATAATAGTGTCAATAAACTATGTTATAATGTGCAAACGCTCAAATCCGCACGAAAAACTGTGAAAAGTGAACACCAAAGAAAGACACGTGTGAACATTAAAATAGCAAAACGAGCCAAGAATTCGTCACGAAAGATTTAAATAAGTGTTTAGTGGTAATATTTTGACTGAAATTGCTCTTTGAATAGTGAAGATAGGATAGCTTCTTGTGGACCCATAAACTGTTATGTGGACGACAATTCGTGTGGCGACGCAATTGTTGAGTGACGTCACACAGACCCATGTAGCAGTTGTGCCAAAGAGTTTCGATCTGCGAGGTGATTTCACACATCATCCCAACTACCTGTGCAAAGAGTAGTTCAAGCACAGACGCACTACACCGAGCGCCGTCCCGACATCTAGCAGCCGAACTACAAACTACGCCCGCCTGCAGCGCCACGAAGTGGTCGACGGAGAATTACGACGTCCAGCCACAGCGAGCAGAGCGACTTCACGCGGTTCCGGCGGCAGTACAGCGCCACGCCCACTTCAAACGTCAAAACATCGCGACTCGTGGTAACGTCGGTTGGTGAGTGGAGACGACTGGTTGACATAACATTAAATTGCAATGTGCAGTTTTCGCGGTAAATAAACGTTTGTAAACTGAATTGCGTGTTAGGAAAAGTGCCCAATTGCAGTAATTTCCGAAAAGTTTGCGAAAAATACTCTGAAATTGAGCATACTTATTTATGCATACTGCGCTGTCTAAATGATAATTATACAGATATGCTTATTGTTTTGGGGGATTTTATATGTATAGATTTTATGAGTGGTGTGATTTATCTTATTTAAAACATTTTACATAAGCTGTGTATGTGAAAATTGATATTTGTAGTGACTAGGTTTTGAGAGTTGTTATGTTCAATGCTCCTGCATATTGTATCAATTTAGGGATTAATTGAAAACTACTTCAGGCGCTGTTTGATTAGTTTCATGGTAATTAGGAGTGTTTTGGGTTACTAGAGGTTATTCTATATTACTTACCTGTGCATTAAAAATAAACAAACATGTCTACTGAAGATAAGCAGGTTTGTGAGGCAGTAGTTGAAACGAAAGGGATAGGACAGGAAGACAGAGATGATTCAGGAATCAGTGATTATGGATTGTCATTAGATAGCCCATTAGCACACTCAACTAGTTATCCCGAGACATTGGGGCAAACAACGAGAGATAAGCCAGTTTCCGAGGGTGCAGATATACGGTCGATGTTGGCAGCCTTGCTAAAAGAGAACAACACATCACTAAAGAAATATTTTCAAGAAAGGAGAGAAATAGTCCACAAATCAATACAGGAAAGTTTACGAGAATTCAGAGAATCATTAAAGAAAAATTTACAAGAAACTATAGCACAAGAGATCAAAACATCGCAAATGAAGATGGAATGTATTCTGAAGAAGGAAATGCAGGAGTTACCAGAACGACTGAAGATGAACATTGACGAGGGAGAGAGGAAGCTACAGAAGAGCGGAGACCAGGTCCGGGGAGACGTGGAGAAGATGGAAGGAAAGTTAACAAAAAAGATGGAAGACGATATTGCAGAAACGAAAGCCGAATTGGGAGAAAGGATCACCGAAGTGGAAACAAATTGCTATCATGGAATTGCCGAGGTGACACAGGTGCGGAAACAATGCAACGATGCGGTTAAGGGGATAGGAGATAGGCAAAACCAATTGGCTGTCAATCTGAGAAATGCTATAGCCATGCGACGAGAAGAGGATAATCAGAGGGTTGCAATGGAAGGCGAGGCCTTCATTTGGGGAATCAAGAAGAAGAAAGGGACTAAGGTTCATGCAAAATCAAAGAAAACAAACTCGGAAATACATAAATTTAACCACGTTTATAAGGGACCGTACAGGATTATAAAAGTTGGTCATCCTAACACTGTGGAGTTGGAGTATGCACGGACAAAGAGAGTGCATGGTAAGGAACATGTGGAAAACATAAAAAGGTACTACTCACACGAGATCAGGGATAACCCAGATGAGGAAGAGGTATGAATTGAAGAAAGTTAGGTGTAGGGAGCTAGCAACTCTTTTGCTGGTATACCAAGTGGCGACTGGTACACTCCCAGCTGGGTGAGACTTTATTTCTAATTTCAAGTGTCACTCCTCTACCATCTTTCTCTATCCTTAGGTTAAGAAAGTTAGTGAGTAGTAGTTAGGATTGGTAGTGGTCATCCAAGTAATTCAGTCAGGAACCATGTAGTAAATTTATAGTTGACTTAAAATAAGGATAAGTAGTTACTGTTGATGTAGTGTGTGAGGTGTCAAAGAATCAATAAGTTGAAAGCTCAGTTTAGTGTGAGTACATTACAAAGTGAATAGTGCCAGAAGTAATAAAATGAGAACCAGATAAAAAAGCTAATGTATACAAAATGTCGTGGGAAGCTAATTGGTCAAACAAGATTTTGTGTAATCTTATAGAGTTGTTTTATGAGACATGAAAAGATCAACTGTGGTAAGAAAATTGAAGTAGTGTATCAGCTTGTAAGTAGATGAACATATAAAGAAACAAATACATGAGGAGATAGTTGTTCGAATAAATGATGTGAAATAATGATGAACAGAGAGGCTAAGGAGCCGGAAGTAGTATTTTTATGTGGTTATTGCAGCAAATATGGAGGGTTGATGTAGGTTGAAGAGATATATATCAGTAGAAGTTGCTATTAAGTTGAGGGAGTTATGTGTAATGATGTATATTGAGTATGAGATGTTTGAAGTATTGAAGTATATGGAGGATTGATGTAGGTTGAAGATATATATTTATTTGCAGTTGAAGGTGGTGTTAAGTTATGTGTAATGAAGAGCATGGAGTATGAGATGTTTGAAATATTGAAGTATGTCATTTAGCACATGAGCAACATCTGTTTGCAAGTTATTTGTAGGTATACATGTTTATCTGAAGTATGCTGATAAAACAAAGTGTAACTAATGAATAATTAGTAATTCATGTATCCAATTAGCTATCAGAGTCAATTATGGTTATACGTAGGTCAAGCTTTAGAAGCAGAATTCTGGCACTGAGTAATGAATGACAAATATCCATATAGTAGATTTGAATTAATGTGAATATAACAGGAAATATTGTACCTCTCATCTAAGCTTTCTTGATAACAATTCACATATGGCAGTAATTTGGCAAAATGAAATGATCAGTAGTTTAAAATTTTTCATTGGGTGACCACATTAGTTGTAGTGTTGCAAATAATTATGTAAGACATGCTTAGCGGTACAATGTAGCATTTAAATTTATGGAATCTGTAATGAACAAGTTGTGAATTTCTTCCTTAACTTTTATGTGTGTTGGCCTAGTGAGTTATAAATTAGAGTGATAGTAGTATGGACGGCACGAACCCCGCTGAAAGGACGGCATACCAAAGGGGCAGCTGGCATTCAACAAGCAGGAGAGCTTCTGTAAAGTTTGGAAGGTAAGAGACGAGGTACTAGCAGAAGTAAAGCTGTGAGTACCGGGCGTGAGTCGTGCTTCGGTAGCTCAGTGTTAGAGCACCTGCCCGCGAAAGGCAAAGGTCCCGAGTTCGAGTCTCGGTCGGGCACACAGTTTTAATCTGCCAGGAAGTTTCATATCAGCGCACACTCCGCTGCAGAGTGAAAATCTCATTCTAGTTTCTTTTCTTGTCTTTGCTATAGCAAGTTATAACAGATATGTAGTTAATGACTCGTACAAATCTTTGAAAGTGAAAAGTTTTTGGAAATTTTTGGTAAGATAAGTTATAAAAAATATTTACCATGCTATGTTAAGTAAGTGGGATTGATGTTGTGTGTTATTTGGACAATGCCATATTTTTGAGATGAAATAACTTTTTGTAGAAAATTATTGTAGAGGCAGCCCACTAACGGAGTCAAGGATTTTCTTGGTGATTGTAATTTCATTACTTATTTGCACTGTGTGTTTTGTTCATATGTAGTGATGTCTAATTCCCTAGCCGATTCTTTTACGCCTGTGGCTTCAAATAAGTTTTCGAGGACGGGGATGTAAGGGGTCCGTAGGCCCTTACTATAAGTTTGCGACGGCACAGGTCGACAGGACAAACAATCGATAGTGTGTGTCGGGTTGCGAGAGCGAGAGCGAGTGTTGAGAGAGTAGTGTGGTACGCGCTGCGGGCCGAGCCGGGTGGAGGTCTGTTGCTGGAATGCAAGACCGTACCGACAAAGGGAGTGGCCATCGGCGTGGTTTAACCCCTTCGTGTTAGAAATATACGGGAAAGTGAAAAAGTATAGTTACTCGTGTGATTCAGTGATATTTTTTGTGCCGATATTTGTAATTACGCATCTACCGCGCCGGCATCATTTGGATTGCAGTGTTGGATTGCAGTGTTGAATTGTAGTGTTGGATTACAATGATTGAAATTGCATGTGACGATAATGAATAACGAAAGGACCTGTGCTGAGATTAGCCATTATTAATTCTGTACGACGAAGGCAGTGGCTGTCTCCTTACTTTTGTGTTTTTGTGATGAATATAGGTTGTTGATTAATGAAGCTGTGTTGTTATTCTTCTTGCCAACAGACATTCTATTGTTACAGCATTCGAGAAGGACAAAATGGAATGTAACAACTCCGTAGCAGTCCAATCCGATTGCCAGCCCCATTAGGTACACGGTCACATTAATTAATATCTGTTTTGGGCTGCTATCAGATCTCGATCGAGCGGGATAAGTCAGTAAAATAAACCGGAGTGTTACAACCTCCTATATTTTTTCTTCAGCAATCCATAGCTTGACAAAGCACATACACAATGGCGTTGATTGCATCGCAATATTCC
Organism: Schistocerca serialis cubense; assembly: GCF_023864345.2. NCBI lineage: Eukaryota > Metazoa > Arthropoda > Insecta > Orthoptera > Acrididae > Schistocerca > Schistocerca serialis. The sequence goes on along the minus strand of NC_064647.1, from coordinate 183,308,908 downwards.
CATTACATCCCGAGATATTAAGACGCGAAGTTGACTCTTGAAACACCCGACATGCGCTGCTAGCGCAAGCCCTGAATGTACATTCATGGGCCCCAGCCCTACATTGATACCGGTGAAAGTCGTTTTCCAATAGCTGTTATTGTTCCAGAGATATTTTGAGTGGACAAGATAGCTGGAACACCCTGTATACTTGCTTCACACAGTCAAAGAGAAAGACCAGACGTGATGAAAGCTCAAAAAGTTGTAAGACTCCTTCACACAGTGAAAGTAAAATTCTGTTCTACTAAAGTTTCAAATATTTACCGAAAATTGTGAAAAAATGTAATTTGAAACAAAAATCGGCACTCGATTTTGCCATTTTGCTATCGATATATCGTTATCGGTGGAAAATATGTAGCAGATATCCAGGGTGGAGAAAAATTGTGTCACGAAATTTTAACCCTGGATAGCTGATGCCAGTAGGAATGAAAATTACTAATGTTGTGTACAGCGACAACGCAGCATTTTTAAACTACGGAAACTTGGCGCCACGCGTTCTGATTGGCCGTGGGATTGCCCTGTTACCGTTCGTCGGTTGATGGGCAGCGTCATGGTTGTCGGTTCACACATACCACAGTCTCTCGCCCCGTTACTGTTCCAACGAATAGGTCTTGCTGTTTGTCTCCACCTCAGAGGCATTCACGCGTAAGCTTCGCTTCGGAGCACGCACACGTCACCTGCCATTTAGTCATGGAGTATACGTGGTGGCACAGTATTCTTTTGAAGAAGAAGGAGATATGGCTTTTGATTACAGAATAGCCGACGGTAATGCGCATGGAGGACCGGTACCCAGCAAGACGGCACCCACACCCGCAAACTTTTACAGTCGTTCACCGGCGACTTGGCGAAACAGACTCGTTAGCGAGATATCATGGTGATGCTGGAAGACCTCGAACACGACGGGATGCTGCATTTGAAGAGACTGTTCTGGAGCGCTTCGAGGAAGCCCCTAAGACAATTATTCGAGCGGTTGGACACGACATGGGGCTCACTCATCAGTTAGTATGGAAGGTTTTGAGGGATGACGGCCAGCATCCATTTAGTTTCCATCCTGTCCAAGACATAAATCCTGTGGCGGACTATAAGCACAGGCTAGGGTTTTGCCGCTGGTTTCTGCAACGTGTTGCACGAGATTCAGACTTCCTCATCATTGTATTGTTTACCGACGATTGTACATTCCATCGGGATGGCCTTTACAACACTCGAAACGTTCATTACTGGGCAAGGGGAAATCCTGACGTCACGTACGTCCACGGACACCAGGAACGATGTTCGCTCAACATTTGGGCAGGCATTACGGGTGACCATCTGATTGGGCGGTCCGTCTTCCTCCTCGACTTATCAGGGCAAATTACCTTCACCTTTTTTCAAGAAACTCTACCTCGCCTGCTGCAAGATTTTCCGCTGGACGTATGGCTACGCATGTGGTTGCAGCATGATGGGATGCCGGCACATAACAGCTGTATATTTAAATGAACCCTCTACGGCCGAGTTATTGGCAGAGGCGCTCGTAAGACATAGTCGCCACGATCACGAGACTTCACGCCACTGGACCTTTTTCCTGTGGGGATTCTTCAAGGTTCTCGTGCATCCACCCGGACGCGAACCACCTAGAAACGGAGAGGAATTAACTGATCGCATTCAACATTCCGCCAATCACATCAGGACAATGCCAGGAATCTTTGAAAGAGTTCGGCAAAACACCATTCGACGTTACCAAGCTTATGGCGCGTCAGAGGGTCGCCAGTTCGAGCACCTGCTTTAAGTAAACAATGTCCCAGCTACAAAAAAGGCCCATTTCAGGGCCGACACAATTTGTAAAAGACTTTCTGTACACGAACTAACAGCTGTTGACGGGTTTGATCCCGGTACGTATTATGGTGGAACTACAATGTGATGTGTCGGGACCCCATTTGATTGGGCGGTCCATCTTCCTCCTCGACTTATCGGGGCAAATTACCTTCACCTTTTTTCAAGAAACTCTACCCCGCCTGCTGCTGAGTGGAATGCTTGCGCGCTATCACTGAGCGTGCAAAAAATTCGCGGTCATGCGTTGTCCAGAGCATCCGGCAACAGGGAAATCCCGCGGCAATCGGATCTCGTGGCGCCAAGATTCCGAAGTTTAAAAATTGTGCGTTGTAGACCTACACAACGTTAGTAATTTTGATCCTTACTGGCATCACCTATCCAGGGTTAAGATTTTTCTCCACCCTGTATACCGATATTTTTTGGAGAAATACAGGTATAACAGGTTATGTGTAATTTATCGGCAGCCCCAGTTACAAGCCCAGCCTGGGAGGAGGCACTCAGGTGTCCACCCGGCAAGCAGAAGGTAGCAGCTTGCAGCTAATCGGCTGGACGCTTCACCAGCGGATGGCCCAATAGGTCCCATCTTCTGTCGGCCACGGCTGTGGCCAGTCGGCAGCGGCATCGTGGAGCTGTGAAATGCAGCCACAGCCGACAGGCTGCAGTCACGTAGTTGAAGTCTTAAAAGAGGCAGCAAGCAGCACATCACGGTTTGACACCAGAGTTAACCTGTAACTAGAGAAACTGTCATTCTGTCGGGATAAGTGCTGCAGATGGCCGGCAGGTGTGGCTGAGCGGTTCTAGGCACTACAGTCTGGAACCGTGCGACCGCTTCGGTCGCAGGTTCGAATCCTGCCTTTGGCATGGATGTGTGTGATGTTCTTAGGTTAGTTAGGTTCAAGTAGCTCTAAGTTCTAGGGGACTGATGACCTCAGAAGTTAAGTCCCATAGTGCTCAGAGCCATTTGAACCATTTGCTGCAGATGGAATGATCAGACCCTGAGGACGAAATGTCTGTAACAGGTGTATTTAATGCGAGACTTCACGTCGTTGTGGCAGACAAGGCGGCCATTTGCCCTCGTTTGAAGGTAGATACCGACGAAATTTCGATACGGTCTCAAAAAAATTGCAGCAGGCTGAAAAATTGTTTCATAACATATCCTAGCATGCTGAATTCAGTGGGTAAGTCCTATTTGCTAAATAATTTTTTTTTCGTACTTTTTTATTTTTGAGTTTTGAAAAAAATAATATTTTTTTTTTCAAATCCTTACGTGGAGTTGTTCGTTGTATTCCAAAAAAAGTCTGAGCGAAAAATGTTTAAAATTGACAGAGAAGTAACATTTTCTTTATTGCAACGATCTTGATTTTTAAAAAAAATTTGAAGTATAGTTAGTTTTCTGTCAGTGGGTATATACTGTGGAGAAATGTAACTGAAACATTAATTTTGTATGAATATGTCTGTATATGTGCACAATCTGTACGAACATCAGTAATCGTGTATGTATGTGTGCCTAATCTACATGTACATCCTAAATAAACGTAAATAAATACACACATCAAGAAAAGTCTTGCATCATTCCGGTCCCCAGAACTCCTGAAGATAGACATTGACTGTGGATATTGTATCACAGACACAGTCGCTTTGGGAGGACGACGGTTCAATCCCGCGTCCGGCCATCCTGATTTAGGTTTTCCGTGATTTCCCTAAATCGCTCCAGGCAAATGCCGGAAGGGTTCCTTTGTAAGGGCACGGCCGACTTCCTTCCCCAGCCTTCCCTAATCCGATGAGACCGATGACCTCGCTGTCTGGTCTCCTTCCCCAAACAACCCAACCCAACACAGTCCCTTTGGCTGTTCAGGGATGTCCCTAAAGATGTAAACAGGTATGCATGAGCAGCGCCTATTCGACGGAGGGGGTCCGACAGCCGATCAGCTCCAGTCATTCCACCAGGAAGTAGGTAAACGGCTAGCGACCGCATTGTTTGTTGCGCCAGGAAGGGCTCTCAACAAGGAAAGTGGCCAGGCGTCTCGGAGTGAATCAAAACGATGTTGTTTGGACATGGAGGAGATACAGAGAGATAGGAACTGTCGATGACATGCCTCGCTCAGGCCGCCCAACGGCTACTGCTGCAGTGGATGACCGCTGCGTACGGATTTTGACTCGGAGGAATCCTGACAGCAACGCCACCATGTTGAGTAATGCTTTTCTTGCAGCCACAGGACGTCGTGTGACGACCCAAACTGTGCTCAATAGGCTGCATGATGCGCAACTTCGCTCCTGATGTCCATGGCGAGGTCCATTTTGCAACCACGACACTATGCAGCGCGGTACAGATGGGGTCAACAACATGCTGAATGGACCGCTCAGGATTGGCTCGCGTTCTCTTCAACGATGAGTTTCGCATATGCTTTCAACCAATCATCGGAGACGTGTTTGGAGACAACCCGGTCAGGCCTTAGACACACTGTCCAGCGATTGCAGCAAGATGGAGGTTCCCTGATGTTTTGGGGTGGCATTATGTGGGGCCGACGTACGCCGCTGGTGGTCATGGAAGGCGCCGTAACGGCTGTACGATATGTGAATACCATTCTCCGGCCGATAATGCAACCATATCGGCAGCATATTGACGAGGCATTTATCTTTATGGACAACGTTTCGCGCCCCATCGTGCACATCTTGTGAATAACTTCCTCCAGGATAACGAGAGCGCGCTACTAAAGTGGCCAGCATGTTCTCCAGACATGAACCCTATCAAACATGCCTGGGATAGACTGAAAAGGGCTGTTTATGGGCGACGTGACCCACCAGGCTAGGGCGAGCAGTGAACACGGTCCAGGTAGCTTCATAACTTCATTCATGCCACGGTACACAAATACACTCTAGCAGTCAACGCCTCTGGAGTCCATCAACTCTAAAGTGACGGTGAAGCCCATCGATTGAAGACAGCACGACGCTTGGCAGTCACAAAAGATCCATTTCTATTCCGCGTGGCCAGCTATACCCGCAGCCAACGACCCAGCCCTTGCGAACGCAACGGAGATATATTATGTAAACTGAAAATAAATAATACAATTTTCAAACGTATCAAACTGAGATTTTTCATTTTTGGAACTAATTATGCCAGGTTTCAACAGAGTAGTGTTAGGCACATAGACCACATTTTGACATTAAACTGAGCTTTTTCATTTTTGGCACTGAACATGGATTTCATTTTCAGCCCACAAATAACCTCGTAAATTACACATGGCAGGATTTATACTAATTTTGTATACAGTTTACTTTCGTATCAGCTATATTTGGTGTATCTATTATCAATAAACGATACACATAAAGTAGTTAAATAAAACAATCTATTTTCGACCTATTTTTGTATCTGTATCGATATTTCTGTGTCAGCTTGTAGTGTTGCTTATGTAGAGTGTTGTATCTACACTCCTGGAAATTGAAATAAGAACACCGTGAATTCATTGTCCCAGGAAGGGGAAACTTTATTGACACATTCCTGGGGTCAGATACATCACATGATCACACTGACAGAACCACAGGCACATAGACACAGGCAACAGAGCATGCACAATGTCGGCACTAGTACAGTGTATATCCACCTTTCGCAGCAATGCAGGCTGCTATTCTCCCATGGAGACGATCGTAGAGATGCTGGATGTAGTCCTGTGGAACGGCTTGCCATGCCATTTCCACCTGGCGCCTCAGTTGGACCAGCGTTCGTGCTGGACGTGCAGACCGCGTGAGACGACGCTTCATCCAGTCCCTAACATGCTCAATGGGGGACAGATCCGGAGATCTTGCTGGCCAGGGTAGTTGACTTACACCTTCTAGAGCACGTTGGGTGGCACGGGATACATGCGGACGTGCATTGTCCTGTTGGAACAGCAAGTTCCCTTGCCGGTCTAGGAATGGTAGAACGATGGGTTCGATGACGGTTTGGATGTACCGTGCACTATTCAGTGTCCCCTCGACGATCACCAGTGGTGTACGGCTAGTGTGGGAGATCGCTCCCCACACCATGATGCCGGGTGTTGGCCCTGTGTGCCTCGGTCGTATGCAGTCCTGATTGTGGCGCTCACCTGCACGGCGCCAAACACGCATACGACCATCATTGGCACCAAGGCAGAAGCGACTCTCATCGCTGAAGACGACACGTCTCCATTCGTCCCTCCATTCACGCCTGTCGCGACACCACTGGAGGCGGGCTGCACGGTGTTGGGGTGTGAGCGGAAGACGGCCTAACGGTGTGCGGGACCGTAGCCCAGTTTCATGGAGACGGTTGCGAATGGTCCTCGCCGATACCCCAGGAGCAACAGTGTCCCTAATTTGCTGGGAAGTGGCGGTGCGGTCCCCTACGGCACTGCGTAGGATCCTACGGTCTTGGCGTGCATCCGTGCGTCGCTGCGGTCCGGTCCCAGGTCGACGGGCACGTGCACCTTCCGCCGACCACTGGCGACAACATCGATGTACTGTGGAGACCTCACGCCCCACGTGTTGAGCAATTCGGCGGTACGTCCACCCGGCCTCCCGCATGCCCACTATACGCCCTCGCTCAAAGTCCGTCAACTGCACATACGGTTCACGTCCACGCTGTCGCGGCATGCTACCAGTGTTAAAGACTGCGATGGAGCTCCGTATGCCACGGCAAACTGGCTGACACTGACGGCGGCGGTGCACAAATGCTGCGCAGCTAGCGCCATTCGACGGCCAACACCGCGGTTCCTGGTGTGTCCGCTGTGCCGTGCGTGTGATCATTGCTTGTACAGCCCTCTCGCAGTGTCCGGAGCAAGTATGGTGGGTCTGACACACCGGTGTCAATGTGTTCTTTTTTCCATTTCCAGGAGTGTATCATGTTCATCAGCGGTTTAATTTCGAAGCAAAACCACTGTGCAGTTCACCACTTTGCACAGTAACAAATTTTGTGAAAGGTGAAAGACTTGAAAAGCGAGTATTAAAATCCCTGGACGACAGAGTATCTTACCCAAGACTTTCGGAATAATAGTCTTGAAAAAAGGTTTTGAAGAGTTCCCTTCCATCCCTATAGCTCCGCATTAGACTTCCCACAAAAAAAAAAAAAAAAAAAAAATGAAAAGCTTCAATAAGCTCAATCTTCTTGCTTGTGATGATATTTTACTGCCGGAACTTAACCTGCAGCGTCTACCAGACTGCTTGAGTGCTTACGTAACTCTTCCAAAAACCAAAATCTCATCATTGTATGAGACGAGGTTCTTCTCGATGAAAAACAAATAACTTTTTCATGTAAGAAAAAAACGTTTTTCGTGGAAAGAAAAACAAACAAATTTCATCTTCGAAAACTAATTTACTTAACGTAAACCTCTGTGTTAAAAAATTTGAGCAACTTACTCTTCAGAGAAAAATCATTGGCAACTCTTCTCCATCGCGCCACAGAATCACACATCAGCGCAAATTCGGCTTTCACCTCCCATGAACCTTATTACAGCGTCTTCTACATCTACTTTCACACTCTGCAGATCACTGTGAAGAGCGTGGAAGAGGGTACTTCCCAGTGTAACAGTCGTTAGGGCATTTTGAATATGCTAGATACAGACTAACTACAATAAGTACAACAAAAAACGAGCCAAACTTGTAAATTTCACTTTCTTTGTTTACTAGACGACTAGTTTCGTGCCGAGACCTATTTTAAAATCCTCGTAACAGATCGTCAAAATGTCTGTAACGATGATTTGAAAACGGGTCCTCGCCCGAAACTAGCCATCGAGTAAACAAAGAAAGTGAAATTTACAACTTTGGCTCGTTTTTTGTTGTACTGATTAATAGAAGTTGCTGATCTGTAATTATTCCAGCATGCTGAAAGTTCGTTCAAATGGCTCTGAGCACTATGCGACTTAACTTCTAAGGTCATCAGTCGCCTAGAACTTAGAACTCATTAAACCTATCTAACCTAAGGACATCACACACATCCATGCCCAAGGCAGGATTCGAACCTGCGACCGCAGCGATCACGCGGTTCCAGACTGAAGCGCCTTTAACCGCACGGCCACACCGGCCGGCCTGAAAGTTCGTAGCTGCATTAAGTTACTATTCTTGATTACAGCTGCTTCGGCTTTGTCGCTGTTCCCAAGTAACCTTCGATTACAACACAGGTGAGGCTATCTACATATGTGGTGGTTGTCCATGCGAATAATTATACATTGTAATTGCCTCTAGTTTGATTTGACGCCCATATTGCATCTATACTAAATTGCCACTGTCTAATTCGTAGTGATTACGTGACATATAGTAATTATAAACGTATGGAATACGTTTCGAGACTTGACGGTTCGTTTACTATGAAGAAAGGTTTGACATTTACTTGACAGTTAGTTTACTAAGATGCTCTGTGTTTACGAAGGACAAATGGTTAAGCAAGAATATTGTTATAGTTCATTGACTGAATTTTACTGTGAATTGTATCTCTGATCTGAGTTACGTGTTGTTTGCAAACATTATTTCTTTGGTCTGAGTTGGTGTTACCTATAAACAAGCAGTCGTCTTTCTACTACCTCGCTGTGGATATCTGATTCCACAGAATGGAATTTCGGCGTGACAGCAGGTTCTTGTCATCTGCATAGGCCGCCAAGTCGTATTTAGGCAAAAAGATTTCCACGCGTCTGTTCGAAGTAAAGAACACGTTACTCGTTTCTGGTTTTGAATTTTATACCAATACGTGATGTAATCGACTGACGGTGAAGCAGAATCGAAAAGGATGTTCATTTTGAGTTGTCGTGAAATTTCGTAGTAACCATGTTCTAATTAGGCAAGAAACGAAATACCATCATCTTTGGCCGGCACGCTCAGACAGCTGCAGTTCGATATACAGATAGTATAGAGATCGCTGCAAACAACACTTACTCAGACCAAAAATATAATTCATACCAGAATCCAGTTAGTTAAATATAACATTATTCTTGTTTAACGAGTTGCACTTCATGATATTAGAGCACCTTAGTAAAACTAAACTAAACTCCTCCCGAACAGGCCATGAAGGCCCAACGGTACCGACTGGCCGCCGTGTCATCCTCAGCCCATAGGCGTCACTGGATGCGCATATGGAGGGGCATGTGCTCAGCACACCGCTCTCCCGGCCGTATGTCAGTTTCCGAGACCGGAGCCACTACTTCACAATCAGGCAGCTCCCCAGTTTACCTCACAAGGGCTGAGTGCACCCCGCTTGTCAACAGCGCTCGGCAGACCGGATGGTCACTCATCCACGTGCTAGCCCAGCTCGACAGCGCTTAACTTCGGTTATCTGACGGGAACCTGTGTTACCACTGCGGCAAGGCCGTTGGCATCTTAGTAAAGGAACTGTCAAATAAATGTCAAATCGTACTTTATAGTCAATGAACTGTGAAATACATAAAAAATGGGTTTTAGTACTATGGGACTTAACATCTGAGGTTATCAGCCCCCTAGAACTTAGAACTACTTAAACCTAACTAACCTAAGGACACCACACGCATCCATGCCCAAGGCTGGATTCGAACCTGCGGCCGTAGCGGTCGCGTTGTTACAGACTGAAGCGCCTAGAACCGCTCGGCCAAACTGGCCGCCGTCAAATACTTGTCGAAATACATTTCATACATTTATAATTGCTGTATGCCATGTAATGACTATGAAATAGACAGTGGCAGTTTACTATAAATGCAATACGGACATCAAATCAAAGTAGCCATAAGTATGAGTGTAAATTAAAAAAAGAGCACTCCGTCTTCAGGCCACGAGTGGCCTACCGGGACCATCCGACCGCCGTGTCATCCCTGGTGGTGGATGCGGGTAGGAGGGGAGTGGGGTCACGCACACCAGTCTCCCAGTCGTGATGATGGTATTCTTGACCGAAGCCGCTACTATTCGGTCGAGTAGCTCCTCAATTGGCAACACGAGGCTGAGTGAACCCCGAAAAATGGCAACAGCGCATGGCGGCCTGGATGGTCACCCATCCAAGCGCCGAGCACGCCCGACAGCGCTTAACTTCGGTGATCTCACGGGAACTGCGGCAAGACCGTTGTCATGAGTGTAAATTACGGTCTATAATTTATTCACATGGACAACCACCACTCATGTAGACAGTTTCACCTATGTAGTCGTAAATTACTTGAATTATTACGACATCTTCCCCTTCCATTCGCGAATGGAACGCAGGAGACTAATTGCTTAAACGCCTGTGCGCACGCTGTAGTTAGTCTAATCCGATCTTCAAGATACATACAGGAGCGAAACATAGGGGGTTGTGGTATATCCCAAGACTCATCACTTGAAGTGAGCCGGCCATTGGAGCCGAGCGGTTCTAGGCGCTTCAGTCCAGAACCGCGCTGCTGCGACGGTCGCAGGTTCGAATCCCGCCTCGGGCATGGGTGTGTGTGGTGTCCTTAGGTTAGTTAGATTTAAGTAGTTCTAAGTTCTAGGGGACTGATGACCTTAGATGTTAAGTCCCGTAGTGCTTAGAGCCATTTTGAACTTGAAGCGAAGAAATTAATAACAAACTCCACTGAAGTGTTACGAATGGTATCGACTTTTATTTGCACAACAGCAACAAATAAAGAGTGATTTGGTCTTGCAACTCACTGGTGATAACAGCGTAGAAAACAACGAAGATTTTCACAAGAGTGGAATGAGAGTGTAGACTGTGGAAGAGTGGTAGGGTTTGTTTGTACTGTCAGGGTCGCCAGCCGCCATAGCTGGACTGCTGTGTCACGACCTCTTGAGCTTGCCGCCCTCCTGGAACAGCGCCGAGAGGACCTTCCTGAGGAGGAGGTACAGAGCTGAGGACGCGGCAGCGGCGGCCAGCAGGAGGAAGGCGATTACGTCGAGCAGCCAGCGCTGGAACCAGTGGAGGTCCAGCGAGGCGCAGCGCAGGTGTGGCGCCCCCTGGTGCCTCAGGGCGTACTCCGTCCACCAGACGGCCGTCTCCAGGGCTGTCTGCGGCCGGTCCCGGTAGATGGCCGACAGCTGCTTCATGCGCTGCTCGTAGCTGCAAACACAAACAGGTTTTGATTAACAATCGAATTTTTGGCAGTAGTGGTTATAAAACATAGAATGAGACTAGGCTGCAGACCCAGGCTGTCACGTTACAGCTCACTTGCTGGTATTGAAATGTTATTTTGCTTCCTTTTTAGGGTTCGTACCACAGTCGAGGAAAACTGAACTCTTATCGGATCGTACAACTTTGAACATGGCTGACGTTTGCAGCAACCGTATACACAAATTTGAAAAATATGTAAAAAACTGCCAACCGGTTGCATAGGTTTTCTATGTAACTTGACCAGGTTTCGTCACCTCTAAGGGCGACTTCATCAGATGGTAAGGTAATTATATGAAGAACATATCGTCAAAGATGTACAGTGATTTAAGAGCTGAGTTGCTCAATCACTGTACATCTTTGACGATATGTTCTTCATGTAATTACCTTACCTTCTGATGAAGTCGCCCTTAGAGGTGACGAAACCCGGTCAAAGTATATAGAAAACCTATCCAACCGGTTGGCAGATTTTTACATATTTTTCAAATCTTATCTGATCACTTTGTTGACTGTCACCATGCTCTGGTATGGAAATATGGGATGGACTTCCGCTCCTCCCTCGTTTCATCACTCCCTAAAAATCCAGGATGCCACGCACCACCTCTAGCCTTTCGGATCCATTTACCTTTCCCCACCGGTATCCTCTACTAACTTATAAAATTCCCTCGCTACCCTCCCCCCTCCCGTTCTTCCCTGTTGATCACCTGTAAACTCGACACTTCACACCCCTGGTTTTTCCCCTACTCACTGATCTTGTTACTCTGCCGTGCCTCAACCACCACATTTCGCAAACACTTCAGCTCCATACCTCCACGTCCTCTCACAACGAAACTAATTGCCTTCCCTTACCCGATAATTAAATCCGTCGTGATATATACACGTCCCACCAGATCAAGAAGATGTCTACCACCCTCCCCTTCTCAGAGCTTCCCTCCACTCCACTCCCCTCCATCCACTTCCTAAGTCGTGGTTCGGAACCGTATCCTTTTTCATTCTACTCCAATCCCTCCTCCAAACATCCGTCCACACAAACACCCTCCTACGCACTACCTTAACAGTTAAAATCGCTCAAAAAAGGAAAGGCCGCTGGACCTGATGGGATATCAGTTCGATTTTACACAGAGTACGCGAAGGAACTTGCTCCCTTCTTGCAGCGGTGCACCGTAGGTCTCTAGAAGAGCGTAGCGTTCCAAAAGATTGGCACGTTTTCAAGAAGGGACGTCGAACAGATGTGCAGGACTATAGATCTATATCTTAATGTCGGTCAGTTGTAGAATTTTTGTTCGAGTATAACCTCCTGAGGCCCAAAAAGGTTTTTCTTTAATTTCATTTAGAATAACTTTTTTTTGCTATTTTACTTTTTTCAGAATGGCTGTACAGTATACTGAACTTCGGGTCTCAAGGATTGCTTTTGTGCGTAGTCCAGTATACTGCACCGTGGGCCTCAGGAGGATAATGACTTTTCAGGACTAGAAATCTACTCTGTAGGAATCAGTATGGGTTTCGAAAAAGACGATCGTGTGAAACCCAGCTCGCGCTATTCGTCCACGAGACTCAGAGGGCCATAGACACGGGTTCCCAGGTAGATGCCGTGTTTCTTGACTTCCGCAAGGCGTTTCATACAGTTCCGCACAGTCGTTTAACGAACAAAGTAAGAGCATATGGACTATCAGACCAATTGTGTGATTGGATTCAAGACTTCCTATATAACGCAGCATGTCATTCTCAATGGAGAGAAGTCTTCTGAAGTAAGAGTGATTTCAGGTATGCCGCAGGGGAGTGTCGTAGGACCGTTGCTAATTCACAATATATATAAATGACCTTGTGGATAGCATCGGAAGTTCACTGAGGCTTTTTGCGGATTATGCTGTGGTATATCGAGAGGTTGTAACAATGGAAAATTGTACTGAAATGCAGGAGGATCTGCAACGTATTGACGCTTGGTGCAGCGAATTGCAATTGAATCTCAATGTAGACAAATGTAATGTGCTGCGAATACATAGAAAGAAAGATCATTTATCATTTAGCTACAATATAGCAGGTCAGCAACTGAAAGCAGTTAATTCCATAAATTATCTGGGAGTACGCATTAGGAGTGATTTAAAATGGAATGACCATATAAAATTAATCGTGGGTAAAGCAGATGCCAGACTGAGATTCGTTGGAAGAATCCTAAGGAAATGCAGTCCGAAAACAAAGGAAGTAGGTTACAGTACACTTGTTCGCCCACTGCTTGAATACTGCTCACCAGTGTGAGATCTGTACCAGATAGGGTTGATAGAAGAGATAGAAAAGATCCAACGGAGAGCAGCGCACTTCATTACAGGATCATTTAGTAATCGCGAAAGCGTTACGGAGATGATAGATAAACTCCAGTGGAAGACTCTGCAAGAGTAGCTCGGTAGGGGCATTTTTTGAAGTTTCGAGAACATACCTTCACCGAGGAGTCAGCAGTATATTGCTCCCTCCTACGTATCTCTCGCGAAGAGACCATGAGGATAAAATCAGAGAGATTAGAGCCCACACAGAGGCATACCGACAATCTTTCTTTCCACGAACAAGACGAGACTGGAATATAAGGGAGAACCGATAGAGGTACTCAAGGTACCCTCCGCCACACACCGTCAGATGGCTTGCGGAGTATGGATGTATTTCAACCGTCTATCTATTTTAATCAAACAGCACATCGGTCTTTTACGTTTCACCTTATGGAACTATCTATTTTTATACATTTGTATGCAACATTCATTTTCGCTTCATCTTTGTCTATGCTTTAATTAATCAACAAATCGGCCTTTTATATCTCAACTTACGCAACTGACGATCTGCCATTTTTGTCAGCCACCATGTTCAGTTTTTGTACTATGTTTTTAAAATTTTTACTCTCATGAGGCTGAAGAGCGGCAATTGACAGCACCCTACTCCGCCACCCGTATAAGGTGAGGGGGATGAAATAACGGTAGACAAAACAACAGTGGTCTTAATTTACTGTTACCTGCACCGAAACTGAATTCGTTATGCAGTTTGTCTCCATGTAGTTCAAGTAAAGCTAGCTGGTACCTTTATACAGTAGTAGGAGACCCTTTACTAGTTCACTATTACATTAGTTTCTTCAAGAAACCGATGACTCGAATATTCTGTGTGTTTTGGCCAAAAGGCTTCGCATTGGAAGATGAAATGTGGTGTGGTTTCATCCACCTCGCCACATAGTCTACATTTAGAGGCTTCTTCCTTTATATCCAGCGTGTGTAGGTGGTTCTTAAGATTGTCGTGGCCAGTAATCAGTCCTATCATTAATTTAATCTGTCTCCTTTCCAAGCCCAGGATTACAGACCTTCTCTCGAAACTTGGCTTCGGTAACATTAGTTTATCATTCTCTGTTTTTGGATCTTAATCTAATATTCTACGTTCTGCCTTCCAATCCAGCTTCGTCTGTTTTCTTACTTAAGACTACTTCCCATGTACGCTCCTTCTGCCTTTGTTTTGGAAACCTTCTGCCATTCCTTCTACTTTTATTGTTTAAATATTACTCAAACTGTCAGTTTGACATTCATGATTAAAAAATACCGACATTGATTATTGTCAGTGTGTGGGTGTTATGTTGACGAGTTGCACAACGGACTAATCTGACACGTACCCTTTGGCTCCTGCAAGAAGCCATTTCCACCCCACACTACTGCAAAAGACAGACAGACGCTCCTAACGTACCAAAAAGAAATGCCGGAAAAGCTTTCAGCGATAAATATCTTCTGGAGTCATCTGCTGTAAGGAAAAGACACAAAAATATTCTGTTTTCTTACGTAACTAGTGGGATACTTGGGTATTGGAGTATTGCTAGTTAGTGTAAGAAAAACATTAAACGAACGGAAAATATTATTTATTGCAAAATTTAAGAATAATCAAATGAAACTGATACACAAATTTTCGGGTTCTTTTCAGAATAGGAGATTACCTCTTATGGATAGAAATCCTGTTAATGACATTTATATACAAAGTGTGGGGAAGGTCTTTTATCTCTTTTCTTTAAGAATGTTATTTACTCGGCAAAATGGCCGAGAGCTGCGCCTACTCAACTTGAATAATTATCCGATTGAATTTTTCTAAGTACAGTCGAGGCTGATGCTTGAGAAATGTAATGGGGTGACGTGAATGAAGTACGTTATTTCTAATGGAGGAAAGATGGGGCTCGCCTATGCTGTAGCGCGCAATGCAGTGAGCTGCGACGACTGCTGCCTGTGCCGTTCGCCACTGAAAAATAACAAAACTATCTCTTTCTAACTGGATTGACCTTCGCCAATCGAACTCTCACTATCCCTTGATGAAGTCAAGGACTCCTATCTGCCCCTTGTCTAACTATTGGCGAGGTACACTGGTCAGATAACCGCGATGCCATTCAATGTTCGCTCGCAGGCGTTAACTAATACTCTGTCTGTGTTCACACCGCACATTATATGTCGTGGCCAACACAGTGAACAAACTCTGAAATCACGAGCGACTCAATATAGAGTATCACTCCGATTCACTAATGACAGAGATGCTCTCTCAGTGCAGTACTGAGTAGGGACTTTGTTCCTCGCTCTCTGCTTACACGCACGAGCGCACTCGCTCCTGGTACATGTTCCCACTACAGGAGCGTCTCCATAACTGCTTCCCTCCACACAAAAAGTGAAAGGGTATATCATCTGCTGTCTTTCCCTCGCTCCTCCAGCTCATTGCGTCAGAAATAGTCCACCAATCAGCGCTACTCTTACAAATGGGAGAATGGCTAAGCCGACCAATCCAGAAATATATAGCATCTGTGTTAGACTTTTACTGTCCACTTGTGAGAACTCTGAAACTGCACACTAGGTCCGTCAAAAAACTGCGTATGCTGCGGCTCTCCCAAGCAATACAGTGGGTTTTGCTTTTAAGGTGAACACGCAGGCCATTATCCGTTTTCTCTCGCTAAAACTGTTTTGGTCCGTGGGCAGTCAGCTGGCCGGCGCAGCTGCATGCTAACCCACCCTCCTACAGACTTTCCAGTGGGCTGGTTGCCTCCGCCAAACAAAAACTCCTGTGGCCATCGTGTCTTGAATGTTTGTGTACGCCAGCCTCAACTTTTTAATCTCGGTGCGCACTTGTGATTTATTTATTAGATTTGAATATCGATTAAATGGACAAATGTAAAATTGACTCTACCCTATCGAGTATGGGCTCGAATGAAAGGTCTTGATAGGCAGAATACGATGGTGAGGTCGGAATATGTAAGAAATGAAGGTTGGGAGACCACGCCACCTTACATTATTTACAAGAGAATGCAAAAAGTGGTAGAAGCCGACATTTGGGAAGGAATATGCGAAGCAATATTGACCCTACAGTTTATCATAGAAGACAGACTGATGGAAGACAAAACTAGCCCCTGCAATGAAATCAAAGATCGTAGCAAAATGTCATGATGCCCTTTTGAGGCTAGGGAAATGCAACAGGGTAAACCTCCTTGGGTCCTTGGTCACCCAGGAATTAATGGCAATGAACAAGCTGATAAGCTGGCCAGGTTAGGTGCGACGACTCCATTTATTGGAGCGGAAACTGTCCTGACGATCACCAAGGCGATGATAAAATCAAAACTGCACAGTGGGATCAATATGTAGGACGTAGAATATTGGACTATGGTTCAAAAACAACAAGCTATTGATGCCAAAGCCATGTTTCCAGACAAGTTCTGTAATCCTGGACTTGAACAGGACACAGATTAAACTCATGGTAGGTCTAATGACTGCCCATGGGAACTTAATGAAGTACCTATACACGATAGGTGTAGAGAAAGATGCCCTTAAATGTAGACTATATGGTGAGCTGGATGAGACTGCACCACATTTAATCTTCCAATGAGAAGCGTTATAGGCCAAAAGACGCAGAGTATTAGGTTCCTCAATTCCCAAAGAAATGATATCTAATAATGAACAAGTAAAAGGCCTCTTGCTACTGTTTGAAGGTACTGGCTGGATTTACTACAATTTCAGACGCAGCAGAATAAACCCAGTTTTGGTGCAGGCAGTAGGCTAACACCACTTTGTCTCCCTGGGCGGGTCAGATCAAATCAAATGAAGACGAACAAAGGCGTTTTTCTCTGACGGCGGACCTTCTCGTGAAATTTCAGTCACCAACTTTGTCCTCAGAGTATGAAAATATTTTCTGGGATCCCACCTACATTGGCAGATATTATCATCGTAAAAAGATAAGAGAAATCAGAGCCTGCACGGAAAGATTTAAGTGTTCGTTTTTCCTGCACGCTGTTCGAGAGTGGAACGGTAGGGAAGTACCCTACAGGCGCTTCGATAAACCCTGTGGCAGGCGCTTAGTTGTGAATTGCAGAGTTATCATGTAGATGTAGATAATTAGCTTTTGTAATAATATGAAATATTGCAAAATGTCCCACCAACATTAATTGTTTTGGAAAAATGAAAACTTTTTTGTTACAACGTAAATTAAAGAAGCTTTCATGCCATATCCAAAAATGTGTAATAAAGCTGCTTTCCGAAATACCAGTTTTGGAGAATAACTGTACAATGTGCCGTTGGAGTATTTTCAACATACTGAATTATAATATATAAACGTTCATTACTATTCAACTAATTTATATTACTTATTTCTGTTTTATGCTTTAAATTGTAGTTTTATGTTTTACATATGGTTTTTTTTAATTTACCATATCACATATGAGCACTTTGTTAATTTACAATAATAAATAACTCAATATTTATTTATTTATTCCTTGGGGCCATGTAGGACTGAGCCTGGCTTTTTTCTGATGCCAAATTTCGCTCTTTCGTTGGGAGTGGCGCTGCTTGCGCTCTTCTGACCAGAGGACACCGTGTCTTCTTTTCGGTTTTCGTCTAGGGTTATTCCGTTTGTCACTATCTTCCTTTGGAAAAGAACTCTGCCAAAACATCTTCGGGTTTGTTATGTAGCATCTGGAGGTCTTGTTTGGTGTTTCTAATCCATGGCATCGTATCACATACAATCTCATGAAAATAATAATAACCTGTAAAGAAATGCTTAAAACAAAACTCATTTTTACACCATACACATTAAATGATCGAAATTTCTACACTTAATACACACGCCAGACAACACAATATAAAACAAAAATAAGCGGTTTTCGAATTTATCCTCTAAATTTACTGATTTGTACCAGCCATATTTCAGTACACTGTTAAACGTTGGTAAAGACAGTTGATTATGTACTAGTGACTGCAGCTTGATTATATTCATTCTCAAATGGAGACTAACATCATAATCTTTCAGCAAAACTAGGTCTGAGAAATCTTCTCACAATTATCTTCCATCATCAATCCCTTTGGGATCACTAGAAGAACAAATTCATTGTCGTCAGATATGATGCTCAAAACGGTTCTTTCTCATTGAGTATCCCCAAGAATTAACAAAAATACGGAGTTTTGTTCCACACTGGGAGAGTCAGCTTCTGTTAAATATCTTTTAACATGGTGCGACGTTAGTTTAATAGATTTCGGTGCCACTACAAGAACATTTGAGACTTCAAAACAGATTCTGGAGTTTTTGATCCAATCTCTCTGTTAGTTTCTTTAAAACTATGAAAGGGGAATTGTCATTGTAGAAAAGTCGTTTTGAGCGCCGTATCTGAGGACAAGGAATTTTTTGATCCGACTATCCCAGAGCGATTGATGTTGGGAGACGTTTTTGAGAAGATATCTCAGACCTAGTTCTGCTGAAAGATTATGATGTCAATCTCCACTTGAGAAATAGTATAATCAAGCTGCTGTTACTAAGGTAGTAAATAAAAAATTCCTTTCGCCAACTTTTCCAGTGTACTGAAATATGCGTGGTACAAATCAAAATATGTAGTGGATCACCCACCACTCATTGAAATCCTGCTAAATTTTGATATTGTGTTGGTCATCGTGTGCTTTATATGAAAAAAAATTCGTTCGTTTTGTGCACATTGTATGAAAAATTTTATGTTTTATCATTTCTTTACATATTATCTTTGTTGTAATGAATTTGTGTCGTAATAAGGAGTCATTTATTATTTTAAATTAACAAAATAAACATATGTGAGAGGGTGAGCTAAAAAACAAGAAATCATGGATGTAACAGATAAAATAAAAATTCAAAGCATAAAATAAAAATAAGTGAATAATAATGAACGTTTAGATATTGTAATTAGGTACGTTGTAATACTCCAACAGCACTTTTCAAAAACCGTGCTTTAGAAACCAGATTTCTTACACAATGTTGGATGTGGCGTGAAAGCTTCTTTAATTTAAGTTGTAACAAATGTTTTCCTTCTTCAACATTAATTAATGGTCACGGGGTATTTCGCAAAATTTCATAGTATTACAAAAGTTGATTGTACAGTTTTCAAAACCGTTCGTTACATTTAAACTTTTACAGAAAACATTTTTTGTATATCATGGTTTCGAAGATATTCCCTTTAAAGTTAATATGCCAAATCATTTTGTAATTTGTTTTACCACCTAAAACTGGCTGAATACGAAAATATACGTATTGCATAATTTTAACCCCTCTGCATTCCTGCTAAATTTCATCAAAAATGGTTCAGATGTCTCTAAGCACTATGGGACTTAACATCAGAGGTCATCAGTGCCTTTGACTTAGAACTACCTAAACCTAACTAACCTAAGGACATCACACACATCCATGCCCGAGGCAAGATTCGAACCTGCGACCGTAGCAGCCGCGTGATTCCGGACTGAAGCGCCTAGAACCGCTCGGCTACAGAGGCCGGCCAAATTTGATCAAGATCGTTTATTTAGACCAGTGGAAGTTCCCTTGTTAGTCCAAAATGAATAAGATAGAAAATGTCAACTAATTTCCATTAAAAATTACAATAACATTAAATCGTAAATTTTCAACTTCTGGTTCTTATGACATTATGTGTCATAAAATAAAATCGTAGTATTGAAAGCTAACAACCATATCAGTGATGTAAAAATGAATTTTTGTGCACTTATTTGAAATTGCAGATGACAGGGAAAACTGCAGTTGCTATACTTTCTATATGCTTAGAGGCTTCAGCTACAAACCAGTGAAGACAACTTATTACATTCCACAATTTAGACAGTGGTAAGTAACGTGAGCTTCACAGAGTTGATTATTGTAATTTGAGCTCTTCATAGGGGTTTTGCTGTCACAAGTTGACCAGAATTTGAATACAGCTTGTTTGAGATTTTAGTTTCTACCACGTGCTTGGTGTTGAAGAATTTCTGGTTTGTATTCTTCTAACAATGGCTGCCGATTATTCACTTCGTGGCACCATTTCCCTGGCTTCAATACAAAGAGTAACCAGGGGTATTCGCATTTCATTAAGAAGTCCTTGATCCTATGCATAGGATGTGAAATTTCGTCTTTTTGGCTCATGTGCCATATCCATGACAAATTGGATGCCCTGATTTTTCGAGATTGTTTTAGGCAGGTAACTTTCCTGCATACATTCGTATTTTCAAAACATGAGAAGTAGCACTACCGCAGAATATTCCTATTTTCATCCCGTAATTTGAGAGTTTTCTCTGTATGTATTGTTTCAATAGACAACATCTGTGGAAAGCAACCAGATGCTCATATTTTGTTACATTTGTTTCACAGCTATACATTTTTGAAATTATTTGCAGCCACTGTTGTCATAGAACTCTTATAGTTGCTAAGTTGTCATTTGCTACCAATGTTTGTGCATGTTGTAAATTTCTAAACATATAGATCCAAGGGACACAAGTGTAACAATTTAAACTATAACGGGAGAGAGAGAACTATTTTTTTCTTTTGCGGCATGAGCTATGCACGAGATATAGAAATGCAACGTCATCAGATTTCGAGCGCTAGCATTTAAATACAAGTATAAAAAATTCATGCAAAAACAAATTCCTTTCCGGGGTCATAATGATCCAAAGTTAGGTATAAGGCCCCTTTAATTCAAATGGCATGATCACGTCAAAGCAATATAGGTGCTACACCAGCATGTTTTATATTGTTGTTTGTTGCCACTTATTCTTTGGGATCAAGGAACACATGACGTTGCTCTAGAGTTTTGCTGAGTTTAGACAACGCATATCTATTTTTTTTAACTAAAATTCTCGTTGTCTCACTAATACTCCATTGCAGATGTTCGATATGTGAAACTTGCATGTTTTAGCCACTCCTTTTTTATATGTGTTGCGGCCAAGTGTATTCTAGTGTTAACTTTCAGACAAGGAATATGTTTCTAGACGGTTAGGTGATAACCTTCCATCACTTAACATGCCTCTCCTAGTGTCCAACTACTTTACACAGTGATTACGTATTTACACACACAACCTAGCTATACCTCTGCAAACATACTCCGCGAACCACCGTACAGCGCATGATGGGGGGTAGCCTGTGCCACCGCTAGTCGATTCCTTTCCTGTCCCACTCGAAAACAGAACCAGGGAAAAGCGACTGTGTGTGTATGCTTCCGCACAAGCCCTAATTTCTCCTATCTTACCTTCGTGGTCCTTACACATAAATATACTATCTACAGCCAACGTCAAATGCTGGTTCTCTTAATATTCTCAGTAGTGTCCCTCAAAAAGAACGCCCCCTTCCCTCCGGAGATGCTCATTTGAGTTTCTGACGCATCTCCATAATATTTGTGTGTTGTTCGCACCTACCGGTAACAAATCAACAAGTCGGCTTCTGAACCACCCTGACCGTTCATGTGAGAAGAGATTAGAATAATACCAGATATTACTATCGTATGACACTGCAGGACATATACAGGGTGTTTCAAAAATGACCGGTATATCTGAAACGGCAATAAAAACTAAACGAGTAGCGATAGAAATACACCGTTTGTTGCAATATGCTTGGGACAACAGTACATTTTCAGGCGGACAAACTTTCGAAATTACAGTAGTTACAATTTTCAACAACAGATGGCGCTGCAAGTGATGTGAAAGATATAGAAGACAACGCAGTCTGTGGGTGCGCCATTCTGTACGTCGTCTTTCTGCTGTAAGCGTGTGCTGTTCACAACGTGCAAGTGTGCTGTGAACAACATGGTTTATTCCTTAGAACAGAGGATTTTTCTGGTGTTGGAATTCCACCGCCTAGAACACAGTGTTGTTGCAACAAGACGAAGTTTTCAACGGAGGTTTAATGTAACCAAAGGACCGAAAAGCGATACAATAAAGGATCTGTTTGAAAAATTTCAACGTACTGGGAACGTGACGGATGAACGTGCTGGAAAGGTAGGGCGACCGCGTACGGCAACCACAGAGGGCAACGGGCAGCTAGTGCAGCAGGTGATCCAACAGCGGCCTCGGGTTTCCGTTCGTCGTGCTGCAGCTGCGGTCCAAATGACGCCAACGTCCACGTATCGTCTCATGCGCCACAGTTTACACCTCTATCCATACAAAATTCAAACGCGGCAACCGCTCAGCGCCGCTACCATTGCTGCACGAGAGACATTCGCTAACGATATAGTGCACAGGATTGATGACGGCGATATGCATGTGGGCAGCATTTGGTTTACTGACGAAGCTTATTTTTACCTGGACGGCTTCGTCAATAAACAGAACTGGCGCATATGGGGAATCGAAAAGCCCCATGTTGCAGTCCCATCGTCCCTGCATCCTCAAAAAGTACTGGTCTGGGCCGCCATTTCTTCCAAAGGAATCATTGGCCCATTTTTCAGATCCGAAACGATTACTGCATCACGCTATCTGGATATTCTTCGTGAATTTGTTGCGGTACAAACTGCCTTAGACGACACTGCGAACACCTCGTGGTTTATGCAAGATGGTGCCCGGC
Source organism: Schistocerca serialis cubense (assembly GCF_023864345.2). NCBI lineage: Eukaryota > Metazoa > Arthropoda > Insecta > Orthoptera > Acrididae > Schistocerca > Schistocerca serialis. Next base: position 183,286,212 of record NC_064647.1, on the reverse strand, counting down.
CACATCGCACGGCCGACGTCTTTAATTTCCTGAATGAATATTTCGATGATCGTGTGATTGCTTTGGGCTATCCGAAACATACAGGAGGCGGCGTGGATTGGCCTCCCTATTCGCCAGACATGAACCCCTGTGACTTCTTTCTGTGGGGACACTTGAAAGACCAGGTGTACCGCCAGAATCCAGAAACAATTGAACAGCTGAAGCAGTACATCTCATCTGCATGTGAAGCCATTCCGCCAGACACGTTGTCAAAGGTTTCGGGTAATTTCATTCAGAGACTACGCCATATTATTGCTACGCATGGTGGATATGTGGAAAATATCGTACTATAGAGTTTCCCAGACCGCAGCGCCATCTGCTGTTGAAAATTGTAACTACCGTAATTTCGAAATTTTGTCTGCCTGAAAATGTACTGTTGTCCCAAGCATATTGCAACAAACGGTGTATTTCTATCGCTGCTCGTTTAGTTTTTATTGCCGTTTCAAATATACCGGTCATTTTTGAAACAACCTGTACATACACAATAAATTTCTAGGTTAGTAATCAAATCTGACGAACAGATTGCAGTACTCACTGCCACTTATGGAAGTCTTACAGATCTTTTTGAAGTGCTTAGTGTGGGCAGCTGCCCACAGTATATTTTATTGTCAGCCACTTCGCACCACAATCACACGCAATTATGCTGCAGTTACTCCACTCCTGCAAGATGTGGCCATGTTGTCATTGTCTCGTGCAGAAGCAATTGAGTGACGACGATTTGCGATAGGGCCTTCGTTATCAAGTTTTGAATTATGTGGGTTGTCTGGTGTCTATTTTCCTTCCGATGTTTTTTGAAATTTTTGGTATCATTGGAAACGTCTAAAGGTCGAACCATGGAGGCCAGCGGATCTACGAGAGTATAGCTGGTGGATCGAGGAAAGCGTTATTTACAACTTTCTTACTGAGAGCTTCGTTTCTGAGTTCTGGAGAATCGGTATTGGACAGAACAGGCAACCACTGAAATAGGAGCTGTTCTGACAGCGACAGTAATGGTCTTCGTGACCTCACTCAGATGTACGTCTGTCTTAGTTGTGTGTGCACTGTCTGCTCGTGCAGGGGTGCAAAACTCAGCAGCTGAGCACACAAGAGAAACTGCAGCATTGCGTAACATGTAGAGAGTGTGCTGTCGTAAGCTTGATCTTTTAGTTCTGACGGCCGTCGTATCATCTGCATACCCGTTTTTTTTTTTAACTTGAATCTGATATGTCACATACAAATTAATTAGAATAGGACCAAGTACTGATCCTTGAGGCAGGGCTCGCTGTCTGTTAGCTTTACTATTAAGGGAAAAACAGAAAACCATGAATACAAGAAGATGGTGTTGAGTAAATTTGCTAACTTCCGGCAAGCAATCACATCTACAAATGTCAACATCATGGCTTCTGCCGACCAGTGAGGCCGAGCGGTTCTGGGTGCTTCAGTCCGGAACTGCGCTACCGCTACGGTCGCAGGTTCGAATCCTGCCTCGGGCATGGGTGTGGGGATGTCCTTAGGTTAGGTAGGTTTCAGTAGTTCTAGGGGACTGATGGCCTCAGATGTTAAGTCTCATAGTGCTCAGAGCCATTTGAACCATTTTTTCAGGCCTCCTCTCCGTGCTGTATGTAAGCTTCCAGCGGAACTGCAAAAGATGCAGGCGGTTTGTGACCGTCTGAAACACATGTTCTACCGCTGCTGTAAGTGCTAGCGCCTGACCACAGCAACTCCGATTGTTTCTCAAGCCATCCCACTGTGCTGGGGTCATTACCTCAGTGGCTGTTGAATGTACCAGGGACAGGCACATATTCCTCCGATCCAATAATATCATTACAGTCTAAAGCAACTGCAAGGAAAAATGACAGAAGCGTAGGCTCTGAACATGCTGTAGTAAATTTTCAAACCCTTACCTGGGGTCCTCGAGTACCTTGTGGAGCGCTTCCAGGACCGACTCCTTGGTGAGTCTGAGCGTGTCCAGCTCGACGGCCGCGCCCTTGGCCACGTTCTTACGCAAGTTGGCGTACTGGTCCAATAGGAAGGGCACCCCCACCACGGGGACGCCGTGGTACACCGCCTCTGTGGTGCTAAGCATCCCCCCGTGGCTGATGAACACCTTCACGTTCGGGTGCGCTGGAAACGAGGAACCGTTCGACATAGAGCAAGACAAATTCCCAGAAGATGAACAAGTAATTTAAATATTAATTTGTTTTTGTTATCTCCCATGACTATTAAGGCCTTCAGTCACTCTTTTACATTGGACCAAGAACAAAAAATACCGAAAAATATTACACTACTGGCCATTAAAATTGTTACACCACGAAGATGACGTGCTACAGACGCGAAATTTAACGGACAGGAAGAAGATGATGTGATATGCAAATGATTAGCTTTTCAGAGCGTTCACACAAGGTTGGCGCCGGTGGCGACACCCACAACGTGCTCACATGAAGAAAGTTCCGACCGATTTCTCATACACAAACAGCAGTTGTCCGGCGTTGCCTGGTGGAACGTTGTGATGTCTCGTGTAAGGAGAAGAAATGCGTACCATCACGTTTCCGACTTTGATAAAGGTCGGATTGTAGCCTATCGCGATTGCGGTTTATCGTATCGCAACATTGCTGCTCGCGTTGGTCGAGATTCAATGACTGTTAGCAGAATATGGAATCGGTGGGTTCAGGAGGGTAATACGGAACGCCGTGCTGGATCCCAACGGCCTCGTATCACTAGCAGTCGAGATGACAGGCATCTTATCCGCATGGCTGTAACGGATCGTGCAGCCACGTCTCGATCCCTGAGTCAATAGACGGGGACGTTTGCAAGACAACAACCATCTGCACGAAGAGTTCGAAGACGTTTGCAGCAGCATGGACTATCAGTTCGGAGAGCATGGCTGCGGTTACCCTTGACGCTGCATCAGAGACAGGAGCACCTGTGATGGTGTACTCATCGACGAACTTGGGTGCACGAATGGCAAAATGTCATTTTTTCGGATGAATCCAGGTTTTGTTTACAGCATCATAATGGTCGCATCCGTGTTTGGCTACATCGCGGTGAACGCACATTGGAAGTGTGTTTTTGTCATCGCCATACTGGCGTATCACCCGGCGTGATGGTAAGGGGTGCCATTGGTTTCACGTCTCGGTCATCTCTTGTTCGCACTGACGGCACTTTGAACAGTAGACATTACATTTCTGATGTCTTACAACCCGTGGCTCTACCCTTCATTCGATCCCTGGGAAACCCTACATTTCAGCAGGATAATGCACGACTGCATGTCGCAGGTCCTGTACTGGCCTTTCTGGATACAGAAAATGTTCGACTGCGGCCCTGGCCAGCTCATTCTCCAGATGTCTCACCAATTGAAAACGTCTGGTCAATGGTGGCCGAGCAGCTGGCTCGTCACAATACGCCAGTCATTACTCTTGATGAACTGTGGTATCGTGTTGAAGCTGCATGGGCAGCTGTACCTGTACACGCCATCCAAGCTCTGTTTGACTCAATGCCCAGGAGTATTATGGCCGTTATTACGGCCAGAGGTGGTTATTCGGATCCATGCACCCAAATTGCGTGTCAATGTAATCACATGTCAGTTCTAGTATAATATATTTGTCCAATGAATACCCGTTTATCATCTGCATTTCTGCTTGGTGTAGCAATTTTAATGGTCAGTAGTGTACAACACATTTTCAATATTTACGAGGACTCGCATTTCAGTTATATACTTCTGAGACATTAGTTACAGGATAATAATCACTGTAGCTGTTGTATTCTGTATGAAGACAGATTTGATGCGGCTTGTCTACCCTGTGCAAGCCTCTCCATTACTGCTTAATTTATGCAATTTACATCCACTTCAACCTGCTCACCTTATTGAAGCCAAGGCCTTTCTCTACAATTTCTTTCGCCCTCCCCTTCTCCACCCCTCCCCGCCCAACCACTCTCCCTCTGTTTCTGAGGTGACGATTTCATGACGTCACAGTGTATGTTCAATCAACCGATCTCCACTCTTAGTCAAGTTGTGCCATCAATTTATTTTTCTCCCAATTCGGCTCAGTATCCCTCATCATGTATTCGATCTACCAATCTAATCTTCTGCAATCTTCTGTAACACCAGCCTTAAGTACTATTTTCGTCTGAATTGTTTATCATACATGTTTCCGTTCTGTACAATGATTCACTCTAGACAAATAACCTCATGAAACGTTTCCTAGAAGTTAAATTTATATTTGATTTAACAAATTTCTATTTTTCAGATTCTTCTTTACTGTTGTTAGCCTGCATTACGATTCTCTCTGCTTTGGCCATCATCATTGTATTGCAGGCGAAATAGCAAAACCCATCTACCACCTATGATCCAGTTCACTCATTACGTAATTATGTAGTAGCACTACAAACCATTACTCTTGTTTTAACTTTGTCAAAGCTTATCTTATAGCATGTTTTCAAGATCCTATCCGTTCCGTTCAACTGATCTATACCCTCCAGCGCCAGAGAGATTTACAATGTCATCACCATACTGTGTGTTTTTTACTTCTTCTCCCAGTACTTTAATTTCCTTTCCCAATTTCTCCTCCATTTTCTTTTGCTTACTCAATGTAGAAACTGAATAATATGGGGGATATGCTGCAATCCTGTATCACTGCCTTCTCGACTACAGATTTCCTTTAATGACTTTAGACTCTTATATCTGTTGTCTGGTTTCTGTACAAGTTGCAGGTTACCTTCACTCTCTGTATTTTGTTTGTCAACAGAAATAATAATACTAGACCATAACAATATTAAAGAATAAAATTATGATGAAATTAGCGTGTATTAAGTATGACTACAGTACTAATTAGTGTACACTTTTGAGTAAACGTTTAATATCATGAGGATTCCAAGATATGATGACAGAGGAGGAGACTGCAAAGAGAGTGTTAGCAGCTGACACGGGGAATGTAAATGGACCTTTAGTCGGAGGGATCCTTCGAAGATCCCTTTTAGAAGTAAGTGCTTTCTGGCTGCTGGGAAGACGCTGAGAGTCATACAGTTAGTAAAATATGTCAGTTATTTTGGGCAGTGGTGGGTAGACAACTTCATAATCTGCACTCTACTGATGCTACGTAACCAATTCGTGCAATTGATTCTCTGACAGTATTAAAGGTTACAGGCTAAAGGAAAAATTGTGTCCTTTCGAACCAATCGTTAAATCTGTCTGGGAGTCGATAGTTAGTGCCTTTGTGTTTTGGTCAGGTAAAGACGGCGGCAGGGAGAAATGCTTATTTAGATAACCAATAGGAACTAGAGACTCAGCAGTAGATTTGGGTTTGCATAATATCCTTCTGCTCCCACAAGTGATACGTCAAACGTTAGTGACACATTCAGAACAGCAGTGGAACGGTAGTTTCCAGATACGATTGAAATATGAAAGAGATGGCAGGTCCTGTGTTAAGTGCCTCGTTAATTTATTCCGAGTTCGAAACAGAAATATTTTAATCCCTCCTCCAGAAGATGTTGAAGTTTATCGAAAGGGAAGTAGCCATTTTGTCAAGTCACTTTGACTTGATCATACCTGCACTGTGAAGTGTATTATAGGCTATCTTCTCCCCAGCACTACCTTCTCGTTACTCACACAATGCAGACTGCGGTTGAACTTCAGTGGTTTAGAAGGAAAGTTTTCCCTATTTCATAACACTAATCTCTTCAAGAAAACGTTTAGGTATATCTCATCTCAATGGAGTCAATGCGAAACCGGCACTTTCTTATCCCCAATTTCAAGGCATCCTGTCACACGACTGTTCTTAAAGAGAAGTCATATAACCCATAAAAAGAATAGCTGGAAAGAAACACCATCGCAGACTGACCGCCAATGTAATGATATCCAATCTATTACTCCCATAATACCATGGGCTGGGCGTGCGAAATTCTCTATCTGACGTCGAAGATAAGGCTGCATTTCCAAAACGAAAGCTTCTTCATTCATTTCCACATAATAGGTGATAGAGACTTCTCAACTTACTAGTGCGACTCAACACCAGAGTCGGTTTCATCCCGTTTTTCTGTTCTGTATTATACACTGAAAAGCCAAAGAAACTGGTACACCAGCTTAATATCGTGTAAAGCCCCGTCGAGCACTCAGAAGTGCCGCAATACGACGTGGCATGGACTCGACTAATATCTGAAGTAATGCTGGAGGAATTGTGACCATGAACCCTGCAGGGCTGCCCATAAACCGGTAAGAGTACGAGATGGTGGAGATCTCTTCTGAACAGCACGTTGCAAGACATCCCAGATACGCTCAATAACGTTCATGTCTGTGGAGTTTGGTGGCCAATGGAGGTGTTTAAACACAGAAGAGTGTTCCTCGAGCCACTCTGTAGCAATTCTGGACGCGCGCGGTGTCGCATTGTCCTGCTGAATTGTCCAACTCCATCGCAATGCACAATGAACATGAATGGATGCAGGATACGTATGTACGTGTCACCTGTCAGAGTCGTACCTAGACATATCAGGGGTCCCATATTACTCCACCTCTCCACACCATTACGGAGTCTCCACCAGCTTGGACAGTCCCCTGCTGACAAATGTGTGTGAAATCTTATGGGACATAACAGCTAAGGTCATCAGTCCCTAAGCTTACACACTACTTAACCTAAATTACCCTAAGGACAAACACACACACCCATACCCGAGGGAGGACTCGAACCTCCGCCGGGACCAGCCGCACAGTCCATGACTGCAGCGCCTTACACCGCTCGGCTAATCCCGCGCGGCCCCTGCTGACATGGAGGGTCCATGGATTCATGAGGTTGTCTACATACCCGTACACACCCATCCGCTCGATACAATTTGAAAAGTGACTCGTCAGACCAGCCAACATGTTGCCAGTCATCGACAGTCCAATGTTGATGTTGACATGCCCAGGCGAGGCGTAAAGCTTGTTTCGTACAGTCATCAAGGGTACACGAGTGGTCATTCGGCTCCGAAAGCCCACATCGATGATGTTTCGTTGAATGGCAGGCACGCTGGCACTTGTCGATGGTCCACCATTGAAATCTGCAGCAATATTCAGAAGGGTTGCACTTCTGTCATGCTGAAAGATTCTCTTCAATCGTCCCTGGTCCCGTTTTGCAGGATCTTTTTCTGGCCGCATCGATGTCGGTGATCTGATGTTTTACCGGATTCCTGACGTTCACGGTACACTCGTGAAATGGTCGTAGGGGAAAATCCTCATTTCATCGCTACCTCGAAGATTCCGTGTCCCATCGCTCGTGTGCCGACTATAACACCACGTTCAAACTCACTTAAATCTTGATAACCCGCCATTGTAGCAGCAGTAACCGATCTGACAAGTGTGCCAGACACTTGTTGTCTTATATAGGCGTTACCGACTATAGCGCCGTATTCTGCCTGTTTACATGTCTCTGCATTTGAATACGCATACTCATACCAGTTTCTTTGGCGCTTCAGTCTATAGCCCGAAAGCAGTACTGTTTTTTTATTATTTGTTTACAAAATGGAATATGCTTTTTTGAAACTCACTGAGTTCGTCTACAATCACAGCAGCCTCTTATGACCATATGAAGTATCTGTTGTTTAAATAATTTTGTAATTGTTACGAATGTAATGTTGGGGTCAATATGACCCAATAAGAAATGTTTTTATTCTATCGTGTGATTTTAGTGCCTTTTCTTGGATTTACTGTCTTGTTACAGGCCTATGCCTTTAATGATTTAATTTCACATAATAATGCATGTATTTCCAGCAGCTGACTTCTTTTGAGTTGATGCTCGCATGAAATCACCTTGACAGAGGGCCAACTGAGCTACCCAAGCACAACTCACGCCCCATCCTCACAGCTGGAAACATCCCCCAAGCTGTGGCTAAGCCAATTCTCCGCAATATCCTTTCTTTCAGGAGTGCTAGTTATGCAAGGTTCGCAGGAGAGCTTCTGTTAAGTTTGGAAGGTAGGAGACGAGGTACTGGCAGAAGTAAAGCTGTGAGGAGGGGGCGTGAGTTGTGCTTGGGTAGCTCAGTTGGTAGAGCACTTGCTTGCGAAAGGCAAAAATCCCGATTTCGAGTCTCGGTCCGGCATACAGTTTTAATCTGCCAGGAAGATTCTTCTGCATATAGTGTTCACCCCCCTGTGTGTGAGATATAGTTACTATCTTATTGACTCAGACGGAATGAATTTCGCAATGACTTTATGCCCTGTTATCAAGATATCGACTTATCCCGTTTCTATCCTCGCTAACAAGGGAACCTCCCCATCGCACCCCCCTCAGATTTAGTTATAAGTTGGCACAGTGGATAGGCCTTGAAAAGCTGAACACAGATCAATCGAGGAAACAGGAAGAAGTTGTGTGGAACTATGAAAAAAATAAGAAAATATACAAACTGAGTAGTCCATGCGTAAGATAGGCAAAATCAATGAGAATGTGAGCTCAGGAGCGCCGTGGTCTCGTGGTTTGCGTGAGCAACTGTGAAATTAGAGGTCCTTGGTTCAAGTCTTCCCTCGAGTGAAAATTTTAATTTTTTATTTTCAGACGATTATTATCTGAAAACTCTTATGTTTTCATCGCTTTTTTGGGAGTGATTATCACATCCACAAGAAAACCTAAATCGGGCAAGGTAGAAGAATCTTTTTACCCATTCGCCAAGTGTACATATTAGGTGGGTCGACAACATATTCCTGTCATGTGACGCACATGCCGTCACCAGTGTCGTATAGAATATATCAGACGTGTTTTCCTGTGAAGGAATCGGTTGACCTATGACCTTGCGATCAAATGTTTTCGGTTCCTATTGGAAAGGCACGTCCTTTGGTCTACTAATCGCACGGTTTTGCGGTGCGGTCGCAAAACACAGACAGTAAACTTATTACAGTGAACAGAGACGTCAATGAACGAACGGACAGATCATAACTTGGCGAAAATAAAAAAAGTAAACTTTTCACACGAGGGAAGACTTGAACTAAGGACCTGTCATTCCGCAGCTGCTCACGCTAACCACGGGACCACGGCGCTCCTGAGCCCACACTTTCCTTGATGTTGCTTATCTTGCGCATGGACTACTCAGTTTGTATATTTTCTTATTTTTTTCATAGTTCCACACAACTTCTTCCTGTTTTCTCGATTGATCTGTGTTCAGTTTTTCAAGGCCTATCCACTGCGCCAACTTACAACTAAATCTGAGGGGGGTGCGATGGGGAGGTTCCCTTGTAAGTAAGCGCTGAAACTGCGCTGCAAAGTCACAATTCATCCACAGCCAGCCAACGTTTACAATTTGATTTCGACATCCCTATGAACATCAGTTTGTGACCAGTTTGCGTAATTCTTTCGTGGTGTGTCTTTCTTTCTTTTTTTTGTCTTAGAGTGTATTTTAACATCGAAAATAAATTTAAGTGTTAGGAAATCTTTTGTTAAAGAAACTCACTGGAACATTAAAGGAAGGCCATAAAGCTCGAGACGGGACGAGACTGGGAGCCATGGAATTGTGGTGAAGCAGAAGAGTATTGGCAATTAGATAGGTACAGCACGCAATGAATGAAGAGATACTGAATTTAAACGGGAGGAAAAGGCTTTAAGGCACAAATAATTTGCAGAAAAGAAAGGATGTGCGTCCTGAGGCGTCTAGAAATGGTTAATCTGGGAATAGGCAGAAGCGTGGAGGCTTAAAGTTATTGACGGACGCAAGAATTTCAGTACTGTAAGTAGGTTCATAGTGCAGGGTACGGTGTTAACACAGCGAGGAAAGGCTAGCGCAGGGCAGACCAGCATACTGAGCGGCCTGAGTGACGGTCACAGCGAGAATGCACAATAGTACCTTATATGGATTTAGAGGACGAAAAAATACCTAAGAAATGGTCCGGATTGCGAAAGAATTGAGTTCCTCAATATTTCAGGGTGGAGCACGAAATGTGTTACTAATTGTTTCTTTCACAACTTCCGACGCACATTAGATCTCCCGCTGGGATCTCTACAGCAGTACCAGCAGAGCTCGTAAAAACAAATGAGTTACGAAATGACGTATAATTCACGATACTGCCGCTAGGAGACCAGAAAGCAGCAATGGCTGACAATGGAAGACTGACGACACAGCAACGATCGGCAATTGTGTTACTTTTTCATGAAACGAAAAGCCTTGTTGTGACTCAGAGGCGTTTTCGACAACATTTTAACACACGATGGGTCCCTTGCAAGAAGACCATCCACAGGTTGTACGATAAATTTGTACAGGAAGCAACAATATTGGAAGCGAAGCGACCTCGGCCTAAGCCTGTTTGTTCGCCGGGCAATATTGAAGCGGTACGAGTTGCTGTCCCGGGAAATCGTGTAGAAAGGCAGCAGTGAAACTAGGAATATCCAGACGCTCCGTTCAACGCATTCTTAAAAGTGACCTCCGTATGTACCCATACAAGATGACCTGTGCAGAGAAGCTCACTGAAGAACACAAGCAGCAGAGGCTACCGTTTGCTCAGTGGGCGGAGGATAGGGAAGAAACTCTCAACAACGTTTGGTTTTCAGACGAGGCGCATTTTCATTTAGGCGGCGTAGTTAACAAACAAAATGTACACTTTTGGGCCACTGAAAACCCACAAGTGCTTCATGAAAGACAACATTATGCTCCGAGGATTACAGCGTGGGCAGCAATTTCTAGTCACCGACTTATTGGACCCTTTTTCTTTGAAGAAACTGTGAACAGCGAGCGTTATTTGAGTATGCTTTGCAATAGCTTCATGCGACAGCTTCTTGCTACTGCCTTGCCCTTCAACAGGCAGTGGTTCATGCAAGATGGAGCAAGGCCACATACTGCAGACACTGTGTTGGAGTTTTTATACGAGCATTTCGACATGCGAATCATTTCACTCAGGTTTCCAAGTCGCTTCAATGATGGACAAAATTGGCCCCCCAATAGTCCAGACGTCAATCCGTGTGACTTTTTTCTTTGGGGTTACCTAAAGTAAAAAATTTAATGGAGCTCAGAAGACTTATTCTTCAAGATTGCAGTGAAATTACGGAATACATGTGCCGTAGGTTAATCACTAACTTCAGTGTTCCTTCGAAGGAAGTTAGGAAACGAAATAGTGGACATATTGAGCATGTGCTGAGTTAGAACAAATCTCCATCGACGGCTCTTCATTGTAGTATACGTTCCTTTCAGATTCTATTGACAATAATGTTTACATTCAAAAACAAAATGGTAACACATTTCGTGCGCCACCCTGTATATGGTTAGTAATGCAAGACTTTTTCTGAAAGCAAGTTGGTTTCATTTAGGATTACAATACACCATGTTATTCCCAACTCTTTTACCTACAAAACGCTGTTTTTGAACCTACATCTACATATATACTCCGCTAGCCAACAAGTGGTGTCTGGCGGAGGGCATAATTCGCGCTAAAGTCATATTTCCCCCCGTCTGTTCCACTCGCGGATCGCGTGAGCGAAAAACGGCTGTCTGAACACTTCAGTACGAGCTCCAATTTCCCTTATCCTTGAATAGTGATCATTGCGCGATTTGAAAGTTGGTGTAATAGTACATGCTCTACATCCTCGGCGAAGATCGGATTTCGGAATTTAGTGAGCAGCCATTTCTGCTTAGCGCGCCATCTATCTGCAAATGTGTCCCACTTCAAACTTTCCATGAGATTTGTAACGGTCTCGCGATGGCTAAATGTACCAGTCACGAATCTTGCCGATCTTCTTTGGACCTTCTCAATCTCTTGAATCAGACCCAACTGGTAAGGGTCCCATACAGACGAACAATATTCTAAGACTGGACGAACTAACGTACTGTAAGCTGTTTCCTTTGTTGAAGGACTGCATCGCTTCAGGATTCTAACAATAAACCGCAATCTAGAGTTCGCCTTTCCCGTTACTTGTGTAATCTGATCATTCCATTTGAGATCATTTCGAACAGTCACACCCATACTTGACGGATGTTACCGCTTCCAAAGACTGGGCATTTATTTTGTACTCGTACATTAATGGGATTTTCTCCTTGTTATACGCAGTAGGCTACACTTACTAATACTGAGAAATAACTGCCAGTCACTACACCACGCATTACATTTTCTGCTAATCCTCACTGATTTGTTCACAACTTTCGTGTGATACTACTTTCATGTAGACTACAGCATCATCGGCAAACAGTCTAATGCCGCTGTCAATACCATGAACCAGATCGGTCATGTAGATCGTAAAAAGCAGCGGACCTATTACGCTGCCCTGGGGCACACATGAAGTTACGCTTGTTTCTGTTGGTTACTCAGTTCATGACGACGTACTGATCCCTGTCTGTTAGAAAACTTTCTATCCAATCGCATCTGTCATCAGATAGACCGCAAGCGCGCACTTTTTGTAGCAAGCGAAAGTGCGGAACTGAATCGAACGCCTTTCGAAAGTCGAGAAATATGGCATCGAACTGGGAGCCGGTATTTAGAGCATGTTGTATATCATGCACAAAGAGGGCCAGCTGTGTCTCGCATGACCACTGTTTCCTAAAACCGTGCTGGTTTCTGCAGATGAGCTTCTCAGAGTCTAGAAAGGTCATTATGTTCCATGATTCTACAACAAATCGATGTCAGTGAAATTGGCCGGTAATTATGTGCATCCGATTTTCTACCCTTGCTATGACCTGGGCCTTCTTCCAGTCCCGTGGAACTTTCCGCTGTTCCAATGATCTCCAATAGATGATGGATAGGAATGGTGCTATATTTGTAGCATAGTCAACTTAAAATCTTACGGGGATACCCTCTGGGCCAGATGCCCTCCTTGCGTCTATGGATCTTAACTGTTTCACAATCCCAGACACACTAAACACTATGTCAGCCAACCTTGCGTTTGTTCCATAATTGAAAGGAGGAACGGTGCTGCAGTCCTTTATCGTAAACGAGTTTTTGAAAGCTAGGTTTAGAATTTCGGCCTTCTGTTTATCATCATCAGTTTCATTACCCGTACTGTCAGCAAGAGAAGGTATTGAATTATTTTACGTACGGCCAAAATTTTTGGGGTTATTTTTAGAATCTGCAGATAAAATATTGCTTTCAAAGATTCTCAATGTCTTTGTGTCCCTCGGTGAATGCTGACTATGAAGATATTCATTAATGACACTTTTATTTGCTTTTCCAACAAGACAACCCCACGCTGTTTCATGGTTTTCTGTTGCAACTTCCACTGACATAGAAGCCACAACGACATTATGGTCACTAATAAACTACTGGCCATTAAAATTGCTACACCAAGAAGAAAGGCAGATGATAAACGGGTATTCATTGGACAAATATATTATACTAGAGCTGACATGTGATTACATTTTCACGCAATTTGAGTGCATAGATCCTGAGAGTATCCTGACCAACCACTTCTGGCCGTAATAACGGCCTTGATACGCTTGGGCATTGAGTCAAACAAAGCTTGGATGACGTGTACAGGTACAGCTGCTCATGCTGCTTCAACATGATACCACAGTTCATCAAGAGTAGTGACTGGCATATTGTAACGAGCCAATTGCTTGGCCACCATTGACCAGACGTTTTCAGTTGGTGACAGATCTGGAGAATGTGTAAGTAGGCTGTTTAGGTTTTTTTATTGGTAACGCCACCTCTGTATGAAAATCACTGGCTGTGCTGTGTGCAGTCTGTGGCTAGTTTGCATTGTTGTCTGCCATTGTAGTGTTGGGCAGCGGCAGCTGGATGTGAACAGCGCGTAGCTTTGCGCAGTTGGAGGTGAGCCGCCAGCAGTGGTGGATGTGGGGAGAGAGATGGCGGAGTTTTGAAATTTGTCATGAACTGCTATATTTATATATGATGATATCAAGGTAAATACATTGTTTGTTCTCTATTAATATCTTTTATTTGCTAACTATCCCTATCAGTAGTTAGTGCCTTCCATAGTTTGAATCTTTTATTTAGCTGGCAGTAGTGGCGCTCGCTGTATTGCAGTAGCTTGAGCAGCGAAGATTTTTGTGAGGCAAGTGATTTGTGAAAGGTATAGTTTAATGTTAGTCAGGGCCATTCTTTAGTAGGGAATTTTGAAAGTCAGATTGCGTTGCGCTAAAAACATTGTGTGTCAGTTTAAGCACAGTCGTGTATAATTGTTCAAAGGGGACGTTTCATATGTCGACCCTTAGCCGAGGATACCTCACTGGAATCTTCTGATTTTTTTTCTTGTAGTTTGTGTAATTGGTGTAGCTATTGTTTATTGGTAGCGCGTAATCATAGAGAGAATTTCCTTTGTAGTTGTAGTTTTTCATTGTTGTACAGTAAAACAGTTGTGGCATGCATGTAGATTTGCACCAAGTATTTCGCAGCTGCGCTGGCAATTAAGTAGACATTATTTCCATTGCTATGTTATTTTATTTTGCTCTTCAAATTGTGCTTTTCTGTGTTATCGTGTGAAATATTGTGACAATTATGGCGTGTGAAAAACGTAATACTAGGCTCCAAAGTAAACTGAGAAATGACAGTGAAGACGAAAGCAGTGTGTTAGCGCCGCAGAGTAATGAATTAACTGATGATCAAAGTAGTAATTTGATAATTGTGCATAGGGAAATGGAGCGGGCGGCAAACAATGGCGTGGACAGTGAAACAATTAGTGAAGAGGGAAGCATTATCGATCGATCGGTCGGCAATAGCTCGCCTCAGGAAGCCGAAATGACACGACACGATTTCGCAAATACTGTAGATTCAGGTTTTGGATCCTCACCGTTTTCTCAAATAAGTCAAGACACATTTTCTGCTTGTCAAAATGTGAATGTTTCCGGTGCAAATTCACTGCCGAAAAGCACTGAGGAACATGTTTCAGACACCAATGCATTGTTATTACAGTTAATACAACAAATGGGACAAACACAGCAAAAGCTTCAAAAGTTAGACACAATGGAACAAAATCAGAGACAAACACAGCAAAAGCTTCAAAAGTTAGACACAATGGAACAAAATCTCAAAAAGTTAGACACAATGGAACAAAATCTTCAAAAGTTAGACACTACACTTGAACAAACACGTGAAGATTTAACCACTGAGTTACATAACATTGAATCGAAATGTCAGAAAGTGTGTAATGACGTAAAAACACAAATTTGTGAGCATTTTCAACCTATTTTTTCGCGGCATGAAAATGCATTACAGAATCACGAAGCAGCCATAAAAGAACTGCAAACCATTGTTCATGAAAATCATGAGACCTTGTGGGCTAAAATTGACTCAGTTGCATCTACGGATTCGGTTACACAACTTGCAAAAACTCAGGAAAACTTAAAGGACACAGTAGATTCGATTTCAACACAAATGGACACTCTGAAGCTTGGTTCAGAAAAACACACTGAGGAAATGTGTTCATTATCAGAGAAAGTAGTTGAACTTTCGGATCAGCTAAATAATTTATCTACGAAGGTAGATGATAATCTGAATGACGCAAAACCGGTAGTCTTTAATGACACAGAAGAGAGCGAACAAATTAGGAAACTGAAACAAAATCTGAATGAAATTGATACGCAACATCAAAGAGAAATCCGGGAAGTACAAGATCAGCTGACACAGGTAATACAAGAATTACGTATTTCAGAGGACACTCGCGTTCCAATACGGGAAGAGGGACATAGAAATACGGAACAACCACAAAATAATAACACAGGACACTTCGGAAGTTATGAAAGAAATTGGCAAGGTGCACCGAATTTTGAAATGGAATCGCCGAAACGACGTAACAATGACCGATATGCGATTCGCCGACATGATGACTTTGACTATAAGCTGTTCATTACTACACGTAAATTCAAAACATTTAAGAATTCTGGCAACGACATTCATCCACAAGCATGGCTCCATCAATTCTCTCATTGTTTTCCTCCCAACTGGTCATTAGAGCACAGATTAGAATTTATGTGTGGCTACTTAGAGAATGAACCAGCTGTAAGAATGCGGTCGGTCATTCACGATTGCCACAGTGAAGGAGAGTTTTACCATGCCTTCCTCTCAGCATATTGGTCTCAGGCCACACAAGACCGAGTAAAACAAAGCATCATAATGATGAAACGTTTCGAACAATCTGAATTTTCCAGTCTTATGAAATATTTTGAAGACATGTTGCACAAGAATCAGTACCTGTCAAACCCATACAGCCCCTCAGAACTTATCCGCATTTGCTTAATCAAATTGCCTGAACATTTACGACACATTATTTTAGCAGGACGTTGCAAAGACGACATTGAAGCTTTTCAGGGACTCCTACAAGAATTAGAAATTGACACAGACAGTCGCCAGATGCGAAAACAGGAAAACAATCACTACAGGTCACATACGTCACAATTCCGTGATGACAGAAACAATAACTGGACACGAAAAGGCTATTCTTACAACGCAAATCGTGACCAAAACAGATACCACCCATATGACAACCGCTGGCAGAGTAATAATAGTTACAGAGAAAGATCGCATTTCCGTAGTAATGACTATCACAGAGACAATCAGAGAAACAGACAATATGGAAACCAAAACAATTATTATCAAGGGAGACAGAATAACTTTAGACGCAACGGTCCAGCGCGCAGTTACGACTCAGGGCGAAATTCTCCACCACATGACCGACAAACAAGAAACTATGTAAACCACCGACGAAACGACAGACGTGAATTTCATCAGAACTGGCGGGATTCTAACAGAGCTGGGCCCTCTCGGCAAGGCGAATTTGTAGACGTTAGGTCTCCTAATCCCAATAACAACGCGCGCCAACAAAGAGACAGACAATGACTCGCGCCGCAGGCACCCACGTGCGCCGGCTGGCTCAGAGAAAAATAACATAGACGCTAACCTTGTGAAAAATTCCAGTATTCTTTACCGACGTATACTGCATGATAATTGCGTTGAAGCTGAAATTCTGAGTACCTTGAAGAGTAAAAGATTGTACCACATTTCACATGTAAAACCGATTATTGAAAGATAATCTGCTTTTTTAACTTTTTCTTTGCCATAAAACTTTTCAATTGACGCTACTAGTATGCTTTGTCAGACTTAGAATCTGTTAACATACAACAATGTTTGAAGTGAAATATCCAGTCTAGAACCTAGGGAACATTTTTAAACAGAAATTACGAATGCATTGTTATAGTGAACAGACGACACAGTGTTGTATTTGTACATTCTTGCTTGTTAGTTGCACGATTACGTAACGACTATCAGGCTTACATACTGAGGACACATACTGGTACTGCTAATGAGATTTTAATGCAACATTTTGGTTTACTTGAAAATATATTCTGGATTTAAAGTACTTTCAGTGAGATACCAGATGGCACAGTGGTTAGTTTATGTGACAGCTACACGATTTTATCACGACGCTACTAATGAGTGACAATTTACAATGTTGCTTTTGCAGTGTTTCTGTTTTATATCTGCACAGTTTTTCTGAATTCTGGAAAGTAAAACATGTTTTAGTAGTAACTTTTGTGGTACAGCAACAATGAGATTGTCTTTTCCGTAGCATAACAATACGTTACAGCACAGTACTTTCTTCATCACGGCAATAAGCGTAATAACTAAGATATCTATACACAAAGCATTTCACTTTTGTTTATCATGAGGTAAGTACATTGACTTCTGCAGAACTTAGCTTTCGGAGGACGATAACTACAACACTTCCACAGAGATTATCTTACAGCAAGACGCATATTTAGCGCTACAGGACACGTATTTGAGTGATTAATTTTGTACTTAAAACATTTATTTTTAAAGATTTTTGAATTACAAAGAAAGTTTTCCGTGATACATTTCATTCCATTGCTGTAATCTGTAACACCTGAGGGTATAATTACAATAATCCTCAGGGGGGTACACGCCTACTTTGTGTACCATGTGTTTGGCAAGCACAAGGAACCCTAGCTAATATGGTATTTGCTTATACAACTTTACACATCGGTACCATATTTCTCTAACACACAAATTACACAGCTATCTGATCATTTAACTGAGAGAGACAAACATTTATTTTACTACATCAGTGACACATGTTTACGCAATTACACAGTTGGATAACTTCACACTTATGAAACTGTATTTTGTCTGTACTTTGTAAACTGTTCATATTTTTCGGAACCATTGTGATACTATGAGAGCTTTGAATGATGTATTTGGTATGAGATCATGATTTTTAAAGTACGTTTGAGGTAGATGACACTATTTAAATGAGCAGAGAATTCTTTTTAGGCTTAGAAATTATTGGAGGAAGTTACGACGATTTTGAGATTTGACTGAAGTTTTATGATGTTATTATTACGACGACGATGTGTATTATGTTGTTGAGGAATGTTTATTATGCTACGTATTTCTCACGATGAAATATTGAAGAAGTGTCGACGAATATGTATATGTATAATGAGGTAAGGAATAATGAGTAGTGTTTAGGGACTCTGATTTATGAAAAGGATGTTGGAAACCAAGAAACGTACTTTAAGAGTTATGAAATGTGTGACTGTATCACAATGCTGACGAATATTTTTTTTGGACACTTATATTTATAGGATTTTGTTTCTACAGATTTGCAACGCTAATTCTTGACTTGTGAAATATTTTTATATGAGACTGCAACGGTAGCAGAAACTGCTGTCGTAAATATTTCCGTACGAAAGTACCACCTGCACGTAATGCGTCGTGGGCACCCAGCTGTGTCGGACGCCTGGAGAGAGGGCCATTGGCGCGTGCCTTTCAGAGCACAGGAAGAAAAAAAAAAAAGGGAGGCCATTATCCTGGCCATTGTCATTCCTTTAGAGAAAGCATCGCAAATCCGACACGCTGATTACTTGGAAACATATCGTACTTTCTGATATTTACTGAAATGCCTAATGAAATGACAAGAAATAGTTTGTCTACACACCTGACTATGACTACTGTCTTTTTAGATGAGAGATTTTTTTACTACTTATGAAATGCCACATGACTATTGAACGATGTTCTTACACTTTGCTTTTCGTAGTTGCTTATTTCATTTGATATCTAGTTTCTAGCTGCACTGCAGCATTGGTTAAAATAAAATTTTATAGATGTACTAATATAAACATTTTCTGTCTACAGATCGAGTAAATAATAATTTTTTAAAAAAAATGAGGGAGCATAAAATGACATTTACCTTCACAGGAACTGCATTCATAATTTTCTTTTCAAGTAATTGGTAACTTTTTGGTAGAATAACTTCTTGTGGTGCACCACTTTAATTACATAGATATTAAGATGTGAATATACATTTCCCTTATCTGCATTGTCGTTTTTGCTGTAATATTTTTTCTGCTTGAGCTTTGTCATGTATAGATATAAGTTTTATATTTTTTATATTTTTTATATTTTTTATATTTGCTGCTGCTGTTTGCCAGGCATAGTGCTACTGAATTTTAAATTGTGTTACTCTGTTAAGCTAATTTTACTACTGACTTATTTTTCTTGCTACTGTACATTGGCTCATATTAGTTGTAATGTTGCATTGCTTGGTAATTTATATTTACTGTAGCTTGCTTTGCAATTTTCCATTTTTTTGCATTGCTGTTTGTGTTAATTTGTTATGTGCTGCTGCATTGCCTCGTCCCTTAGTTTAGTATCTGAGCTCAGTAGATTTAAGTTAGCTTAAGAGGAGACTATATAAGAAACTAACTATTATAAATTTATAAGAAATGCATTGAGAAGCTATCAGAAAATGGTCTGGCAAAATAAAAAGGATACTGTACAGTGGAGAAAAACTATTATTGACAGAGGATGTGAACAGAATACAGAAAGCAGAGAGAAAAACTATTTTTGACAGAGGATGTGAACGAAATACAGAAGGCAGGCTTAGATAGGACTTTTGGGAATAATGATGAATGAAGGGATATCTCCAAGAAGCAAAGAAAGTTTTGTTTGCAAAATACTGCAATGAAACAAACCCTGTCCTTTCCTTTTGTGTTATCCCACTATGTGTTTGGATACCCTTGTGTATATATGTTCTTCCTGTCTTTATATGTTTACCTCATCAGACTTTTGTTGTAGAATTTTTCTCATACTCAGCTACATGAACTATGATGAGGAATACTGTTATCCTCAAATATAATTTGCGTTAATAATATGTTATTTACTTTGTAAAGATGTTAGACATTATTAATTCTGTTTTGTTTTAATGCTCATGTGTAAAGTTGATGTTTCAAAAGTTATTCTGATCTTTTATGTATTTACTTATGTCATAATTCCTGTAACACTGATGTATATGTTTATTTCTATTCTTTTGTAAAGCCCCTATTACTACAAACGTTATCTGTATTATTATGTTTTTAATGATGTGTTTTGTACCTTTGTTATTGTATTCTTATGTTATAAAATTGTAATTGTCACCAGTTCATGATATTATTAACTTGTTAGTTACATTTCACTGCACACGTTTCTGTTGGTCATAGTATATGGACAATATGTGAGAAGCAGGGACTGATAGTGTTTGCACGTGTGTTAATGATTCAGCAAGGGACTGGATAACAGCATTGCTGGTTCTAAGGACAATTTCAAAAACTTTGTGAGTGCACAAGTGGTGGTTTATGGACTTGCTATATTATCCACAAGACTCTTTAACGGTGATTGTGCACCTGCACAGTCACAACAGATGGCTGCTGGCTATCTCTCCAAGGACTACAGTGGGTCTGCATCTTTGATGACCCACCAGTACCATTATCTCTACAAGGACTACAGTGGGTCTGCATCTATGATGACCCACCATGCCATTATTTCTACAAGGACTGCAGTGGGTCTGCACCTCTGGTGGCCCACCAATACCGTAATCTCTACCAGGACTACAGTGGGTCTGCTCTGTGATGACCTACCTACCAATACTCTTCAAAATTTCGACTGACTCTGCTGTGGGTTTGCTCTGTTGTGGCCCATTACCTGTCTGCATGTCGAGAGTCAGCACTGTCTTTCCATTGGAAGGACAACACTACTTCTTCAAGACTGCATGGAAATCCACTACTTCTGTGTGCATTTTCTTTTACTGCTCAGACTTTGAGAAAAACACTGCTATTCTCCTGTTATGTACGATTAGGACTGTCTTTATGGACTGTGAGACAATTTTAGCTTTTGACCAACATTGTATCAATAAGTGTGTGCATTTGATTTCTTTGTTATTGTAATTATGAAAAAAAATTTTTCAAATCTGTATTGGCCACTGCCCAATCCCATTTGTAAAAATTTTTGTGGGGAGCATGGGGGCTATGTAAGTAGGCTGTTTAGGTTTTTTTATTGGTAACGCCACCTCTGTATGAAAATCACTGGCTGTGCTGTGTGCAGTCTGTGGCTCGTTTGCATTGTTGTCTGCCATTGTAGTGTTGGGCAGCGGCAGCTGGATGTGAACAGCGCGTAGCGTTGCGCAGTTGGAGGTGAGCCGCCAGCAGTGGTGGATGTGGGGAGAGAGATGACGGAGTTTTGAAATTTGTCATGAACTGCTATATTTATATATGATGATATCAAGGTAAATACATTGTTTGTTCTCTATTAATATCTTTTATTTGCTAACTATCCCTATCAGTAGTTAGTGCCTTCCATAGTTTGAATCTTTTATTTAGCTGGCAGTAGTGGCGCTCGCTGTATTGCAGTAGCTTGAGCAGCGAAGATTTTTGTGAGGCAAGTGATTTGTGAAAGGTATAGTTTAATGTTAGTCAGGGCCATTCTTTAGTAGGGAATTTTGAAAGTCAGATTGCGTTGCGCTAAAAACATTGTGTGTCAGTTTAAGCACAGTCGTGTATAATTGTTCAAAGGGGACGTTTCAAATGTGCTGGCCAGGGCAGCAGTCGAACATTTTCTGTATCCACAAAGGCCCGTACAGGACCTGCAACATGCGGTCGTGCATTATCCTGTTGAAATGTAGGGTTTCGCAGGGATCGAATGAAGGGTAGAACCAGGGGTCGTAACACATCTGAAATGCAACGTCCACTATTCAAAGTGCCGTCAATGAGAACAAGAGGTGACCGAGACGTGTAACCAATGGCACCCTATACCATCACGCCTGGTGATACGCCAGTATGGCTATGACGAATACACGCTTCCAATGTGCGTTCACCGCGATGTCGCCAAACACGGATGAGACCATCATAATGATGTAAACAGAACCTTGATTCATCCGAGAAAATGACGTTTAGCCATTCGTGCACCCAGGTTCGTCGTTGAGTACACCATCGCAGGCGCTCCTGTCTCTGACGCAGCGTCAAGGGTAGCCGCAGCCACGGTCTCCGAGCTGATAGTACATACTGCTGCAAACGTCGTCGAACTGTTCGTGCAGATGGTTGTTGTCTTGCAAACGTCCCCATCTGTTGACTCAGGGATCAAGACGTGGCTGCACGATCCGTTACAGTCATGCGGATAAGATGCGTGTCATCTCGACTGCTAGTGATACGAGGCCGTTGGGATCCAGCACGGCGTTCCATATTACCCTCCTGAACCCACCGATTCCATATTCTGCTAACAATCATTGGATCTCGACCAACGCGAGCAGCAATGTCGCGATACCATAAACCGCAATCGTGATAGGCTACAATCCGACCTTTATCAAAGTCGGAAACGTTTTGGTACGCAATTCTCCTCCTTATACTAGGCATCACAACAACGTTTCGCCAGGCAACGCCGGTCAACTGCTGTTTGTGTATGAGAAATCGGTTGGAAACTTTTCTCATGTCAGCACGTTGTAGGTGTCGCCACCGGTGCAAACCTTGTGTGAATGCTCTGAAAAGCTAATCATTTGCGTATCACAGCATCTTCTACCTGTCGGTTAAATTTTGCGTCTGTAGCACGTCATCTTCGTGGTGTAGCAATTTTAATGGCCAGTAGTGTACATGCACCGTGCATGTGTGTGACTAACAGTCATTCCTCGCCACGGGGCACTGCTATCGCGTGAACGGATTTGTACCGATGGTCTGGCGGTGGTCGTAATGTTCTGGCTAATCGCTGTATATGTCTGAAAGAAATCTGCCTCTGTGCAGACGACTTCTTGCAAGAAGGCAATATCAAGTTCATTTGTTCAAAGAAATTTCCCCAAAATGTCCATATTTTTTCGTTTCTAATCCCGCAAATATTTCACGTTACAAACGTAAACACTCTTCCACTTTCCACGCAGCTAATAGTTAGTATTTTCTAACCTCTTCATATGTGTTATTACTTCGTTCTGTTTGTTCGCAATCAATCTTTCCTGTGTGTTTGTGTTGCTCTTCCTGCTCCTCTTCCTCATTCTTCGTTTTATGGCGTACCACTGTTAAATTTGGTTTGACCTCAATCTTTGACTGTTCTGCTCCACTTTTGTGTTTGAGCGACTTGTGACTCCCCGTGATTTTCTCTGTGTCGTTAGCAGTGAGCTCAGCTAGTTGGTCAGTGACAGTGACAGTATATTTCAAAGAGTGTTTCGTTTTGCTTCCTTGCTTGATGTTTTCATTTACAACTGTCGAAGTCTCAGTCAACCGTTGGCGCACTGTACTCTGTTGTGTTCGTTCGTCTATCAAATATTGTTTACTTCCTTGTGGGGTTAGGCTCAGGTGATCTGTTATACACGAGTGATGTGTCTGATGCCCCACAGCTTCCACTTCATTTTCTGTTCCGTATCGAATTCGGTCAATAGGTTCATTGCTTTGCCGGAATTTTGCTTTCTTGGTGTTTGTAATGGTTTCCCACCGTCTTGTTCTGACTTCGAACTTTCCTTTTCGAGTGGCCGCTTTTTGTTCTTCTGAGGTTCGTTTGGAAGGAAATGATTCTCCACTATCGTTTCGGGGGCACTACCTTTTCGATAAATCTCCAGGTCAACAACTTCTGTTCTGTACCTTTGCGCAGTAGTTGCACCTTTAAATTTAGTACTCCTCCCGCCTACATCGCTATCTTTCTGTTCATCTAATGATGCTTTTCTTGTTTCTTTAATCAAAGGAAGGTAGTCCTCAAATGTGATCAGCTGTTGTTCTGTACATTCCATTTGGGTGGCTTCACTATTATCCTGTGCATTAACAGCAGGTCTCACATCTCATACACACATCCAAAAATGTTTTGCGTCACCTCGTTTGCGAGAGTAACGGAACCTGTACCGAAAATTGGAATAGAGATCAACATAAACATCATTTCCGCCCTTTTTATTGCTCATAGAAAACACACATCGCATGTTGTACCACCATACACCGAGAGCTTCAGAGGTGGTGGTCCAGATTGGCTGGCTCTGAGCACTACGGGACTTAACATCTGAGGTCATCAGTCCCCTAGAACTTAGAACTACTTAAACCTAACTAACCTAAGGACATCACACAACACCCAGTCATCACGAGGCAGAGAAAATCCCTGACCCCGCCGGGAATCGAACCCGGGAACCCGGGCGTGGGAAGCGAGAACGCTACCGCACGACCACGAGCTGCGGACAAAGTGGTCCAGATTGCTGTACACACCGATACCTCTAATACCCAGTAGCACGTCCTCTTACATTGATGCATGCCTGTATTCGTTGTGGCATACTAACCACAAGTTTATCAAGGCACTAATCATACAATGAAGGCTTTCACGACCGGATGGTACTGTTGTTGATAATTCTTCCGGGTTATATGGCCGTGGTCCATGGAATTCTTCTATTCCTAACGTTTCGTCCAATACTACGTTGGACATCTTCAGAGGTATGGCTGGTCCTGCTGAGTCCTGCTGACTGACGAGTCGGGCGTCGGAGAGCGGCCTAAATACTGAGGAAAGTGGGCGTGGTCCAGCTTGCACATAGTAGCAGAGAGAAATCTAGTTAAGGATAAAATGTAACTATCGATAATAGTCCATCATAGATAAAAATCACTTATCGATTCTGTAACGCCACTGTCCATATCTCGCTTAATTTCAAGGCCTCTTCTCTTCTATTAAAATTATCTTGATGTTTATAAATTTCAATAGCCTCCCTATACAGTCGTGGATAATAGCTCGTGGTAGCACTTAAAACTGTAGTTTCAGAAAACTTAACTACATGGTCACCTGACTGAAGTGCATGTTCCGCAACGGCCGATTTATCTATTTTACCCAGCCGGCAAAGACTTTTCGCTCCTTTACCCTCGTATTCACACTTCTTTTCGTAGTACCAATATAGACCTTGCCACAACTACACGGATTTTTATACACACCGCTAGATGATACTGGTGGCCTTCTATCTTTAACAGAACGAAGTACTTGTCCTATTTTTCTGGTAGGTTTGAATACCGGTTTCACTTTATGTTTGTAACCTTACTAATGAAAGGTAAAGACACCGTGTTCTTCCATTGCTGTGTACCATCCTTGTCCTTTGGCCTGCTGTAATTAGGTCTTAAAACTCTATTAATTTCTTTGTTTGAGTACCCATTCTTTTCGAAGGCCTGTTTCAGATGATTCAGTTCCGTATCCAGATGTTCCGGCCCACTAATCCGTTTTTCCCTGTCCACTAATCTTTTGATTACACCTCTTTTTTGTTGTGGGTGTTGATTGGAGTTCTTATATAAGTTTCTATCAGCATGTGTGCTCTTCCGAAACACTTTATGTTTTAGACTGCCATCGGTCATTCTCATGACTAACACATCGAGAAACGAAATAGCCTGGTCGCCAGAAACAATCTATCCCAGGCATGTTCGATAAGGTTCATGTCTGGAGAATATGCTGACCACTCTAGTCGAGCGATGTCGTTATCCTGAAGGAAGTCATTCACAAGATGTGCACGATGGGGGCGCGAATTGTCGTTCATGAAAACAAATACCTCGCCAATTTGCTGCCGATATGGTTGAACTATCGGTCGGAGGATGGCATTCATGTATTGTACAGCCATTCTGGCACCTTCCTAGACCACCAGCGGCGTACGTCGGCCCCACATAATGCGACCCCAAAACAGCTGGGAACCTCCACCTTGCTGCACTCGCTGGACAGTGTGTCTAAGACATTCATCGTGATCAGGTTGTCTCCAAACACGTCTCCGACGATTGTCTGCTTGAAGGTATATGTGACACTCATCGGTGAAGAGAACTTGATGCCAATCATCAGCGGTCCATTCGGTACGTTGTACCGCGCTGCATGGTGTCGTGGTTGCAAAGATGGACCTCGCCATGGACGCCGGGAATGAAGTTGCAGCCTATTGCCCACAGTTTGAGTCGTAACACGACGTCCTGTGGCTGCACGAAAACCATTATTCAACATGGTGGCGCTACTATCACAGTTCCTCCAAGCCATAATCCGTAGGTAGCAGTCATCCATTGCTGTAGTAGCCATTGGGCGGCCTGAGCGAGGCATATCATCGATAGTTCCTGTCTCTCTGTATCTCCACCATTTCCAAACAACATCGCTTTGGTTCACTCCGAGACGCCATGACACTTCCCTTGTTAAGAGCCCTTCCTGGCGCAAAGTAACAATGCAGACGCAATTGAACCGTGGTATTGACCGTCTAGGCGTTGTTGAACTACAGACAACACGAGCCGTGTACCTCCTCCCTGGTGGAATGATTGGAACTGATAGGCTGTCGGACCCCTCCGTCTAATAGGCGCTGCTCATGCATGGTTGTTTATATATCTGAACAGTCAAAGGGACTGTGTCTGTGCTATAACATCCACAGTCAACGTCCATCTTCAGAAGTTCTGGGAATGCGGGTGATCCAAAACTTTTTTGATGTGTATAGTTAATGTCTGGCACGCTGTTGAAGGTTATTCCACAAAAAAAAAATACCTATCGCGGACAAATTCGCGAAGGTCCCCTGCTTCATTACGCAAGTGAGATGTAGAGTTCTGTCCTGAGAAGACAAGATCCTTAGATTCAGATACAGTACTACGGGAGGGAACGTTAAGTTTTATAAACATCTGCACTGATCTTATGCCATTATAACACTGAATCGTGCGTCTGCTGGACCATCTTGCTAATTCATTTTTTAATCTGGCCGTATTTTGAAAGAACCTGCACTAAATCATTGTTTCCTAGTTCTGGTTCAAAATGGTTCAAATGGCTCTAAGCACTATCGGACTTAACATCTGAGGTGATCAGTCCCCTAGACTTGGAGCTACATAAATCTAACTAACCTAAGGACATCACACACATCCATGCCCGAGGCAGGATTCGAACCTGCGACCGTAGCGGTCACGCTGTTCCAGACTGAAGCGCCTAGAACTTCTCGGCCACAGTGGCTGGCTCCCAGTTCTGGTGGGAGATTTAAAAGTCTAACTGTTTTCAGTTCACTGTTTGCATTACATACGTCAACCATGCTAACAGAATGATGACAACGGCGAAATTAAAACTGTCCCTCAGTTTTCATTAAAATCTTCTTTGTAGCAAAACAGCATTATACAATTTTACAAACACACACTGCCCTTCGCTATCAATCTGCGTGAATTCTGCGTGATCTCCTGAAATACCAAAGTTATCACATAACCGACCATGGATTTCCAAGGAAGTACGCTGAAGATGAAGAGCGTTCTTGCAAGTGAGAACCTTTATCTATGTAGTGTCCCGGAATAGTAAAGAGTTGGAAACGTGGAATATTGACAAAGTTTCGTTGTCTATGCCGACAGCCAGAGGCAGGAGGTTAGCCGAGATGTAAGAGGTTTGCACATGTATCGGAATGTGTCGTCATGCAGGAGCAATGGCCTGGTTACGCACAACAGACGAGAGAGAATTGCTTAGCATGCGGGTTTGTGTTAGATGGAGACTTTCGTAGAGTGCAAGACAGAGGTATAGCGTCAGCTGTACTGCATTTCACAACTTCGCGTAAGTCTGCCGCAACAACACGTAACTCTGTTGCAAGAACACCTAAGGGGCAAGTACGACAGACAAGTCAGCAGTATAAGTAGAACGAATGCGGTCATTACAAACGAGCATGACGCCAGGACGTCCCTCGTGCTTCCTTTAAATACGCCAGCTTTGATAGCAACAAGGCACTCGCAGTTAGACTTGCAGTTAGATGTGTACTGGGTCGCTGTGTAGCGCTCAGCTCGGTGATCGACATGTTAATCTTTATTAAGGAGATGTTGCAGTAAGGGCGGCCCATCCAGCATCAGACGTGAGGGGACAGTACCAGCTCTGGTCCTCTTTGCTGCCGCTGTCAATCATCAACCCAGGATTAGCAGACATCGCGGCAGACTCGCTCGCCGCCAACGCTGACCACATCAGTGAGCAGTCGTCGAGATCGTGCGGGGCCTACACCCTGTGCATCCGCCGTCACAACCGGGTGAGCCGACGATGCTGGGGGACTGCAGCCCGTTCCACCCGTCCACCGCGGACGAGCCACCAGGAGGAGCAGGGAAGAAGACGGGGTGGGATAGAGAACACTCTACACTACGAGAACGCCTCTCGTGCCGACAGCGTCGGTACTCTAACCCAGAGCCACCTACGCGCAGCAGCTTGCTGTCCGCCGCCGAGCCGGCCGCTCAGCCGGACGCCGCCAGCGACGCGCGGCTGAAGTAAGGACATTCCTCCGCTACGTCACAGCACGCGGCGCTGCGCTAGCAAGACTGGTGCGGCCTGGATCTGGTGTCATCGCTACGAGTCAGCGAGGACTCGGGGAAGGTCGTTGATATCACCAAGCCACATTGTACTCGGCAGGAATAAAGTTGTTATTAATTAGTAATGTTTCTTTGGCATCTCTGACGCTTCTACAGCCATTTCCTTGCATCCTGACAACTGGAGAGGTCACCGCTCGGCCTTCCAGTCCACCGTAGGCGACCGGGACCACCGGGACGCCTACATCTATTTTTCCTGGGAGATTCAGAAGACATGGTGAACGTGTGGGAAGCGGAAAATCCACTTCTTCGACGAACACAAAGGAAGCTCGGTTAGCAAGTTCCAATATTAACAAGCTTGGAAGATTTACACCAGACCCACTAAGAACGCTCGATGAAAGGTGTACAAGGTGCCACCACGAAGCCCCGGGTGGAGAGCAAAGGCAGCCGCCGTTCTCTGTACAAACGGCCGCTCAGCAAGGCTGTTGCAACCACACGGAACTTATCTGTCGTCAGCTGCCTTGCCGAGACGTGTTTCACGTCAGAGAAGAGAATTTAGAGCCGAACTGTTAATAAATAATCTATATCTGTCAATATCTTCTAGAGAGCTCGGAAAACAGTGCTATTATCTTTGCAAACCAAAGATTAACGGCCTGTTTATGTGTGTAGGTTGGAGTGAGGCTATAACAGGAGCGAGAGGCTGAGAGGCTAAAATGCGACGGGCTCGTCACTGATATGAGTATGGAAGTATGGATTAAATGCGGAGAGTATTCTATAAGCATTTTATTCACTATGCTGAATCATATTTTGCGGAACTTATCAAACAATAAATGCTTTTTGACAAATACGATAAATTTCTGGCCGGTCGGTGTGGCCGTGCGGTTCTAGGCGCTTCAGTCTGGAACAGCGTGACCGCTACGGTCGCAGGTTCGAATTCTGCCTCGGGAATGGATGTGTGTGATGTCCTTAGGTTAGTTAGGTTTAAGTAGTTCTAAGTTCTAGGGGACTGATGACCACAGATTTTAAGTCCCATAGTGCCCAGAGCCATTTTTGATAAAGTTCTAAAGTCAAAGAGTTGTGGCAACACTTTAACATTCTTTGCCACTTGAGTTTAGCGCGATCATATCGCTGACGTATTAGAGCATAATCTCTGCCGCTGTTGGCATAGTGGCTTACAGCTGTTTATGTTTAACGTTGTGTTTTCGAGTGTGAAAGTAATAAAAATTATTCTGAACAACTGCGTATCATTCTATAGTTCGGGCATACTAGAAAGTCTCCACAATGGTGACCCCGACGTGATGCTCCTCCCAATAACATACAAAGGACTTCACCGATTCCTGGGTATGCTCAACTGCTACCGCCGCCATTTACCTCACACCTAACGACAGCCCAAAAACCACTCATGGCTCTACTCATAGGAAGAAATACTACAGGAAACCCCATACCATCACGCCGGGTGATACGCCAGTATGGCGATGACGAATACACGCTTCCAATGTGCGTTCACCGCGATGTCGCCAAACACGGATGCGACCATCATGGTGCTGCAAACAGGACCTGGATTCATCCGAAAAAATGACGTTTTGCCATTCCTGCACCGAGGTTCGTCGTTGAGTACACCGTCGCAAGCACTCCTGTCTGTGATGCAGCGTCAAGGGTAACCGCAGCCATGGTCTCCGAGCTGATAGTCCATACTGCTGCAAATGTCGTCGAACTGTTCGTGCAGATGGTTGTTGTCTTGCAAACGTCCACATCTGTTGACTCAGGGATCGAGACGTGGTTGCACGATCCGTGACAGCCATGCGGATAAGCTGCCTGTCATCTCGACTGCTAGTGATACGAGACCGTTGGGATCCAGCACAGCGTTCCGTATTACCCTCCTGAGCCCACCACCGATTCCATATTCTGCTAACAGTCGTTGGATCTCGACCAACGCGAGCAGCAATGTCGCGATACAATAAACCGCAATCGCGATAGGCTACAATCCGATCTTCATCAAAGTCGGAAACGTGATGGTACGCATTTCTCCTCCTTACACGGGGCATCACAACAACGTTTCACCAGGCAACGCCCGTCAACTGCTATTTGTGTATGAGAAATCGGTTGGAAACTTTCGTCATGTCAGTACGTTGTAGGTGTCGCCACCGGCGCCAACCTTGTGTGAATGCTCTGAAAAGGTAATCAATTACATATCATAGCATCTTCTTCCTGTCGGTTAAATTTCGCGTCTGTAGCACGTCATCTTCGTGGTGTAGCAATTTTAATGGCCAGTAGTGCAGTTTATGGCGAAGAGTTGAGAGTTCCAGGGGAATTATTCGCGCCACAATCCTCTCGATTGGCCACTTCAGAGCTTTACACGCAGTTTGTACAACAACTTAGCAGCAGAATGCGAAAACTGGAGCCTACTAACCATATCAGGCATTGGGAACGAAAGGTGTTCGTGCATAAAGACTTGACGCAAGCGTCTCGAGTGTGGCTCAGAAACGATGCAGTACGCCCACCACTCGTTTCTCCATACTGTGGTCCCTACCGAATAATAGAGAGAGGTGAACACTGGTTCAGAATCTAGAAGAACGACAATCGAGAAACAGTGTCCATTGAGCGCCTCAAACCCGTGAACATCGACGTGGTCACTCCCAGCACTCAACCCATGGTGTCAAGTTCACCCAGCGAGTAACCTATCGTGATGATGTCAGAGAACATGGACGATAACCCAGATACTCATACAGAGGAACAGGAAGAACAGGATCGGTTTCCAACAGTGGTTACAAGAGCAGGTAGACAAGTGAAGTGTAAATTCCCTGACATACCGGGAGCACCCGGTTAAAAAAAAAAAAAAGAAAAAAAATGGAGGGGCTGATGTGGCAACACTTTGACATTCTTTGCCACGTGAGGTTAGCGCGATCGTATCGCTGACGTATTAGAGCATAATCTTTGCTGACTTAGAGTTGTTTATGTTTAACGTCGTGTTTTCGAGTGTGAAAGTAATAAAAGTTATTCTGAACAGCTGCCTATTATTCTATAGTTTGGGCATACTAGAAAGCCTCCACAGAGTAAACTGCTTTTCCAAAGAGCAATTATTGTTCCATATTTCGGGTTATATTCTTCACATCAATAAGTATGTTGTACTACACACTTTCTGAACTAGCCTGTGTCCTTCCTCAGCGTTCAAGCTATGTCGTTGTTGTGGTCTTCAGTCCTGAGACTGGTTTGATGCAGCTCTCCATGCTACTCTATCCTGTGCAAGCTTCTTCATCTCTCAGTACCTACTGCAACCTACATCCTTCTGAATCTGCTTAGTGTATTCATCTCTTGGTCTCCCCCTACGATTTTTACCCTCCATGCTGCCCTCCAATACTAAATTGGTGATCCCTTGATGCCTCAGAACGTCCTACCAACCGATGCCTTCTTCTGGTCAAATTGTGCCACAAACGTCTCTTCTCCCCAATCCTCTTCAATACTTCCTCATTAGTTATGTGATCTACCCATCTAATCTTCAGCATTCTTCTGTAGCACCACATTTTGAAAGCTTCTATTCTCTTCTTGTCCAAACTATTTACCGTCCATGTTTCACTTCCATACATGGCTACACTCCATACAAATTCTTTCAGAAACGACTTCCTGACACTTAAATCTTTACTCGATGTTAATAAATTTCTCTTCTTCAGAAACGCTTTCCTTGCCATTGTCAGTCTACATTTTATTTCCTCTCTACTTCGACCATCATCAGTTATTTTTCTCCCCAAATAGCAAAACTCCTTTACTACTTTAAGTATCTCATTTCCTAATCTAATACCCTCAACATCACCCGACTTAATTCGACTACATTCCATTATCCTCGTTTTGCTTTTGTTGATGTTCATCTTATATCCTCCCTTCAAGACACCATCCATTCCGTTCAAGCTATCTGAATACCAAATTTCATCAAAATCGGTTCAGTGGTTTAGTCGTGAAAGCGTGACGTAAAGGGCTACTTTCGCACAAACAGTATTAACATGGATTTTCTGTATGTACTTCTATATTTACATCTACATGGATACTCTGAAATCACATTTAAGTGCTAGGCAGAGGGTTCATCGAACCACCTTCACAGTGCTCTTATTATTCGAATCTAGTATACAGCGCAGAAAGAACTAACACCTATATCTTACCGTACGAGATCTGATTTCCCTCATTTCATCGTGGTGGTCGTTCCTCCTTATGTAGGTCGGTGTCAACAAAATATTTTCGCATTCGGAAAAGAAAGTTCGTGATTGAGATTTCGTTAGAAGATTCCTCTGCAACGAAAAACTCCTTTGTTTTAATGACGTCCATCCCAAATCGTGTATCATTTCAGTGACACTCTTTCCCCTATTTCGCGATAATGCTAATCATTCTGCCCTTCTTTGAACTTTTTCGATGTACTCCGTTAACCCTACCTGGTAAGGATCCCACACCGCGCAGCAGTATTCTAAAAGAGGACGGACAAGTGTAGTGTAGGCAGTCTCCTTAGTAGGTCTGTTGCATTTTCCAAGTGTCCTGCCAACAAAACGCAGTCTTCAGTTAGCCTTCCCCACAACATTTTCTACGTGTTAATTCCAGTTTAAGTTGTTGGTAATTGTGATTCGTGGGTATTTAGTTGAATTTACGGCCTTTAGGTTTGACTGATTTATCGTGTAACCGAAGTTCAACGGATTCCTTTTAGCACCCATGTGGATGACCTCACAATGCCAATTTTCGCACCGTACAGACATCTTTTCTAAATCGGTTTGCAATTTGTTTTGGTCTTCTGATGACGACAGCGTCATTTGCAAACAACCGAAGACGGCTGCTCAGATTGTCTCCCAAATCGTTTATATAGATAAGGAACAGCAAAGGGCCTATAACACTACCTTGGGGAACGCCAGAAATCACTTATGTTTTACTTGATGACTTTCCGTCAATTACTACTTCAATTGCAGTCTCATTCCGTTTCCTTCTGCATTTAAATATAATTAAGTTCTTGGCTTTAGTGGACCCTTATGTCTCAACAAGTGAACGATAGTGTTCCATAAACTCCTTCTCTGTTCCACTCTTTTAAGGACTTGAACATTCATGATCACATCAGTCCGTTTAAGTTTCAGTACGCGCCCGTACAAGCAAATCTCAAAAGAATTCCAGCTTTCCTTGCCTCCGATCCAGAGCCCAAGACTGACAGCCATACACGATGCCGCAATCCAGCAGCTGCTTTCTCGAGATGTAGACTGTTACTTTTTTAGGTTATCATCTCCTTTTGTTTATAGAAGGCACTTTTTGTGTGCGCAGTGCTGCTGTTTCCTTCTTGTTTACCTCTTTCATCTTGTGCGATATCGCTCCCGAAGAAAGTATGTGAGTCA
The DNA here is from genome assembly GCF_023864345.2 of Schistocerca serialis cubense. Lineage (NCBI taxonomy): Eukaryota > Metazoa > Arthropoda > Insecta > Orthoptera > Acrididae > Schistocerca > Schistocerca serialis. The sequence goes on along the minus strand of NC_064647.1, from coordinate 183,252,427 downwards.
GCTTGCAGTTGCCAGTCATGCACTCTGGACTTGGCTTATCCTCCTCTCGCACAAACCCTCACCGTTGTTTTAGACTCCTTTACATCCGTGTCATGTTGTTTTGTTGAGAAGTGAATAAGGCAAGGTTGTAGGCTATCCCAAATATTGTCAGATTTGTACATTGAGCAATTTGTGAAGGAAACCAAGGAGAAATCTGGGAAGGGAACTACTGTTCAGGGAGAAGAAATAAAAACTTCACCGTTTGCGGACGACATTGTAAGTCTGAATAGCGAAGGACTTGCAAGAGTGGTTTAACGGAATGGTTAGAGTCTTAAAAAGTGGTTATAAGATATGTAGTGTTGGCAGTTTGCCAACACTACGCACATTTTTTAAGGGAGGCGGCCATTAAGCAAGCAGGCGATTGAGGTCTGAAACAGGAGAAGTAATGAATGCTATAAAGAAAAGTACGTAGCTGCTGGAATACTTAACTTTAATCCATCATTTGTATACAGCGTTCTTGATGAGACAATTCATACGAGAACTATCAATTGCTATGGCGCCTTGCTAGGTCGTAGTCATTGACTTAGCTGAAGGCTATTCTAACTATTGGCTCGGCTAATGAGCAATGCTTCGTCCATGTAGTCGCTAGCAAAGTCGTCCTTACAACTGGGGCGAGTGCTAGTCAGTCTCTCGAGACCTGCCTTGTGGTGGCGCTCGGTCTGCGATCCCTGACAGTGGCGACACGCGGGTCCGACATGTACTAATGGACCGCGGCCGATTTAAGCTACCACCTAGCAAGTGTGGTGTCTGGCGGTGACACCACAAGATATATTTCAACAAAAGTAAAACAAGACCAATAGAACGTAATCGAATTAACTCAGGCGATGTTGAGGGAATTTAGATTAATAAATGAGAAACTAAAAAAAAAATTCTGTTTTGTCAGCAAAATAACTGATAGTGACCGAAGTGTAGAGGATATAAAATGCAGACTGGCAATAGCAAGAAAAGCATTTCTTAATATTTAACATAAATTTAAATGTTAGGAAGTTTTCTGAAGGTATTTGCGTGATAGCATTATACTCAAGTGCAACGTGGACAATAAACAGTTCAGACAAGAAAAAAATGGAAGTTATTTATATGTAATGGTACGAAGGAATGCTGAAGATTGGATGGGTAGATCGAATAATTAATATGGAGGTACTGAATCAAATAGGAGAGAAATGAAATCTATGGCACAAATTGAGTAAGTGAAGGTATTGATTGGTAGAACATGCCTGAGACATCAAAGAATTACGAAATCAGGAAACGTGGGTGTTGATACTGTAGAGGGTTGACAAGCATGACTAGAGTACGCGGTTTCAAATGGGTGTAAGTCGCAGTAGCCACACAAAGATGAAGAAGTTTGCCCAGGGTAAGCTATCGTGGGAAGCAGTAGCGTACGTCTCTTTGGACTGAAGGCAACAATATTTTCTCACAACTTTCTCCATTTCACCTAATATATCTTTAAATCCTTATTCACTTTCAACTAATATAGTTATTTTAGTAGATTCTATAAATATTTAAAATTTTTCTTTTAAACTTAACCCAAAAATTTAAGATTGCAGCATATACACTCCTGGAAATGGAAAAAAGAACACATTGACACCGGTGTGTCAGACCCACCATACTTGCTCCGGACACTGCGAGAGGGCTGTACAAGCAATGATCACACGCACGGCACAGCGGACACACCAGGAACCGCGGTGTTGGCAGTCGAATGGCGCTAGCTGCGCAGCATTTGTGCACCGCCGCCGTCAGTGTCAGCCAGTTTGCCGTGGCATACGGAGCTCCATCGCAGTCTTTAACACTGGTAGCATGCCGCGACAGCGTGGACGTGAACCGTATGTGCAGTTGACGGACTTTGAGCGAGGGCGTATAGTGGGCATGCGGGAGGCCGGGTGGACGTACCGCCGAATTGCTCAACACGTGGGGCGTGAGGTCTCCACAGTACATCGATGTTGTCGCCAGTGGTCGGCGGAAGGTGCACGTGCCCGTCGACCAGGGACCGGACCGCAGCGACGCACGGATGCACGCCAAGACCTTAGGATCCTACGCAGTGCCGTAGGGGACCGCACCGCCACTTCCCAGCAAATTAGGGACACTGTTGCTCCTGGGGTATCGGCGAGGACCATTCGCAACCGTCTCCATGAAGCTGGGCTACGGTCCCGCACACCGTTAGGCCGTCTTCCGCTCACGCCCCAACATCGTGCAGCCCGCCTCGAGTGGTGTCGCGACAGGCGTGAATGGAGGGACGAATGGAGACGTGTCGTCTTCAGCGATGAGAGTCGCTTCTGCCTTGGTGCCAATGATGGTCGTATGCGTGTTTGGCGCCGTGCAGGTGAGCGCCACAATCAGGACTGCATACGACCGAGGGACACAGGGCCAACACCCGGCATCATGGTGTGGGGAGCGATCACCTACACTGGCCGTACACCACTGGTGATCGTCGAGGGGACACTGAATAGTGTACGGTACATCCAAACCGTCATCGAACCCATCGTTCTACCATTCCTAGACCGGCAAGGGAACTTGCTGTTCCAACAGGACAATGCACGTCCGCATGTATCCCGTGCCACCCAACGTGCTCTAGAAGGTGTAAGTCAACTACCCTGGCCAGCAAGATCTCCGGATCTGTCCCCCATTGAGCATGTTTGGGACTGGATGAAGCGTCGTCTCACGCGGTCTGCACGTCCAGCACGAACGCTGGTCCAACTGAGGCGCCAGGTGGAAATGGCATGGCAAGCCGTTCCACAGGACTACATCCAGCATCTCTACGATCGTCTCCATGGGAGAATAGCAGCCTGCATTGCTGCGAAAGGTGGATATACACTGTACTAGTGCCGACATTGTGCATGCTCTGTTGCCTGTGTCTATGTGCCTGTGGTTCTGTCAGTGTGATCATGTGATGTATCTGACCCCAGAAATGTGTCAATAAAGTTTCCCCTTCCTGGGACAATGAATTCACGGTGTTCTTATTTCAATTTCCAGGAGTGTATTACTTTCCCCAGTGAACGCCGTATTCAATATTTCGAGGTTCAGGGCCTTACTTACACATAAATATTTCTTTAAAAAGTGTGTTGAGAGTAAAAGTTACCAACAACGAACGAAATTTGCGTTATTAATTCTTTTTGGTGGTCATAAAGTAGGTAACACGCATTACTGAACGTGGACTGATATTGCTAAGAGTGTGTTGAAAGCTATTTTCAGTTTGTGGATCCTGCTTACACATCAGTACCTCTTTAAAAATCATGTTGTTAATATAATTCAACAACAATTAATTCTGTTCTCCAATTTTTTTGGGGGTGGGGGTAAAGTACTGCTTCTTCTTACTCCCCTCTCCCATCCTTGGTAATGCGCACATTATGGTAAACGTCTTGGTATTGCTAGGGTTAAGGTATGCCCTATAGATCCCATGTATACTGGACAGTTTTCTGTTTTCGTCCTTATTAGCGCCTCTCAAAAAGTTCCTCAAAGAACTTGCAGTGGAAAAAATTTGTTTCACAGTATCGAAGATGAAGAAGTGCTCATAACTCTTAAGGTATGGATTTTAGATCCGATGTTCACTAGAATTTTTGCTTCGAATGATCGTTCCGATCGTATCTCTGAATATTGATCATTTCTCCTGGACACCCTATGGATCACAAATATGTTATGGCTCCAATTCCAGACTGCGACCTGACCCCGGCACTGGAAACAGTGCTAAAATCGTTCTTCTTGTCTAATAAACATGCTGCGAACCAAGCGTTTTGCACCGATCATTGCCCAAAGTTCGAAGTCGGTTAACTCGTGGCATGCTGTCATGTCCACTACACGGTCTGTATGTAACAGTTTTCGTATTCCACGTATAGCAGCTAGATTAGAGCATCACACTCGACACATTTTGAAACAGGACAACAAAATGGTTCAAATGGCTCTGAGCACTATGGGACTCAACATCTATGGTCATCAGTCCCATAGAACTTAGAACTACTTAAACCTAACTAACCTAAGGACATCACACAACACCCAAACAGGACAACACCTATGACATTAGCCACTTAGCTCGGTGTCTGCACAGTGAGCTTACTTACCATCTTCTGGCACTGCTGGTACCAAATGCCTACATCGTACCCATGCACTCACCTCCTGTAGATTACACAAGTAGTCGAATTTATGAGGTCAGCAGTGTCTAGGACTGATATTCACCATCGCAGAGATACATACCTAAATCACCATACAGGACGATCACAAGCGTTTGACGAATAGACATTGCGTAACCGCTGATGATTTGTAGGCAGCTATCGACGGTCTCCTGTAACAAACTGCCTATTGGCTTCTGTCACGGGTTCTTCGGCGGACGTTCATCTAATGATTTTACCGACGTTTCGCCAGCACGAGTGACTGGCATTGTCAAAGCTTCACCCTCCACTGCCGGTGGTGAATTGGAGCCGAACTCGTGGCCGCTGACTATATGTAGCTGGCGCGCCAATGTCCGAGGGCTTCTCCTCGGTCAATTCCGGTGCGGTTCTCCTCTTGCTACCTGCGACGGTCGTTCGCTGCAGTACGGGAAGCCAGGATCCGTTTACCTTAAGGCTTTCCTCTTTCTTGTTGAAGCTGTTCCCGTGTTTTTGTATTTCTACAGCTTCTCTGAACAAGCGGGTGTGATACTGCTTCTTTACAGCCAGAACTTCCGTGTCGGCGAATTTTATTACTTGGTCGGTCTCAGTCGTGCTTGCGAAACGTCAGTAAAATCATTAGATGAACGTCGGCCGAAGAACTCGAGACAGAAGCCAATAGGCAGTTTGTCAAGGCAACGTTATGAACCTGGAGGTTCAGAAACCCATTTTCTCCAAGACTGTACGAGACAAAAAAAAAAAAAAAGGTTCAAATGGCTCTGAGCACTATGGGACTTTACTTCTGAGGTCATCAGTCCCCTAGAATTTAGAACTACTTAAAACTAACTAACCTAAAGACATCACACACATCCATGCCCGAGGCAGGATTCGAACCTGCGACAGCAGCGGTCGCGCGGTTCCAGACTGAAGCGCCTAGAACCGCGAGACCACCGCGGCCGGCACCTACTTGGGCATCATCATTTGTTGCAGGTCGTGGTTGTCGTTTCACATGTAACTGGACACTTCCTGTCTTGTTAAATAAAACTATCCGGCGAAAGGTCGGACACTTGACGTCCAGGATACCGAGCAGCATACATCGCACACACCCGTTGGGTATTTTGATCACAATAGCCATACATCACCACGATATCGATCTTTTCCCCAATTGGTAAACGGTCCATTTTAACACGAGTAATGTATCACGAAGCAAATACCGTCCGCGCTGGCGGAATGTTACGTGATACCACGTATTTATAGTTTTGTGACTATTACAGCACCATCTATCACAAAGCGAAAAAAGTGGTCCATCTAAAACACTCATATTTCTTTACGTACTACACGAATATGTAATAAAAATGGGGGTTCCTATTTAAAAAAAACACTGTTATATCCGTTTGACCTATGGCAGCGTGATCTAGCGGGCCAACCATAGCGTCATCTGGTTTCGCCCTTCAAGCTAGACGAGTTTCGTTCTTTGTAGTTTTTTCGTCCGATGCTTATTTCGTGAGATTTTTGGCTCGGTCACTATCAATGGACCACCTGCACAAAATTTTCTGTCTTGATCCTTAAACGAAGTATTAGCAGTGATGCCAGATGGTGACCTTTCAATAGTTACAAAATGGGTTCTGCACTATATTGGTACTGTACAATTCTTCCAGCGTGGGTGCAGCATAGGCGTTTGGTACCAGCGTTGTCAACTGTTTGATGAGTAAATTCGTGGTAGAGAGACCAGCTGACTTGCCTTAATGGAAAGAGGTAGGAACAGAAAATGATTTACGATGTCGTGCACGTACCCAGGATGTCGTTCTGGGGCGCCCACTTGATGATATTGACGTTGGGCGGCTGACCAGGCAGGGAGTCGGACTCCCACTTCCAGAGCACCTTCTGGGGCAGCTCCTGGAAGGCCTCCAGGAAGGCGCGCCTGCTGGCTTCGCCAAGCTTGTCGCTCCGGACGTTGGTGCCCAGGCTCATGAAGATGGCCCCGTCTTTTGCCGAGTCCAGGAACTCCTTCAGGTCCTACAATAAAAAGAGACAATCATTCGATGATGATGGTTCTACATGTTTGGAGCTAGACAGTATTGTCCTAAGTGAGCCGTGCGTGGCTCGTGCTCCCGCCATCATGTATTCTACACCCTGTTTTTAACGTACTTCCACCTCACTACGTTGATTTAAGTTACTACTGTCACTGGGTTGCTGCTTTGCCTGGCCGTGAACGGCGTTAGCAGCGCTTATCGATATATCCCCTCTTGTAGTATCTTTGCTTGACTGCTATTACTTCCCGGTGGTTGTCTGTCGTAAGCGAGTTCGGATAGGGAGTTCCCGTCGCGAGTCAGGGTGTGGCAGTCAGTGGGAACGCGTCTGGAGCGCAGTCCGGACCTGCCAGTCGGGGAGTTGCAACGCGGCACTAGTGCAGTGGGGTTGGAGCAGCAGTGAGGTCTGCTTTGACGTGGCCCGCCCGACCATTGCCACCACGCGTCACTTTAGCCGGGCCACGGTCTTGGTGGATCGTCGGTCGGTCGTCCTACCGGACGACGCATTTGGCTCGCCGATAGTTCATGAGTCAGTGTGTGTCTGTGCATCGACTCCCAATTTGTCTTCGTGCGTGTTTAGTTACTGCTGAGTGTTGTTTAAGTCTTCGTCCAGGTGTTTGTAAAGATGTGTGTGTAGCTGGTGTCATTTTCACTTGCAACTTGTTTTAAATGTTGTTGGCGTACTGGCAGTCGGTCGGTCGGTTGTTGCGAACGAGGGAAGATGTCTCGGCGCGGTGCAGTCGGCTGGGGCCGCTGGCAGCCCCTGCACAATGTCGGAGCGTGTGTGGAGCTGTCCGATCGCTACGAGCCTCGTGGTTCATTGACCCAGGACGTCAAAGCTGAGTAGTGGTTTCAACTACCCAGGCCACGTCCATTCATGTTGTGGTGGTTCGGTTCGGTGGTTCGCTGTTGGGAGGTTTTCCTGTGAGCAACACCGAGTGTTTCTACGGCTGAAATTTAGCCGCCATGCGGTGCAATTAACTATTTTGGTTGACTACTATTCGAATGCACCAGTGGAATTTTCTGCCTTGTGACCGTTAGTGTTCTGGTAACCTGCCCTGGATGCTGACGTAAGTTCAGGCAGTGTCCTTTCCTCACCTGTTTTCGTTGTTCAACATGGTGTGTGTTATTTTGACAGCTAGTACATACTCCATTGTGGATTATCACGTTTGTAACCCTTACTGTTTGAGTTCTCATGTACTGATTGATTGGTAGCAAGTCGTTATGTCGGTCGGTCCTCGACTGTCCCCTAGTTAGGTTCCAACCGATCAAGTGTAGTTGGCCTCTCCACCTGTCTCGCCTAAGTGAACGAGGGCAGACCGACCTTCTTGGAGGCTTCTGAGTGCCACCGGTGTTTAATTATCTGTTTTCAGCTGCTTAAAATTTAAGGCTTGTAGTTATTTTCCTTTTTTTCTTACAAATTTTGCAAATTAATTCTTAAATTTATCTTTCAAGCTTAAACATTGGGGTCTTCTTCCTTTAAAGATTATGGTAATATATTTTAAAATTTTGAAACTTAATTGTGACCCTCATCCATTTGTGTTGCACCTTGCATATTTTTGTTCTATCTACTTTGCGGTGATGTTTTTTTTTAAATTGTTTTATTTTTATCTTAATTGGATTTTTATCTTATTGGTTTGTTAAGATTTCTTGTTTGGAGGCCTTCAGCCGTGAAAGAACTGCATTCAGTAAAGGTCAGACTATGTGCCGCTTTGGTTGTAAAAGTGTTATTAAATTACAATTAGAAGATGAAACTGACCCCAACCTATTTGGCCCTTTCCACAACCCTGATTACCTGTTCTGCTCAGCGGGTTGAGCGGGTGTATCACTTAGAACCAGTTTTTATTTGAAATTCTCTCACCGGTCGCCGAGGACAATGAAAGAAACGTACACAATGTGATCATAACTGGTCACTCTTGTTAGATGGAAGTGATCTGAGGTACTTATGGAAGGAGAAATGTTAACCTAGCAGCACCTGAAAATGCGATCCAAGTTACAGCTGGAAAAGAGTGGGGCCTTTCACTTTTTACATTTGGCCGTCAAAAGGGACGCAGGAAAGACCACCATTGGCGTTTTCAGAAATAAACACACTCCCACACAATACTGGAGGAGAGATTTAGCCACGCAGCTCCTCAGACTTCCACGCAGAGTAGGAAGTTTGGAAGAGAACTAGGGGCAATTAAGCATGAAGGAGCAGAAAATGGATACAGCAAGCAGGATATTCTATTACGTTAAAAAATATATAAAACAAAATTACTAACGCAAATTGTGGATGAAAGAAAATAGCGAAAGCTGAGACGAAATACGCTCTTGGTCAAACAAAGGGCGAGTGTCAGCAATAATAGAGAATTTTTTTCCAGACTACGTAATGACAGCATATCGAAATGAAGCGGAAATTGCATACAGCATGGCAAAAAAGGAGCAATATAATAATTCTGGACTGTTTGTAGTATATAACTTATGGCGTTTGGCATACGCATTGAAAGTGGCAAACATGAGCTTCGTACAACAGAGCAATTTTAATGGCCAGTGGTTGAGCTTTCTCGGAACATGAATGTGATTTTGTCGTAAAACATAAAACCTGCTCGGCCGAGGTTCGAATTGCAGTCTTCGACGTCCTGAAACAATAGACAACAATCAACTGTCTGAAATTTCCTGGCAGTGGGAGTAGGTGGTCGTTAGCCTACTGAGTTTGTCGGTGTCAAAGGGGCCAGCAAGATGCGTGATTAGCATTGCACAAATACTGAAGCAGCAGTACCTCAGTAATAATAAATATGTATGGTTTTGACGATGCTTATCGGATCATATTTGCGAGCCTCTAAAACAAATAAATCGGTTATTTAAATTTTGCCTTTCCCTCGTCACAAATAATTTCAGCGAGAAGATATAAAAACTTGGAGGTCTGCCTATGACTTTCTAATTCTGGCAGAGACAGCAAAGGACTTGGAAGAGCAGCTGAATAGAATGGAGGGGGTAAAACATGAACATGGACAATGGCAAAACAAGGATAATTGAATGTAGTCGAATTGAACCCGGTGGTGCAGAGGGAATAAGATTAGGACACGAGACGACGTTTGTTATTTGGGCAGCAAAATAACTGATGACGGTCGAAGCAGAGAGGATACAAACTGTAGACTGGCAATGGCAAAAAAAGCATTTTTGAAGAAGAGAAGTTTGTGAACATCGAATAAAGATTTAAGTGTCAAGAAGGCTTTTCTGAAAGTATTTGTGTGAAGTGCACCCATGTATGGAAGTGAAACATGGACGATAAACAGTTTAGACAAGAAGAGAATAGAAGCTGTCGAAATGTGGTGCTACAGAAGAATGCTGACGATTAGATGGGTAGATCGCGATGAGTAATGAGGAGGTAGTGAATGGTGTTGCAGAGAAAAGAAATTTGAGACACGACTAAAATAAGGGATCAGTTGATAAGACACATTCTGAGACATCAAGGGATTACCAAATTTTAGTATTGGACGGACGTTTGGGGGGGGGGGGGGGAGGGGGGTTAAAAATATAGGCGGAGGCCAAGAGGCGAATACAGTACCTAAGTAGATTCAGAATAGTTATTTGAAGATGAGGCTAGCGTGGGATGGAGTAGCATGGAGAGCTGCATCAAACTAGTCTTTAGGCTGAAGAGAACACCAACGAACAACAAATAATTTTATATATTCCTTTATCTTACGAAGGTCAGAGTCATAGTTTCTTCTCTTACAACGAAGTAGGCGTTGTAAACATTTTAGATTATGTCACCTGTGGCGAACATCCTCAGAGGATGTCCAACGTAGTATTGGACGAAACGTTAGGAATAGAAGAATTCCATGGACCACGGCCATATAACCCGGAAGAATTATCAACAACGATTTTCCTAATATTTATTTTATGGAGGATCACAGTTAGATTATCAGATATGTTAGACATTGAGTTGTGTTTATGTTGAGATGACAGGTATTTAATTTCTGGTGCGATGTGTGAGGTACCAGGTCTACTTTGGAGTCAATGAAGTAGATAACAACGCACGTTAGTCATGTAATTTGTCTGAGCACAAAAATCAATCTAAGGCACTGCAGTCATAGACTGTGCGGCTGATCCCGGCCGGAGGTTCGAGTCCTCCCTCGGGCATGGGTGTGTGTGTTTGTCCTTAGGCTAATTTAGGTTAAATAGTATGTAAGCTTAGGGACTGATGGCCTTAGCAGTTAAGTCCCATAACATTTCACACACATTTGAACATTTTTGAACAAACATCAAACTGAGCGTTTGAGACACTGACATGGTCTATTAAGAAGTAGCAATTGTTAACGCACAGGGTCGTTTCTATTTGTCTAGAGTCCACACATCATGGCATGTTGCGTTACTCTGCAGCACACTCTTTTCACGATGTGCAACAAATTTTAAAATCTGAACTTGGAAGAGTAAAATGTGACTAGATTTAACTCACCTTGGGTAGGGGCTGTGGAGGTTTCGCTTGCAGCCCTCCAATCTCAATGACGGCCGGCACCAGCGGCTTGGGGTAGTCCGTGCTGAAGTGGGTGTTGACCATCACGAAGCTGACGTTCTTCTCGACCTCGCTGGGCAGCGGCGTAGAGTCGCCGAAGAACTTCCTGCTAAGCTTATCCTGTTCTGGCATGTACAGAAATCTGCGGTAGAGCCACACGTAAGTGTCGAGCAGGAAGTTTTGCATCCTCTGCGTGAATGTCATGTGGTCGGTCAGAGGCAGAATGTAAGTGTTCACATAGGACGGGTTCTGGAAGTTTCCCATCAGGTCGTATGCCCACGGAGGACCTGGGTAGCCCGTGATACCGATTACTGGAGGGTTGCCGAATTTGCTGACGAAACCCAGGACGCATTCCTGCACGACGAATTCTGTGATGATCAGATCGAACGTCTCGTTTTTCGCCAATTCTAGCAGCTGTCGAGCACCTTCCGAGTTTAACGTGTGACGGCATGTGACTAGTCCCCAGTTGAAAACTTCCGCAACCATGGTCATCTTATCCATTTCTGCGAAGCTCTCGTAGTCGAACGCTTCTTGTATGGCCTCGTAGGCTCCTTCTATCAGGATTTCCCGATGGTTAGGAGACGGTTTCTTCTCCTGGTCTGGAGCGAACACAGTCACCTGGTGACCGCGTTTGGCGAGCGCGAGGGTGAAGCGGCGGTTGAAGATGTGGTGGCTGCGAGTGACGCTGGTCATCAAACAGAGGATCTTGGCCGACTCACAGAGGCCCACCAGCCACAGCGCCAGTATGGCTGATGCCCAGACTGTGGTCTTCCACATCCTGAAACAGTGGGACACCATCAATTCATGACGGAAAAATATTAGCTGTTAATGACTCACCATCTGCATCAGGAGGGCGACAGGAAACGAATGTTTGGGAAATGCAGAGATCAATCTTCTGTGAAATGTATGTATTACACTGCACAAAATGGACATCATCGACATTCAAGAAATGTCCAAAACGAACCATTAACTTGCACCGTGAACATCGCATGAAAAATGGTGGCCAGCCAGTGTGGCCGAGAGGTTCTAGGCGCTACAGTCTGGAACCGCGCGACCACTACGGTCGCAGGTTCGAATCCTGCCTCGGGCATGGATGTGTGTGATGTCAAAAATGGCCCTGAGTACTATGGGACTTTTCTGAGGTCATCAGTCCCCTAGAACTTAGAACTACTTAATCCTAACTAACCTGAGGACATCACACACATCCATGCCCGAGGCAGGATTCGAACCTGCGACCGTAGCGGTCGCACAGTTCCAGACTGAAGCGCCTAGAACCGCTCGGCCACTCCGGCCGGCTGTGTGATGTCCTTAGGTTAGTTAGGTTTAAGTAGTTCTATGTTCTAGGGGACTGATGACCTCACATGTTAAGTCCCATAGTGCTCAGAGCCATTTCAACCTTTGAAAAATGGTGCGTTACAAAATTGGGATTTACAAAAAGCACAGTGAGCAATGCATGGCTCGTGTTCGTGCCATTTATTGTTTGTCATCTTCTGTTACGATACTGTCGCCTCGTTTTCTTATTCCATTTACGGGCGTCACTAACTTCCTGCCTTACTTGCCGGTGAGTGGCAGCAGCAGCGCGTATCGATAAGTGCACTGTCGTACCATCTCTGGTTCGAACAATAGTATTTCTGGGTCGTTGTGTGTTTGGCAGTTCAGTTTGAGTGGTACCAGCAGTGCAGTTGGGACGCACCAGCAATGCAGTCAGGGATGGAGCCCCAGCGAGGTCCACACAGCCAGTACCAGCGGGAACGACCGGTGGTTGGTCGTTCGGTTGGTCGACTCATCGACGACGTGTATTTGGGTCTGTTTCTTCCTGTGCAGATATGCCGGTTGTGTTCCTCTGCATGGTCCGAGCCAGTGTCTCTCGGACGTCGTCCGTTCGAAGGGAGTCAGTGAGTAGGACACGCACCAGCAATGCAGTCGCGATGGAGCACCAGTCGCGGACGGACCAGCAGTTGGGTGTGTCGGTTGGCGTGGAGTTGGGTTGGAGCAGCTGGCGGCGTGCACGTGCGGTTGGAGTGTGAGGGGCTGCTTGCTACGAAGTTCGTCGGCCACCGATCTTGGACATGACATTTGGGTCTTACCTTAATTTACTATCGACCCCCAACTGTTTACATGTCTTCGTTTGTTTCTGGGTGTCGTTGTATTGAAACCTTGTGGTCGTTTTGCTGGATGCGTCCAGCGGAACTGATTTGGTTGATTGGTCGATCGGCTGTCTGTCGGTTGGGTTGCCTCCCGATTAAGAGATTGTTGGTCAGGCTGCCTGTCACACCTAAACGGGCGTTAGTATTACAATCCCAGGCCGACTTTTGGAAACTTCTGAGCGGCGTTCCTTGTGTGTTATTTGGTTGATGTGTGGCCTTCAGGCGAGTTTTAATGTCTCTTAAATTAATGTCCTTGTCTTGCCCTTAAGGCATGATATTGTTTTTCTTATAGTGGCCTTCAGCCGAATTTTACATCAAATCTTTTAAGGCCTTAAGCCGTTAAATTATTGTGTTGATGTGTGGCCTTCAGCCGAGTTATAATATCTCTTAAATTGATGTTCTTATCTTGCCGTTAAGGCATACGGTTGTGATGTTTTGGTATCGGGCCTTCAGCCGAATTTGTTCCAATTGTTTTAAGATTAGGCCTTCTGCCGTCGGATTGAAACACTTCTTATTGCTTAATATGTGACCTCCAGCCGAGTCCCATTAAAATTAAAGTGCTAAGGCCTTCAGCCTGTTTAGACTGAAGATTTAGAAAATATTTTGGGTGACACCTCCAGAAGAATGTCAATTTCTTACTTAGGCCTTGCGCCTTGGATTTTGAGTGTGGCCTTCAGCCGATCTAAAGCTAACCAAAGGAGGTGGATTAAAGTTTTGAGTGTTTTGCATCCTTGTTGTAATACTGTGTGTTGGTGAATAAAGTTTTTATGTTGAGTGCAACTGACAGTAACCATTTTTTGGCCCCTTTCCACAACCTAATCCGCTCTGGCCTGCTGGCCCAGGCGTTTCAGACAGGATGTTCAGCTAGGCATCCACTCTTACAGAAGGCATATAGAATCATATTGCTGTCCCTTACGCCCATTTTCCCACTCCTGTTTGCTGTGACGTAATTATTCCCTACTGCCCTTTCAATATCACGCACACGAGAAAGAATCGTAGGGGATACAACACCTCCAACTTCTCGCCGCCCAATAAATAACTTCCCAGCCAATTTACGATCCAGATTAACAGTCCGCATAATTGCATATGAATGCGTTAAGGTATTGATGTTAGCTGATTTCACTACAACTCTCTTGGCACTTTTAATTTCCGTGGTTTCTTTCATATGCGTTTCCTCTTCAAACTCCGAATGCTTGGAGTTGTTTATACCATCTACAAATTTAAGGGCTGATTTTCGCAGTTTGCTATGCATCGTCAAGTTGACGCTTTGTTTGCAATTTCGTTATCTTACGTCTTTAAGTAGCACTGTTTGAAGCTGCGTAACTATCCACTGCATCCCTTGAAATCACTGTAATCTATGTTGCGCGCAATTTCAAGAGTGTCACATAGTAGGTCACTATCATGCACGGGGGCTAAAGACTACACTGTTGAGCGCCCATAACTCCATATCCATCCATCCATCCACTATCATGCACATCCTGTAAATTGTACCGAACCTTCTTGAAACGCGCAAAACTACTTTTTGTAACAAGTGTGCCTGTTTCTCCCTTAAAAACTACAGTTTTTCTGATGCAGTACACGATCGTATTGCTGCGGACTTATTCGAAATCTGTTCATAATTCTTTCTTTTTTTTACTATGTTACGGTTGCTCTTCTATGTACATAATTATGTTCAGTACCTGCTCCTTGGACAGTTGTTGTCCTTTACTACATTTCAGTGGAGACGTGATATGGCTCCCTGTCCGACAAGGATGATGAACTACACGGCTCGACCCCTGTTTCAATATCTCTTTCACTCGTTAAGCATGTATCGTCATCATTGTACTCTTCATGTACATTGTCCACACAGTCGAGCGTATACGTCGCCACACATTCCACTGACTCATCTTGCAGAAACGCTAATACAGAGTTATTACAAAGGATTGAAGCGATTTCACAGCTCTACAATAACTTTATTATTTGAGATATTTTCACAATGCTTTGCACACACATACAAAAACTCAAAAAGTTTTTTTAGGCATTCACAAATGTTCGATATGTGCCCCTTTAGTGATTCGGCAGACATCAAGCCGATAATCAAGTTCCTCCCACACTCGGCGCAGCATGTCCCCATCAATGAGTTCGAAAGCATCGTTGATGCGAGCTCGCAGTTCTGGCATGTTTCTTGGTAGAGGAGGTTTAAACACTGAATCTTTCACATAACCCCACAGAAAGAAATCGCATGGGGTTAAGTCGGGAGAGTGTGGAGGCCATGACATGAATTGCTGATCATGATCTCCACCACGACCGATCCGTCGGTTTTCCAATCTCCTGTTTAAGAAATGCCGAACATCATGATGGAAGTGCGGTGGTGCTCCATCCTGTTGAAAGATGAAGTCGGCGCTGTCGGTCTCCAGTTGTGGCATGAGCCAATTTTCCAGCATGTCCAGATACACGTGTCCTGTAACGTTTTTTTCGCAGAAGAAAAAGGGGCCATAAACTTTAAACCTTGTGATTGCACAAAACACGTTAAATTTTGGTGAACTGCGAATTTGCTGCACGAATGCGTGAGGATTCTCTACCGCCCAGATTCGCACATTGCGTCTGTTCACTTCACCATTAAGAAAAAATGTTGCTTTATCACTGAAAACAAGTTTCGCACTGAACGCATCCTCTTCCATGAGCTGTTGCAACCGCGCCGAAAATTCAAAGCGTTTGACTTTGTCATCGGGTGTCAGGGCTTGTAGCAATTGTAAACGGTAAGGCCTCTGCTTTAGCCTTTTCCGTAAGATTTTCCAAACCGTCGGCTGTGGTACGTTTAGCTTCCTGCTTGCTTTATTCGTCGACTTCCGCGGGCTACGCGTGAAACTTGCCTGCACGCGTTTAATCGTTTCTTCGCTCACTGCAGGCCGACCCGTTGATTTCTCCTTACAGAGGCATCCAGAAGCTTTAAACTGCGCATACCATCG
The DNA here is from genome assembly GCF_023864345.2 of Schistocerca serialis cubense. NCBI lineage: Eukaryota > Metazoa > Arthropoda > Insecta > Orthoptera > Acrididae > Schistocerca > Schistocerca serialis. Next base: position 183,236,695 of record NC_064647.1, on the reverse strand, counting down.
CCGAATGGAGTTAGCAGTTGGTGGATCTTTGTTCGTCCTTAAGTGTCGTTGCACTGTTATGACTGACTGATGTGAGTGCATTTCAAGCGCAACATACGCTTTCTCGGATCCTGTCTCCATTTTGTCCCACTGCGCTCTCGAGCGCTCTGGCGGCAGAAACCTGAAGTGCGGCTTCAGCCGAACAAAACTTTGAGTTTTTCTACGTATCTGTAGTGTGTCGTGACCATATGTCAATGAATGGAGCTACAGTGAATTTACGAAATCGCTTCAATCATTTGTAATAGCCCTGTATTTCGTCTGCCACCTCTTTCTGACGCTGCGAAATTCCTTGGATTGCTTTCGGACGAAATGTCAACTTCTGCAACTTTTGTTGTGTGTATAATGCAATATTTGCTTTGTTTACCATCGCCATTGCTCTGCTTTGTATCAACACCACTAGTACTGTAACCCTGTTGTGTGTTACTCGTCGAGTAAGCAGTTCAACTACGCTTCGTAGCCTCATGCAGTGCTCACTATTGGATACCTCCAGTTATGCTCCTGTTACTATTAATAGCCAATATTGCGGCTGCTTGGTAGACAATATGTCGGGCATCGAATGCCGTAAACATGATTGACCTTTTGCGACCTCGCACTCAAGGGGTTCCTTGTAAGTGTATCACCATACAAGACTATTTGCTCCTATCAAGAACATTACTGTCATTGTGTATTACTGAGCATCACGAATTTACAGCTATAAAGAGTTATGCATATCTCAGTTATGAAGTATGCATACGGTAAATAAAGTTACTAATTTTTCTTCTTTTTGTAGATGTGTGGCCGTCTTTGTTAGCCACCTCTACTACTGACACACCGCAAAAAGCCTCATTTTTACTAGTTCCGTTGCTCAATAGTGTGTGACACATATTGGGTTGTTTGGGGAAGGAGACCAGACAGCGAGGTCATCGGTCTCATCGGATGAGGGAGGGACGGGGACGGAAGTCGGCCGTGCCCTTTCAAAGGAACCATCCTGGCATTTGCCTGGAACGATTTAGGGAAATCACGGTGTGGTGTGCGTACCGTAAGACCTTCAGTACACGCACCATCAGATTATTTGGCTTGTCGCTGTAACAAAGTAGGCGAGTGACTGCAATATGTCTCGTGGTCTTATCATGGCGTCTTTATATTGTGCCATTAGGTCAGACGATAGAAATGCCACTTGCACGCTTAGAGTAGCAGATTGACGGTGACCAACTTTAAACAGAACTTGATTAATTTTCACACACATTTATTAAAATAATAAAAAGCATAGATATTACGTAACTTGATTCTGGATGCTATTTGCAATTGACAATCTGAAGTTCCTTTGGTCTTGGTACGTTAATCTTATTCTCACATATCTCCGATACTTGACAAAGTGTCTATACATTTATCTTCATGGCTATGTACAGGAATATGGTAATCTTATTAGGCGCAGACTGAAACTTGACTATAGACTGGTACAGACTAATGCAGACTGGTACAGACTGGTGCAGACTGGTACAGACTGACTAATTGGAGGTCTGTACACTCGTTATAATACCTCGCACGTTCAGGTATCACTGTGCGAGTGTGATCCGCGAGGAGAAAAGGTTCTACGTTAGCAGCAATCTCATTGGCTGCGTTACATATTAATACGCGATTGGTGGAAGCAGAATTTGGTCCATCTCTAAGGCAGCGCCATCTCATAGTGCGGAGATGGACGAGCGCTGCGCCTGCGCTGTTGTGCTTAGCGGGGCGTGCTCTAGTGGGAATGTTGTTGTACACGCTGACTACGAGGAACTATGTACACAACACACGGAAAACCTAAATCAGGATGGCCGGACGCGGGATTCAACCGTCGTCCTCACGAATGCGAGTCCAGTGTCTAACCACTGCGCCAATTCGCTCGGTGTGTGACACATACCAAGTCTATATACATAACAGGTAGAGGTGATAAGAAAAATGTTACACTCTTCGTCAGAGTGAGACCTTGCATAAATGTAAAACAAACTACAAAGGCAGGAACAACAAGAGAGGGACGTTATGCTTCACGTGAGCCTTTATCACAAAATTCTCCATTCATTCTAGAAACATCCCCCAGGCTGTGGCTAAGCCATGTCTCCGCAATATCCTTTCTTCCAGGAGTGCTAGTTCTGCAAGGTTCGCAGGAGAGCTTCTGTGAAGTTTGGAAGGTAGGAGACGAGGTACTGGCAGAAGTAAAGCTGTGAGGACGGGGAGTCAGTCGTGCTTGGGTAGCTCAGTTGGTACAGCACTTGACCGCGAAAGGCCAAGGTCCCGAGTTCGAGTCTCGGTCCGGCACGCAGTTTTAATCTGCAAGGAAGTTTCAAAATTCCCCATGTCTGCCTTTATAAAACGAATCAAGAAATATATCACTGTCACCCAGAAAATATTAGATACAGGCGCCCAGGTAGATGCCATTTTCCTTGACTTCTGGAAGGCGTTCGATACACTTCCGCACTGTCGTCTGATAAACAAAGTAAGATCCTACGGAATATCAGACCAGGTCTGTGGCTGGATTGAAGAGTTTTTAGCAAACAGAACACAGCATGTTGTTCTCAATGGAGAGACGTCTACAGACGTTAAAGTAGCCTCTGGTGTGCCACAGGGGAGTGTTATGGGACCATTGCTTTTCACAATATATATAAATGACCTAGTAGATAGTGTCACAAGTTCCAATTCAGCTTTTCGCAGATGATGCTGTAGTATACAGAGAAGTTGCAGCATTAGAAAATTGCAGCGAAATGCAGGAAGATCTGCAGCGGATAGGCACTTGGTGCAGGTAGTGGCAACTGACCCTCAACATAGACAAATGTAATGTATTGCGAATACATAGAAAGAAGGTTCCTTTATTGTATGATTATATGATAGTGGAACAAACACTGGTAGCAGTTACTTCAGTAAAATATCTGGGAGTATGCGTGCAGAACGATTTGAAGTGGAATGATCATATAAAATTAATTGTTGGTAAGGCGGGTACCAGGTTGAGATTCGTTGGGAGAGTCCTTAGAAAATGTAGTCCATCAACAAGGGAGATGGCTTACAAAACACTCGTTCGACCTATACTTGAGTATTGCTCATCAGTGTGGCATCCGTGCCAGGTCGGGTTGACGGAAGAGATAGAGAAGATCCAAAGAAGAGCGGCTCGTTTCGTCACAGGGTTATTTGGTAAGTGTGATAGCGTTATGGAGATGTTTAGCAAACTCAAGTGGCAGACTCTACAAGAGAGGCGCTCTGCATCGCGGTGTAGCTTGCTCGCCAGGTTTCAAGAGGGTGCGTTTTTGGATGAGGTATCGAATATATTGCTTCTCCCTACTTATACCTCCCGAGGAGATCACGAGTGTAAAATCAGAGAGATTCGAGCGCGCTCGGAGGCTTTCCGGCAGTCGTTCTTCCCGCGAACCATACGTGACTGGAACAGGAAAGGGAGGTAATGGCAGTGGCACGTTAAGTGCCCTCCGCCATACACCGTTTGGTGGCTTGCGGAACATAAATGTAGATGTAGATGTCTGTCGTGTAATAGCTCAGGGCGTTAAGTATAGGGAAATTCGTATTGATATTGCGACGAACCTCAAGTCTTTGTTCCTCGCACACCGTCTACAGATGGAATAAGATATACAATACAAATCCCCCAACTGCGAGGTACAAACCGTGCGTTGACTACTGGAGTAGGTTTCGTGTTCAGTTGAGAGTGAAGCTTGGCGAGTTGCTCTCGAGAGGGCTTCTCGGGAAAAACTCGCAAGTGACAGGGGCCTGACGCTAGGCGCAAATTGAGACGTGTATAGCGCGTGTGGCGGGGCATAGCGCAGGACGCATTTTTGTAGCTTCACAGGTTCAAATGGGATCGCGCAAAGTGGGACGCGACGCTTCGGGGGACACGACACCTGCTCCTGCGCCAGGTCGCGCGGCGTTGTGGTTGTGGCACAGTTTCTCGCGTCGCGTGAGTTCTACTGGTAGGGTGAGGCGGCGAGCAGGAAGGCAGTCCTGCCGATGCTCACTTCGCCTTGGCGCATGTTGTCAGTGAAACTACTGCCCATCCGAAAAATACGGCCTTACTTTATGTTTAATTTTATTATAACTGAATAGCGTTTCGATTTTCGCCATTTAAGCGTGCCATCTCTTTGGTTAGTACATAATAGTTTCCAGTTACATACATCTGTACAGTTCTTTTGTTTTGTTTATTCTTTTGTCAAGAAAAATGTACAGTTCAATAACTGGTGAGTCATTATACAGGGTGTTACAAAAAGGTATGGCCAAACTTTCGGGAAACATTCCTCACACACAAATAAAGAAAAGATGTTATGTGGACATGTGTCTGGAAACTCTTAATTTCCATGTTAGAGCTCATTTTAGTTTCGTCAGTATGTACTGTACTTTCTCGATTCACTGCCAGGTGGCCCAATTGAAGGAAGGTAGTGTTGACTTCGGTGCTTGTGTTGACATGTGACTCCTTGCTCTACAGTACTAGCATCAAGCACATCAGTACTTAGCATTAACAGGTTAGTGTTCATCACGAACGTGGTTTTGCAGTCAGTGCAATTGTTTACACATGCGGAATTGGCAGATGCTCATTTGATGCATGGATTAGCACAGGGCAATAGCCGTGGCGCGGTACGTTTGTATCGAGACAGATTTCCAGAAGGAAGGTGTCCCGACAGTAAGACGTTCGAAGCAATTGATCGGCGTCTTAGGGAGCACGGAACATTCCAGCCTATGACTCGCGACTGGGGAAGACCTAGAACGACGAGGACACCTGCAATGGACGAGGCAATTCTTCGTGCGGTTGACGATAACCCTAATGTCAGCGTCAGAGAAGTTGCTGCTGAACAAGGTAACGTTGACCACGTCACTGTATCGAGAGTGCTACGGGAGAACCAGTTGTTTCTGTACCATGTACAGCGTGTGCAGGCACTATCAGCAGCTGATTGGCCTCCACGGGTACACTTCTGCAAATAGTTCATCCAACAAAGTGTCAATCCTCATTTCAGTGCAAATGTTCTCTTTACGGATGAGGCTTCATTCCAACATGATCAAATTGCAAATTTTCACTATCAGCATGTGTGGGCTGACGAGAATCTGCACGCAATTGTGCAACCACGTCATCAACACAGGTTTTCTGTGAACGTTTGGGCAGGCATTGTTGGTGATGTCTTGATTGGGCCCCATGTTCTTCCAACTACGCTCAATGGAGCACGTTATCATGATTTCATATGGGATACTCTACCTGTGCTGCTAGAACATGTGCCTTTACAAGTACGACACAACATGTGGTTCATGCACGATGGAGCTCCTGCACATTTCAGTCGAAGTGTTCGTACGCTTCTCAACAACAGATTCGGTGACCGGTGGATTGGTAGAGGCGGACCAATTCCATGGCCTCCACGCTCTCATGACCTCAACCCTCCTGACTTTCATTTATGGGGGCATTTGAAATCTCTTGTCTACGCAACCCCGGTACCAAATGTAGAGACTCTTCGTGCTCGTATTGTGGACGGCTGTGATACAATACGCCATTCTCCAGGGCTGCATCAGCGCTTCAGGGATTCCATGCGACAGAGGGTGGATGCATGTATCCTCGCTAACGGAGGACATTTTGAACATTTCCTGTAACAAAGTGTTTGAAGTTACGCTGGTACGTTCTGTTGCTGTGTGTTTCCATTCCATGATTAATGTGGTTTGAAGTAATAAAATGAGCTCTAACATGGAAAGTAAGCGTTTCCGGACACATGTCCACATAACCTATTTTCTTTCTTTGTGTGAGGAATGTTTCCTGAAAGTTTGGCAGTACCTCTTTGTAACACCCTGTATATCTTCTGCTTCCACAATGTTTTCAGATCGTAAGAAGAGAGAGACGATTCATCGCGAGGGTCGTGAATAAGGAAGTAAGGAATATTATAAAATAACGCCATCTATAAGCAAGGCATGAAAGTAAAAAGAGGTTATCTCCTTGCTGCCTTGTATGCTGACGTATCTCTGCGATCTTTTGCAAAAAGCCGAAAAGGCGTAATTTCCAGAGATGTGATATATGATCCCTTTGTGCTTCTCATAAAAAGCGTCCAATATATGAGGTGCACAAGTTTCTAACAACCCTACCACAACAAGAGTCAAAAATTAATTATGATTGTAGTGTTGCTCACGCTGCTAAATATTGCATTTTCGGGCAACAACAAAATTATATTATGTTGCAGGTGTCATTAGAGCACAGTTAATAAAGTCATTTCCTGAAATAATGGATAAACTAGGCACTCATCTTTTCGTGTTTCCCACGCTGCTCTCGTTGTGAACTCATGGCTCATTCGTCGAAAATCTAAGTAGTGATGATTCCAAGCTCGGATGCAAAGAGGCCTAGGTGTTATTCTGCGATATTCAAAAGTTTTATAGATGTGTTTCATAAACCATTCTTGAAGATTAAACGACTGATGACCTCAGCAGTTAAGTCCCATAGTGCTCAGAGCCATTTGAACCATTTGAAGACTAAACTTTTACAAGTTAGGACAATGGAGATGTAAAAAAATAATCAGCACTCCGAATTTAGGTTACACTTCTTTTTTATTACTTTTGTTGTAATATCAAGTAACTCGTTCCAAAACATCACCTCACAATATCAGACATACTTGAAAATATCTTCCTCACTGTTAAAGTTCACATTTCATAAACTGACAACAATTTGCGTCTTTTTAACATGACGACCAAAGCTTGACTCTCTAATAACCACTTACGCGCCAAAAATCAGCTACAAGTACATAAATGATCATAATGACAAAAGAAAGAATACACATAAGAACAATATCATTGCAGTATATACATATCGATGTATTGAAGTCCCTCTACATTAATGAAATCAAATCCGCCCGAATGTTGTCACAGAAATATGTTAATTATTTTACAGAAACACAGTAGAATATTGCTGGTATCGAGAGGTTGAGGTGAGGTGCCGTAATGGTTACGTAATTCAAGTACCATTACAAGTTTCACTATTGTTTCTTGGATATGGATGTAATAAGAGACATCATACTATGTACATGTGGACATCACATTCCCAATGCAAGCTAGAAACAGTCGAAAAGCCCTCACAAATAAAAATGTTTTAATTGGCTCGCCGCGATTAAAAATGGCATTTCAATGGTCGCATACACATTATCAGCTTCAATAAACTAATTATACAACAGGCTACATAAATGAAAAAAAATGGTCGGTATTATTACGAAAGTATGAGTATTTTGAAAGAGTATGGTAATTAGATATATTTAATTTGTTGAAATGTATTACTGACAAAGGCCGATCTACTTTCATAACAATGTTTTCTGAACGACGTGAACTCCCATTCACAAGGCACTCATGGCTAGCTTCCGCATTCCTGTTGTGTTGTGCAACAGATCAATTGTTAATTTTTCCCAATAAAAACTAATTTATTCGCGAATCACACATCAGCCGGCGGCTGTGGCAGAGCGGTTCTGGGCGATTCAGTCTGGAACTGCGCTGCTGCTACAGTCGCAGGTTCGGATCCTACCTCGGGCATGGATGTGTGTGATATTCTTAGGTTAGTTAGGTTTAAGTAGTTCTAAGTTATAGGGGACTGATTTCCTCGGATGTTAAGTCCCATAGTGCTTGAAGACATTTGAGCCATTTGAATCGCACGTTGTTATTTTGGCAAGCCTTAGGTGAGTAACCAGCATCTGGCATCTGCCTATCATTCAGCCTGAAGGTAACGCTCGTCATCATTTTAGTACTGCTCAGATCAAGAGTAGGAATAAAATCCTTTTTACAGTGCTATTTACTTATTTAAACGGCGCCCTTACCGGTCTCAAATCGACAGGTTCATCTTCAGATGGCTAGTTCACGTGTTACATTCGTACATTAGTAGTTTACATTAGTAAAACGTGAACTAGCCGTCTGTAGATGAACCTGTCGGTTCGAAGCCGGTAACAGCTCTGTTTAAATAAATAGCATTGTAAAAAGTGGCTGGTTGATGTAATCTTCTGTGGAAGAGTCAACCTATACAGTTGTTTCAAATGTCTCCGAGTACTATGGGACTCAACATCTGAGGTCATCAGTCTCCTAGAACTTAGAACTACTTAAACATAACTAACCTAAGGACACCACACACATCCATGCCCGAGGCAGGATTCGAACCTGCGACTGTAGCAGTCGCGCGCTTCCATACTGAAGCGCCTAGAACCGCTCGGCCACATTGGCCGGCACCTATACAGTTCTCCGACTATTACACATATACGGAATGATTCACGAAGATATGCAAATATTTTAATATGTTATTCTACAAGTAAAACTAAAGAAAAAAGTCCATATAAACGTAGGTCCGCAAGTGTTTGTTATAGAGTTACGGGTAATTAAAAATTTTGCCTGAAATTTAGCAACGTAGCTAATATGAAGCCACTGCAAAACTATACGAGGTTAAAGTAAAGCACATTTCCATTTATTTTGTTGTTATTGATCTGGTGAATCTACTAAAACATATGCCAGACGTGTATCTGCAGTAGTTTTCCAGAACATCCACAGAAGCAAAGACGTAATTTCGTAAAATTTTTAATTTATGAATTACTTGGCCCAATTTTTTTTTTTTTTTTTTGTTTTTTTAATTCCAGACAACTGCATAAAGTTTTCAACAGAAGTTGTAGAGAATTTAATTTTGGAAAAATGATGGTAGTAACATGAACTGAAACTGTATGAAAGTGTTAGATAATCTGCTTTTATTAATACCATAGCAGACGTGAATTCATGTTAAATCGGAAAAAAACGAAGCCCAGTGTTAAGGAATTTGTACAGTGTACATACAGTTTCACAAAACATTCACAATAAATGTTCAAAAATGTCTCCACCGAGTTCAATGTATTTAGCTGCATATGTATGAACAGATTTTGTTGCTCGTTTCAGTTTCACAGGGTTGTTCTTAATTTCGTCTATTGCATTCATAATGCGGGCAATTAATGCTTCACGTGTAATGACTTTGTCCACATAAACTGCGTCTTTCATCCATCCCCATACACAAAAATCCATTGGCGTTAAATTGGACGATCTGGGTGGCCACAGACTTGTAGCACCACAAGCAATCCATTTCAGGGGAAAATGTTAATTTAAATGTGTACGAACGGCGTTGGTGAAATGTGGAGGCGTACCGTCATGTTGAAAATACATTTGCAATCGCGTAGCAAGTGGAACATCTTCGAGGAAGCGCGGCATATCTTCTTGAAAGAATTGTAAGTACGTCTCTCCAGTTATACGTCCTGGGAAAATGAATGATCCAATAAAGTCTGTGTTGATTACACCTTACCACACATTTATGCTAAATTGCTGCTGGTAATTGCGTTGCACTGTCAACATGTGGGTTTACTTCAGGCCATACACGCCCGTTATGTAAATTGTTTATACCATCTCCAGTAAACTGTGCCTCATCAGTAAATAAAATGTATTTGTGTAGCTGCCGATTAGTATTTAACCAGTTGCACAACTCCAAGCTGTAAATTATGCACTTTTGTTTATGGTAAGGATACAGGTTATTGTACTTCAGCGTATGCCATACCTTAGGTTGTGAAATGCCTAATCGTTGAGAGATACGTCGTGTACTGGTACCCGGGCTACGTTGAACAGCATCCATATTATCCTCATCATCGTCTTCACATATCGAACGCTCTTACTGATTATGAACGCTACGTAGAGAATCTGTCTCCCGTAACATTCGAAATACTCCACTAATGGTTCGTGCATTCGGAATCTTCCGAGTTGGATATCGTATATGATATTCGTTAACTGCAGCCGTAGCATTACCATCATATTTGCCATAAATAAACACCATATCGGCGTATTCTTCTGTCGTAAATTTGAAAGGCATCCCTATTTCATAAATAATCTACAAACTAGAACAGTTACTATGTGGTTTCACTTAAATACAGTGTTGTTGTTATGTTTTTTTCACTGAACAATACAGAAAACTAACTCGTTTCAAGGTTAGGAAACGCCTGAAACAACTCGCTAACGGTTGCCAACAATGACATAATCGTTTCTACATTCTGAATGGAAAGTAAACAAGTTTACTTGTGTAATAATCTTTGCTTCTCTGGATATTGTGGTAAACTACTACAGACACACGTCTGGGACATGTTTTATTAGATTCACCAGACCAATAACAACAAAATAAATGGAAATCGTGCTTTGCTTTGCATAGTTTTGCGATGGGTTCATATTAGCTAAGTTGCTAAATTTCGGGCAATATCCTTTATTAGCCGTAACTCCGTAACTAAACATTTGCAGACCTATGTTGATGTGAACATTTTTCTTTAGTTTAACTTGTGGAATAACATATTAAAATATTTGCATATCTTCGTGAATCACCCTGTATATATATTTTTAGTAGAAGTCACTATTAAATTACGTTGATATTGTTTTACCTCTAAATTTTCTGTGTTTGCCGATCATACAGTCCATACATTAAATCTTGATCATTAGCACATATATATATATATTTTAAGATGTCTTGCAGGATGGAAGAAATTACTGCCTGTACCTATTATTGCAGATGGAAGTCATGCTTTTGCATAAAAAATATTCTAACATGCTTGCCTCTATGATACCTCTTAATATATATATATATATATATATATATATATATATATATATGTTATTACACACATCATATACTACACATATTGTTGACGCACCAGTAAAATTACATGTCCTTTTTGTGTGAGGTCCAAAAGATAAGTACTCTCAAGCGAGATTGAAACAAAAGTTGTTAAAAAAATTGAATATTCTCCGGACATTGTTCTTTTGTTACAAAGGTAATTTTAAAAGTCTATATTTGGCGTCTTCTGTGGTGATGTGCCATTTTCTTATTACTAATGACGAAAAGAAAACATTCATAATGAGAGAAAAAATAAATAGGTATTGCGCAGTGGACGCCGCAACGAATGTCGCTGTGACTCAAAGTGATGTCTCTAGAATCGGGCGACAGGATCATCTGAAGATCGTCACAGAAGTGGCTGCGGAAGGAAAAGGACAGGTACGCAGGGCCGATTTATGCGTATAACAGCAAGCACAAACCCTCAGCACAATGCTACACGTCTACAGCGGCAGTTCCAGACAGCTACAGGAGTGCAGATGTGAACACAACTAACAGGAAATAGGCTCCGTGAGCAGGCATTACGTGCTAGAATACTTCTCAAGGCTCATCCTCTAAACGACAATTCTGATATTCGTGTGTGGAGGTAAGGAGAGTAATGTTTGCACCCTTACTGTATAGTAGTCCCCTATCCTTATCAAGGCGGTTCAGTCATGTTTTTGGGTAGAAACATGTATCGTCGCAGTACATCCCTTGTGTCAATACAAGAAATACCGGGACGCGTCCTTGCCCGCATTGTGACTCCATTTGGTGAACACATTCGGGTGGAATTCACTCTGGTGGATGACAAAAATGACAATGCACGCCTCCATCGCCTCAATCTTGTAAACATCTTCCTAGTAGAAGATAGAATCGGTCATATGGAATGCCTCCACATTCTCCAGATCTCGGTTGCATTGAGAATGAGTGGACCATACAAAAAAGGAGCGGTTTGCAATCGTCCTGTCCCATAAGAGACCTTGTAGCACATCTTAGACGCCGCTGTAGAGGAATGGGACAATATACTACAGGCTTGTCTAAGCAGTGTGATAAGCAATATACCTAGCCGCATTCAAAAGTATCTCCAATTATCAAGAGGGCCAACTGGTTGATAAACAATGTGTTATGCAAGATGACAGTGAGAAGAAACTGTAGTGTTTGGCGTGGAATCTTTTGTAAGCTTTTTTGGTGTCTATCAAGTAAAAATGTCTTTATCTTCCTTATCTTTGTTTTCTTATGACTGTTCCTGACTGAGAAATCTCAGTTTTGTTTTCTGCTGCGTACAGTATTGAGAATGAAGCAATATGCAACGTTTATTTTGACCACTGTTTAATTTGCCTTGTTCATCCATAGTACTGATGATCAATTTCAGTCGGAGACAAGTTTACTACATGGAATATTACTGGAAGTCGAAAGTACAGACGCTTCGGAAGAGACTACTGAGGATGTGACAACATGCAATGACGTTGTTGAAGAGCAGACTCTGAAGAAAAGTTAAAAAAACAATAAAAGAATAAGTGAAGAAGGCGACGATCTGATGGCAACAGCTGCACTCCAAGTGTTGACGAAAGCAGTATCGGACGAAAATGACTCTTTGCAGAGCATGAAACTTCTGAATCACGCACACTGCGCTCTGACGGTGTCATATGAAAATTGAAAACTGAAGTTCTGAAGAAAATTCCACTGCAGCATTCACAGTACACTGTACAAAGATGTCAATAATTATCGGCCAGTATCCTTGCTTACAGAATTTTCAAAAATCTTCGAGAAAGTAATGTACTCAAGAGTGGTTAGCCATCTCAACGGTAATGGGATACTTAGTAAATCACAGTTCGGATTTCAAAAATGCTGTTCCACTGAGACAGCAATATACAATTTCACTGTCCACATAATACAGTCTTTAAATAGTAAAATGTCTCGAATAGGAATTTTCTGTGACTTGTCCAAAGCATTTGCTTGTGTGAACCATGACATTGTGTTACAGAAATTACAATTCTATGGTAAAATGGAATATCAGATGAGTGGTGTAAGTCATACCTACAGAATAGGAAGAAAAAAGTTTCCTTATATGGGTCAAGTGATTTAAATAAGTCGGCCACTTCATCTAACTGGAGTGCGATTACATTAGGTGTTGGCTCTGAGCACTATGGGACAACTACTGTGGTCATCAGTCCCCTAGAACTTAGAACTACTTAAACCTAACTAACCTAAGGACATCACACACATCCATGCCCGAGGCACGATTCGAACCTGCGACCGTAGCGGTCGCGCGGTTCCAGACTGTAGCGCCTAGAACCGCTCAGCCACTCTGGCCGGCCCATTAGGTGTTCCACAGGGTTGAATCATAGGTCCCCTTCTGTTCTTGATCCATGTCAAATCCTCCCTTCCTATCTGAAACAGGAAGCTGTACTGGCACTGTTAGCTGATGATACAAGCATCATTATTAATCTAGAAAAAGAAACTCTTTGAAAATGATAAAAATAAGGTTTTTGGAAAAGTCATTAACTGGTTTTCTGCAAATGGGCTTGCTCTAAATTTTGAAAAAAACACAGTACATCCAATTTTCTGCTGCAAAAAGTACAGATCCTTCAATAAATATAACACATCATCAGAAGTCAGTAGACAGGGTAGAGCATACAAAGTTTTTGGGTGTACATATGGGTGAGAATCTCAATTGGAAAATTGATATTTTTGATCTTTTAAAGCGACTAGGTTCAGCAACTTTTGCAATCAGCTAACTTACTTTGCATACTTTCACTCTCTGATGTCCTACGGAATAATATTTTGGGGTAACTCAACATTTAGACAAAAAATATTCACTGCTCAAAAGAAAGTATACAAGATGTTACATTACACAAAATATTACATGACACTAAATATTTTTAATTTTTTGCGTGGGGGGTGGGGAAATTACCCACTTACTATATCCAAAAATTCATCTAATGAGTAGAACGAGTTGCCATTAAGAAATTCTTTTAATTTCCTTTTAAATGCTATATGGCTATCTGTCAGACTTTTGATGCTATTAGGTAAGTGACCAAAGACTTTTGTGGCAGCATAATTTACATCCTTCTGAGCCAAAGTTAGATTTAACCTTGAGTAGTGAAGATTATCCTTTCTCCTAGTGTTGTAGCCATGTACACTGCTATTACTTTTGAATTCGTTCGGATTATTAACAACAAATTTCATAAGTGAAGATCTTTAGCTCTTTAGAAAAGTATCTGCAGGATCATCTTGGATGAGCTCCAGCAATTATTCTCATTACACGCTTTTGGGCAATGAACACTCTTTTATTCAATGATGAGTTACCCCAGAATATGATGCCATACGAAAGGAGAGAATGAAAATAGGCGTGATAAGCAAATTTACTGAGATGTATATCGCCAAAATTTGCAATGACCATAATAGCATAAGTAGCTGAACTCAAACGTTTCAGCATATCTTCAGTGTGTTTTTTCCAGTTCAAACCCTCATCAATGCATACACATAGAAATTTTGAATATTCTACCTTAGCTACCGATTTCTGATCGATGTCTGTATTTATTAATGGTGTCATTCCAGTTACTGTGTGGAACTGTATGTATTGTGTTTTGGCTAAATTTAATGAGGGCCCATTTGCGGATAACCACTTAATGATTTTCTGAAAAACATCGTGTACAATTTCATGTCTGTTGGGTGTGATAGCTATACTTGTATCATTGGCAAAAAGTACCAGCTTTGCATCTTCTTGAATACAGAATGGCAAGTCATTAATATATATTAAGAACAGCAGAGGACCCAAGACCGAACCTTGCGGCACCCCATTCTTGATTTTTCCCCAGTTTGAGAAATCACCAGTTATTTGCATATTGTGTGAACTGCTTATTTCAACTTTCTGCACTTTCCAGTCAGGTATGATTTAAACCATTTGAGTGCTGTCCCATTCATACCACAGTACTTTAGCTTATCTAGAATATTCCATGATTTACACAATCAAAAGCCTTAGAGAGATCACAAAAAATCCCAACGGGTGACTTCCGGTTACTCAGAGCATTTAATATTTACTTAGTGAAAGTATGTATAGCATTTTCCGTGTTGCTTGTCTGTCAGCACCGACAACTGTACACAAACGCCACTGCTCTCGGTAGCTGAGTGAAGGCTGTGGGCCATTGCATTGTCCGTGATGAGAGGTAAGGCCTGAAATTTGGAATTCTCGGCACACTCATGACACTATGGATCTTACGATATTGAATTCCCTAACGATTCAGTTGCGCCATTGCACCGTCCTTTTATACCTTGCGTGAGCGATATGTATCCGTCCTAATGTTTGTTACACTATTGAAGCACATCAGTCAAGAATTTTTCTAGATTTTTGAAAACAACTTTTCCCCTCGTTTTCCCCTTACGTATTAGTACATATTTTCGAATTTTTATACGGCCTAAATGTAACATTAGCCCTCTCCCTCCGTATTCTTATATTTTTTCTTGTGATCGATACGTGCAATTTCACGGGCTACTGCAGGGCACCCGTGCACAACACAGACAGCTGCTTAGGACAAAATGAGTAATGTGACTTCGCTGCTTACCTGGTAAGCGATCAGCTGGATGACTAGACCACCTTTCAGTGTGAGCCGTCGCTTTTCACCTGCCTGGCATGTAATATGAGGTGATAAGATAACTACGACACGTGTACCTAACTCAACTGCATTTTATAACGGGCACAGCAAAGGTCGCGTCATCAGCTGACGACCGGCAGCTCAGACTTGTGGTATAAGTCTGTCCGATTCTCCGCTCTTATTCCAAATCACTGATCGATTTCGATCAATAGCTAACCGATTGCTCTAGAAGGAACGCTCTTTGTTCACCGTAATCTAAACTTGCACTTAATAAGTTACTTCTGATATGACGTAACAGACATTTGCAACTAGTTGTTGCGTGAAGTTATTCATCTCTTTCCGTAGAGATCCTTCTATACGCATTTGCTTAATCAGCTCTCTACATGCAGTTCAAGTTTTCACATACGGTTTCCCGTTTAGAAGTCTTCCTCAGTATTACTAACATTTAGTGGAAGTTAGAAGCACCTCTTCGTCGCAGTGACGCAACATGTTTTGTGGGAATAGTTTCCACGAATTAATCCCATGAGTCCACGGCTTAACGTACAATTTCTTTTGAGTCGTCAATCTTCTGACTGGTTTGATGCGGCCTGCCACGAATTCCTTTCCTGTGCTAACCTCTTCATCTCAGAGTAGCACTTGCAACCTACGTCCTCAATTATTTGCTGGATGTATTCCAATCTCTGTCTTCCTCTACAGTTTTTACCCTCTACACCTCCCTGTAGTACTGTGGAAGTCCTTCCCTGATGTCTTAACAGACGTCTTATCATTTTGTCCCTTCCCCTGGTCAGTGTTTTCCACATATTCCTTTCCTCTGCGATTCTGCGCAAAACGTCTTCATTCCTTACCTTTTCAGTGCACATAATTTTCACCAATCGTCTGCAGTACAACATCTCAAATGCTTCGATTCTCTTCTGTTCCGGTTTTCCCACAGCCCATGTTTCACTACCATACAATGCTGTACTCCAGACGTACATTCTCAGAATTTTCTTCCTCAGATTAACGCCTATGTCTGATACCAGTAGGCTCTTGGCCAGGAATGCCCTTTATGCCATTGCTAGTCCGCTTTTGATGTCCTCCTTGCTTTCTCTGTAATTGGTTATTTTGCTGTCTAGGTAGCAGAATTCCTTAACTTCATCTACGTCGTAACCATCAATTCTGATGTTAAGTTTCTCACTGTTCTGATTTCTGCTACTTCTAATTACTTTGGTCTTTCTTCGAGTTACTCTCAAATCATATTCTATACTCCAGCGAATCGTATCATTGATATCCTTTCACCTTGAATTTTAATTCTACTCCTGAACCTTTCTTTTATTTCCATCATTGCTTCTTCGATGTTCAGATTGAAAAGTAGGGTCGAAAGTCCATATTCTTGTCTTACACCTTTTTTTAATCCGAGTACTTCGTTCTTGGTCGTCTACTATTATTGTTCGGTCTTGGCTCTTGTACATATTGTATATCAGCCGCCTCCAACAATAGCTTACCTCACTGTAGCTTAGTCTAGCTTCCAATATCAACCGCAACGTCAGAATTCTCTCTCTAGTGCCTTTACCTTTCCTAAAGCCAAACTGATCGCCATCTAACACATCCTCAATTTGCTTTTCCATTCCTCTGTATGTTATTCTTGTCAGCAACTTCGATGCTTGAGCTGGTAAGCTGATTGTGCGATAATTCCCGCAGTTGTCAGTTCTTTCAGCTTTCAGAATTGCATGGATGACATATTTTCGAAAGTTAGATGGTATGTTGCCAGACTCATACATTCTACACACCAACATGAATACTCGTTTTGTTTCCGCTTCCCCCAATGATTTTAAAAATTCTAGTGGAATGTTATCTATCCGTTCTGGCTTATTTGATTCTAAGTCTGTAAGATGGTTATTTTTGATGTTATTGATTGTGTTAATATTCGTAAAGCAAAATGATATATTTGATGAATTGTGGTCAGTGAAACAGTCGTTAGGCAACAGTATCTGTGTCTGTGATGGCAGCACTATGGAGTGGTAGAATCTTTGAGAGTCAGTTGTGGAAAGCTGCGGTGTGCAACAGGAGGGATCCGTTGACTGTACAGTGTAATGCATGGACGCACTTTTGGAACAATGTGAGTTGAAGATTTATTACGAGGAGGAATGATGACTCAGAACAATGGCTGAATAGCACACGGACAGAAAAAAGGTTGTCAAATGAACAAAGTATTGTCTGATAGGGTAAAAAATTTCTTTTTATTTTTGTAGACTTGTATTGTTGGTCCACTTCACACTCGTCACAATCGAGTACTTTCTGATAATTATTCTGTTCATTGATCTTCTGAGTTAATTTGCTGTACCATGGAAGTTATTAGATTAAATAAATTTTTCATATCAAAGTCTACAATTTTTTTAAATAAGTTCCTTCCTAATAGAAATTCAGAACTTAAAGGTTGAGTCATGCGTTTCATTGGCATTCTGTGTCAGGATTATGAACCCAATTTCCCTGTACCAACTTTAGTTAGTTTTTAGCAGATTTTTTAGCTGTTCCCTGGACCAACAGTACTTAGCTTCTAGCAGTATTTTTTTTTTCTGTAGCGGAGTCTTGCTGCGTTGCCATTTCTGCCACTACTTCATTTTACGGGTGATATTTATAATAGGTGATTGTTTCGTTTCCTTTGCGCAATGTAGGTTCTGTCAGTTGCTTAATTTTACCAAGGTCATATATCAGTGCAGAAATTTTCGTGTGTTTAAGGTTACGTTCTTATACAGGTCGACATTACAGTTTTTTTATGCAGTTACGTTTTTCTCAAGCAGTTGGCACTGGCCAAGCTTACCGAACGTGAAATTATTGTCTTGCTTATTTATTTGCTTATGAATAAGATCGGTTTTCACACACACAGGACTCTTTTCAGTTTCATGTAAGTGATGTGGCGTTCAGCTCAGTAGCACATTTAGGTTGTCAGTTCATCTCAAGGTGCTCATTTATTGTCTCTGAATCTTTATGCTCTTTCCAAATTGCTTCTTGGTTTCCCTGACTCATTGCTTAATACACATACTGAACAACATCAGGGATGGTCTACATCGTTGTTTCATCCCTTCCTCAGCTACTATCTCTCTTTCACGTATTTCGACCCTTATAACTGGACTCTGATTTCTGTACAACTTGTAGATAACCTATACCTCTCTGTATTTTATCCATGCTAAGCTAAAAAATTTTAAACGTATTTTTTACTCAACATTATCGAAAGCCTCCTCCAAACTGATAAATAAAGTAACCTATACAGGGTGTTACAAAAAGGTACCGCCAAACTTTCAGGAAACATTCCTCACACACAAATAAAGAAAAGATGTCATGTGGACATGTGTCCGAAAACGCTTAATTTCCATGTTAGAGCTCATTTTAGTTTCTTCCACCTACGCTCAATGGAGCACGTTATCATGATTTCATACGGGATACTCTACCTGTGCTGCTAGAACATGTGCCTTTACAAGTACGACACAACATGTGGTTCATGCACGATGGAGCTCCCGCACATTTCAGTCGAAGTGTTCGTACGCTTTTCAACAAGAGATTCGGTGACCGATGGATTGGTAGAGGCGGACCAATTCCATGGCCTCCACGCTCTCCTGACCTCAACCCTCTTGACTTTCATTTATGGGGCCATTTGAAAGCTCTTGTCTACGCAACCACGGTACCAAATGTACTCTTCGTGCTCGTATTGTGGACGGCTGTGATACAATACGCCATTCTCCAGGGCTGCATCAGCGCTTCAGGGATTCCATGCGACAGAGGGTGGATGCATGTATCCTCGCTAACGGAGGACATTTTGAACATTTCCTGTAAGAAAGTGTTTGAAGTTACGCTGGTACGTTCTGTTGCTGTGTGTTTCCATTCCATGATTAATGTGGTTTGAAGAGAAGTAATAAAATGAGCTCTAACATGGAAAGTAAGCGTTTCCGGACACATGTCCACATAACATATTTTCTTTCTTTGTGTGTGAGGAATGTTTCCTGAAAGTTTGGCCGTACCTTTTTGTAACACCCTGCATACGTCATATGGCCAGTACTGCCTTCCGTGTTCCTACATTTCTCCATAACCCAAACTGATCTACGTTGAGGCCACTTTTACTATTTTTTCCCTACTCCTATAGATAATTCGAGCCAGTATTTTGCAACGATGTGTTATTAAACTGAGAAGTCGGAGGAAGCATTCACACATGACAGCACCTGATTTCTTTGGAATGGGAATTATTACATTCTTCCTGAAGTCTGAGCGTATGTCGCTTGGCTCATATATTTTGCATGCCAAGTGGAACACTTCAATTGAAGCTGGCTTTCATAGGGAACTGAATAATCCTGAGGGAATGTCCTCTACCCCAGAGCCTTCCAGTGCTCTGTCAAACTCTTCTAACAACGTCATATCTCCCATCTTTAACTCTTCCCGTATTTTTCTGTAATATTCCCTTTAAGTTGCTTTTCCTTGTACAGCAGGTCAATATATTCCTTGCACCTACTATACATCCTTTCTTCGCTCAGGGTTGGCTTGCAATCTGCGCTCTTGATATTCATAGTGCTCCATCTCTTTTATCTGAAAGTGTCATTAATTACCCTATCGGCGACATCTATCAGTCCCCTCTTCATGCATGTTTGTACAGCCTTGCATTTTTCCTCTACCCATTAGACATTCTGCACTTTCTGTCAAGTTCATTTTTCAGACGCCTGTATTTCGTTTGGTTGGCTTCATTTTATGCACTTTTGTACTGTACTTTATTCATTCGTCAATTAAACCCAGTATCTCGTGTATTATCCCACCATTTCTGCTGCCTCTTATCGTTTTGGCTCTTTGGTTCTCTGCTGCTTTCACTATTTAGCGTTAAAAATTAGCCATTCAAGTTCTATTGTATTACCATTCTCTGTTACATTACAGTCAGTCGTTGCCTGATACTCGCTTTGGCAATTTTGTAAGTTTCTGAATTTTTTTGAGTTTTAGTTTGCCATTCTTATCAATAAATTATGACCAAGTGCACACCTACACGTGGAAAATTTTTGCACTTTAAAATCTGGTTTCGAAATCTCTATCTCTCCATGCTATACTCATTATGGTGCCTCCATTTCTCCTCCATGTATACACCGTTCTTTTATGATTCTTCAAGCAAATGTTAGTAATAATTAAAGCACAGTCTGTGCAAAATTCTTTGAGGTAGATTTCCCATCCATTCCTTTGCTCTAGTCCATGTTCTCCTAATCATTTTCCTTCTCTTCCTTTTCTTACTATCGAGTTACAGTCCCAAGTCATAATGAAATTTTCGTCTCCTTTAACTATCTGAATAACATGTTTACCAATATTAATCATGCACGTACATTGCCACGTGTTTCAGATATGACTGAGAATTGGAGATTTCGATGAGTTCCACCTTCTTGATCGTCAAGAGGTGACAGTCGGAACTGGCACTGTGATGGTCTTTTGTATGCTTGCCAAAGGAGAAAGTAGCCTAAAGTTTGAGTCTGTACTAACATCTAGTGGCGGAAGAAACTGGAGGAAGTTTCATGCCATAATGTCGTCCCGAGAAATGCGTTCCTGTATGAGTAACTGTTATCCCCTGTAGCAAAAGAGGAAAACCAGATAATATACGATAAATACAAGCAGGAGACAAATAGCAGTGGAACCCTGCGACAGAATAAAAAGAGCTTAAAGCTCCTCTCTGAACAGGGTGTTTCAAAAACATTTTTACAAATTTTGGGGCTGGTTCCTTACAATGGTACAAGAAAAAATGGCTAGTAAATATAGGCTCTAACATACATATCTTAAGAGCTATGAGGAATTGTTCATGTTCGATAGTATGAAACACATCTCCTCTACTACAAGCTCTTTGCTTTCCGTATTTTGGAAAGAGGTGGTATGCACTAACACAAGAAAAAATTTTCCAGTAAACACGTACTCTAGAATGTCTACCTTAAGAGCTATGAGCAACTGTTCAACCATATAGTAAGTACCATTCGGCGAGCATCAGCAAGGCGAAACTTTACGAAACGACGCGACATAAGCTCTGTTCATCTATTCCACAGGCGGCAATCAAATGAAAACGAGACAGATGGGAGACAATCAATCGATGGCGACGCTATTCTGCACTTTGTTTCTTCACAGACCGGTAGTTTCCAAGTCGGTATCCTTCTTGTCTCTGCTCGATGCTACAACGAGACGCTCTAGTTTAATGGGTCACGTGGAATACTTTTGTTTGCTGTATCCTGTCTTTTCACAGTTGTTTCCATTGTGTTGATCAGTGAATTTTGCCTGCAACCGTGACACAGCATAACACACCGTCTTGCCAAGGTTGTGAGCGCTTGTTTGCACCATCTTGCTCTTGTAACCATACCAGACTTTCCAAGAATATGATGTAAATTGCGTGCTTGTCTCTCAGCGTGGCAGTCAACTCCCTACGAAAGTAGAACAGCCATATGCATTCAGTACCCGTGGCAAACAATTGTATAGTCACGCACGTGTCAGTATACGATGCGTGTTTTTTAACTAAGTACCGTTTTGAAATTTAAAAAGACGTGCTAAGATATCTTTTTTCATGAAAGCCTGTACCTTAATCTACGCACTGACGCAATTACAGTTTGATTCTTCCTTGTTTACGTTGTGTACTGAGTGTTTAAAATGCCTCCGATAATTGTGAGTCCCGCCGACTGTGAAGTACGGGCTGTTATAAGATTTCTTAGTGCTAAAGCCCTAAAAGGGATCGATATTCATCGTGAGATCTGTGCAGTTTACGGAGAAAACATTGTGAGTGATGTAATGGTAAGAAAGCATTTAAAGATGGCCGCACAAACGTGCATGATGAACAGCGAAGTGGGCGTCCTTCGGTCGTTAATGAAAGTTTGGTGCAGGAAGTGGACAGTAAGGTGAGAGAAAACAGACGCTTTACGATTTCCTCCTTGCGGGATGACTTTCCTAATGTTTCTCGTAGTGTTTTAACGTCATTGTGACCGAGCACTTGCATTACCGAAAATTGTGCGCAAGTTGGGTACCGAAAATGACGGATGTGTGCAAAACCAAACGTTTAGACAGTGCTCTGACTTTCCTTGAGCGGTACCACAACTACGGTGATGATTTCTTAAGCCAAATTGTTACGGGCAATGAAACATGGGTTGCCTCCGTCACACCAGAATCAAAGCAACAGTCCATGGAAGTTGAGCAAGGGCATCGTTTTACTGCAAGACAATGCCCGTCCGTATGTGGCGAATCAAACCAAAGTTCTCATCACTTCTTGTCGGTGGGAAACTCTAGATCATCCTCCGTACAGCCCCGATCTTGCGACCAGTGACTGTAATCTATTCCTGCACTTGAAGAAACACCTGGGCGGTAAGTGTCTTCAAGACGATGAAGAAGTCAAAACAGTGGTGATGCAGTGGTTAACAAGTCAGGCGACAGACTTCTATGAGGAGGGTATTCAAAAAATGGTACAACGTTATGACAAGTGCCTCAATATTGACGGAAATTATGTAGAAAAGTAGATTAAGGTACAGGCTTTTATGTAAAAATAAAATTATTGAGATATCTTAGCACATCTCCTTTTAATTTTAAAACGGTACTTACTTAAAAAATATGCCTCGTACTTAAAGCGCTGCCACCAGCACCCGCAAAAGTCTTTCATTACTCCGTGGTCTGGCGGGCATTATTTCCACTCCAAAAATTAATCAACAACCCCTCTGAATTTCTAAATCAATATTCCTACAGGGTTTTATGATGAACCTCTTTCAAATTTTCACAACCATTTGAAATTTCATTCATCTAGCGATCTGCAGCCCCTTTTGTAGTGGGACATTTCCCACTACAAAAGAAATTTCTTCCTATTGTGATAAAAATACATAAATTCCTGAATAAATAACTCTGTGTGCACATTATCTTGATGATCAAACTAATTAAATTTGCGACATCTAAAGTAGGCTGGTTTCACTGAGGTGGTTCATTGAATCCTCTGCCAGGTACTTAATTGTGAATAGCAGAGGAATCACGTAGATGTAGACGTAGAACAAATGCATACTGCACGATATCGAACTTTAAAATTTCTTATGTGATGAATTATCTGTCATGTACTGAAATGAGAAACATATAGTGGAAGATCCCTCTTGCCAAAGGGTCACGCAAAAATACTGCTTTTGTTTTTGATTTTACAAGCTACCAGTTTACAATATTGTCGTCAGTGAAGTTTTGACACAGCTGCTAAGAAACATGCACATTGGTACAGTTTCAGGCAATGCCAACAAGCTTACGAAAAGATCAAGGTAGCCTTTTGCAGTGAGCGATTACTGTACTATCCAGACGTGAATGAGCGTTTTTGCCTCTCAACAGATGTATCAAATATTGACATTGGAGTGTATGTGTTCCAGGTGTGTCCAATCAAATGGTAAACTAACAATTTGCATTATTGGGTTCACGAGCCATATTCTCATCAGTTGTGAGAGGTCCTACTCCACCTATCGATTTGAAGCGTTAATTGCAGTGCGGGACTTCATAAGATTCCACTATTACCAGTATGGTCGCCACTAAAAAGTGTGTTGTGAGCACCAGGCCCTTAATTTTCTACTAACTCGCAAGATTAGCAAGATAGTCGCTAGCCTTGCAAGAACACAGTTTCAGAAGCATAGATGGCAGGGTTCAAAATAATGTTATGGCAGACGCACTATTGAGGCTGCCTGAATGGTTAGAAAACATACATTTTTCGAATGATCAGATATGTGACACTGAAGAGTATCTAATGAAAGATGAAGCTCAGAATCAGAATAGTAATCTGAGTTGAGTAAAAGTCAAACAGCTATTGCAAAATAATCCACCTGAAAATTTACTCTCTCACTATAAAACCGACATTAGAGAGTTTTTCTATAGAACACAATCTGAATTTGATTGTTGTTGGTTTTGTATACCTGCTGAGCCAGGAAATGAGCTCGTTTGATATGGAATGAAGCAGGGATCGCTATGGAGTATCTAAATGTGCCAGGAAGGTTTGTGACTATTGTTATTTCAAAAATTGAAGCAAAATATAAAGCAGTTACTGAAAATTTTTCTGTTTTGACGAGAGGCAAAATTTTCAAGTATATATAGGTGACTTGCATTCTGTTCTAGCTACAAAAGTGTTACAGACAGTGGATACTGAAATCTGTCGACCACTACTTAGTGGGGTTTATGGCACTTATGTAAGATTTTTCTCTACATTTACATGGCATACGCAACATGTAGGCCAAGTAGAAATCTTTGGATGTCACAGGAGACTATGAATTTAATTAATGAAAGGAGAACATAATTAATTAAACCAACAAACTGCAGGGACAGATTGCTAACTGGAAACGGAGGAAAAAAGGACCTATGAACATGTGTCCAGAAGTGCTTGGTTGTCACAGTTCAGGCCGCTGACAAATGAAAGTTCCTCGGACCACGTGCCATATGTTCCTTGTGTGTTGCAGACTGTGTGATTGACACAGTGTACTGTAAGCAGTAGAATGGTCAGGTATCCACCTGTACAGCCAAACGGTTGGAAACGGTCGAGAGGCAGCACGGTTATACCAAAACAAGGACCCTCACAGAGACCAACCACATCACACAACGTTTCGAGCCCTTTTTGGCATTTTCGTGACAATGGTCCTTTCAGACAGGCGAACGTGCAGGGAAACAGCGGACTGTAAGTACACCGGATCAGGAGGACCAGGTTCCGTCTCTCCACTGGCTATACCAAAACAAGTACCTACGCTCACAGACACTAACTACGTCACAACCTCTCGACCGTTTCCATCTGCTTGGCCGTACACAAACACCATCTCGGTTTGTTCCCGACGTGAATACCGGACCATTCTGCTGCTTACAGTGCTCTGTGTCAATCACACAGCCTGCAACACACGAGGAACACTCGGCGAGTGGTCAGTGGAACTTTCATTTGTCAGCGTCTTCTACCGTGGCAACGATGCATTTCCAGACACATTTTCATTGGACTTTTTTCCTTCATTTCCAGTCAGGAATCCATTCCTGCAGTGTTAGTTTTATTAATTTTCACCCTGTATAAAAATTCTGCAAATGAAGCAGGTGGAAGGGAACACAGATTCCTAAAAACTGACTGCCTATATGACAAAGATGTCTTTGGAGAAAAGAGAAGCATCTATACATGAACATCAACAGTTTGTCAAGTGGATTATTTTGTAACTGATGTTTGACCTTTAGCTAGTTAGATAAGTATCTTGCATCCTTGCCATATTTCTGCGTAGATTCGACAAGTACTTTCTGTTAGCCTCGTCTTTTATTAGATACCCTTTAATGTCACATTTCTGATCATTCGAAATGGTATATCCTTTAATCCTTCAGGCAGCCTCATCAAGGCATCTGCCGCTATGTTATCTCAGCCACTGGAATCTGTGATGCTGACATATTCGCACGAGACTAGCAACCACCTTGCTAGTCTTGCATACAATAATTTGCAATTTAAAGGAAAATTAAGAACCTGGTGCTCACATTACAAATTTGTATGGTGGCCATATAGGAATAGCGGAAAAATGTGAAGGCCCATATTACAGCTAAAGCTTCAAATTCAGAGGTGAGGTAGTGTGAGAATCCTTCTTGTGAATGCGATCATGCAAACTGCTCGTTTGTCATTGACTGGACACACACTGACGCAATTCGCTGATGCATCTGCTGAGAGGGGAAAGGGGTGATTCATGCGTGGATGGTGTAGTAATTTTTCATTTCAAAACACTTGCCTGATCTTTTCAAAAGCTTGTTTACATTCCCTGGAACAGTGCCAATGTGCATGATTCTTAGCAGTTGTGACAAAACTTCACTGTTTATTAACTCATTTGCAATGAGTAGATGATAGAAATATACCAGTGAATGGAAAGATTTCACTCCCTTCCTAGACCTGGGGATTGGAAAATTCTTGATAGCACTTAATTTAGTGTTGCCTGGTTAAAATATTTGTGGTGTGATGATACGTCCATTTAATGCTATCCTATTCCAATCAGACTTAGGTTTTTATAATATTGCTGTAACTAAAACGTTTGTCGAAATTTGTAGAACCTCTTCCACTCAAGTAGGGATCGCTAAAGTGACTCTTTATCACAACTTAAGTCTTAGTACTGTGTTAAAAGTAGCAATAGAGCTTACATTCAAGCCAGACAGCGATATGGTGTATTGGCAGTTTCTAACAGCAACAACGAAAACATGAATTTTCATGACTCTTTGGCAAGAGTGAATTGCCAGTCTGAGGCTCTCAATACTTGAAAGATTCTTATTAGATTTTCTGGCCAGGTCTTTACTGAATCTAATATCCTAAGAAAGGAAGATTACGTTTTAACGTGTCATTGACATTGAAGCATTAGACACGAAGCATAGGCTTGGACTGTATCAAGGATGCGGAAGGACGTAACCTGTGCCCTTTCAAAGGAACCATCCCTGCATTTGTGTGGACTGATAGAGGAATCATGGAAAATCTGAACCCAGATGTCCGGATGCGGATTTGGACCATAATACTCCCAAATGCAAGTCCAGTGAGCTAACCACTGCGCCACCTCACCTGGTAACTAATATCATGTTTATTGCCCTTGCACACATTACGCTGGGCTTAGATACAGCAATAATGGGCTGCAATATGGACTTCTTGCAGGTGCAGTTAAGCCCTGGTCTAGTATTTTTCTAATTTGCTTTGTTACGGCTAATCATTTGGCCCAAGGAATTCTGTAGGAAGCGTGGGTGTATGAGGCAACACATCTAATTTACACTCATATCCACGAATAATACCGGGACACTTCTCAAATATATCATAACTTTCAATACTTGTATTAATTACATTTTATGTGTAGCGTGGAGATGAACTGACTCGTTAGCTCTCTGATTTATTGGCATACGATATATTCTTGCTATTGTTGTCTTTGTCCTGCTGTCTACTATCTGCGTACTAGCTCACAAACCTTAATTTAACTCCCTGGCAAAATTTTATATGGCCCATGACTGTAAAAATGAAATCCGTAGCATGTCGTGACAATCTACTTTAGCATGTACTTTGTCAGCAAAGAAATCAATGTTTTTGTCCCTCTAGCTTATGAAATCAATCCCTGGTATGTACACAATGTGACCAAAAGTGTCTGGACACCCCAAAAAACATACGTTTTCGTATCAGGTGCATTGTGCTGCCACCTACTGCCAGATACTCCATATCAGCAACCTCAGTAGTCATTAAACATTGTGACACAGCAGAATGGGGCGCACTGCAGAACTCATGGACTTCGAACGTGGTCAGGTGATTGGGTGTCACTTGTGTCATACGTCGGTATGCGAGGTTTCCACACTCCTAAACATCCCTAGGTCCACTCTCTCCGATGTGATTGTGAAGTGGAAACGTGAAAGGACACATGCAGCACAAAAGCGTACAGCCCGACCTCCTCTGTTGACTGACAAAGACCGCTGACAGCTGAAGAGGGTTGTAATGTGGAATAGGCAGACATCTATCCAGACCATCACACAGGAATTCCAAACTGCATCAGAATCCACTGCAAGTACTGTGACAGTTAGGCGGGAGGTGAGTATTTCGTGGTCGAGCGGCTGCTCATAAGCCACACATCACGCCGGTAAATGCCAAACGAGGCCTCGCTTGGTGTAAGGAGTGTAAACATTGCACGACTGAACAGTGGAGAAACGTTGTGTGGAGCGACGAATCACGGTACACAATGTGCCGATCCGATGGCAGGAAGTGGGTATGGCGAATGCCCGGTGAACGTCATCTGCCAGCGTGTCTAATGCCAACAGTAAAATTCAGAGGCCGTGGTAATATGGTGTGGTCGTGTTTTTCATGGACGGAGGTGCAGCCCTTGTTCTTTGGCGTGGCACTATCACAGCACAGGCCTGCATTTATGTTTTAAGCACCTTCTTGCTTCCCACTGTTGAAGAGCAATTGGGGCATGGCGATTGCATCTTACAACACGATCGAGGCCCTATTCATAATGCACGGCCTGTGGCGGAGTGGTTACATGACAATAACATCCTTGTAATGGACTGGCCTGCACAGAGTACTGACCTGAATCCTATAGAACACCTTTGTTTTGGAACGCCGACTTCGTGCCAGGCCTCACCGACCGACATCGATACCTCTCCTCAGTGCAGCACTCTGTGAAGAATGGGCTACCATTCCTAAAGAAACCTTCCAGAACCTGACTGAACGTATGCCAGCGAGAGTGGAAGCTGTCATCAAGGCTAAGGGGGGCGCGTGGGCGGGGGGGCGGGGAGGGGTCTCAACACCATATTGAATTCCAGCATTACCGATAGAGGGCGCAAAGAACTTGTAAGTCATTTTCAGCCAGGTGTCTGGATACTTTTGATCACATAGTGTAATTGGTTGGCAGACCTTTTATAACGATGAAGATGTGAGAAAACATTTTCTGTAATCTCATTTGTAACTGGACCTGGATTTTTATGCGTTTTCATATTTGGAGCGGCAACTGGACCTGGATTTTTATGGGTTTTCATATTTGGAGCGAACTGCTTCAACAACCTTGCATCCACTCACAAGAAGTCTAGGTACTTTTCGTTGTACACAAATTGTTTTGAACAGTCCAGCAGAGATTGCATTTACATGTGCATCTGTGTCTAAAATTAGCACCATGTTAACTATTGTATTGATTGCGGACTAGACTTTACGATCCACATGTTACGACTGATGTCCTCCTCGCACCATTTTTCTACTCCTCGCACCATTTTTCTCGCATGATTATTCCACTGTCACATATAATCAGATTTACTACCTAGCACTCACAGAGACTGAGCGGCCTCATCTAATTTTTAAATTAATGTGAGCTTAGCCTGGTTGAACTTCAGTGTTAGTCACTTCAGGAACAAGAGTTCTGGATGTATGTTCACTTCAGTTTACATACCTAATATATTGCCACAGTCCATATGCAGGTGTGGCTGCTACCAAATCTGTTAACATTTCTATGATTGTTATTATGGTTATTATTAGTAGTAGTGGTAGTAGTACACACAGTGTTCCATGGATGCATGAACTGAGAAAGTCCGTTTCATTTACTCCACTGCCTGTGGTTACAATGGTTTTCTGTGTACTCCGAGATTTCATTATCTTGGTCTAATGACCAGTTGTTTTCTGGTCTGTGGGCTTGTTTTGCACCATCCTTTCATATTGGTGCATTAGGCCAATGTTGCCTAATATGGACATAAAAGTATCCAGACTTTTGTATGGCCCTTTTATTGATTTTTCCCTTATTTGGTTGGGCCATTATGCTTTCAAAATAGTAAGCACATCTTTGGTCGTTATTGCCTCTTTCCAATATTTTGTTTTATTAATGTACTTCTTCAAACGGCATTGGAGGCTACACTGAGACTCATTGCATAGTTCTGGGTTAAAACTTCTTCATGGTGGCGTTCTTGCGCACCTGTGGACCAGTTTGTTGCCAGATTCCTCGTATCTCTGGTGACTGTCTGCGTCCCCTGTCGCCCAGAGAGCTTTGTTGCCTCGCATTATCGACCTAGAAATGGAATTTTCTGTACCTCATTGCACGAATGGGGTAGAATTCTCCTAAATGACCAAATGAAAACCAAAAGGGTAATCTTCTTGTCTAGTGTAAGTACACCAGCATGGTTATACCATATAATTTCATCCATGACAGTATTCGAATTCAAGGGGTCAGTACCTATTACATACAGTATTTTATTGTTGGCCATTAAGATGGCGTTTTGGTTATATGTTGGCTCCAGCTTGTGGTACAAGTGTGCCATTTAGTATCGATGTATCGTTTCTGTCATTATTTTCAGATGAACAATGAGATTCACCTACACGTTTTTGTGACGGCTCCTAAACCGAAGGTCCTCGGCAGTACTTTTGGGGCAGCGACCACAAATTGTACAAAGCGTGGGTAGTGACCAGGAAGTAGCTATGTCTGTTGGCCGAAAACTAATAAGAATTGCGCAAGCTAGAATGAAGAGAGAACTTATCTTTACTTCTGACGGAACGTGCACCAGCAATACAAGTAATAGCCAAGAATAATCCGTGTACTGAGCCTAGTCGAATACAATAGCAAACATCACACTGCAATGGCTCCGCTATAAACTCCACGAAAGACTAGCAATAGACAATCGACAATAGACTGTCCGTCTCGGGGCCAGCGCTTCTCCTCATATGCAAAAGGCAGAGGGCGCTGAGGACCCGAGCTCAGCCACGGCGCGACCTCTTCCGTCGGCGGTAACGCTCTGAGACGCCGACGGCCGCGACAGGAACTGGGGCCAGCGATGTCACGGTCCGGGCGCGCGTGCGCGAGTTGGTTTGTTGGTTGGGTTCGTGGATACAACATTCCTGCCTCCTTGACAGGCCACCAAGACGTCAGGTGCTGCGAGGGCCTGACGACGAAGGGGGGTGTGGCTACTGTGAGGCGATGGGGAGCCAACGTAGCGAGGCTGGGGGTCGTCGACTCCCGCGTCCCGGCATTCGCCCTGCTCTGGAGCCGGAACCAGCCGAACCTGCCCCAAGGACGCAACTCACAGCAGCCACGACGGACCCAACTAACGCCCGCCCCGACTCTCGAAGACGACGGCGATGTAGCCTCGGGCGACGGCGACGATGACGCGTGCGAAGTGGAGGCGATGCAGGCCCGGTCCGGAAGAGCCGACGGGCGGGCTGGAGCAGCCCGGGCAACGGCGTCGACTTCCATCGGGGTTGGCGCCTGCAGCGGTGATGGCTGCGGGGGCGGCGAGGGGCGCCCGCCATCCTGGAACCGGGGCGAGTCTGCATGTGGGTCTGCAACATTTAAGTCCGCGGTAGTATCGCGAGTGTGGCTAAGACGCAGCTGATTGCGGTGGCGGCGCTGCAAGCCAAGGGTGGGGGGGGGGGGGGGACGAAAGATACATATGGGACCCCAAGCGCCGTACGATGGTACCCTGCTCCCAGCGGCGGTGGCCTGAAAGCAACTTGAAATACACAGGAGTGTTAGGCGCAAAGCGATCATGCGGCCGCAGCGGCGCTGGCGTGCGCGGGGGCTGGTGCAGCAGGGTGAGCAGAGGTCGGTGACGTCCGTGGAACAACTCTGCCGGCGATGGGCCGTCGCGAGGCAGCGAACGATATGATGACAGGAAGAGTAACAAAGCCTGGTCCCTCGTGTGGTTGGCGCAAAGTTTGCTCATCTGCTGTTTGAAAGTACGAACAAACCGCTCAGCCTCGCCATTGGACTGAGGGTGAAAAGGAGCACTTGTGAGATGAGCTATTCCATTATCAACACAAAACTGTTCAAAATGCAGTGAAACGTAAGAGGGTCCATTGTCTGCGACAATCAGTTCAGGCAAGCCTTCGATGAAAAAGATCGTCGAAAGTGCGTGGATGGTACTCTGAGCAGTAATATTGTTCATTGCCTCGACAAAAGGAAACTTGCTATAGGCATCCACGACAGTAAGCCATGGAGTACCCCAGAATGGGCCCGCAAAGTCGAGGTGAACGCGCTGCTTAGGCGCAGAGGGTGTGGGCCATGAAACAAACTTCTGGGCCGGGGCCGACTGGTGTTCGATGCACGAACGGCACTGAGCGTTTAACTGTTCTATATCTATGTCCGTTCCTGGCCATGTGCAATGCTGGCGTGCAAGTTGTTTAGTGTGTACCATTCCCCAGTGGCCCTGGTGTAGCAATTGCAAAACTTCTCGTCGCAAAGACGTGGGAATCACCACACGAGCTTGTCCCGGCGGAGAGCGAAGGAGCAAAACATCACGTTGCACTGTCAGGTCGTGGCGTTGAGCAAAGTAACGGCGAACGTGGCCATGCCGTGCGAACAAGACGCAAAAGTTCACTCAAATCAGCGTCTGAAGCTGTGGTCCATGCAATCTTGCGAAAGTCCAGAGGAAAACTAAGTACGACGTCACTATCTTGAGAGTCTATGTGACAACAAGCAATGTCTGTTGACCGGCGTTGCCTGGTGAAACGTTGTTTTGATGCCTCGTGTAAGGAGGAGAAATGCGTATCATCACGTTTTCGACTTTGATAAAGATCGGATTGTAGCCTATCGCGATTGCGGTTTATCGTATCGCGACATTGCTGCTCGCGTTGGTCGACATCCAATGACTGCTAGTAGAATATGGAATCGGTGGGTCCAGGAGGGTAATACAGAACGCCGTGCTGGATCCCAAAAGCCTTGTATTACTAGCAGTCGAGATGACAGGCATCTTATCCACATGGCTGTAACGGATCGTGCAGCCACGTCTCGATCCCTGAGTCAACAGGGAACAGTTCGACGACGTTTGCAGCAGCATGGACTATCAGCTCGGAGACCATGGCTGCGGTGAGCCTTGACGCTGCATCACAGACAGAAGCGCCTGCGATGGTGTACTCAATGACGAACCTGGGTGCACGAATGGCAAAACGTCATTTTTTCGGATGAATCCAGGTTCTGTTTACAGCATCATGATGGTCGCATCCGTGTTTGGCGACATCGCGGTGAACACACATTGGAAGCGCGTATTCGTCATCGCCATACTGGCATATCACCCGGCGTGATGGTATGGGGTGCCATTGGTTACACGTCTTGGTCACCTGTTGTTCGCATTGACGGCGCTTTGAACAGTGGACGTTACATTTCAGATGTGTTACGACCCGTGGGTCTACCCTTCATTCGATCCCTGCGAAACCATACATTTCAGCAGGATAATGCACGACCGCGTGTTGCAGATCCTGTACGGGCCTTTCTGGATACAGAAAATGTTCGACTGCTGCCCTGGGCAATACATTCTCCAGATGTCTCACCAATTGAAAACGTCTGTTCAATGATGGCCGAGCAACTGGCTCGTCACAATACGCCAGTCACTACTCTTGATGAACTGTGGTATCGTGCCAGTAGTGTAACTTTCCATTTTTATCTTCTACATATTGTTTTCCATTTCGAGTCTTACTAAGACACACCTGAGATAGAGTGTGCACTGGTACAGGTGTAGTTGTGACACTGACGCTGGCTGGATCTCGCCAAATGTATGCACTTGCCAGAAGCTGGCGCGCTGTTCAGCAGTGCGAGGCACTTTGTGTGTGTGTGTGTGTGTGTGTGTGTGTGTGTGTGTGTTGTGTGTGTGTGTATGTATGTGTGTGTCCTCTGGATGACGTCGGGACTCTGCTGCAGCCTGTGTCCGGCTGCACTGGGGTGCCTAAAGCAATTCGGATGGAGCAGTACAACGTAAGATTAGATTTACTTTCATTCTAATTGATCCGTAGTGAGGAGGTCCTCCAGGATGTAGAACATGTCAGAAAAACAATAATACATGACAAATATTTACAACTGAAACAAATAAATTACTTTTGAATGCATTACGGGAACAGCAGTGATCTATGTTTTATAAATATTTACTATTAAAAACAGTCTTGATCACGATTTATTTATCAAGGTGACCGGTTACGACCACTTCTTTGGTCATCTTCAGACCATTGAGTAGGAGCCTCTTTCTGTTGGAGAATTCTCCAACAGAAAGAGGCTCCTACTCAATGGTCTGAAGATGACCACAGTGTTGGTCGAAACCGGTCACCTTGATAAATAAATCGTGATCAATACTGTTTTTAATAGTAAATATGAAACAAATAAGCTAATGTGCCTTCCATAGGCCCCAAGTGGAATGATCGTCATTTTTCAATGAACACTATGTGAAAGAGTCATTTTACAAACACTAATGCATTGCATTTAAAATAAACTTTTTTTTATTTATAAGATAATAAACATGTAATAGAACTACTACAATACTTATTTACAATGAAAACAGTACTGCACTGAAGTGGTGCAGAAGTTATATTGTACTTACACACACACACACACTTATTTGCAATGAACACATTACTGCACTGACATTGTGCAGAAGTTTATATATATATATATATATATATATATATATATATATATTTTTTACACAAACCAGTTCTGCTGAGAAATTCATCAATGGAGTAGAAGGAGTTGGCCACCAATAAATCCTTTAGGCTTCCCTTAAACCGAATTTCATTGGTTGTTAAGCTTTTTATTGCTGCTGGCAAGTTATTGAAAATGTGTGTTCCTGAATAATGCACACCTTTTTGTACAAGAGTAAGTGACTTTAAATCCTTGTGAAGACTATTCTTATTTCTAGTACTGATTCTATGAATTCAGCTGTTGGTTTGAAAAAGTGATATATTTTTAATGAAGTATTTAATTAAGGAATAAATACATTGGGAAGCAGTAGTTAGTATCCCTAGTTCCCTGAACAGGCTTCTGCAGGATGTTCTTGAGTTCACACCACACGTAACTCTTACCGCACGTTTTTGTGCCCGGAAAACTTTAGCTTGGCTTGATGAATTACCCCCAAAAATAATCCCATATGACATTATGGAATGAAAGTAAGCACAGTATGCCAGCCTTTTCATTTTTAAATCCCCCCTGTCTGACGCAATTTGCATTGCAAATACAGATTTGTTAAGACGCTTCAGCAGTTCTGTGGTGTGCTCCTCCCAGTTGAATTTATTATTCAAGCTGTAATCCTAAGAATTTAACACTGTCCAGTTCTTGCATCTGTTTGTCATCGTATGCTAGGCATATACTCGTGGGACACCCCTTACAAGTTCTGAACTGCATGTAGTGTTTTTTTTCAAAGTTTAGTGACTAAGAATTGGCTACAATTCACAGATAGACGTCGACGTCCCCTGCGCTCACGGGAGAATTGACGTACAGTACCATCTCTCATACATTAAGACCCAGTCTGTATTTACACTCACGATGGATTGGACAGCGTCTGTTTGCGTTTAACACCCTGTTACCGCCTGCGACACATCTTGACAGCAGACACGGCGAAATTTACTGAAGTATGGATAAATCGCGGGAGTGAAATTGATGCTTGCGAAATACTGGAAGTAAAAAGTCAATATTTTCGATATACCGGATTGTCGAACTATCAAAAGAAATTATTCATATTTGAAGGAAAACAAAGTTCAATACAGGAAAGAGTTATTATTAAAATTTACTCTGTGAGACATCGGTCGTTGTTCACTTGCACAAATCTTTTGTCAAGTAATATATTTAAATTTCACAAACACGCATCAAGTTTTCCACTGCTTTTAAACTGAAGACACTTCTGAGAGCAGACAAGAAATGGTTTCCAGGATTATGAAGATAACTGTTGTGTCGACTATTGTGAGAGTCAGTACCGACACAAGGAAAGAGAGATGATCTGTACATGACACTTGCAGAGTAATAGAATTCTTTGTTTCTAAAAAGGAAAGAAACATAACTTAAATTTTCGTTGTGAGGTGGCTTCATATGCTTTCTGTGCCTCCTATTGCAATTACTTCTTCACACTAATAACTGTAGTAGATAATCAAACATATTGCTAAAGACCTTTAAGGATTTTTGAAGTCTTACACTCACTGTCCACAGGGTGTTTTTTAATTTTATTTTTTAAGTGTCCCAGTACCCTACAGGGGTAGTGTTGGTCAAAAGTACGAGAAATGGTCCTATTATCACAGCAGCTCGGACAAAGAAATGGAAACTCCATGAGAAGTGCATTGTTGAGCACAAATCCAGTGTACAGGTGACCGACCAGTCAGGGCCTCTGAGTGGGCATTCAGGACTGATGTTGAATGACACAACAGGAAATTAGGTCGAGAAAAGAGAATATATTTCAGTGTATGGGACACTCCTGGGGTAGGAAGTTACGAGGTGTAAGCTAATCTAGGAGGCCAAACAACTAAAGAAAGTGGACAATGGGAGTCGAGGGGGTCATGTTAAGTCAGTCAAGGGGAGCAAAGCCAGGGGCCCTGCCTCTCGAGAAACACTTCTCTTCTAGTCGAGGTCTGGTTCACAAGAGAGAGAAGCAAGTGTGGTCTGCCCTGCAGAACCCTCCAGCGACCTACCACCCACACATACTATTGGCTCAACCGATAACGTGAATTCGTTACCGATATCAGAAGAAGGCTGAAGGTGTCTCTTGTCGGCAGCTGTAACTGGACACAACTGTTTCAGTTGTGAAAGCCAGCCACCTTGTGTAGCCACAGCCAAAGGTTATATTTAAACTTTCCCCATTTAACACGCTAAAACAGAAACTAATTACCCTATGAGCACCAACCTTGGTAGCATTAATGTCCAGAGCATGGGGTGCATGATGTCCATGGGGTCCATGATGTCCATGCGCCACAGTAGCACCGTCCAGATCCTACTATGGCCACCGAGTGCTGTGATAAGTCATTGTGATTCATAGTCTGACACACCTGGCCAGTCGCAGCTCACTTGTTGACGTGTTAACAAGAGCTTGGACAAAAGGAGCAGGACATTACTGGCGAAGCTCTGTTATCAAAACAACAGTAATGCTGCAGCTACAGTTCGAGAATATCGCCAGCTCTAAAGGTCCTCTTTCTCCACCTGCTGTGCGGAGCATGATGAAGAAGTTAGAATCGACTGGAGAACTGGGCGTCACTCCGGGAAGAGGCTGGCGACCAGTTGCACCACGGGTGGTTGATAAAGTCGCTGTTGCTATGGCAGACAACGCTGCATGCAATTCTCGATCGTCAGGCAGTGCGCATGCTGTGTCACGACAGTTGAACACCCTGTGGTCCACTGTACAGAAGGTGCTTCGAGCCATTCTTAAATGATTTCCATACAAGAGCCATAGCGTACAGCTGCTTCCACCACAGGACGCACAATGACGTGTTGACTTCGCTCTCCACTTTATTGCAAGGATTGAAGTTGATTAGGGCTGGTCCTGGACCATCCTCTGGAAATACGAAGTTTATTTTCCTCTGATGAGTGAGGTGAACACACAGAATTGCCGAGTGGGGGAATCTTCACCTCCAGTCACTGTGCCTGGAGTTCGTCTGTATGGTGAACGTGTCTTCGTATGGTGTGGCTTCACAGCTACGTCCATTATTGGCCCAATCTTTTTCGAACAAGTTGGCGCTCAAGGACCAAATACGTGCAGTGTGACTGGCCAGCGTTACTGCGATATGCTTCATCAACATGTCATACTCGCCTTACAGGGGAGAGACGCATTGAACTCAACAGTTTAATGCAAAATGGGCCCCACCACACGTGGCTCTTGAAGTTCACCTGCTTCTCCGAAATACATTTGGAAACGATCGAATTATCAGGCGATCGTTTCCAAATGCTTGGCCAGCACGATCACTTGATCTCACTCCCTGTAATTTCTAGTTGTGGATCCATCTGAAGAACAGGGTTTAGCATGGGAACATTCACACATGTCTGTTCCGAAGAGCAACATATCAATAGTAGCCAGCATACCTAGAGACATACTTCATTCTGCTGTGCAGAATGCAATTCTGCGCTTTCAGACTCTTTTGGACAATGGTGGGCGCAATATTGAGCCTCTTTTGTAGCAGTGATAGTACCAGTATGTAGTGGTATGATGTACAGTAGTAGCACATTAAAAGTGTTTCAATTGAATTGATTCTGCGTTATTTCTCTTTCCTATGTCCTTGACATTAATGCTACCAATTCTCGTCCTCGTACGGTAATCAGTTTCCATGGTTCAAATGGTTCAAATGGTTCTGAGCACTATGGGACTTAACATCTGTGGTCATCAGTCCCCTAGAACCTAGAATTACTTAAACCTAACTAACCTAAGGACATCACACACATCCATGCCCGAGGCAGGATTCGAACCTGCGACCGTAGCAGTCGCGCGGTTCCGGACTGCGCACCTAGAACCGCTAGACCACCGCGGCCGGCAGTTTCCATGTTATAACGTGTTAAATAGGGAAAGTTTCATTATAATCACCCGGTACTTGTAAAGATTTGGCTGGATCGTTTCAAATAAAATTTTTTAACCCAAATTCCTAAAATATTCCTTGACTGGCTGCTACCTTCTACATTCCTTCCCCCTTCCACACGATTGGGATTCACATTGTTTTCAACAGAGTGCCATCCACTTCTCTGGGATGATGGTTTCCCCATGTAGGGGCTTGTAAGATATGGGAGGGACCTGTTACAGTTGTTTTCCTTTGGTGTAAATGAGAGGGGAGCTACATGAAAGTTTTCAAGAGATAAGTAAATAATAAAATATTAGATATTCAAATTTTATGCAAGAATATATTATTCATAGTAATCATCATACTCAGAATTGTAAAAGAATGCCGGCCGATGTGGCCGCGCGGTTCTAGGTGCTTCAGTCCGGAACCGCGCTGCTGCTGCAGTCACTAGTTCGAATCCTGCCTCGGGCATGGACGTGCGTGATGTTCTTAGGTTAGTTATGTTTAAGTATTTCTCAGTGTAGGGGACTGATGGGCTCAGATGTTAAGTCCCACAGTGCTTAGAGGCATTTGAACAATCTGTAAAAGAATAATTGCAGTAAAATAACAGAATGAATTTTGATGATTGACAAGAATTTCTTTCAACCGTTTAGTGTTAAAGTGCTAAACTCAGTGTATTAAACGAGTAAATACCTACTGACATGAAACAGCTCTGATCTTTTAAACGTTTACAGATGCCCCTAGAAATATGTAGGTGTTTGCACTGTCTGGAAAACATTAACCTCGATGCTACATAGAGGAACAAATATCAAAATGCAAATTGTATCATCAGTAAGACAGAAGGCTTAACTCTCTAAAAATTAATGTATTTATGTGATAAACATAATAAATTAACTCAATGCAAAACATTAACACCCACCTTGTATTACAACTGGTTTAAGTACATTTTGAAAAAGAGGAATAACGAAGGTACAGTCTCACTACATCTTCCATGTATTAGTTATCGGTAATAGCTGCACAGAGTTCTGCGGTCTGCAACATAGTAAAACGGTTTCAGTAAAATGCAGAATTCGGCGAGGAAATCTAAGAGATGATGTACCACCAAACCTTATCCACATTAACCTAAATTAAAATGCAGAAGCATAAAATCTTTTCTCATTTATAGCACAGTCCATTCCCACACAGAAAAATTTCTAATTGCTGGATACAAGCAGGTAGTTGATATCCTTAGAATGTCTGGAATTTATATTCTACCATGATAATGGTGAAATACAGAAATAATAAAATAACAAGTCATGCGATATAAGTGGATTGTTACACTTGAAGGAATAGTTCTGGTTTTAAGATAAAAAAGAGGGTGCACCATAAATCCCACGGTCAACACAATGTTGTAGGCAATGTTATCTAACTGGCGGTCGAACACTGGTAATAACCCACATTTAGTAACACAAAATTTGAACATGAAAGGATCTCAACTTTTGTTATGACAAAAACCAAAGTCAAGACAGCACAGTAGACTACGTTTAAGAAAGCTCCTTTCAGATCATTAGTGCAGTCTTTGTATTTACTTTCCATTGGGCCCACAGAGTAGCATATGTCAGTACATGAAATAATGAAAATGAATACTCGAAAACTACCTGCAGTAAGGTAATATATTTTTAATATTTTACACGACAGACCCGTTTCAGCTTATTGCCATTATCAAACCACTGAGAAAATTGTATTGGTAAGATTATTTATACGCAAATGTTTACATCTGAGTCTATGTGGAAGTGACGACCGTATTGCACCTATAGTAAATTTTTTCTGTAATTTCTTGGTAAGTATAATAGCTTTTGTAGTTACGGAACGTAAAAATATACATTTTTGTCAGATGTTTTAAATTCAGTTTTGATAGTTCTTCACCACAATGTTATATGTTTACAAAATATACACAATTTATCAGAGATGATTTTACATTTCGTTGCTCTTACCTTTCTTTAAATTTTATCTGTGATTCGTGTAAGTTTTGTTCACTACATGAACATTCCTTTTCGTATTCTATTATGTCAATGAAGTTACCCAGATTGTATTTACATTTAAAATTTGTGTGTCCATTTAGGATTTCGTGCGGACATTTCCTTGCATGAATATAAATTTCCATTTCTTCAGGAATGTTCATACTAAGTCCATTCTGCACTTTGTGTAATATTTCTATCCACGTTTCAATTTTCTCGGCCATGTGAGGTTGAGTTTCCAGCTGTAAATAGAAGTTTGTAGGATTACTGAAACTGCTCCTACTGTGTTCTTTAAATCTCTTGGTAAAATTTCTCCCAGTTTGGTCATTATAGAAATTGTTGCAATTGTCACAGGTGACAATGTTACATAAAATACAAAAATGTTTTTGATCCAGATATAGTAACAAAATTATATAAAAAAAGTACAAAACCGAAACCAATCCCAATAAATAGTGGCAAACATTTTAGGAGAAGAACCGCACCAAAGTTGGAACAGTCTACATGCCTACAATTCACCTGTAACGAATATAAAATAAGATAAACGCGCTATTTAAATCCACACACATGCAATTGGCTTTCTGTGCAAATAACAATCTTATAACGAAATTACGTTCAGGCTCAACCAAAATCTCAGAATATGCCCCTTCTGGAATATACAGAATACCTGTGACAATTGCATTCTAAGTTGGACAAACTGGACGAAATTTTAACACCAGATGTTAAAAAAATAGTAGAAACAGTGATAGTATCCTATCAAGCCTCTATTTACGTCTGAAAAGTCAACACAAATCACAGAAAATTGGAACTTCGTTAGAAATATTACAGAAATACCGAAAGAACTTACTATGAACATTCGCAAAGGGCTGGAAATCTATATTCATAAGCCGGCCGGTGTGACCGAGCGGTTCTAGGCGCTTCAGTCTGGAACCACGCGACCGCTAAGATCGAATGTTCGAATCCTGCCTCGGGTATGGATTTGTGTGATGTCCTTAGGTTAGTTAGGTTTAAGTAATTCTAAGTTCTAGGGGACTGATCACCTCAGATGTTAAGTCCCATAATGCTCAGAGCCATTGGAACCATTTATATTCATACAAGGAAATATCCACACGAAATGTAAATGAACACACATATTTTAAACGTAAATACCATCTGGGAAACGTTAATAACAAATTACGAAAAGCTACAATCACATGATAACAGAACTCACACAGGCCATAAATAAAGGAAAGTAAGAACAACGAAATGTAACTTCATCTCTGATAAGTTGTATATTCTTTGGAAACACATAGCATCGTAGTAACGAACTGTCGAAATACCTTTGTAACTACAAAAAGTATCATACTTTCCAAGAAATGACAGATAAGAATTACTATAGATAGAATAAGGCCGTCACTTCCAAAGAGATGTAAGTATGAATGCAAATGTAAAAATAAAATAGCCATGATTTACGTACACATAATCTTACCAATGCTGTTTTTGCTGGTCACTGATAATGGCAATAAGTCGAAACAGGCCTGTTGTGTAAACTATTAAAATACGTTGCCTTATTGCCGCTAGTTTTGAAGCATTCGCTTTAATTAGGTCTTACAGTACTTGTATTAATTTTGAAACAGAAATAGGATGACACTGTGCATGCATCTCTGTGCTGTCTTTCAGCGAATACAAAATCAGGAAACGCCCGCCTCCTGTATCAGGAATTTACTGTCCGAATAAAAACCATAACAGAGTGACCTGATGACGACGAAAATTTCGATACAGAAGGACTGAGGTGCGGTAAGGCCTACTGCAGTTAAAGTTTCGTATGGAAATTACGCTGATTCAGCCAGATGAGCAGGAAAAGAGGGCTTATTACTTTACTGGGCACAGGTCAGGAAGATTTTATATAGGGAGACTGAAGGGAAACGGTCAGTTTAGTGGACACATGAATTAAAAACACGCAGTTATTTTTAACGCTAGTAAGTGGCATCTTGAAAGAAAATACGGAAATAAAATCTTCTAAAACAGCAATGGAATTAGCTCATCTGTAGAGCAGTGGATCATCAATTACAAAAGTTAGATGAAAATTCCAAGTATAACAGTCCAT
Source organism: Schistocerca serialis cubense (assembly GCF_023864345.2). NCBI lineage: Eukaryota > Metazoa > Arthropoda > Insecta > Orthoptera > Acrididae > Schistocerca > Schistocerca serialis. The sequence continues at coordinate 183,194,706 of NC_064647.1, read as the reverse complement.
TGAACTGTAAAAGAACAAACAGAATAAACATAATAAAAAGGTGCTGTACAATCTATATTTGATAACAAAATGAAATACTCAACAAAACAGATCTGTAAAAGGTATTGTAGAAAACTTTAGTAAGGTAAACTTAATATTCTTTCGAAAGACAACACAAAATCCTTGTCAACGGAAAGATATCTACAAGGGAAATATAGTGAATAGGTTGTTGTGGTTCTTATATGGACAGTAAATTCCAGTTACGGAAGGGCACCTTTTCTGATTTTCTGTTTGCTGGAAGTCAGTACAGAGATGCACTCTCTCATTCTACAACAAGGCTGAATAATGGAAATTACCTAAAGTCATCAAATGAGAAAGACTTTTACATCAGATGAGAGAGGGCACCTTTAAACACCTCAAAGTTTTCAGAAACACTTAAACTCTCCACAAAATACAAATGGGTACGTACCTGGGCCATCCTTCTCTTAAAACTAATAACGTTTACATATAACCATAGTCGACTGAACAAGTAAATTGCCCCAAATAAATTCTTAGTTAGAGAAAAACTACAACTTAAAATACACCCAGTAGACGAAACATCTTTCAGAAGATGATGAAATAGTTTCCCACAAAGTTAGACACTGTTTGCACTTACTTAAAATTTGTACCATGTGAAAACTAGACTTAATTATGGCAGATAAGATGAAGAGATGGAAGACCTATCGGCTTATGGGAAAGTGACAACCGTGTCTCTCTATGCGTTTGCACCATGCGGTCTCTGCTTATAGGAAGAATTCACAGGTAACAGAGGCTGCAATTTAAACGACTCCAAAATCACATTATTATCTCAAATGGAAATTCGGTGCATGGTAGAATGAAACGCAAAATCCCCAAGACTGACTAAGTTTCACGGAAGCTCGAAATTTAGTGCGGACACCAATGCGAGATGCTTTTAATAGTTTTGACAATGAAATTGTTGTGTCGGTAGCTGGGCCGACACCGTGAAGTTGAGATGGCTGAAAAGGCAAGCTAGACTAACGCAGACGGGCGTGAAGTACTGGAACAGGATACGTAATTAATGTTAGGAAGAAAAGTACGGAGCAGGTTTAATACTTAACTTTACTCAATCATTGTGGTACATCGATCTTGACGATACACAGGAGACTTTAAGTACAATCACTGTATGGCTAATGGCGCCTTGCTAGTTCGTAGCCATTAACTTAGCTGATGGCTATTCTGTCTCTCGGCTAATGAGAGAGAAAGGCTTCGTACATCTGGTCGGTAGCTAGGTTCTCGTACAACTGGGGCGAGTGCTCTCTCGTATCACGAGACCTGCCTTGGTGGTGGCGCTAGGTCTGCGATTACACAGTGGCGACACGCGGGTCCGACATGTACTAAATGGACCGCGGCCGATTTAAGCTACCACCTAGCAAGTGTGGTGTCTGGCGGTGACACCACATTCCTCCCCCGCAAATCGGCGAACGGTCGTGTGATAAGGCTTCCGCCCGCCGTGGGGAGGACCACATGTTGACGTATGCGATGAGGTGGGGAGCCTAACAACAGGCGAGGCTGTGCCACCCGCACCCGGCCATTCGGTCCGAGGGGAGCTAGGAAACGCCTGAAAAACTAGTCCAGGGTGCACGTCAACATGCGGTGTATGCGCCCGTAAAGAGACAGGAGGGACCGAAGGATCAACCTCCATTGCGTCGGGGTAGCCGACGCGCGATGACGTCATGTGGTCCGGAGCGGGCGGGAGTTCCATGGCGGAGGACAGCTGGTCACGGGAAGCGATCGGCGGCGCGTGACCCTGGGAGGCGCTTGGCGGCTGCAACGAAGCGTCGAATGCGGGCGGCGCCGGCGGGAGAACAAGCGGCGGCGGCGGCGGCTGCTGCTGCTGCGGCGGCGGCGGCGCGTCGCCATGGGGCAAAATGGAAGGCATCGTCGGTAACACCTGGGGATGAGGCGAGTCAGTAGATGGGTCCCCAGGGCGCTGACCGGACGGCACCGTCGCTAAAAGCAGACGGGGAGCGGCAGAACCCGAGCGACGACAGAGGCGCAGCTCATTGAGATGCCGACGCACCTCACCAGAGGCCCCCAAAACCAAATACATCGCGCGGCCGAGGCAGCGAAGAATGCGCCCTGCGAGCCAACGCCGTGAACCTCGATAGTTGCGATAAAATACAACGTCGCCTGGAGCAAAAGCAGGAGTCTGCCGCTGCACAGGAACCTGATGCGGCGGATGCAGCAAAGACATCAAGGTGCGATGAGGACGACCGTGGAGCAACTCAGCCGGCGAGCGACCATCTCGGGGCTGAGAGCGATACGATGACAAAAAGAGCAACAATGCGTCCTCCCGAGAATGCGACTCTTTCAATTTCAACATCTGTGACTTGAAAGTCCGGACCAATCGTTCAGCGGCACCGTTGGACTGAGGCGAAAACGGCGCGGATGTCAGATGTTGAATACCATTGGCCTGGCAGAATGACTGAAATTCTGCGGACATGAATTGTGGGCCATTGTCGGAAACAATAGTCTGCGGAAGACCTTCAATGCAAAAGATAGCAGACAACGCTTGGATGGTGGCGGAGGACGTCGTGGAAGACATCCGGACAACAAAAGGAAAATTACTGAAGGCGTCGACCAGAACCAACCATCGAGCATTCCAGAATGGACCAGCAAAATCAATGTGCAAGCGTTGCCAAGGGGAAGTGGCTTTTGGCCACGCAAAGACTTTCCGCGGCGGTGCGGATTGTTGTTCGGCACACGCCGGGCACGAAGAACACATATTCGTAATCGCAGCATCGATTCCGAACCAAGTACAGTGCTGACGAGCAAGTTGTTTCGTTCGCACTATACCCCAATGTCCTTGGTGAAGAAGCCGTAAAACAGAGGACTGTAACGAACGTGGGACCACGACTCTGGACTGATCATTATCAGAACGCAACAACAAAACACCACGTCGAACAAAAAGTCTCTCCTTGTGAGCAAAAAATCGGCGAACCAACGGATCCTCGATCCGAGACATTGACAAAGGCCATTGCGTAGCAACAAAACGTAAAACAGTAGCAAGGACAGGGTCAGCAGCTGTGGCTGTAGCGACACGACGAAAATCAATCGGAAACGATTCGACCACTTCATCGGTTTCCGAATCAATGAACATGCAAGCAAGTTCGGAAGAATCGAATGCTTTATCCTCAGCAACAGGCAAACGGGACAACGCATCGGCGTTTCCGTGCTGAGCAGTGGACCGATACAAGATATCGTAGCGGTACTGCGAGAGGAAAATAGACCAGCGAATGAATTTCTGCGCTGTACGTGGAGGTACAGGCTTGGTCGGATGAAAAAGTGATGTCAAAGGTTTGTGGTCTGTGATGATGGTAAAGTGACGACCATACAAGAAATCATGGAACTTAGTAACACCAAACACGAGAGCCAAAGCTTCTTTCTCTATCTGTGAATAATGTCTTTGCGCAAACGAGAGCAATTTGGACGCAAAGGCAATAGGGCGATCATGGGAGCCAACTTTGTGCGCAAGCACAGCACCGATCCCGAAATCCGATGCATCTACCATCAACAAAAGGGGTTTCTGGGGATCGAATGGCGGAAGGCAAGTATTAGAAAGCAACGCCGATTTCAACTGGCGAAAGGCGCGTTCGCATTCCGTCGTCCAGAGAAACGGAACACCTGTACGGCGTAAGCGATGAAGCGGAGCTGAAATGAAAGAGGCATTGCGCACATTCACTCACACCTTGTGATTCTACATTGTGCAATGTTCTTGCGACCTCCTGACGCAATGCGTGGGGAACATTGCGCGCTCTGAAAAATTTCGGTTGCGCGTTTCCTTCAGTTCTAAATGTGCTTCATAGTTTTTAGCGCAACCTAAGCCCGGTGCAAAAATGTCTGCAAATTCGTCACACAGCCGAGAAACACTGTCTGTAGGCACAGTCTGATTCACTGATAGGACCTGATTTACAATAGACATGTTAAACAACTGAAATAAATCTAGACCAAACAAGTTCACTGCAGAAGAAGAACGAAGAACGTAAAATGACACAAGTTTTGTTTGTCCCTTGTATGTTGCAAGAAGGCTGCACTGTCCTAACACAGGAATTGTCTGTCCGGAATATGTAGTTAGCTTAACATTTGCGGAACGCAACGGAGGTTTGCCCAGTTGTTTGTACGTGTCATGATTGAGCAATGAAACTGCAGCTCCGGTATCGAGCTGGAATGGTATCACTTTGCCTTCAAAGTCTAAGTCCACAAAAAGTTTATTGTCCTGCTGACGACAAAAGCGACTGTTTTGTGCAATTTGAATAGACACTGGTACAGAATCACTTGCTAATTGACGTGATTTCCGGTGACGTCGACGCACAGTTTTTGTGGGACGAACACAGTTACTGTTAGAGAAAGTGTCACTGGACGAAGTGGAATTAACGACATGAATGTCCATAGGCGAAGGTCCACGAGCCTGAGTGTCCTTGGTTCGATTCCGGCGCGAAGCAAAGGGCCTGGAATGATTGTGATTGTCTGATCTGAGCTTTTTCTGGCAAACACTTTGAACATGTCCTTTCTTATTGCAGAAAAAGCAAATAGCTTGGCGTGACGGGCAATGTTCACGCGAATGTCTAGTAGCACACCGCGGGCACGATTTCACTACATTTGTGGGCTGGCGCGGCACACGTGGCTTAGCGCGCGGCGGCAGCTGTGCGGACGTGCGCGAGGCCCGGTTACCGGGCCGCGCAGCGCGTCCAGCGGGCCGGTTAATGTTACACACGGCTGGCGAAGTTTCAAAAGATTCCTGAGCACAGTCAAGTGTGTCCTGTCTATCCAATATGTCTATCACTTGTTGAAGGGAGGGATTAACTAGTTTCAAAATTTGCTCCCGTATGCGAACATCAGAAACGTTCTGTGCAATTGCATCACGCACCATTGTATCTGAATAAGAAAGACCACAGTCACATTCCAAGGCACAGTCCCTAGTAAGTCCTTGCAATGTTGCTACCCACTCCCTATTAGTTTGACCGGCCGTACGTTTTGTACGAAAGAACGTATATCGTTTTGCAACCACATTAACTGTTTCTTTGAAATAGGCATCTAATGCAGACAAAATTTCCTCGTAGGACAGAGTTGCTACGTCGCGTCGGGGAAACAATTTCACTATCACACGGTATGTGGACACACCGACACAAGAAAGCAAAAACGGCTGCCGCTCATTACCTTGAATTCTGTAGGCAGCGAGGTGGAAGGCAAACTGGCGGGACCACTCCCGCCAAGTCTCGAGGGTGTGGTCAAAACTTCGAAATGGTGGTGCAACGGCAGGTTGTGGCTGCGGTACCGGTGAAGCGGCGGCGGCCGCATCGGTTTGAATGGTACGTTGACCCTGGACGAGCTGTCCAAGGGCATCCAGTAACGCCTGCGTCTGCTGATTCTGCAAGCGATAAAATTCGGACAGTACATCTGGAGAATGTGGCGAAGCCATGACACAATTAAATGTAAGCAATCAGAAAGAACTCTTTTCCCTCGTCGCCAATGTTGTGTCGGTAGCTGGGCCGACACGGTGAAGTTGAGATGGCTGAAAAGGCAAGCTAGACTAACGCAGACGGGCGTGAAGTACTGGAACAGGATACGTAATTAATGTTAGGAAGAAAAGTACGGAGCAGGTTTAATACTTAACTTTACTCAATCATTGTGGTACATCGATCTTGACGATACACAGGAGACTTTAAGTACAATCACTGTATGGCTAATGGCGCCTTGCTAGTTCGTAGCCATTAACTTAGCTGATGGCTATTCTGTCTCTCGGCTAATGAGAGAGAAAGGCTTCGTACATCTGGTCGGTAGCTAGGTTCTCGTACAACTGGGGCGAGTGCTCTCTCGTATCACGAGACCTGCCTTGGTGGTGGCGCTAGGTCTGCGATTACACAGTGGCGACACGCGGGTCCGACATGTACTAAATGGACCGCGGCCGATTTAAGCTACCACCTAGCAAGTGTGGTGTCTGGCGGTGACACCACAGAAATATTGTCTCAAAATATAGTAGAAAACCCAAAGAGATTCTGGTCGTATGTAAAGTACACCAGTGGCAAAAAACACTCAATAGCGTCACTGCGCAATAGCGATGGAAATGTTAGCGATGACGGTGCCACTAAAGCGGAGTTTCTAAATACTGTTTTCCGTAACTCCTTCACGAAAGAAGACGAAGTAAATGTTCCAGAATTCGAAACCAGAACAGCTGTTAGTATGAGTGACATAAAAGAAGATATCTTAGGTGTTGCGAAACAGCTCAAATCACTTAAGAAAGGCAAATCTTCCGGTCCAGATAGTATACCAATCAGGTTCCTTTCCGAGTATGCAGACAAAATAGCGCCTTTCTTAGCAATCATATACAACCGCTCACTTGACGAAAGGTCTGTTCCTAAAGACTGGAAGGTAGCACAGGTCACACCAATATTCAAGAATGGAAATAGCCCCCCTGCGGGTCCGGAGTTAAAATAGGCCCGAGGTATTCCTGCCTGTCGCATGAGGCTACTAAAAGGAGTTTCGCACGTTTAGGCCTTTATGTGATGGTCTCCTGTAGGGTTTGAACTCCATTCTTCAAAATTTTCCCGAAGAGCGAGTCAATTGGGGAAGGGCGCCTTACAGGGTGCATTGGTCCATCGTGCAGTGAGATCTTTAGCCCACTTTCTCGTCGTCGCATTGCAGTCCTGCCCATTCTCCATCTCTTGGGCGAGGACCTTCCTGGGTGCGTTTTCCGTCATGCACTATGCAGTGTCGATTTCTGTGTCGACGATGACCATGGACTTCTTTGCACCTGATACCCAGCATGGTAGCCAGTCCGTTGTGATTGGGCCGCCATGTACCCTGTTGGTTGTAGCCCCCTGGCCACACAGGGGTCGCTCTGCTGATGCCTGCGCTGTTAAGTCCCCTTGTATACAATGGGGTAGTGCATTCCCCTGGGGCATCACGACTCCCAGCAATGGCCATCCTGCCAGGTGGCCTTTGCTGCGCCTGGGTGGCGCCTGTGGGGAGGGCCCCTGGTCAGAGTGGGTGGCATCAGGGCTGATGACACGCGATGAAGCGTAGTATAAGCGATCATGAGCTCAATTCAACACACAGAAGTAAAACCCAATTCGTTCCTCTGCCTGGCCACACCATGGGAGGAACGTCAGGCTAAGGATGGCAGCGGATCTTATTTGCCCCGGTACCTTGTATGATGAAGTCTCAGTTTTGTTGAGCATTTAGAGGACAAGTTCGGGGAGGTGGAAAGCTTGTCCAAAGTGATATCTGGGTCAGTCCTGATCAAAACATCATCCTCTGCCCAGTCATGGGAGTTACTCGCTTGTGACAAGCTGGGGGATGTTTCTGTACCCATCACGCCCCATAAGAGCTTAAATATAGTCCAGGGTATCATATTTCACAGAGACCTTCTTTTGCAGCCCGACAATGAGCTACGCGCCAATTTAGAGAGGCGAGGTGTACATTTCGTCCCACGTGTCCACCAGGGTCCAAAGTATAATCAGGTTGCCACCGGTGCCTTCATCTTGGCCTTTGAGGGTGATACATTGCCCGAGAAGGTCAAGGTGATGGTGTGCCAGTGTGATGTAAAGCCCTATATCTTTCCCCCGATGTGGTGCTTTAGCCGGCCGCTGGTGGCCGAGCGGTTCTAGGCGTTACAGTCTGGAACCGCGCGACCGCTACGGTCGCAGGTTCGAATCCTGCCTCGGGTATGGATGTGTGTGTTGTCCTTAGGTTAGTTAGGTTTAAGTAGTTCTAACTTCTAGGGGACTTATGACCTCAGCAGTTGAGTCCCATAGTGCTCAGAGGCATTTGAACCATTTTTTTTTTTTTTGGTGGTGCTTTAAGTGCTGGAACTTCAGCCATATGTCTTCCCACTGTACTTCAAGCATCACATGCCGAGATTGCGGATGCCCATCACATCTCAATACTCCATGTGCCCTGCCTCCCATCTGTGTTAACTACAGAGAGCACCATTCGCCTTGCTTGCCTGACTGCAGGATTCTCCAGAAAGAAAGGAAAATCATGGAGTACAAGACGTTGGATCGACTGACCTACACTGAGGCTAAGAAAAAATTTGGTCTGCATCCTGTGTGTATGACATCGTCTTATGCCGCCGCTATAACAGTTCTGGCACCATGAGCTCTGCTAAACCAGGTCACCTCTCAAAGCCAGAAGACTACAAATGCCCCTTAATGGTGGGGGGCATTTCTCTCCCTGTTGCTCCTGCAACACCTACTTTGGGAGCAACACCCCCCACCCCCCACCCCAACCTTCAGGGACGTCGGTGACCACTTCTAAGCCAGAGAAGCGTAAGTCTTCTTCGACTTCTCTCGCTGGGAGGGAGTCCCTTGGGTCACTCCCTTCCCAGGTTTCTTCTAGTGGGAAAGACGACACCTGCCCTGCCAGTGGCTGAAGAGCGCAAAAGCAGCTGGTCATAGGGCTTCACGCTCGTCCTCAGTCCTGGAGACTGAGCAAGTGAAGTCCTCCCAGCCAAGGAGCAGCGAGAGAAATCCACACTACCGCTACCTACAAGCTCTGCAGCTTAGGTTGGGGTGGAGATTTTGGCATCCATCCACTGAGGACCTAGATCTCGCCAGACCCTCAGACACAATATAGACTGCTCAGGCAATAAATAGGTGGCAGCAGGTGACTCTGAGGTGTAAACTGCCACATTGAATGTTCAATGCTTTCCCAGTCTCACGATGTCATCCTCCAGTGGAATTGCGGTGGTTTTTTCCACCGCCTTGCTGAGCTACTGCAACTGTTAATCTTTACACCTGCTCTCTGCATTGCCCTCGAGGAAACCTGGATCCCAGCAATGTGGACCTGTGCCCTCCGCAGCTATAAGGAATATTACAGGAACCATAGCGACTATAATCGAGAGTCAGGTGGAGTTTGTGTTTATGTCCTAAACTCGGTCTGTAGTGAACATGTGGCTGTCAGAATAAGGACGATGCAGGAAATAACTGTATGCAATGTACATCTTCCTCCAGATGGTGCAGTACCCTGAATATATTAGCTGCACTGATTGATCAACTCCCTAAACATTTCCTACCTTTGGGAGATTTTAATGCCCATAACCCCTTGTGTGGTGGTACCATGCTTACTGGCTGAGGCAGAGATGTTGAAACTTTACTGTCGCAATTCGACCTCTGCCTCGTAAATACTGGGGCCACCACACATTTCACTGTGGCTCATGGTAGTTACTCGGTCATTGATTTATCAATTTGCAGCCTAGGACTTTTCCCATCTATCCACTGGAGAGCACATGACGACCAGTGTGGTAGTGACCACTCCCCCCTCTTCCTGTCACTGCCCCAGCATCAGGCACATGGACGTCTGCCCAGATGGGCTTTGAACAAAGCGGACTGGGGAACTTTCACCTTTGCTGTCACTGCTGAATGTCCCCCACACGGTGACATCGATGTGATGGTTGAGCAGGTGACTAGCACAATTGTTTCTGCGGCAGAAAACGCAATCCCTCGCTCTTTAGGGTGCCCGAGGCGTAAGGCAGTCCCTTGGTGGTCGCCGGAAGTCGCTGAAGCAATTAAGGAGCGTCGGCGAGCTCTACAGCGGCAGAAGCGGCACCCTGGAGCACCTCATAGCCTTTTTACGGCTCTGTGTCCGTGTTCGCTACCTTATCAGAAGGAGTGTTGGGAGAGATATGTTTCCACCATTGGTTGCCACAGATCACCTTCCGAAGTCTGGGCAAAGATTAAACGTCTTTTCGGGTACCAGGCCTCAACAACTGTTCCCAGTGTTACCATAAATGGCGAGTTATGTACCGACACAAACGCGATTGCTGAGCACTTTGCTGAGCAATCTGCTCGAGCCTCTGTGTCGGAGAATTACCTCCCAGCCTTTCGCACTCTCAAACGGCGGCTGGAAGGGAACGTCCACTCATTCACTACACGCTGTAGTGAATCCTGTAACGCCCCATTTACAGAGTGGGAGCTCCTCAGTGCCCTTGCACATTGCCCCAACACAGCTCCTGGGCCTGATCGCATCCACAGCCAGATGATTAAATATCTCTCATCTGACTACAAGCGACATCTTCTCGTCATCTTTAACTGGCTCTGGTGGGATGGCACCTTTCCATCGTAATGGCAGGAGAGCACCATCATTCCAATGCTCAAACCGGTAAAAACCCGCTTGATGTGAATAGCATCGGCCCATCAGCCTCACCAACGTTGTTTGTAAGCTGCTGGAATGTATGGTATGTCGGCGGTTGGGTTGGGTCCTGGAGTCACGTGGCTTGCTGGCTCCATGGCAGGGCGGCTTCCGCCACAGTCGTTCTACCACTGATAATCTTGTGTCCATCGAGTCTGCCATCCGAACAGCCTTTTCCAGACGGCAACACCTGATTTCCGTCTTTTTTGACTTACATAAAGCATACAACACGACTTGACAATATCACATCCTTGCCACATTGTATGAGTGGGGTCTCTGGGGACCATTCCCGATTTTTATCCAGAAGTTCCTGTCGCTCCGTACTTTTCTTGTCCAAGTTGGTGACTCCCATAGCTCCATCCATATCCAGGAGAATAGAGTCCCACATGGCTCTGTAATGAGTGTCTCTCTGTTTTTAGTGGCCGTTAACGGTCTAGCAGCAGCTGTCGGGCACTCCGTCTCACCTTCTCTGTATGCAGACTACTCTGCATTTTGTACTGCTGCTCCAGTACTGTTGTTGCTGAGCGGCGCCTCCAGGGAGCCATCCACAAGGCGCAGTCATGGGTTCTAGCCCATGGCTTCTAGTTTTCAACCACAAAGTCGTGGGTCATGCACTTGGCGTCGTACCATTCATCTGGAACCTGCACTTTACCTTAATGACGATCCACTCACTGTAGTGGAGACATATCAATTCCTAGGACTGGTTTTCAATGCTCAATTGACTTGGCTCCCCCATCTTCGTCAGTTAAGCAGAAGTGCTGGCAGCACCTCAATGCCCTCCGTTGCCTGAGCAACACCAATTGGGGTGCAGATCGCTGTACACTGCTGCAGCTCTACAGAACCCTTTTCCAATTCAGAACTGACTATGGGAGTGTGGTTTATGGTTCGGCAGCGCCTTCAGCATTGCATTTACTCGACCCTGTACATCACTGTGGGGTTCGATTAGCGAAAGGAGCTTTTAGGACGAGTCCGGTGACCAGCGTACTGGTGGAGGCTTGTGGCCCTCCACTGCAGATCACACGCGCGCAACTGCTCGCCAGTTACGCAGCACACATTCATAGTTACCCTGAGCGTCCGAATTGCCGTCTCCTTTTCCCACCCATAGCAGTCCATCTCCCGCATAGGCGGCCCAGATTGGGGCTAACGATTGCGGTTCGCATGCGGTCCCTTCTGGAGTCCTTCTCTTTACCACCTCTACATGCGGTCCGTTCACGTTCGCCTCCATGGTGTACGTCTCGGCCGCAGCTTCGTCTGGACGTTTTGCATGGCCCTAAGGATTCCGTTAACCCCGCTGCTCTCTGCTGTCACCTCCTCTCGATTCTAGACGTGTTCCGGGGCTCTGAAGCGGTTTTCACCGACGGCTCAATGGCTGATGGTCATGTAGACTTCGCATAGGTTCATGGAGGACATACTGAGCAGCACTCCTTGCCAGCTGGCTGCAGTGTTTTCACTGTAGAGCTGGCGGCCCTATCTCGTACTCTTGAGTACATCCGCTCATGCCCTGGCGAGTCATTTCTCCTGTGTACTGACTCATTGAGCAGCCTACTGGCTATCGACCAGTGCTACCCTCGCCACCCTCTGGTAGCGTCCATTCAGGAGTCCATCTATGCCCTCGAACAGTCCCGCCGTTCCGTGGTATTTGTGTGGACCACAGGCCACGTCGGAATGCCCTCTGGCACCCTGCGGCAGATTTTTAGCTTTCCCAGCACCCTGCCTTCGGTGTTGGGCGACAATGCCGCCACAGCAGCTTCAGTTTTACGTTTTATCCGTGAGAGTGGGTTTTATACTTCTATGTAGGTTTTAGCGTATTTCCTTTGTCCCTGTGTTCTCCACCCTAGTGCTTTTACGGTGCAGGTTTTAATGTGTTGCTGGGTGGCTGGCTTTCCCTTTTTATTCTCGTGGTTGGGCAGCCACTGTAATCTGCTTTCATGTTTTACTCTCTTCTGTTTCTGGCGTCTCTCTGTTGTTTTCTTGTCCTTTTTTGTTCCTTTTAATGATCGTTGCCTTCCCTTCGTTCTTGTGGCTTTTCCTTTTTTTCCGTTTTGTGTTATATGTTTCGTCCGTTTTATTCTCACACTTGTGGCATTGTTTTATTAGGAACAAGGGTCCGATGACCTCGTAGTTTGGTCCCTTTTCCCGCCTTTAAGCCAACCAACCAACCAAAGGAAATAGCAGTAGCCCATTGAATTACAGACCCGTATCAATGACCTTAATTTGCAGTAGGATTTTGGAGCATATACTGTACTCGAACATTATGAATCACCTTGAAGAAACTGACTTATTGATACATAACCAACACGGATTCAGAAAATATCGTTCTTCTGCAACACGGCTAGCTCTTTATTCCCATGAAGTTATGAGTGCTGTCGACAAGGGATCTCAGATCGATTTCATATTCCTAGATTTGCAGAAGGCTTTTGATACCGTTCCTCACAAGCGACTATTAATCAAACTGCGTGACTATGGAGTATTGTCTCAGTTGTGTGACTGGATTCGTAATTTCCTCTGAGAGAGGTCACAGTTCGTAGTGGTAGACAGTAAATCATCGAGTAGAACAGAAGTGATATCTGGCGTTCCGCAAGGTAGTGTCATAGGCCGTCTGCTGTTCCTGATTTGTATAAATGGTCTAGGTGATAATCTGAGCAGCCCCCTTAGGTTGTTTGCAGATGACGCTGTAATTTACCGTCTAGTAAAATCATCAGACGGTCAATTCCAATTACAAAATTATCTAGAGAGAAGTATGGTGCGAAAAATGGCAATTAGCACTAAACAAAAAAAAAGTGCAACGTCATTCACATCGATACTAAAAGAAATCCGATAAATTTTGGGTACACGATAAATTGCGCAAATCAAATAAGGGAAATCAGAGCTCGAACGGAAATATTTAGGTGTTCCTTTTTCGCACGCGCCATTCGACAGTGGAATTGTAGAGAAGTAGTATGAAAATGGTTCTATGAACCCTCTGCCAGGCTCTTAAGTGTGAACTGCAGAGTAACCATGTAGATGTAGATGTAGATGAAGAAACATGCTTAATGGTTATACTCTCATCGTAGCGGGCGACAGCACAAAACACACCGTTCAATGTCACTTTATCATCTCCACATTATCAGAAAAGGTATTCTCAGCCTCCACCACGAAATATTATCTGTACGGCAGAAACATCACCACGTAAATAACTGACACAGGAACCCTTGCCTGCATATAGTTACCTTCAGCCACATTAACTACAGGACCTCATGTCTGCTCAGAAGTAACTCCAATAAAAACACGTCACACACATATATTCAAATGAATGAAGCTTTATTGTCCTCTGGGCAATAACAGCCAAAATTCATCATATCTTCACTTAAAATCTTACAGGTATGCTACATGTTAATCCTCCATTATTCATCATACTTCATATTATGGAACACTGCTTATTATGTCGTAGCTTCGTGCACTGAGTTAACCAGTTACAAGCAACTACCACTCATGAAAAAAAAACATTAGGCATGAACAAAAGGATGTAGACAGGATTTTGTGAAGGGGCCAGTCCGTTTTGTTAAAGAGAACATTAAAAATTCTCTTGCTTCTTCATTCTGAATGCAAATTTATTTATTTCTTAATCTTGTGTACATAATTTATTTGTGGTAGTCTTTCACACTAATGGAATTTGGTCTATAAAATTAAGCGAGAAAAACTTTTCTTAATTAAGTATAACACACATTTTCTGCAATATATATACAAATTTGGAAATATGATAACTTCACTCTAGTGTCAAACGAATTAAAACTCTAATACAAAGTATTGCCCCCTTTGCTAACAAAAGACAGATCTGTCTTCTAATATAAGGATCACAATAACAGAGTAGGAAAATCTTAAAGTTACATTGAGAAACTTATAATGTTAAAGGGTTGAAACCTCCTTTGACAACAGCTATTTTCTCCTACTACAATTTAGTACTTAAATTTCCGAGTTATCTGAAACTAAGCTAGAATTCCTTCAGCATATCAAAGTGTTCTAAGTTGCTTGAATCAGTCTCAAATTAAGTATCTTTCATTTCATTTCCATTCTTCAGTTTACTTAAGTGATCAAGAACTTTTTAAATTATTATTTCAACAGTCAACTTGAAATCATAGTAACCAAATTTATTCATAAAACAAAACGGAATACGCAAATATTATGAGTTTTGGGATCTTAACATTGATTCAAGCATTGATTTCAACTGGATTTGTAATGTATGCAAGAAATGAGTTAGCGTTTGTCCCTGATAATATGGTTACCCTGTCTTTGTTGCTAGTAACCTCCTCTGTGATGTACAGCATACGTTATTGCTTATATGACGTTTATGTACAAATATGTGAAAGTTTTCATGGTTACCATTCCAAGGATCTCATGAGTAAGACACTTTACAGCAGAAATTTTCCTTGCAGTAAATCTTGAAGACATGATTGTATCACCGTTCCACAAGTGTGGTGTCTCTATGCACAGATTACAAAATGACGCTACGTTCGAATGTAGATATCGTTGAACGACGCATATTGTAGAAATCTTACGCAAACCAATATTCAAATTAAATATTGTCTGCCTGAGAAATAAATAACTATTCCCCAAATTAAGATATTTACTGGTACAAAAGTAATGAGAAATATTATGTAATTGTTTCTACAAATTTAAAACATTACAGTTTGAAGATAAACATACTACATTTGAAAACGCATCAGTTAATATAGTGTTGCAAGAGCGTAAATAAATTATGGACGAAAGGGGACGAAGGGGGGCGAAGGCAGGGATTCATTTTGCAGTCGGCTAGGTCGAATTCAAGCAACCTGCTGAAAAAAATCTTTTAGAAACGAGCGAACTATAGAATGTGCTGTCATCGCATACCCCTTACGCTCTCAACAAACCCCTCCCTATCGTCCCATATCGAGACTGGTTTTCGTAATTGAGTGGCACTCAGGTGACCAGATTGGGTGACATTTGCCATGTGAGCTATTGAGACTAGAATTTTGAGCATATTATTTGACGAAATGCAAACATCACGCTTTGGGCGACATTTTTCTTGATCGACATTCTTTTTGGGCGTTACAGGCGCGGTTTTTGGGCGGTACAGGTAAATCCAATGGTATTTTTTTTGCATTGGCTTTAATTTGATATGTGTAATTATGTTTACTACTGCCGTGAAATACTGAAATATTGCTGCGCCAAAGTTCTACCAGTCTCCAAATAACGACTCAGGTGTTAAAATTAATCTGTTGTAGTGATGAGCTGCTCATACTGACACCAGAAAGACAGTGATCAAAAATCACAAAAGCTTACTGACCAAAAAAAGAAAATCTGCTTCGACGATATTAACAAAATCGCAATTACCTTGTCTCCACACGTATGAAGACTTGACATTATGGTGATTGCAGAGTCTGACACTGTATCACAATTAGGATCTCCATAGACAAATACACTTATATGGAAAATAGTCTGTCCAAATAAGCTCTTATGAGCAGACTGAGCTGACGATTAGTAAGCAGAGTCTTTTAGCTGGACTATTATTATCATTGTTGTTGTTTAAGAGTTGTTTGGCTATATGGTCATAAATGTATTGAATTATTTACGAGTGGTTTGCATGTCTGTAGGCTGTGCAATGGGTTATTTTTTTACTGTTTACAATTAGCAAGTTTGTGTTTGTGTGTAGAGTCTTATACATGAGTTATGTAGGAGTAGGTTGCAGGTCTGTATGCTGTGGGTCATGTCAGAGCATGTGTTTTGTGATACATATACTCCATCGCTAAATAAACTGCTCCAAAATAAATAAAGTACAATGCTTCCTCTCTGCATAAGCCTAGTGCAGGCTGAGTCCTTTTACCAGCAACCCCTAGGAAGAGGTGGCGGCCTGGTGACTTATGTTAGCGATGGTGGTGAGCTTCGTTTGCAACAATTTCCTTACATTGGTAGTGAAAGACCAAGTGATCTTTCTTTACTGCCAGATTTCAAACTTGGCGCTGGTTCCTAGGAGGAGGTGGTGGTGGTCAGGTGTCTGAGGTTAGTATAAGTGTCCTTTCTTCCCACAATTTTCTTAATTTGGTTGCGAAAGCACAAGTGATCTATCTTCCTCCGATTTTGTTAGGTGTGACGCATTATCATGTTGGAATTTGAACTTCCCGCGATTTCCTGGGGTGGGGGTTATGTTAGTGGAGGTAGCACAATTGACCTTCTTCCCACCAAAATACGCCATCTTGGATGACGTCACAGTGGCGTTCTCTGCTGGCAACAAAATCAACAAAGCCAGTTTGAGTCCAGACCCAGTGGCGAACACACATGCTTGAAATTGGTTACATAATAAAGTCCATCTTCCCACCATTTTCTTAGGTATGACACATCATCATGTTGGAATTTGATCTTCCTGCCATTTCCTGGGGGGGTGGGGGGTTAGGTTAGTGGAGATAGCACAGTTGACCTATCTTCCCGCCAAAATCCGCCGTCTTGAATGACGTCATGCACTGTTGCCAAGTCTACACGACGCCATCTTGGATACATCTGGCAACAATGGAATGTGGGGTAGCACATAGGTTGTCCCACTACTCCCCTCCATATATGCATCCAGTGATGCCTGTTGGCTGAGGTTGGCAATGCGGATGGTCGGTATTGGTGGGCCTTCCAAGGCCTGGTGTAGTGCAATGACCACAGAGTGAGGTGTGATGATATGAAGGGTCCGACAAGAAGGGTGCTCATGCATCTTTGCAGAATGACTACAACTTTAGAAGGCCGTAGTGCTGTTCAGCTGGCTTTGACTAATAAACGAATAACAACAGCTACAACTGAGGCTTGGGTACAGGCAGCATGTCACCACAAACTGTCGAGGACAGATTAATGCAAACTGGGTTGAGACCTGCTGCTGTCATGTATTGCTTATCGCTGACATTATACAACAGGCAACAGAGGATAGGATGGTTTATGCCCAGAGGAACTTTGGACATTAAGATACATTCTTTGTTGTTCAGTCTCGCTTCCGTTTATGGAGGCAAAATCGATGTCAACGCGTCTGAAGACGATCTACTGGAAGGTCAAGGAAAGCAAACCTTCTCGACACCCATACAGAAAACATAGCGTGGGGAGCAGTTAGATAAGAAAACAGGTCTGACTTGGCACTTGTTGAAGGGAGGCCGAATGCTGGCTAGTATGTGACAACAATTACAAATTCTGTTGACATATCCTTCATACAAAGAGTACCAAATAGTATATTCCAACAGGATGGTGCAAAACTCTATACTGGCGGGCCGCAACACAAAGGCCTTGAGGAATGTATGGATCCGTGACTGGCCTGATTTGGCACTCATAGAGCATGTCTGGGATGCTACAGGAAAGCATCGCCACAACAAAAAATTTCTCTTGTCCCTGAGCACTATGGGACTTAACATCTGAGGTCATCAGTCCCCTAGAACTACTTAAACCTATCTAACCTAAGGACATCACAGACATCCTTGCCTGAGGCAGGATTCGAACCTGCGACCGTAGCGGTCGCGCGGTTCCAGACTGAAGCGCCTAGAACCGCTCGGCCACACCGGCCGTCCATCGCC
The DNA here is from genome assembly GCF_023864345.2 of Schistocerca serialis cubense. Classification (NCBI taxonomy): domain Eukaryota; kingdom Metazoa; phylum Arthropoda; class Insecta; order Orthoptera; family Acrididae; genus Schistocerca; species Schistocerca serialis. Next base: position 183,176,989 of record NC_064647.1, on the reverse strand, counting down.
ACAACAAATACTGATGTTGACTATGGGCATCAGTTTGGAATGTGACGAAAAATTAATCTTTTAACTCATTTTATGTGATCAACATCTCTACAAACTTTGATAAATATCATATTGGTGCTTCATGGTGTAACACTTTCTATTTCTGTCAATGTATTATACTTCGTGTTTCTATTGGTTATAAGGACAGTGGAGTGTTGGTGCGATTTTTTAAAATGGTCGTCAGTATCAAGAGCCCTCCACATATTGGTAAAGCCTTGCTTCATGCGACAGGAGGTGGGCTGACAATACCGAAAGGAAAGACCCGCTCACCATGTAGCGTTGGAGTCTACTGGTTTGTATGTATCGCCATCGATTTTCGACATTAGGCCGCCCGCGTTGCGGCAGATTAAACCGCTGTTTCTCGTGCTTGAGCAGTTTAAAATCGACAATACGTGGCAATGAAACTATGAATATCACGCTGGTATTCCGAGGGGTATGATTGACGTTCTATGCCTAATGCCAGATTGGCAAATGAGAGCCTACCGTTCTTATTTCTGAAACAGTAACAGACCGTGAAGAGAATATGTACTCTCATAGTACTCATTATTTCCAAAATATAATGGCTAGTTACAGTCTTCGAGCTGAGAAATTCTGCCTACGCAGACGACGACAGGAAACAGTAGGTACTCGGATCAACACAAGAACAGCGTAAATAGTGTTAAAAGTGTTGCTTCTGTGAAGACAATTAAGGAATTGTGACAGAGATGAAACTTCAATTTTTCTTTGTTCGATTAGTTCTCCATGCACTTAAACATTGCATCATGAATTTATCTTTATTTGCCTTTTAAGCAAAGTGTACAAATAACATTAACTAAACTGTTTATTTGAGTAAAAGTTAAATAACACCCGGCATCTTTATTTGTGATAAGTATCCACTTTATTAACACCTGCTCTTAGCCACAAAAGAAACTTAAACTCTAATGGTTTGCTTACTCTACGGAAAATGCATCTTCCACTTACCTTTCAATGTAACATTCACTTCAGGTTAGCTTGACTTGTACAGTGAGCGCTCTTCGATTTTCTGCGTATTACGTGTTGCGTTAGTTACTCGCTACGTGTATTTCGTGTCCTTTGCATCTGGATTGTACTTAAGGTAGTTTTGCTTTTGATCAGATGAGATGTCTTAACTATATTCATGACTGTCCAAACTGTGCACTTCCTGGATAAATTAGAGGTTGAATATTATGGAAGTCATGCTAACATGATCGTCTCGTGTTTAAGGATTGTTGTAAAGTTAATGTACATGTAGCGCTGATTTGTAACTGCTTGCGTATCTTATTTTTCAGGTGTTTTGCAGATTGACTATTGTAGATTATACGGTAGGATGATAAATTCAATAAATGGCTAGATTTGTGTCTTATGTGCTCAGCCAACAACTACACACATCAAAAAAAGTTTTGCATCACCTCAGTTCCTAAAGTGCCGGAACCTGTACAGAAAACTGGAATAGAGATCAACATACACATCATTTTCGCCCTTTTTATTACTCATGAAAACCACACATTGCATGTTGTACCACCATACAGCGAGACATGCAGAGGTGGTGCTCCAGATTGCTGTACACACCAGTAGCTCTGTTACTCAATAGCACGTCATCTTGCATTGATGCATGCCTGTATTCGTCGTGGCCTACTATCCACAAGTTCATCGAGGCACTGTTGGTCCAGATTGTCCCACTCCTCAACGACGATTCGGCGTAGATCCCTCAGAGTCGTTGGTGCGTCACGTCGTCCATAAACAGCCCTTTCCAGTGTATCCTAGGCATGTTCGATAGCGTTCATGTCTGGAGAACATGCTGGCCACTCATGTCGAGCGATGGAAGTCATTCACAAGATGTGCACGATGGGGGCTCAAATTTTCGTCCATAAAGATGAATCCCTCTTCACTATGTTGCTGATATGGTTGCACTATCGATCGGAGGGTTGAATTCACGTTTCGTACAGCCGTTACGGCGCCGTCCATGACCACCAGCGGCGTACGTCGGCCGCACATAATGCCACTCCAAAACATCAGAGAAGCTCCTCCTTGCTGCACTCGCTCGTTCAGCCTGACCGGGTTGCCTCCAAACAGGTCTCCGTCGATTGTCTGGTTGAAGGCATATGCAACACTCATCGGTGAAGAGAACGTGATGCCAATCCTGAGCGATGCATTCGGCGTGTTGTTGGGCCCATCTGTACCGTGCTGCACGGTCTCGTGGTTGCAAAGATGGACCTCTCCATGGACGTCGGGAGTCAAGTTGCGCATCACGCAGCCTACGGCGCACAGTTTGAGTCGTAACACGACGTCATGTGGCTGCACGAAAAGCATTATTCAACATGGTGGCGTTGCTGTCAGGGTTCCTCCGAGCCATAATCCGTAGGTAGCGGTCATCCATTGCAGTAGTAGCCCTTGGGCGGCTGTGCATGTCATCGACAGTTCCTGTCTCTCTGTATCTCCTCCAAGTCCGAACAACATCGCTTTGGTTCACTCCAAGACGTGTGCACACTTCCATTGTTGAGAGCCCCTCCTGGCATAAAGCAACAATGCAGACGCGATTTAACCGCGGTATTGACCGTCTAGGAGTGGTTGAACTACAGACAACACGAACCATTACCTCCATCCTGGTGGAATGACTGGAACTGATCGGCTGTCGGACCCCCAGCGTCTAATAGGCGATGCTCATGCATGGTTGTTTACATCTTTGGGCAGGTTTAGTCACATCTCTGCAACAGACAAATGGACTGTGTTTGTGATACAATATCTACAGTCTACGTCTATCTTCAGGAGTTCTGGGAACCGGGGTGATGCAAAACGTTTTTGTTGTGTGTATGTTGTCGGTCTAGTATGGATCATCTCTTTCGTAGTGCTTTGGTTCAATCTGTAAAGCTCCTCTTCCATTGTTTCATTTCACAGTGGTAGCCATGTTAAGAATTAGTTTCAATTAGGGATTAGCCGAGCGGTCTAAGGCGCTGCAGTCCTGCACTGTGCGGCTGGTCCCAGCGGAGGTTCGAGTCCTCCCTCGGGCATGGGTGTGTGTGTTTGTCCTTAGGATAATTTAGGTTAGGTAGTGTGTAAGCTTAGGGACTGATGACCTTAGCAGTTAAGTCCCACAAGATTTCACAAACATTTTTTTCTTTCAATCACTCTGGCATCCTGAGTTTTATAAGGAATAAATTTGTTGTGGTAGCAGCAGCTTATTCCTGTTAATAAATGGTAGATTGTTTTCATATTTTGGTAACATCTGTACACGAACAAACCACGTGTATTGTGGTTGATGAGAGGGTTAATATCTAGATGTGTTCAATGTTCTAAGGTGTGACTAGTTCTCTTGTTTGTTAATGGTCTACGCCTGTACTGAAGTGATTACATAAAATAAAATTATTATCATTTTATCTCGCTCGCTTTTGTTCTACAGACTGCAGGAAATATAAATGATAAACCATTCCCCTAACTTACATGTGCCAATATTTTGAACAGCACTAACGGTCCATGTTGCGTCTATGACAGGTGAGTTTTGTGTTCAATTCTTTATTTTTGTATGCAAGATACTGACAAATCGTTCTAATTTACGTTTGGTGTAGGGATACTACAAAGTTATAATTTGGACTAATGGTTAAAAATTATTGAAAGAATAAGGATTACAATAATAATAGCAACAGAATAATTCTGAATGTGAAAACGAGAAGAGGATTTTTTGAATCAGACCACCATCTTCTACAGATAAAGACCAGATTACAACCCAATAGAAAAAAGACAAAACTAAACAAAGTGCTGAGACCAGACCCCTAATACATAAAACTCAACAAGGAAAACATCTTACAGGAAATTAGTCAGACAAACACCACAAACTGGTCAGAACTTGTGGACGTCCTCAAATCCTCGATGAAATTGGGTCAACCCCCAAGAAGGAGAAAACACGGGTGGTGGAATATAATATGTCACCAAGCAATAGAAGAAAGGACAAATGCCTGGAAAAACTTCAATACTCATCATCAGAAAAATGGCAACAATTTCTACTAATCCGAAAACAAACATCGAAAACTATTTGGAGGGGAAAAAATTATGACAAACGGCGACTAGATGAGATAGAACAAGACTTTAAGAAGAACAACACCAGGAATTTTTATAAGACGTTTAAAGAACATATTGCAGGATACCAGCCACCCAATCTAACATGAAGAGTATCTGCCAAATCCTTGCAGACAATTTCAACAAACTTCTCAACTGTGAAAAACCTACAGAGGATAATCACTACCAAACGTCTACACCAAATCCCGATTCTAAGCCACCAACCATCAACGAAACAGTAAAAATTATCAAGACACTGAAAAACAATAGAGCCCCAGGAAAAGATGGAATTATTGCAGAACTATGGAAACTAAATGATGAAAGATTAACAGGAAAAATATACAAAATCTTATTAAACATTTGGGAAACAGAACAGATCCCTTCTGAATGGAAATGCGCACTCATCCATCCACTCCAGAAAAAATGGGACAAAACTGAACCAAATAATTACAGGGGTATCTCACTCGTGCCGGTCACATATAAAATCCTACCAAAAGTTCTCATGAATACATTAGAAGAATAAGCTGACTCACAAATAGGAGAATACCAGGATGGTTTTCGCAAGGGACGATCATGCATAGAACAGATCTGGAATCTGAAAATGATTCTCCAGATGAGAAACACCCGAAACACAGTGGTCACTTTTGTAGATTTTAAAAAGGCCTACGACTCAATAGACAGAGTAGCGCTCTGTAACAAACTGGAAGAATACAGCATTTGCAGAAAGACAAGAGCAATCATTCGGCAAACATTAACTGACTCAGTCTCTAAGGTTAAATTTATGAGGGATATATCTGAACCATTTGAAATCCAAACTGGAGTGCGACAGGGCGATGGACTTTCACCATTACTCTTTAACATCATTATTGAATAAATTATCAGGACATGGGAAAAAGAAGTCAAAGGAATCCAAATTGGCATTAGAAAAGATAATAGATTCAATGTGAAGTGTTTAGCTTTTGCAGATGACCTTGCAATCCTCACAAATAATAGAAAAGAAGCTACTGACGCCGTAGAGAAGTTACACGAAATTGCACAAAGAACTGGCCTGCAAATTTCATATGAGAAAACCCAGTACATAGAAAGAGTGCCACAAGACAAATTGCCTATTGTGACAAGCCATGGGAAAATCGTAGAAGTACCACATTTTAAGTACCAGGGAGAAATCATCCAGCCATCAGGGATCAACCTAAAGGGCAATGAGGAAAGAATAAAAAAAATTGCAGAAAGCATATAAACTCAGGTGAAACTATTATAGCAAAAAGTCCATATCCATTAATGCAACACTGTCGTATATCTGGAAGCACTGTATGCAACTGAAACAACACAAATAGGTGGGCAAACTGAAATCAAAGAAATAGAGAAACAAGAAAGGAAAATTCTCAGGAAAAGTTTTGGCCAGATACAAGAACAAGGATCTGATTAATGTTCTCTTCAGCATATATATATATATATATATATATATATATATATATATATATATATATATATATATATAATGCTTTCTGTAATAAATATTCAAAGAGGAAATGTATATAACAAAAGATATAAATGTAAAAACCATCTATAATTAAAGTCCATACCAACTTAGAACCATTTACATTCAGAAGTTCTGTTTCAACAGAAAATCTATAATCAATTATCAAATAATAAATGCCTAAAATAAAAATAAAGAAAAGAAACTGAATGGTCCTCTTACATACAAAAAGCCAGCTATTATTTTTTATTATTATTTTTGATTTACCTTTTCAAATTACAATAGTGAAGCATTATTTTCTTCTATAAGTTTAATATCATAATTTTATTTTGAAGTTGTAAGTACACAAAAAATCTTAAAATCAATAAGTATAGCTTATTATAACTTAGATAGATGTGTGGAATGTTTTTCTTTGTATTCTAATGCTTTTGACTTGGTGACAGCATCAGATCCAGGGCACAGCTGGGAGTGGGGAGGGATTACAGTATCACAATTTGTTGCCTCTGCCCTCCCCCCTCTTCCACCCCATCGACCTCTAAATATAACTTGAGGTCAGCCCCCGTTTTAACTCTTGTTTTGAACGGCCAAGAACTAAATTGCAATCACTGTTCGTCTTGGTAATTTCTAACGTAACTGTTAGCTTTCCACTTTAATCTTTATCTGTTAAACCTATTGTTCTTTGCTGCTAGCATTGGCCTTGTAAATAATCTACTTTTGTCGTCCCACCCCGAACTATACAACACACTAACTACGTTTTATCCCTAAATAAGGAGGGTATTTTTTTTTACAGTCGTCACTACTCTGTCATATTCTGTCATAACGAATGATGTCTGCTCCGGACTCCTCCGAATTCACGCCTGCCTCTGCGCCTTGTGCTAGGGAAGGGTAAACGACCTTGAGCTCCTCACTTTCTCCAAACCCCTATCTACCTGTGGGCCCTCCCCTTCCTCCCCATCCCCCTTGCATATGGCGAGCGAGGCACAGCCTATGCCGACGGCCAGGGCAGCCTCTGTCCCTACTTGCAACATTGCAGTGGAATCGATTCGCGACGACTGTACGCTTAAACTCGCGCATGCAAACGTGCACAGGCGTTTCTGGCCCATTTGACTGAGTTCAGGTGCATGTATCACGAACTGTTTTCACGTCATACTATTGCCGGGGACATGGCTACTGCTGAGTATCCTTCCCACCTGTGTAAGCCTGTATGGCTATCTCCTTCTGAGACATGTCAGGCGTAGCAGAAGAGATGGCAGTGTAGTGGCATACATAAGTGCCAACTTACTCCCCATTGTCATGCTCACGTCCAAAACGAGGACAAACAACGCAAATATATGTTAATTGAAATTAAGTCTCTCAACAGAAAGTTTCTTACCTGTGCAACATAAAATCTACCCAACACCAGACAGCTCTCTAGCTTGGACTCCACACTCCCAGGTCTTGAATATTTGTATGAACACATAATTGTAGCTGTAGATGCGAACATAAATTTTACATGTAACACTTCAGCAGTTTCAAAAATTCAGCCATATACTTTCCTGCTCAAAGTTTACACTGCTTCCACTAGAGCCGATTCACTATACTGCAGACACCCATGTTGTTGTTGTGGTCTTCAGTCCTGAGACTGGTTTGATGCAGCTCTCCATGCTACTCTATCCTGTGCAAGCTGCTTCATCTCCCAGTAACTACTGCAACCTAAATCCTTCTGAATCTGCTTAGTGTATTCATCTCTTGGTCTCCCTCTACGATTTTTACGCTCCACGCTGCCCTCCAATACTAAATTGGTGATCCCTTGATGCCTCAGAACATGTCCTACCAACCGATCCCTTCTACTAGTCAAGTTGTGCCGCAAATTTCTCTTCTCCTATTCAATACCTCCTCATTAGTTATGTGATCTACCCATCTAATCTTCAGCATTCTTCTGTAGCACCACATTTCAAAAGCTTCTATTCTCTTCTTGTCGAAATTATTTATCGTCCATGTTTCACTCCCATACATGGCTACACTCCATACAAATACTTTCAGAAACGACTTCCTGACATTTAAATCTATACTCGACATTAACAAATTTCTCTTCTTCAGAAACGCTTTCCTTGCCATCGCCAGTTTACATTTTATATCCTCTCTACTTCGATCATCATCAGTTATTTTGCTCCCCAAATAGCAAAACTCCTTTACTACTTTAAGTGTCTCATTTCCTAATCTAATTCCCTCAGCATCACTCGACTTTATTCGACTACATTCCATTATCCTCGTTTTACTTTTGTTGATGTTCATCTTATATCCTCCTTTCAAGACACTGTCCATTCCGTTCAACTGCTCTTCCAAGTCGTTTGCTGTCTCTGACAGAATTACAATGTCATCGGCGAACCTCAATGTTTTTATTTCTTCTCCATGGATTTTAATTCCTACTCCGAATTTTTCTTTTGTTTCCTTCACTGCTTGCTCAATATACAGATTGAATAACATCGGGGACAGGCTACAACCCTGTCTCACTCCCTTCCCAACCACTGCTTCCCTTTCATGTCCTTCGACTCTTATAACTGCCATCTGGTTTCTGTACAAGTTGTAAACAGCCTTTCGATCCCTGTATTTTACCCCTGCCACTTTTAGAATTTGAAAGAGAGTATTCCAGTCAACATTGTCAAAAGCTTTCTCTAAGTCTACAAATGCTAGAAACGTAGGTTTGCCTTTCCTTAATCTAGCTTCTAAGATAAGTCATAGGGTCAATATTGCCTCACGTGTTCCTATATTTCTACGGAAGCCAAACTGATCTTCCCCGAAGTCGGCTTCTACTAGATTTCCATTCGTCTGTAAAGAATTCGTGTTAGTATTTTGCACCCATATTCTATCGATATTTTCGCAACCAAGTCTCCAAACAATGTAATTTGCACTGATCAAATTTCTGGATCTGGCTTATATTATCATGACGTAATATTCAAGAATTATTCGTTACAATGTCCAGAGAACAAATCGCAAGTAGCCACTTTTACGGATTTTAAGCGGCTGAATATGTATGAGCTTACAGCTGATGGCTGCGGTGTCTCTGGGCAGGGAATGACAGAGAGTAACTTTGACATAAATTATAAAGTATCTAATTTCATTGAGAGACTCAATAATTTGTATGATAAACGCACCCCAATAAAAACTGTAAGAGACAGAACAAAACCTGCACCATGGTTTACCCATCAGCTCAAATACATTATCAATATCAGAGACAAAGTACACAGGAAATACAAGCGGCACCCGAACTCTGAGAATCATCCTCGCCTACAAGCGACTACACAAGTGTATTAGTCAGTGAGAAATACAAAACTCAGGTCTGTCTACTGGTTAAATGAGGACTTCCATAGGCCCTCCGTCTTATGGACAAGTGTAGAAGGTTTAGGAATAGGCAAACGTCAGTGTGAAAATGAACCTCTAGCTCCTTGGACTTGGAAACCGATCAGACGAGTATTTAAATTTAACGAACGGCACCTGGAAATTGAACAAGCTCTGCAAAAGGGAAGGAAGTGGTACTGATAATTTTGATTGGTAATAATAATTTTAATGTTGGTCTGGCTACCAGACGAAGTAGGCAGAATTTGTCCAATATACGGTTGTGCCTATTACTGGTTGGTGTTACAAGTACAACCGGTGTAATATACTGACTGGCGTGTTAAAACATATTTATGGTCAAGTTTTCTTTTAAAATTGCAACCTAAGTAGTATTAGCAGCTGAATACTTACATTGTCCAAAGACTGGGACTTATGAATATTCTAGTGTTTGTAGTGTAATTCAGATTTGGACTAATTACTTGATGCAGTTGTGAATAACTGTCTATTGTGTTCAATTGACTTTTAATTCGGTCAGCTTCTTCGCTGTTGGATCAATAATTGTTTTAAGAGCAGTTTAATAATCTTGAGTTACTTCTGCTTTGAATAATTATCATATTCACCATAACAGTTTGTTCTCATGAGATGTGTGACGATGAAGGCGAATTTTCTGTGGAATACATAATTGTAATTTGCTGAGCTGTGATTTATTTTAAATACATGTGTTTCATGGAGTATATCTGACGCCCAATCAGTCGTTTCCACCGTTTCTTAGTGTACAGCTCCCAATGCTTGTGTACTCGGCGATTGCATCGGCAGTCATCTGCAGCTAAGCAGACGTCGACAGTTGCAGTCAACCTGCACCTAACTTGAAAAAATAAAACCGGCCAGAAATAAAAGCTTTTTAGTTAAATGCACGTCTTGACTTTTGCATGTAACTAACCGGACGTAATGATATTAATCCGAGGATTGATTTTATCGATAATTACCGAGTAGTGAGCTATTATATCGATGTGTAAGTCTATGTCCGTGTTAAGTCGTAAGATGACCGCCGAGACACAGGAAGTTGATGTAACAACATTATTAGGGAAATTAATGGACGAAAACAAATAGTTAATGGACAGTGACAGAACACTACTTAATGAAACTATTAACAGTAAACTAGAGGAAAATAATAGAAAATTAGGATTAATGGGAGAAAATATTAAAAATAACATGGAGGAAACCAGTAATAGCAACCAGTGAGATATTAATCGTAAGATTGAAGAAACCATTAATAGCAAGCTGGAAAAATATTCATCATAAAGTTGAGGATATTAACAATATGACTGAGGGAACCGTTAATAGCAAACTGGAAAATATCAATCGTAAGGTTGAGGATATTAACAATGACATTAATAGCAAGCTGGGAGATATAAATAGTAAGGTTACGGATACTATTAACAGTGAACTGAATGAAAATAACCGAATATTGGAGGAAAACATTACTAAGAAAATATAAGAAACTTTGAAGACTGAATTTATGTCAAGTTCACAATATAGGACAATAAAATATTTAGTAAGTGAAGTTAATGTTTTAGCAGAAAATATACAATCATAGTTACATATAGCCACTCATCATGAGTTTAAAGAATATTTCAAAGATGCGACTCAAAATTTTAAATCAGTACATACCGAAATTTCAAACAGGAATGAGAGACTAGAATCATTAGACCAAGATAGGTTGTTAAGACTGGAATCTACCTTAACTAGTTTGGAAGAAATATTGCAAGTGTTCGTTGAACAGAAATTACAGAACACAGCTGAATCAACCACTAGTAAGACCGCTTCTGTGGATAATCTCATAAATCATCATCAGGAACTTCAAAATATATGGGAGAAGTTAGGAGAAGATAAAAGAGCACTAGTGAGTAGATGGACTACTAGAAATACGGTAGCATCTAACAAATTTTTGGATGATTTGCGCACTGGGAGTGATTTAAATTTGCCAAAACAGTTTCCCAAATTTAAGCCAGATCGGGAGGTACATCCAGTATACTTTCAAGAGTATTTTCACCATCATTACCAACCAGGTGGGATGATCTAAGGAGATTATTCAGCAGGAGAAGCAGCAGAGTGGGATAATGCCCATTCAGAAGAATCTTGGCAAAATTTTCAGGGAAGTTTTAAGCGAAAGTCTCCCAGTCTCCCAGCAAACGGGAAAAATTTGCACTTGGAAAATGAGACCAAAACATCGCAATAGTTCTTAGGGTATGCATACAAGGTACACCTAATAGTACCACATGAAAGCTAAATATTTAAATGATCCATTAGAAGAAGCGAATTTAGTCAAGTTATTAGTGAGTCAGGAGGAGATATGGTATACAGAGTGGACAAATGTCAACGATTTGCTAATTTTCATAGAAGGATTAAATATGTTGAATACAGAAAGGAAGGATAATTTCTAGGAAAGTGAGCAGGTTAACAGAATTAAAAATAATAATTTTATTTTCTAGTCCATTTGTAAGGAAAAGATGAACTAATATTTATATGAGAATGCAGGTTTTCTTGCCGAATTTTGATGATGAATATGTCAAGCAAAAAACTTGCTGAAATGTTGCCAGAGCAACGCATTGACTTGGCTGTGAACCCAAGAAGATTTTATCATCAAACTAATTATTGTCGATTACATAACAATAGATACAAGACAGCAAGCAATGAGGGTAACAATACACATTCACAAGTTTTCGTACTTCATAATCATTCTAAAAAAATTAAAATTCTAAAAATGTAGACATAACTAGTTATAGGAAAGACTTACTTCAAAATAATTATCCCATTATAATTATGGAAAATGGAGATCGTCATGAATTTGGGGCCAAAGCCCAGGATGTAACCAATCAGTATTCGATCTCTAAACAGATATGCTTGTTGCAGGTAGTCATAAAATGCCATGATAGAGAGTTTTTTTTTTTTTAGAAGAGGATGAGGAGATAGAGAGGATTAAACCAAAACCTATAGCAGTGGAGAAATTGTAAACGAGAAATTAGAACTTTATATTGACTGAGGTGGCGAGATTTTCTTGATCTCAGAAGAGTTGGTAACTATTTACAAAAAGGAGGAATTATTTCCTATTTTACCAGTTACACTTGTTTATACATTAGGAGTTACTGGTGCCAAAGGTAAATTAATTAGATTCACGTTACTTGTAGTGTCTAATATTAATATTCGAATACTGTTAAATGTGCACTGACTGCTTATGTACAAAACGATTTCGGATTTTCGTACACCATTGTTAAAGTGTAACTTAGATAATTATCAAGTTGCAGTATCTCTTAAATAAAATCCTTCAGTAACAAAAACATATTACTAAATAACTTAGATTTAGAGGCTAGTGGCAAAGCGTTAGACGAAGTCAGTACAAAACCTTTACAGCAACTGTCTCTTGGTAACATATACCGAAAGGTATATGACTCTGATCTGTTAACAATACATGTGCAGCTGTAATAAAACAAAATCCATTTATTTAGGATAGTGTGTGCCAAGGGGAAATCGAATTCACAGCCAGGAAACCTAGATATTATTGGCGTATGACAACATATTATAAGTATGTAAGGATATGAGTCTCAGCAAATTGGTGTAACATAAATCCAAATATAAATTTTTCCAAGAATACAGATTGGTCAAGAGCACAAGTTAATATTATCTCACAGGTTCTAACGACTAATGTCGGTAATAACACGTTGATTGAATGTATAAAATAGTGAAAAGCGAGGAAAATGTAATTCCTTCCTTAATCAGTTGCAGTAGAGGGTTTTTTTAATGAAGGGAGCTGAATGCAGCTTCTCTAAATGTAAGAGATAAGAAGCAAAATTTGGCCTAAAGTAAGCATACGATCCCTGGTAAGTAATGCGAAAGCGGATACAAATCTTTAAGCTTTAAGCAAATAATTAGGCCTGGGTATCGCTGTATAAAATGTTGCAAGTATGTGGATTTGCTTTAATAAACGGAAGTAATTAGAAAATAAAGAAATGTGAGACATAATCGAAGAGTAACATAGGTGTCATCTGGGTGCAGTGAAGTACTGACTGAAGGAATCTCTTCGAACCAATATAAGGAGAGAAGCAGAAAATAAACTGAAAGATGCTGTGAAATAGGTTTATAACATAAGGTAATGTGTATTCACACTCAGAGAAAAATGGGAGACCAATAGACAGATCCATGAGAGAGACCGATCTATGCTATGTATCAGGTACATTTATGAAAGGAATGGCCTGCACCACATATTTGTAGGGAATTTATATTGGCCAGTTTCATATGATTAAAATAAGGTTGCACGAAATCTACCCAAAGATGGGGATGAGCAATTCTCTCATGAAGTGATTTAAATAGTCGCAGTGACAAGTGATCATTTCAAGGAAGAGCTTTCCGAACTCGTTAAAATAGAGATTTCTCCTAATTACAGTGTGTAGCGATCTTTTACATCCCCATGTGTATTAACATGGAGTATTTGAAATCTTGATGTTTACTTGTAAGACAGGATGTACAGTCAACATATGACTCCTCTGAAACATGCAAATGTAATAAAAACATGTATAAGTGAAACAGTATGTAAAGGAGATAAATGTTAAGTTAAAGCAAATAGGTCTCTTTATTGAGGTAATAGACTACAGAAAGAAACAATATCCATGTACAGAGAGATGTCTTACGTATTTTAAAAGAATAGAGTTGATACACATTGTAAAAAGAGCCATAACATAGTACAGTTTGACACAAGACACAGATATTGTTAAACATGAGCTGGAGTAATACTTATTGATGAGATCTATAAATGATGTACCTGGTGAGGAACTGAAAATATTGGTGCATATGAATAATAAATTATACATGACATCTTCAGCTTGAATATAGAGATACGAAGTATAAAAAGAGTGTTTGATCAAATACACCTGTCCACTATTGTTCTTGCCAGCTTAAGATGATCGTCAAATCAGATATTTGTTAAGTAGTGTATAAGAAAGGGCAGAAACCCTGTGATCCAGCCTGCGTTTGTACAGAGGGTACGTTCGCCATAACAAGGGCAGTGGCGAGCAGTCGTGTTATGTATGGTGTTCATTTGCTGAACGAGGATATATGTATGCTTTGGCACTCTGAGTTTGCTGTGTCATAGACAGCTCACAGTAAGACGGCCACTGGTAATAACGGGAACCCAAAACAAATGAGTCCCTTTTATGTTAAAGAAAGAATTTGAAATATGGCCTAAGGGTCAGACATTATGTATCAGAATGTATTAATGTTTGGTTAAACTATTTTGAGTTATGATCATTGGGATCTGTAATCATGAGAGTTGAAAACTTTATATACAGAGAAGAGCAAATTAGAGTTTAGAGTTTATTTAGTAGCTCAAAGTAGTCATCGTGATCTAACATTTCAGCATCAACCAGCAAGGATCAAAGGCCAGAAAAAAGGAAGTTCGTAGATGGCGGTGGAATTAGCTAGCTGAACAATTTCTAAAGTCAACTGTTCATCAGAAAAATTTATAACAGGTAAGTGACAGGTCAGACACGGCGTTTACATTACTTTTCAAGGTTGCTGATCCTATTAAATAAACAATCTTTATACAAATAAAATTATAATGGCAATCTTTCACACAAGCAACAAATTCCAGCAACAAGTCATTTATAACTTAATAAATAATAATACAGAAGATTGGGAGTATACAAGTTCAGTTACTAAAGATGGTCTCCTACAATGCAGACCAAACTGGGAGAAGTTTCAGAGCCAATTCAAAGAACATATAGATACCAAATTTGCACCAAACTAAAAAGTAGGTTCATGAATCTGATTGGGGAGAAACAAATATACATAGACAAAAGAATATCACCACACCATTTTATCAGTGAATAGAGTGAGTTAACCACTACAGGCTATCTACAGAATTTTATTTATATGGCTCCTACCTGAAACATTAACAAATCACTACTCATATTGACAATAAAAACGTTCGAAGATTAACTTAACATAGCAGTGTTAACAGATTTGTCATGAGTTAATACAATAGTGGTAGTTAAATTAATGTAATCTTTCAACAACCTGTCACAATATTGATGTACTATCAAATGTCATAATATTCATGTATGTAAAACTGTACCTCATCACTTTTATGTCATACAGTACACAGAAATTACAATAATTTATATTACCAGTAACTTGTCATAATGTCTACTGCCATAATATTTATCTATATATGGCTGTCTCTAATAATTATTATTATTTTGCTTTTGTATTTCACAATATTTAGTAGAGTACCTATTTAAATAATATGTCATTGAAATTTTTATTACAGGTTTTATAATTAATGCTTATTCATTGTATAACCAATTTACTGAAACATTTATGCCTTGCGACCTCTCTGTTATAAAGTATGAAAACCAACTGTAGCTTCTCTGAAACACACTTTCTTTGGCACAGTTTTGTATTTGCAAATCCCCATCCTTGTATGTAACCATGTGAGCGTCTCTATGTGTGGGATGAGGATGTAGTACTCTACTTTGTCTGTATTTTCAAAATTAGAAAAAAACTGTTGTATCTTGGTTACTATTCTCTGGAAATAAAACTTTCTTAAAAACAGTAAATAGTGATATATAGTGCCACAGGATTTTCCATGCCACATAAAACTAACTCAGATGTTATCTTAGAAAGTTGGTTAATGTGTTATAATTAATTTTTAGGTTGAAATCCAGTGAAGCAATCCTTTGCCTTACACTTTTTTTTGCTGTAAGGTACTACCAGCCCAAGGAACTTCCACCACAACAAAGAAAACTCAGTATCACGTGTACAACATAAGCCAAATACAATTTTGAATTGAATGGCCATTTGGTGATGAACCAGTCAGGCGGAAATCAGTAACAGTGCTGTTTTGGTTAGAATTGACCATGTTCTTCCTCAACCAAGGGCTTTGCAAGAAATAATATGTTCAACCCATAGTAATACACGGAATGATGGTTCTATACTTATATATTTAAAGGAAATATTTAAATCATCGCAGGAAACAGTCTACACTGGTTCTCTAACGTTGGATGAGATCCAAATTAATCGTCTTTTTGAAGGATGGCAACATTCAAGGAGCAGCATGTGATAGTCACAAGACTGCTACTCCTGTATATTTCCTTATCAGGCAAGTATTGTTGTCTTCTTTGAAAGAAACAGTTCATGTTCTTTCCAGTAAAAACCCTTAGACTTGGAAAATTTTTCTTTGTATATAAGGTAAATATTGTGTAGTCTTCAAAATATCGGTTTCAGGATTTCTTTGGATAGTCAGTGACAAAATGACAAACAGAAAGTGCATGGCATTTAATAGTTCATTTTCAAAACACACTATAGTTGACCTGTGCCTATCTATCTTAACTCATTCACTGTTGTTTATAACGCATTTTGCCCACATTATTTAAGTGTATGCAATAAATGAATTAATGGAATGCTCTCAAAATTTTGTTTAAATGCCACAAATTTGATGAAAACAGCAATGACTCTCAACTGTTGGTGGTATCACTTGAAAAACTGATGTTTCTTCACAAGACTGAACGTAATGCTCTGCTTCAGCACTCATATGGATTTTCTCCGAAGTCTAAGTGTCAGCCTTCTTGTGGAAAACATGGTGTGATCCTAGCCTTACAACTATTTGGCAAAAATGTTACTGAAGTTCTGCAGGGTACCAGAGCGTCATATTACATCATCATCCAGCTTCAAAATTTATCAAATTTGCTCTCACAAAGTGGAAGACAGTATATGTCAAAACACTTCATAAAAGCTTTTGATTGAATACTCATTTACAGAGTACCTTATTCTTAAGAACATATGATGAAAAAGTGGTTTTGTCCAAGCATTTCATACATCAGTAGACTCATGAAAGATCAGGTCAAGAGATTACTTGACTTTGCTCTGATATACAAACTCTATGACTTGATTGAGATGTCAAGCTACTGCACTAATGAGACTGATTTGGGTGAAAAAATTGAAATTGATACCCTGGAAACGACGTCTATTAGTTACTAATCAATGGCAGGTTTTCATACCTGTGAGACATGGATTTAAGGTGAAAGCCAAGAAATGGATGCAAAACTTGTGACCACTTGTGGTGAGTTCAAATACTTTGTAAATTGACCATTGCTGAAAGATATGAACTGTAAGTGTAATGACGACATAGCAGAAAATACAAGTAGAGTCTGAGTGTATGTTCCATGTCAAATACTGAATCTAATTAAAAAATTTTATATGGGTGGTCTCTTTCTACCGCAACCTGATATTGTGAGTAACTTAGTTCACAATTATATTACTGCACAAAAATTAGTGCCACCATCTGCTGAAAAGAAGCTTTCAATATGCAACTAACAAAAGTAAAATGACTGATGTTAATCAAACAAAAATTTTCTTTTAAAAGGATTATTGAAAGTTCCCATTGAAAATGTAGAACACGCTCTCAGCCAAGGTGTCATATGCTGTCTTAGGTAAACTGTGAGGTTTCTACTAAAATGTGATGTTCAAATATATACAAGTGACAAAAATTGTGTAGTGATGATCACCTTGCCTGGAGGATGAAGGGTCACCATCCAATCCATAGCAGAGTTGATCCTCCTTAGCTCTATCTTAGAGGCTAGAGGGAGCTAAACATTGCTTTATAGTTTACACTTTGTGTGAAATTTTGTCACAGCTCGAAAGAAAAAAACAGATTTCATACCTCAGCCATCAATATTTTTTTTCTGGGTTGTTGTGGCAATACATTATTTTATCTCTAGTGTGAGTGGTATCTGTAAACTTAGTCACTATTTTCATTCTATCTAGGACTTTCCAACAATACACTGAAACTAAGAGATCCATTAGTCAAGGGAAAGTTTTTATACTGAATCTTGGGAAAGTTGTCAGACAAATGTTATATTAGCTTTCCGTTATGCACATGATTTTGTCAGGTTTTGTTCGTTTCATATCATGTTGCAGGGTACTATCAATCATTTCACTATTTATTATCATGACATTGGGTTCAGCTAAAGTTTTATAATTTTCTTTTGAAATGATGTTCGTATAAATAGCACTAGTGTGTATGTATGTGTCAGTGTGTGTGTGTGTGTGTGTGTGTGTGTGTCTGTGTGTGTTTGCCACATCCAAACTAAATACACTCCTGGAAATGGAAAAAAGAACACATTGACACCGGTGTGTCAGACCCACCATACTTGCTCCGGACACTGCGAGAGGGCTGTACAAGCAATGATCACACGCATGGCACAGCGGACACACCAGGAACCGCGGTGTTGGCCGTCGAATGGCGCTAGCTGCGCAGCATTTGTGCACCCCCGCCGTCAGTGTCAGCCAGTTTGCCGTGGCATACGGAGCTCCATCGCAGTCTTTAACACTGGTAGCATGCCGCGACAGCGTGGACGTGAACCGTATGTGCAGTTCACGGACTTTGAGCGAGGGCGTATAGTGGGCATGCGGGAGGCCGGGTGGACATACCGCCGAATTGCTCACACGTGGGGCGTGAGGTCTCCACAGTACATCGATGTCGTCGCCAGTGGTTGGCGGAAGGTGCACGTGCCCGTCGACCTGGGACCGGACCGCAGCGACACACGGATGCACGCCAAGACCGTAGGATCCTACGCAGTGCCGTAGGGGACCGCACCGCCACTTCCCAGCAAATTAGGGACACTGTTGCTCCTGGGGTATCGGCGAGGACCATTCGCAACCGTCTCCATGAAGCTGGGCTACGGTCCCGCACACCGTTAGGCCGTCTTCCGCTCACGCCCCAACATCGTGCAGCCCGCCTCCAGTGGTGTCGCGACAGGCGTGAATGGAGGGACGAATGGAGACGTGTCGTCTTCAGCGATGAGAGTCGCTTCTGCCTTGGTGCCAATGATGGTCGTATGCGTGTTTGGCGCCGTGCAGGTGAGCGCCACAATCAGGACTGCATACGACCGAGGCACACAGGGCCAACACCCGGCATCATGGTGTGGGGAGCGATCTCCTACACTGGCCGTACACCACTGGTGATCGTCGAGGGGACGCTGAATAGTGCACGGTACATCCAAACCGTCATCGAACCCATCGTTCTACCATTCCTAGACCGGCAAGGGAACTTGCTGTTCCAACAGGACAATGCGCGTCCGCATGTATTTCCTGCCACCCAACGTGCTCTAGAAGGTGTAAGTCAACTACCCTGGCCAGCAAGATCTCCGGATCTGTCCCCCATTGAGCATGTTTGGGACTGGATGAAGCGTCGTCTCACGCGGTCTGCACGTCCAGCACGAACGCTGGTCCAACTGAGGCGCCAGGTGGAAATGGCATGGCAAGCCATTCCACAGGACTACATCCAGCATCTCTACGATCGTCTCCATGGGAGAATAGCAGCCTGCATTGCTGCAAAAGGTGGATATACACTGTACTAGTGCCGACATTGTGCATGCTCTGTTGCCTGTGTCTATGTGCCTGTGGTTCTGTCAGTGTGATCATGTGATGTATCTGACCCCAGGAATGTGTCAATAAAGTTTCCCCTTCCTGGGACAATGAATTCACGGTGTTCTTATTTCAATTTCCAGGAGTGTATTAAGGCATTTTTTCAGTTTTCCTAATCGCAAAAAAAAACTACAATTTCATTGTAAGTTGTTGATTTTCATTTATTTATGTCTGAACAAAGACCAATGAGATACTACATTCTAGATTGTAAATATATGATTTAAAGATTACTGACAACATTCACAAAACTCAAAGAATGTTTTTGTTAATGTCTTGATGTCTATGAATATCTGTGACAAAATGTTTGCCACACCCTGTATTGTAAAGACGACATGCTGCTAGTATGGAGTTCTATGACTGTAGATGCAAAATTCAGGCAAATGGTCAAAAGTAATGTTTTGTAATTCAGATTATATAAGCAAATCTTAATAACGAGAATAACAAAGTAATTAATTTTAAGAAAACCAGCACTTCCCTTGCAACATACAGTCCAGGAGAATCCAGGTAAAAAATGGAATATACAAATCATCAATCTGCAACGAACTTTCAGGAAGACTGACGACATGAAAACAAGTAAAAAATATGTTGTACTTCCTGTCCTCAGATTTTATTTTAAATACTGAAATATAACCATTATTTCGGTGTAATTGCAATCAGAGATGATACACTGAACATATTCAGTAGTTGAGAAGTGTTGCAGAAGCTAAGAGTAAAAATGAATATGCCTCAGACTACAATTACGTGGTCTTCAAATTATTTATTATTTATTTATTTTATTGTAATATGTCACAATAAAAAATTGGAACTCATCCAGTTGCAGTCTGTGAAAAATTCATTTTTAATCTCAACTTATGATACAACTGTATTCCTGTGTTTCCAGCAATGGAAAGTTTACATAAGCAGTGAAAATAATTGGTTACCTCTCATCGACTCATTCCATCATCTCGCTGATACGCTGTATGACTTCCGGATGTGCAGCTACAGTCTCAGCCCACCCAACGGTGCGCATCACGTGGCAGAGGTTGCGCTTGATGAAGAGGATAGCACGATCCCACAGCAGGTCGCAGGAGAAAACAGAGGCGTAGAGTGCAGTTGCGGCAGCGTTGTCCACATTCAAACAGCTGGCGATATGGGTCTCGCACTGGCGCTTCAGCTGCCGCAGCTGGTACGTATCCGCAGCTGTCAACAGATCCCATGACATGCTGCTGAGAGCCGGAGCTACACCCGTGTACATAAACAACAGAACCTGCTTCAGTACTTCCAGCTTCACATCCGTCACCTCCACACAACCATCCTTTGCTTCCTTTGTGTGAGGCTGCAGCATGGCAGCAAAGTATGGGCTCCGTACTGACAGTAGGGCTCTGTGTACTTTCAGAACATTACCTTCTGCGTGCAGCTCAAAGTCTGTGTGGACTGCTTTGTGCAACATCTCATCCAGATCCCTCACTATACTAGCGTTTGGTTCTGCTGCATTTGCCACTGGCAGCTCGTCCTGAATAATGTACTGTATGCATACTTCACACTTTAGTACTATCTCATTTTCACTGTAGTTCTGTCCAGCTGTGTCTGTTTTCCTAATGACCCGTGTTTCTGATTTCTCTCCTTCCTTCAAGTTATACCATTTGCATGGAAATGCTTCACGTATTGCACCATTTGGGAGAATCTCGTCAGCTTTCAGCTTTGCTCTCAGTACCTTATTAGTTTCACTCTTTTTTAGCAAAAAACATAAATGAAGTTCGTTGGATGTCTTCGTAAGGACCATGCACCATTTGCTGGAATTCTGATGGGTTAAGACAGCCGACTCAATACTTGTTCCTACGCACAGTCTCTTCAATCCCTTCACAGTCCAAGTGTTGACACACGAGTAGTCCTCTAAGCTTGTATCACTCGAGTACTCGATGACAGTTGGTGTATGTGCTGCAATTTCCTCAATACTGCTTGCTGCAACAAACATGTATCGTCAAACTATGTTGAACAATATAACATATTCGCTGTCACACACACAAATTACAATGAATCTTGAAGCAATTATTTTCCAATTAATGAATTCATGCCGAATAATTCACCTAACGCAAGTACATATAAGTCCAGTAGATAAAATATTAGTAACCCAATAAAAAAGTACACTGCTAGCATTTGAGCGTTTTACATGGCGGACAACCACTACAAGGCACTCACGTGACCCTCGACTGCCGTGTTAAGTCATGGAAGTGAAGTGTTGTACATGAAGAAGTTAGCTGTATGGACGCACTTGTCAGTGTAGTAAGATGGGTCGACATGGAGACATCTTTGTCAGAATGGATGAAAGGTATTATCACAAGTGGACAAGCTCATGACCTTACCATGAATGAAGTTGCCCAATGACTGATGTATAGATGTGACCTGTCCAGTGCATCTACTGGGAATCCTGTACCAGTCAAAGCCTTGTAACATGTCATAAGAATAGCACTTGTGAAAAGAACTCAAATGACAGGGACTAGGGACGGATCCCATGTCTTGTGAAAAGCAATTAGTTTCAAAGTGAGTTAAATTTCTCCTATCAGTGAATGCAGGTGCATCTCTACCAGCTTCGGTGTGAACATTATCAAACAATGCAGTCGATATTTGGAGTCAGGTACCTCACAGACGACCATAGATCCCACAGGCACATAAAGTTGCACCAAAACTACGCAGCATCTAGTTGAAGACGTTCAATGCGTTCCAAAAAGTCCCAGTTTTTCTTCTTTTCAAATTATACAATGCTTGGAGTGCGCCAGCGTCCGAATAGGTCATTTAACGATCACTGGTTACAAGGTGCAGTTCAGGTCATATAAGGTTCTGAGGTGTTCTGAGGGTGTTTTTCTTACCATGTTTTGGCTTCACCATTCAGATTAAGTTCAAGATGAAGTAGAATGTTTATTTCAAGACTCTCAATGATCACGTGTTGTACTTCCTTGTACACGGTGATTCAAAGAAGTGGGAAATTTTGAAAATGAAATAATTTCATGGAAGCAATTTTTTAAAATATGTATTGATCTCATTTAAAAGTGAATGAATTCTCGTTTTAGACTGCGTACAATACAGTTTATTTTTTTAAGGTGACATCTTGCACATGAGATACTTTTCTATGTAAACATTCCTGCAGTCTCTTCGTTACATTGTTACAACTGGAACTTCAGCAGCTGCTTCTCGACTCTCGGGTTTCGTTTCTTCCGTTGTCGCAGGCCGACTAAAGAACACTTTGCTTTGAAGATGACCTCACAAAAAAAAAAAATCACAAGCTGACACATCCGAGGATCTGGTAGACCACTGAATGTCACCATTTCTCGAAACTACACGTTCCCCAAATAATTGACGTGCAGCAGCCATCGATATTCGTTCCATGTGTGACATTTCTCCATCTTGCTGAAACCAGGCCGTCAGTAAAATGTGTAAATCTCTGAAATTGTTGCACAACATAGGTTTCATGCACGGCGACGTAAAAATTCGATGTGACTGTAATCATATGGCCATTCTAGACCTCAAAAAAATGGTCTGTCGATTTTATTTTGAAGCATTAATTCACAGAGTTGTCGTCAAATGACATGACCATTGGATTTCAGCTCCTGGACGATCTGCAAATTATATGGGATGACATTGCAAATCCTGCACTTTTATTCTTCGAGCACTTGAAATATTCGTCTGTAAGATGCTGAGTGAACTTCTTATGACAGCATCTCTAACATTTTGGATATTGTCTGATATTCGAACAGTTCGCACAAGGCCTGGAGGTTCCTTTTCCGTTGCCAAATCAGTTTCCTCGAAATTACATACCCATGTTTTCGCTGCATGTGCTGATGGAACACAATCGTGGCGTCCTAAATGAAAATGATGGGGGATTTCTCTACGTGCCCCCTCCACAGTGTCGTTGTTCTTGTAAAACGCTTCGATCGCAGATGTACGTTACACACCACTCCAAGCATTCATGATAACTAAATAGCAAGATGTCGTTGACAGGCTGGCATACGTTATTCAGTCCTACCAATCGCCCACGGCTACCAACACAACTTTCAAAATATCTCATTTCTTTGAATCACCCCGTACATCTCCATGGTACTCCTGCATTCCAAGATGACAGCAGCCATCTCTGCAGAGCTGCAACCTTGCGTTTCTGGTTCCACCAACACTCAATCAGTCTATCGCTTTTCGACTGGCCCGCTAAATCACCTGATCTTAACTCTAGAAAAAAAGTCTGCGACTCTTTTGTGGCAGTAGGTGTAAATGTAGCACTCAACATCTTCGCAATTTTATAGCTGAACGGATTTACTTATGGATGAGTGGCTTCAGGTGGAATTGGCATTCGTGAAGAAACTTGTAGAGTCTCTTCCTCACTGAATTAAGGTCATCATGCACACGGCGCTTTTCTCGGGACCCATTCTTGCTAGAGCGCTGCCGACAATGGAAGATTAGCACTGCCATGTACTGAGCGCTCTCTCAAACTTCACGGCACCATCGAGCGAACGTCTTAACGTGAAGAACATATTTGTGTTTTTGTGCAGGGTGAGTACTTTTTGTTACTCAAGTATCGAAGCTCCTAGGAAGCATACCTTTTAGGAATGAGACCAGATAAATATACGTTCGTTTACAGGAGATTGTTCTAGTTTGCAAGGTGCATTTTTATAATTCTAAAGCCTAAAAGCTACTGCTGTAGTTTAGAAAGTAATGAAAGATGGTAATGGGGCACACTTATGCAATTCTGTTCAGGCACGTTTGCACACTATTTTGCACTGCCATCTAACTGTTACCTGAGGGCACAGGGGAATAAAAGGAAGAACTTGCTAAGAAAATCTATTTGAATGTAATGAATCTCATGCAGAAATAAGTAGTTCTATGAGAGAAAAGACTGATGAGGGCAAGAAATTTCTACATGCAAGAGCAAGGAAAAACTTGGATAGCCCTCCTCTAAAGGTCATCATTAGTGTTCTGCCCAAAGGCAGGTTTTCACGTGTTTTACTCTCCATCTCTCCTGCCTCCTGCCATTCTCTTCTGGCCCGCGTAATTTCCACTTCCCTTTACGTCGTCTACCATTCTTGTACGTCCTCCTTCCTCTCAATCTACACTAGTCCTTTCAAAGTGTCTGTTGGCAAGCACTCCTGTCTCAACGAATGTCCCACCCCATTCTTTTTCTTTTTTCTTGTCCGCCCCCTTAGCTGAGTGGTCACCGCATCTGACTTCCCCAGTTAGAGAGGTGGCACAGTGGTTAGCACACTGGACTCGCATTTCGGGAGGACGGTAGTTCAAACCCACGTCCGGCCGTCCTGATTTAAGTTTTCAGTGATTTCCCTATATCACTTTATATCACCTCAGGAAAATTCCGGAATTTTCCCCTCGAATCGGCATGGCCGATTTCCTTCCACATCCTTACCTCATTCTATGGGACTGATGAACTCGCTGCTTGGTCCCTGCCCCCAGATCAACCAACTAATCTGACTGCTATGCAGCAGACCTGGATTTGATTCTCACCTGGGTCAGAGATTTTCACTGCTTGGGGACTGGACATTATGTTGTCCTCATCATTTCATCATCATCACCATGCAAGTCACCCAATGTGATGTTAAGTGAAAAGATTTGCAACTCGGCTGGCGTACCTTCCCAGATGGCAACTCTGGACCATCAATGATATTGGATCATTTCATTTCATTCCTTTCTCTTATAGCCTGCAGCAATTTGATGAAGAGGGTAAGAGGATGAAAATTGTCTTTGTAATTACCGCTTCAAACGATACAACCAGTCAAAAACATATCAAGTATGAAACTTCCTGGCAGATTAAAACTGTGTGCCCGACCGAGACTCGAACTCATGACCTTTGCCTTTTGCGGACAAGTGCTCTACCATCTGAGCTACCGAAGCGCGACTCACGCCCGGTGCTCACAGCTTTACTTCTGCCAGTTGTGAGCACCGGGCGTGAGTCGTGCTTCGGTAGCTCAGATGGTAGAGCACTTGCCCGTGAAAGGCAAAGGTCCCGAATTCGAGTCTCGGTCGGGCACACAGTTTTAATCTGCCAGGAAGTCCAGGAAGTTTCATATCAGCGCACACTCCGCTGCAGAGTGAAAATCTCATTCTGGCATATCAAGTATGTCCATAGTTGTAAAAAGGTGGGCACAAGATGATTCTGTCACAGAAAGCAAACACACACACACACACATATATATATATATATATATATATATATATATATATATATATGTGTGTGTGTGTGTGTGTGTGTGTGTGTGTCCATATATATATGTGTGTGTGTGTGTCCACATATATATATATATAGGGTGCTAGCTTCAAGTAGGAAACCAGATGGCGCTATGGTTGGCCCACTAGATGGCGCTGCCATAGGTCAAACAGGTATCAACTGCGTTGTTTTAAATAGGAACCCCCATTTTTTATTACACATTCATGTAGTACGCAAAGAAATATGAATGTTTTAGTTGGACCACTTCTTTCGCTTTGTGATAGATGGCGCTGTAGTAGTCACAAACATATGGCTCACAATTTTAGATGAACAGTTGGTAACAGGTAGGTTTTCTAAATTAAAGTACAGAACGTAGGTACATTTGAACATTTTATTTCGGTTGTTCCAATGTGATACAGGTACCTTTGTGAACTTACCATTTCTGAGAACACATGCTGTTAATGCAATAAATGCTCGCAATAAATGCTCAAAATTATGTCAATCAACCTCAATGCATTTGGCGATATGTGTAAAGACATTCCTCTCAACAGGGAATAGTTCGTCTTCTGTAATGTTCGCACATGCATTAACAATGCGCTGACGCATTTTGTCAGGCGTTGTCAGTGGATCACGATAGCAAATATCCTTCAACTTTCCCCACAGAAAGAAATTCGGGGACGTCAGATCCGGTGAACGTGCGGGCCATGGTATGGTGCTTCGACGACCAATCCACCTGTCACGACATACGCTATTCAATACCGCATCAACCACACGCGAACTATGTGCCGGACATCCATCATGTTGGAAGTACATCGCCATTCTGTCATGCAGTGAAACATCTTGTAGTTACATCGGTAGAACATTACGTAGGAAATCAGCATACATTCACCATTGAGACTGCCATCGATAAAATGGGGGCCAATTATCCTTCCCCCCATAATGCCGCACCATACATTAACCCCCCAAGGTTGCAATGTTCCACTTGTCGCAGCCATTGTAGATTTTTCGTTGCCCAATAATGCATATCATGCCGGTTTACGGTACCGCTGTTGGTACACAACGTTCATAGTCGTCACCGTGCAATTCCTGGTGCATAGAAATATGGTACGGGTGCAATCGATGTTGATGTAGCATTCTCAACACCGACGTTTTTGAAATTCCCGATTGTCGCGCAGTTTGTCTGCTACTGATGTGCGGATCATCTGCGACAGCAGCTAAAACACATACTTGGGCATCATCATTTGTTGAAGGACGTGGTTGACGTTTCACATTTGGCTGAACACTTCCTGTTTACTTAAATAACGTAACTATCCGGCGAAGGGTCCGGACACTTGGATGATGTCGTTCAGGATACCGAGCAGCATACATAGCACACGCCCGTTGGGCATTTTGATCACAATAGCCAGACATCAACACGATATCGTCCTTTTCCGCAATTGGTAAACGGCTCATTTTAAGACGGGTAATGTATCACGAAGCAAATACCGTCCGAACTGGCAGAATGTTACGTGATACCACGTACTTATACGTTTGTGGCTATTACAGCGCCATCCATCACAAAGAGAAAAAAGTGGTCCAACTAAAACATCCATATTTCTTTACGTACTACACGAATATATAATAAAAAATGGGGGTTCCTATGTAAAAGAACGCAGCTGATATCCGTTTGACCTATGGCAGCGCCATCTAGCGGCCAACCAGAGTGCCATCTGGCTTCCCCTTTCATGTTAGACAAGTTTCATTCTTTGTAGTTTCTTTGTTTGACGCTTATTTAGTGAGATATTTGGCCCCGTCACTAACAATGGACCACTCTGTGTAGTGTGTGTGTGTGTGTGAGTGTGTGAGTGTGTGTGTGTGTGTGTGTGTCTATATGTGTGTGTGTGTGTGTCCTTCAGGACCTGTGCACTTCGCGAACGAGAGGCAACATAGGAGGAAGACTAGCATCTGTCGTAAATTTTTAATCCATTTAACGCACTAAACGTATTAAAAATTTACAACCGATGCTGCTCTTTCTTCTATCTGTTTAATGCTTTAAATGTATTAAAAACTTACGACCGCTGCTGACCTTCGTTCCATCTTGGATCACCTTACAGTTTGTGTGCATAAACTACAATTCAGACAGTGATGATGGATAAGCATTTAACATTCATACTTCTGTGTGGACCATGTTATGATAAGAAATGGAAGTAGGCCCAAAACTTGTTTCCTGCCAGTAAAATTGCTGTTTTACCATCTTAATCGGTGGAAGTAACACTGCCATTTTGTTTTCAGCAAATAAAACGTATTTCGAAAATATTAGCAATGTGTTTTGTTTATTCATAATTGTGTTCTATTATATGCATCAACATGTCTCCATAGTCGGGTTAACACGCCCATGTGTGGGGCACGTTCACGTAGTCGACTTGATTCTAGATAAGACTTTTTTCCAGTCTGAAATGTAACGTTGCTGATTTACATCTACATCTACATTTATACTCCGCAAGCCACCTAACGGTGTGTGGTAGAGGGCGTTTTACGTGCCACTGTCATTACCTCCCTTTCCTGTTCCAAACGCATATGGTTCGCAGAAAGAACGACTGCCAGAAAGCCTCCGTGCGCACTCGAATCTCTCTAATTTTACATTCGTTATCTCCTCGGGAGGTATAAGTAGGGGGAAGCAATATATTCGATACCTCATCCAGAAACGCACCCTCTCGAAACCTGGACAGCAAGCTACACCGCGATGCAGAGCGCCTCTCTGGCAGGGTCTGCCACTTGAATTTGTTAAACATCTGTGTAACGCTATCACGCTTACCAAGTGACCCTGTGACGAAACGCGCCACTCTTCTTTGGTTCTTCTCTATCTCCTCTGTCAACCTGAACCAGTACGGATCCCACACTAATGAGCAGTATTTAAGTATAGGTTGAACGAGTGTTTTGTAAGCCACCTCCTTTGTTGATGGACTACATTTTCTAAGGACTCTCCCAATGAATTTCGACCTGGCACCCACCTTACCAACAATTAATTTTATATGATCATTCCACTTCAAATCGTTCCGTATGCATACTCCCAGATATTTTACAGAAGTAACTGCCACCAGTGTTTGTTCCACTATCATATAATCACACAATAATGGAACCTTCTTTCTATGTATTCGCAATACATTACATTTAAGGGTCAGTTGCCACTCCCTGCACCAAGTACCTATCCGCTGCAGATCTTCGTGCATTTCGCTGCAATTTTCTAATGCTGCAACTTCTCTGTATACTACAGCATCATTCGCGAGAAGCTGCATTGGAACTTCTGACACTATCTACTAGGTCATTTATATATATTGTGAAAAGCAATGGTCCCATATCACTCCCCTGTGGCACACCAGAGGTTACTCTAACGTCTGTAGACGTTTCTCCATTGAGAACAACATGCTGTGTTCTGTTTGCTAAAAACTCTTCAACCCAGCCACACAGCTGGTCTGATATTCCGTAGGCTCTTACTTTGTTTATCAGGCAACAGTGCGAGACTATATCGAACACGTTCCGGAAGTCAAGGAAAATAGCATCTACCTGGGACCCTATATCTAATATTTTCTGGGTCTCATGAACAAATAAAGCGAGTTGGGTCTCACACGATCGCTGTTTTCGGAATCCGTGTTGATTCCTACAGAGTAGATTCTGGGTTTCCAGAAATGACATGATACGTGAGCAAAGAACATGTTCTAAAATTCTACAACAGATCAATGTCAGAGATATAGGCCTGTAGTTTTGCGCATCTGCTCGACGACCCTTCTTGAAAACTGGAACTACCTGTGCTCTTTTCCAATCATTTTGAACCTTCCGTTCCTCTAGAGACTTGCGGTACACGCCCGTTAGAAGCAGGGCAAGTTCTTTCACGTACTCGGTGTAGATTCGAATTGGTATCCCGTGAGGTCCAGTGGTCTTTCCTCTGTTGAGTGATTTCAGTTGCTTTCCTATTCCTCGGAAACTTATTTCGATGTCAGCAATTCTTTCGTTTGTGCGAGGATTTAGAGAAGGAACTGCAGTGCGGTCTTCCTCTGTGAAACAGCTTTGGAAAAAGGTGTTTAGTATTTCAGCTTTACGCGTGTCATCTTCTGTTTCAATGCCATTCTCTTCCTAGAGTGTCTGGATGTACTGTTTCGATCCACTTACTGATTTAACGTAAGACCAGAACTTCCTAGGTTTTTCTGTCAAGTCAGTACACAGAATTTTACTTTCGAATTCACT
Organism: Schistocerca serialis cubense; assembly: GCF_023864345.2. Lineage (NCBI taxonomy): Eukaryota > Metazoa > Arthropoda > Insecta > Orthoptera > Acrididae > Schistocerca > Schistocerca serialis. The sequence goes on along the minus strand of NC_064647.1, from coordinate 183,147,230 downwards.
GAACGCTTCACACATAGCCCTCCTTACGCTAACTTTGACAACGCTTAGCTTTTGTTTGTCTGAGAGATTGTGGCTGCGTTTAAACTTGGAGTGGAGCTCTCTTTGCTTTTGCAGTAGTTTCCTAACTCTGTTGTTGAACCACGGTGGGTATTTCCCCTTCCCTCACTCTTTTACTCGGCACGTACCTGTCTAAAACGCATTTTACGATTGCCTTGAACTTTTTCCATAAACACTCAACATTGTCAGTGTCGGAACAGAACTTTTCATTTTGATCTGTTAGGTAGTCTGAAATCTGCCTCCTATTACTCTTGCTAAACAGATAAACCTCCCTCCCTTTTTTTATATTCCTATTTACTTCCATATTCAGGGATGCTGCAACGGCCTTTTGATCACTGATTCCCTGTTCTGCGCTTACAGAGTTGTCAAGTTCAGGTCTGTTTGTTACCAGTAAGTCCAAGATGTTATCTCCACGAGTCGGTTCTCTTTTGAATAATCTTCTTCATACATTTTGGAAGAGCGAGAAACATGGTAAAGGGTTAGTCAATTGGGTTTTAAATAATGTACCAATGCTTGAAATACATCTACCAGGATTTAATTACTGTGGACCATTTACTAAGCTTGAAGAAAGACTAGCACGTGGTGATCCAGGAATAAATCCATTAGATGAAGCTTGTAAACAGCATGATATTGCTTATCATGTTCATAAAGATTTAGAAAAAGACATGAAGCCGATAAAGAACTTCGCTTAGCAGCAAAAGAATGAATGCATGCAAGTGATGCTTCATGAGGAGAAAAAGTTGCAGCAACAGCAGTTAGAGGAACAATGTATAGAAAACGAAAAATTAGGAATGGGCTGCAGTCCTCAGCCTACTTCAGCTAGGACTGGCTTAGGCGTGGATGACAATAGATGGGGAATATAAAAATTTCATCTTATTAAACTTTTAATCTATATAAATGAAGAATTTTAATATTGATTATACTTTGCTACCTAGTGGCAAGACTAAACAAAAATAAATTAAAATAAAGTTGAATAATGTACAATTAAATGCAATTGAACCAATTTTGACTGATGTTCAAAAGAGAAAAAAAGAAAAGAAAGTTGGTGGAAATTTACTTGTTACTTTAGCTATTGCTGTTCTGAAAAAAATTCTTGAATATCTAACAAGAAAGAAAGAAGGTAAAGGACCAATACAACATGAAGGTGGATTTCCTCCATTATTATTAGCTGTATTACCATATCTAGCAACAATTAATTCACGTGCTGGAGGATCTGCAGCAGTTGCAAATGCAGTCATAAACAAGGAAAAAGCTGATAAAGAATTAGAAGAACAGACTAAGACATAATCAAGCAATTGAGAACAAAGCTGGAACTGGAGTAAAAAAAGCAAAAAAAATTGCAAAAATTGGTTGATAAATATCCTAATGCATTAAGTAATTTCGATATAGAAAAACTTGCTAAACTATTGAAAATTAAACACTTTTATAGTGTGTACATGATTGATGAATTACCGCATCATCCAAAAGAATATCAATATGGAATAGTTAATTTAGATACATCTGATCATATTGGTACTCATTGGATTTGTTATTGTAAAGACAAAAATTTATAATTTGTTTTCGATTAATTTGGTGTTGATATACCAAAACATCTCGTTAACAATTTAGGAAAAAATGAACTATACTACAATACAGAAAGAATACAAAATTTTGATGAAGTAATTTGTGGTCATTTGTGTCTATTTGTTTTGAAATTGTTATTTGGGAATTGTAAGTTTAACGAAATTTTAGATTTGATAAATGAAAATTTTTGGAAATAAAATAGTTCAAACTGAAGGGCTTATCGCACCAGTGTTCAACCTAGAAAAAATTGAAGAAAATATGATTAAGCAATTTTGATTATCAATAGACCCAAAGATAGCCAATGCAATCAAACAATTCCAAAAAGAATTTAATGTTATTTTTAAAGTAAATAGAGGTAGAAGACTTGCGAATGTAAATGATCCAGTTGATGCAAAAGATGCAGCAAACAAGCATTATTTCGTTAGTGAGCTTGTGTCAGATGAAGCCAACTTTCTATTAAATGTTGTTACAAAACCTGAATATGCAAGCATTCTAACACAGTTCAATAATTATTTTACCAAAAAAGAAGTAGAATAAGCTTTTTCAGATTATTTCTCATAACAGATTTGACTCCATACTTAGAACAGTTAAGTAATCTGGAAGATAAATTATATGATAAACAAATATTTGAATTTACTTTTATGATAGGGGGTGAGCACAAAACGCACAATTTCGAGTACAATTTCATGTTTAAAAGAATTATTGTTGTTGGTGAGAATATAAATAGAACCTTGAATTTTGATGACTTTGATATTACAGTAAGTGTGGCTAATAAGCTATACCAAATAAATATTAATAATCAATCCATAAAGGTACACAAATCAAATTTTCTAACTGTAAGAATGAAAGGTTCTGTAAAACAGTTCCAGCTGACGTGAATACAATTGTGTTAGGTGAAATAATTTAAAGTTTAATCAATTTTATCTCTATGTAAATGAATAACCACACTTCACATTATTCCTTAAGGATTATCACATTCAGTGTTTGAAATGTTAAAAATGTGCTGAGACACATAATCCACACAGAGTAACAACTAAAAATTGTAGGCAAAGAATTGAAGGTCTTTGCACAGTTTGTAGAAAGAAGAAAAGTGAATTTGTCAAAACATTTTTGTAGAAGGTGGCAACCATTTTATTTGTGAAGAAATCATTAATGAGCTATGTAAGCCAGTGAGAAATAATTTTACATGAATAAATGTAGTTTCTCTTGGTACAGATGATTTATGGCAAGCTGACTTAGTCAAAATGGATTCATGCAAGTTAAAAGGAATTTCAAAAATAAACAAAGGATATAATTATTTATTGACTGTTGTTGATGTCTTTTCGAAATTTGCTTGGGCTGTTCCAGTTAAAGATAAAACAGGTAAGAATGTGGCTAATGCATTCGACATAATTTTCAAAATTAAAAAGCCAAAAAATTTACAAACAGATGATGGTAAATAATTCTATAACAAAGAATTTCAAGAATTGATGAAGAAATACAATATTTATCATTATTCAACTTTTTCAGAAATAAAAGCATCTGTTGTTGAAAGATTTAACAGAATACTTAAAGAAAAGATGTGGAAGAAATTTGATCTTGAAGGGAATTACAAATGGATCGATCTAGTTTCGAAAATAGTTAGTGAATACAATAACACAGTTCATCAAACTATTAAAATGGAACCAATTGAAGTTAATGAGAAAAATTTAAAAATTGGTAATGTGTCTAATGAAAAAGCTAAATTTAAAAAAGGAGATAAAGTTAGGGTCAGTAAACTTAAAGGACTTTTTGAAAAAGGATATACTGCCAATTGGTCAACAGAAATTTTTGAAATTCAAGATGTGATTCGTTTAAATCCAATCACTTATAAACTGAAAGATATTGAAGGTAATTTTTATGAGCAATAGCTATAGTAAAACGAAATATCCAGATGTGTATCTCATTGAAAACGTTATGAGAAAGAAAGGAGATAAAGTTTATGATAAGTGGTTGGGCTTTGATAATTCGCACAACAGTTGGGTAAATAAAAATAAAGTAATAGTTGGTGATTGACACTATTGTATTGTTGTATATTTATGGTTGTGCTACACAACAGAATCTATTGTTTTAATAAATTTTTAATTAAATTTTTTCTATTAAATGTTCCAAACTGTGCGAATGAGGAAACTGGCACTTTCATTCTTTCTATTGGTATGTTATTGTATGATGATATAATATCAACATTCATACATCAATTAACTGATGAAAGTAAATTATTTCTATGATCTCAATGGAGATGACATTTGTATTGCTCATGAATATTACAAGCGACAGCACTAGCTGAAGCATTTGAAGGGAGCCCCTTTTAATATTCTCTAAAACTTGTGTATAGTTATTCAAAGTGGTAAAATAATTTCGATAGCAAACAATTCTCAAATTTTCTTTCATTTGTTGATATTAATTTATTAAGGCACATAACCAATTCCTAAAATTTGTTCACTGTTTTGATGCATATTCCTGATTATATTCATTTTCCTTTGTACATTTTTTTATTGTGCTCACATGACATATTATTCATAATTTAAATTATATAATCTTAAAACAACAATAGCTGGTCTTATATTTTCATTGTTTGCTTGAGGAACAACATGTAGTAATAGTGTATCTATTTCTCTATTTCCTTTGTTTATTACTTCAGAAGTCATATTAACTGTTTCCCTCAAATTTTCAATATGTTTTTTATCCAATTCACATATTTCTTGTAAATATTTTATTTGGTATTTATAAGCATCAATCTTCCTTTTTTTTCAATCTTATATTCACCATGTTCGCAAATTGCTGGTATAACTTCATGTGTAACCCATTTTCTGAATGCTTTTACTTCTTCTTTTTTTGATTTTAATATTAGGCAACATAATCGTGATTTATTAATAAATATAGTTTGTTGTATGGTGTCTATAAATCTTCGTTTATCTTCATCATCCACATGTTTTTTAATAGCATCCCTAGAGTTTTATATCCTAATATTCCAGCAACATCTATAGCTTTAAACCATGGTTCACTATTTCCATCAATAATTACTAGAATATTTTGGTTATTATAGGGAAGCTTATTATTCTTTAGATCAATAAGTGCCTCAATGTATATAGAATTAAAATACATTAGTAAATTAAAATTCTGCAGCAGTGACAGTTAAAATTTCATCATAAATATTTTTTCTCTTTTCATTTACTTCATCAACAATATTGTTGGATTGGTCCCACAATTTCTCAACGAAGTAAGATAGACTGTTGAAGGGCATATTGTATATATCTTTTCTTTTATCTACTCTGTGTACACGAAAATAAATATTAAGCATTTGCTCTATTAATTTATAATCAGTACATTTATATTTTCTTACATAAAATATTTTATCATATTTAGGTCTGCCACTATAATAGCTTGATAATATTTTTGAAAGATGATTTTCAGATAATACGCCACCAACTTCAATATAATTTTTCTTGGCATACTGCTCGGATGTGGCAATGTATATTCTTCATGTGTCAATGTATCATATCCACTACATCAGATATTATTTCTTTTCATTGTAAACATTCTTTTTCCTTTTCTTCCAATTCTTGATCTTGTGCTTTTATTTCTATTGGTTATTGTTCAATAACTTTTTGAGATTTCTCTTTTTCAACAGATGTTGTGTAATTAAGATAGTTAACTAATATATCCTCATTTGTTATATAATAATCTTTAATTTCATTAGCAACTTTGGTATATAAACTCATGATGAGTTTCTTGAAGTTTTGCACAGGCAAACAATTCCATGTCTTTTTAGCTAAATTGTGAGGAGCTAACGATTTGATTTCATTTTGGATGTATTCGTACTCTGAAGCAAGAGGATCGTCATGTCTCATCACTTTGTTTTCAAGGCTATAATTTTACAAAGATTCAAGTAGAAGATTTTTTATTATTTATAATTTTACATGATCCAGGAGCATGGACCCTGAAATTCCATAGTGAAAGAAGTGTAAAATGTCATTTGTTATCAAAACATTCTTTTTATTAAACAAAGGAACCCAAATGTCATTGAACCACATTCCCAAATTTAATTTGTACTTCCTTTCTTCAAGGAATTCGAAAGTGTTCGGTTCTGAACTAGCAGCAAGTGCCATTTATATAGAATGAAAATACATTAATAAATTAAAATTTTTCTTTTTAACAGCAGGCATCAGATTTTTCATTACCTCTTAAGGAATCGTTCACCTTTAAATCTTCAAACATTTTACTATCAGCATCCATCATGGCATGTTAATTATTCATATGTCAGCAATTTCCTTAAAAGTGTGTCATTAAAGATTACAATTTCCTATTCATGATATAAAAAACACACAGTAGAAATACAAGTGACAGAAGGAAAATTAAAAGTGTAAAAACTTTATCTATACAGCTATAAAGCCCACAGCATGAAAAAGGATTCATTTATTAAGGAAAAAATTTAATTGTTAATGAAAATTTTATCTAAATAAATGGAAGTGCACAAGAAATGTAAAAAATGCGAAGTGGAGAAGTCAATTGATAAATATGCAAAGGATAAGCTTTCATATGCCTGTAAAGGATGTACTAGAATCCTTTATAGAAAAGTATATGATAATAAAAAAGAGTCCTATGGCAATGTTTAAAGATATGAAGGATTTTCTTCATTTTTACAAACAACAACAACAACAAGAGTTAAATAGGGAACAACATTATATGAAATGTATTGGCAGTAAAGAAATTAAAGATCTTGGCTGTTTTTACTTAAGTAATTCATCTAGAACAAGCTTGCAAGGAGATGCAAGACTTGTCAACTAAAAAATAGGCAAAAAAATAGTAAGTGTAGAAAAAAAGTAGTTAAAAGAGATCTCAAAAAACATTTAGAAACAAATAGTCACATAGAAAATGAAAATTCTCTTTTTTTGCAAAGCTAATGAAATTTAAGGCTCTCTCAGAGATTTCACAGTCGCTCCACTTTGTAATTATTGCAGAAGGAATAATTTACAAGTACATAACAGATTTAGAAAAGATGATTTAATTAATTTAATTGTTTTGATTAATTTACCACTGCCCATTTTTCAAACTTTAATGAAAATTTTTCTATAGCAAAACATAGTAAAATGGATGCATCGCTGAGAGATTTCACAGTTGCTCAACTTCGTGATTATTTGCAATAATAATAAAAGGATGATCTTATCAACTTAATCATTTCAAATAATTTATCAGGTCCTACAAGAACTCTCGAAAATCTGGAAGTAAGTGAATTCAAAGCTAAAGCAAAAGTCTTGGCATTCGAGGATACACTACATTAAAGAAATCAGAATTAATTAACGCTATTGGATTACGAGAGTTTAAATTCCACCAAGATGCATTCCAAAAGACTAGATTAAGATCAAAGAGTGTACCCAACATAAATTACTTTTACAGATTTGCTGATGATATTACTGAAAAGCCTCATCTACCAAGAAAGGAAAAAATAGTCAGGTTAGATCAAATTTACCCATTTAGTAACAAAATATTTGTACAAGAAAAGGAAGCTGAGTCATCTAAAAAGTATTAATTTGATATTAAAGAAATTAAATCGAAATTTAATGAAAAATTTAAAGAGTGCTCTGTTGGATATAAAATTGTCTTTAACAATGCTAACATTGCCAAACTCGATACTTTTAGTGAGAAAACAGATATACAACGAAAGCACTCAATTCGATGGTGGATGTTGCTGAAAAGAGAACCAATTCCAGGAAAGAAGATAAGTTGAATATAACAGTCAATAACCCAAAAATGTTTCATCCAATTTCTACAGGTTGTAATGCATCGAATAATACTCGAGAATCTGTTAAAGTTTTGTGGAATAAAATGAGGGACATCTTAACATCTGATGAGACTGTTGATATAGCAGAAACATCGTTTAATACTCAAATGATAGCAATTCCTAGAGGCCAAGGTGGTAATGGCAAAAAAATAATAAATATAGCTGAAGACTAAAAGACTAAGAGATGTATCACAAGAATTAATAACAATGATAATCTTTGCTGTCCTAGAGCTGTAATTGTGGGTTTCACATACCAAACAAATAATATTTTGGGAAGAGAAGGCACTGATAATGAAATTAAGAAAATCAGAGTAGGAGACAAATACGAATTGCAGAATCAGTTGGGTGAATACAATGAAGAAGAATTACTTTAGATGATATTAAAAAGTTGAAGAATTGTTGGATATCCAAATAAATGTTGTATATGCAGAAAATTTCAATGCAGTGGATCTCAGAAAGATATAAAGATTTATCTGTACAAAGATCACAATCATTTTGGTGTAATTAACAGTATGACTGCTTACTTGGTATCTTCATATTTCTATGATAAAAGCAAGAAAGCTTATGACAACAAGGATGCTCACAGATGTAAAATAGAAACGTGTGCATATTCTGCAAATGTACAGAACATAAAGGTGAAGAAAATAAGATTTATTCTGAGTAATGCAATATATACTGTTATAATGAAGAATACTTGAACAATCACCAAGAAGTTTGTCATACAGCTTACAAGGTTGAAGGATGTCAAAACATTTGTTTAAGATCTAAAGAACATAAATGTGGCTTTGAACTTTGCAGAAATTGTAAACAAGTAGTGGAAATTGGATATCATAAATGTTATATGCAACATGTACTGTAAAAAGGTGGTATCTGTGAAAGATTTGGTGAGGAATTTATATTGCAAAGTTGCCCAAATTGTAAGGAAGAAGGTTGCTATGTTAACGGAGAATTCAAAGATTTTTATATTTACCAGTGCTTCGAATGTAATAAAATAGTTGGTGACAAAGAGTTTAAATGTTGTAAAAAAGGCTTTCCAAAGAAAGTGAATTGTAGCTATATTGACAGATACATGTGGTTTGGTTATGAAGCAACTCAAATATGTCGTAATTGTTCATAATTTTAAAGGTGGTACTGTTTATAAATTTAAGACAAATGATGAATTCTGTAGGTGGATGATATTTAAAAAGAACAGTTATCACACATTCATAGCTCACTATGCAAAAGGTTATGATTCACAATTCATTTTGAAGTATTGTGTTGAAAATACAGTAAGGCCATACAACATTTACACAGGAACTAAACTGATGCTGTTGGAGATCAAACAGTTGGGCATAACAATTATAGATAGCAGTAATTTTGTACAAGATCCACTTAGTAGTTTTCGAAAAACATTTGATTTGAAAGAATAGAAGAAAGGGTACTTCTCACATTTATTCAATAAGCCAGAAAATAAAAACTACATAGGAGCGATTTCTGATACTGAATATTACTGTGTTGACACTATGAAGCCAAAAGATAGAGAAGCATTTCTGAAATGGCACAGCTCTAGAGTTAAAGAAAATTATGTGTTCAATATGAAGAAAGAAATTAACAAGTACTGTAATTCTGATGTAGATATATTAAGAAGAGGTTGCTTGGAATTATGAAATAGTTTCTAGAGATAGCTTACATTGATCCATTCTGTTATTTAACTATCGCTGGAGTTTGCATGGCTATTTACAGATCTAAATATTAACCTGAAAATACAATCGCTGTATTGGATAAAGAACAGAAGGAGAATTACAGTAAACAATCGATAGCTTGGTTGAATAGTTAAAATAATAGCAACATTCAAAATGCTCTTAATGGTGGAGAAGTAAGAGTTGCTGGAGTAAAAGTAGATGGATTTGATAAAGAAACTAATACTGTTTACCAATACCATGGTTGTTATTGGCGTGGATGTAAAAAATGTTTCAAAAGTGAAACAATTAACAATAACAATAAGGAGATGATGGATGATCTTTATCAAAATACTTTAACAGGAAGTGCAGAAGTACGAAATGCTGGATACAATTTAGTGGAAATATGGGAATGTGATTGGCTGAACTCAGCAGAGTATAGAAGGATTAAGAAATTAAAGCAATTGCCTGAAATTGTTGAACCGTTGAATACAAGAAATGCTTTTTATGGTGGATGAACAAATGCAATAAAATTAAGAGCTAAACAGGGGGTATTAGCATAAAAATAAAATATATTGATGTATCTAGTCTTTATCCTACTGTGTAATTTCATGACTTTTATCCTGAATAACATCTGAGAAAAATATATAGACCAAGATATTATTCTGCAAATTGATATGGCTTAATGAAATGTAAATTATTGGCTGCTAGAGGATTGTATCACCCTGTTTTGACTGTACATATGCAGATCGATAGAAATGAAAAACTGTTGTTTCCTTTGTGCGTCAGATGTGCCGAAGAACAAGTAAGTACATGCAATCACAGTGATGAAGAAAGAAGTTTTATTGGAACTTGGACGACTGATGGAGTTAAGAAAGCTGTAGAAAAAAGGTATGAAATTTTAGATATGTATGAAGTTTAGGATTTTAAAAATAAAAGCAATATGCTGTTTAAAAATCATGTGAAAGATTTTCTGAAGATAAAATTAGAAACTAGTGCACATAATTTTGTAAGTGATGAAGAATACATCAAAAGCATTAAAGAAAAATTGGATATTAACTTAGATCATGACAGGATAAAGGAAAATCCAGGAAATCGAGCTGTTGCTAAGATATGTCTTAATTCATTATGGGAGAAATTGCAAAGCAAAGTATGAGTCAAACAGAATATGTAACAGATTTACAGCGATTTTATGAGATACTGCTGGATGACCGATTAGATAATTTAGATTTAAATTTTATTACATAGCAGATGGTTCAAATGAGGCACAATTTCAAGGATTATTATGTGGAAAATAATGCTGCTACGAAAATATTTTCATAGCAGCATTCACTACATCAAATGCAAGGCTTAGATTGTGTGATATGCTAGACAAACTAGCATATTTTGAAACAGATTCTGTCATATATATTGATAATGATAAAAATACTGTGGAAACAGGTTGTATGTTAGGTGAATGGACTACTGAATTAGGAAACAATTGGGTTACAGACTGGGCTTCAACAGGTCCAAGAAGTTATTGAAGAAAATGACAGAAAAACAGAATCAAGGTGAAAGGATTCACATTAAATTACAAGAATATTCAAAAGTGGAATGGTGAATCAATGATAAGGCTAACAGAAAGTGAAGTAAAAGAAAAGATACAGTTAGAATACAATCAGATAACCAGAGATGTTGATACTAAAAATCTGGTTAACAAACAGGTTAAGAAAGAATTTTCGTTTCAGTATGATAATTGTTCTAGAAAATTATGGTACAATGCCTTATGGTTACTGAAAATTATGTATTATATAACAAATTTTAATAACTTTAAAATTTTAATCTTGTTAAATTTTTAATCTACACTCCTGGAAATGGAAAAAAGAACACATTGACACTGGTGGGTCAGACCCACCATACTTGCTCCGGACACTGCGAGAGGGCTGTACAAGCAATGATCACACGCACGGCACAGCGGACACACCAGGAACCGCGGTGTTGGCCATCGAATGGCGCTAGCTGCGCAGCATTTGTGCACCGACGCCGTCAGTGTCAGCCAGTTTGCCGTGGCATACGGAGCTCCATCGCAGTCTTTAACACTGGTAGCATGCCGCGACAGCGTGGACGTGAACCGTATGTGCAGTTGACGGACTTTGAGCGAGGGCATATAGTGGGCATGCGGGAGGCCGGGTGGACGTACCGCCGAATTGCTCAACACGTGGGGCGTGAGGTCTCCACAGTACATCGATGTAGTCGCCAGTGGTCGGCGGAAGGTGCACGTGCCCGTCGACCTGGGACCGGACCGCAGCGACGCACGGATGCACGCCAAGACCGTAGGATCCTACGCAGTGCCGTAGGGGACCGCACCGCCACTTCCCAGCAAATTAGGGACACTGTTGCTCCTGGGGTATCGGCGAGGACCATTCGCAACCGTCTCCATGAAGCTGGGCTACGGTCCCGCACACCGTTAGGCCGTCTTCCGCTCACGCCCCAACATCGTGCAGCCCGCCTCCAGTGGTGTCGCGACAGGCGTGAATGGAGGGACGAATGGAGACGTGTCGTCTTCAGCGATGAGAGTCGCTTCTGCCTTGGTGCCAATGATGGTCGTATGCGTGTTTGGCGCCGTGCAGGTGAGCGCCACAATCAGGACTGCATACGACCGAGGCACACAGGGCCAACACCCGGCATCATGGTGTGGGGAGCGATCTCCTACACTGGCCGTACACCACTGGTGATCGTCGAGGGGACACTGAATAGTGCACGGTACATCCAAACCGTCATCGAACCCATTGTTCTACCATTCCTAGACCGGCAAGGGAACTTGCTGTTCCAACAGGACAATGCACGTCCGCATGTATCCCGTGCCACCCAACGTGCTCTAGAAGGTGTAAGTCAACTACCCTGGCCAGCAAGATCTCCCGATCTGTCCCCCATTGAGCATGTTTGGGACTGGATGAAGCGTCGTCTCACACGGTCTGCACGTCCTGCACGAACGCTGGTCCAACTGAGGCGCCAGGTGGAAATGGCATGGCAAGCCGTTCCGCAGGACTACATGCAGCATCTCTACGATCGTCTACATGGGAGAATAGCAGCCTGCATTGCTGCGAAAGGTGGATATACACTGTACTAGTGCTGACATTGTGCATGCTCTGTTGCCTGTGTCTATGAGTCTGTGGTTCTGTCAGTGTGATCATGTGATGTATCTGACCCCAGGAATGTGTCAATAAAGTTTCCCCTTCCTGGGACAATGAATTCACGGTGTTCTTATTTCAATTTCCAGGAGTGTATATCTTCTACTGTAAATAAAAACTTCATAATACATTCCTTATACAAATAGAATAAATTAGTCTATTTTGTCTAACTTTTTGGTTATAGAGTGATAAATTTTTAAAAATAATGAATAGGCTTTAATGTAATCTTGTAATTTTGCAGGTAAATTATTAATTGGCAAATTAGAATCCACTATTTGCTTTACAATCATAGAAAAGAGAGAATCCGAATTTTCTATTTTCTCCTGTGTTTCTATATCAGTTTCCTCATAGCTATCAAAGTACTTTTCATCTTCTTTTCCATAAATTCTCTGTAATACACTAACACGTTCAGTATAATTCTGACTTCTCAAGTGTTCTATAATTAATGATCGTTTAAAATATTCTTTGCAAATATTACACTCAACTTGTTCCTCTCTTGGATTATTGCTTCTTTCAATAAAGATGTCAAACTGAAATTTATCCCACACATTAGTCATATTTATAAAGATTAAAAATTTAAAAGATTATTAAAATTTTGTTCTATATAAATGGACACTCTACTGAAGAAGCTCAATAATGCAAGAAATTCTAATCTGTTTAAAAAGATTAGTGAGCTTGAGGTAGTGAGTGGTATTACATTACTGATTGTGACCGTTTAAAAACTGGACAGGGGGAGAAAATTTCTCTTGAGCTTGATAATAAGTTTAAAATTATTTTGCCAGAAAGGTTCAATAAAATAATAAGTAAAGATGGTGATATTACACTAAAGTATAAAGGAATGAAGAGAACTAAAAATAATGATAATGAGTTTCATGGTCTGGAGTTAGTTGTGTAGCTCCAGAATTTGATTGAAAATTTTTATTTTTTTGTGTTAGCTTGTATCCATTTATAAAAAAATATTAGTAAGTAGGTGGCTAGTGTGCTCAACCTAATTGTGTATAAGAAAATGAAAAACATATTAAATTACCTGCAAGTGCACCCAATCCGCCAACTTACTACTAAAAACATAGGTACAAAGAAGGTAACAGTAAAGAAACCATGGGTAAGAGAAGGAATACTTGATTTGATTGATGAAAGGAGGAAGTACAAAAGTGTTCGAGGAAACTCAGGAATGCAGGAATACAAGTCGTTGGGGAATGAAATAATAGGAAGTGCAAGGAAGCTAAGAATAAATGGCTGCATGGAGAATGTGAAGACATCGAAAAAGATATGATTGCCGGAAGGACATAGCATACTGGAAAGTCAAAACAACCTTTGGTGACATTAAAAGCAAAGATGGTAACATTAAGAATGCAATATGAATTCCACTGCTAATTGCAGAGGAGAGGGCGGATAGTTGGAAAGAATACATTTAAAGCCTCTATGAGGGGGAAGATCCGCATGATGTGATAGAATAGGAAACAGGAGTCGATTCAGAAGAGATAGGGATCCAGTACTAGAATCATAATTTAAAAGGGCTTTCGAGGACTTAAAGATCAAATAAGGCAGAATGGATAGATAACATTCCATCAGAATTTCTAAAATCACTGGGGGAAATGGCAACAAAATGGCTTTTCACTTTGGTGTGTAGAATGTATGAGTCTGGCGACATACTAATCTGACTTCAGAAAAATATCATCCACACAACTCCAAAGACTGCAAGAGCTGACACGTGCGATAATTGTCGCACAGTTGGCTTAACAGCTCATGCACCTAAGTTGCTGACAAGAATAATATACATAGGAATGGAAAAGAAAATTGAGTGTGTGCTATATGAGGATCAGTTTGGCTTTAGAAAAGACAAAAGCAGGAGAGAGGCAATTCTGACATTGCGGCTGATAATGGAAGCAAGACTAAAGAAAAATCACAATACGTTCATAGGATTTGTCGACCCAGAAAAGGCATTCGACAATGTAAAATGGTGCAAGATGTTCCAAACTCTGAGAAAAATAGGGGTAAGCTATAGGGAGAGACAGTTAATATACACTATGTATAAGAGCCAAGAGGGAATAATAAGTGTGGACGACCAAGAACGAAATGCTCAGTTTAAAAAGGGTGTAAGACAGGGATGTTGTCTTTCCCCCCTACTGTTCAATCTGTACATCGAAGACTCAATGATGGAAATAAAAAGAAGGTTCTAGAGTGGAATTAAAATTCAAGGCGAAAGGATATCGATGACACAACTCGCTGATGACATTGCTACCCTGAGTGAAGGTGAAGAAGAATTACATGATATGCTGAATGGATCGAACGATTTAATAGGTACACAGTATGGACTGGGAGTAAATCGAAGAAAGACGAAGGTAATGAGAAGTAGCAGAAATGAGAACAGCGAGACAATATCAGAATCGATGGTCACGAAGTAGATGAAGTTAAGGAATACTGCTGCCTATGCAGTAAAATAACGAGTGACAGACAGAGCAAGGAGGACATAGAAAGCAGACTAGCAATGGCAAAAAGGGCATTGCTGGCCAAGAACAGTCTACTAGCATCAAACATAGGCCTTAATTTGAGGAATAAATTTCTGAGTATGTACATCTGGTGTGCAACATTGTATGGTAGTGAAACATGGACTGTGGGAAAACGGGAACAGGAGAGAACCGAAGCGTTTGAGAGGTGGTGTTACAGACAAATGTTGAAAATTGGGTGGACTGATGAAGTAAGGAATGAGGAGGTTCTGTACAGAATCGGAGAGGATAGGAATATGTGGAAAACACTGATGAGAAGAAAGGACAGGATGATAGGACACCTGTTGACATGAGGGAATGATTTCCATGGTACTAGAGGGAACTGTAGAGGGCAAAAACTGTAGAGGATGACAGAGATTAAAATATATACAGCAAATAATTGAGGATGTAGGTTCTGAGATGATGAAGAGTTTGGCACAGGAGAGGAATTCGTGGCGGGCCCATCGAACCAGTCAGAAGACTGATGACCCCCCCCCCCCAAAAAAAAAGGACAGTGCGACTAAACTTGGCGTTGATGGGCTATGACAGGAATCGAGACTCAGTTTCAGTTGGTAAGAGATGATGGTAGGCTTTGAGTGTGGTGCAGACCCCACGAAGCTATGAACCCAATTTGTCAACAAGGCACTGTGCAAGTTGGTGGTGGCTCCATAATGATGTTAATAGTGTAGGTTGTGTTTTCATGGAATTGACAGGGTTCTCTGATCAACAGAACCGATCACACCTGAGAATGCCTACGTTTAGCTATTTGGAGATCATTTGCAGCCATTCATGCACTTCGTGTTTCCGAAGAACGAACGATTATTTATGGGTGGCAAAGTGCCATTTCATTGCTTTGAAGAAAATTATGGACAGTTCTAGCAAATGACTGGATCACTCAGATCATCCGATATGAACCCCAGTGAACATTTATGAGACATATTCGAGAGGTCAGTTCGTGCGCAAATTTTGCACCCGCAGCACTTCCGCAGTTATGGGCTCAATATTTCTGCAGGGCACTTCCAACGACGTTTGGAATCCATGCCACGTCGAGTTGCTGCACGACACTGGGAGAAAGGAGGTCCGACATGGTATTAGCAGATATTCCATGACTTTTGCCACCTCAGTCTCTTGTGATCGGTGAACTATTCCGATTGACTACTAGAGGTAGAGTAAGAGTTCAAACTGAATTGAATGCAGAAGGAAACCTACTGTAAATATTTATGCTTTAATACTGAATTCTAAAACGTAAAAAACATCTTTGTTTCTCCCAAAGTCGTAGTGTCCTAATATATCATGCAAATCAAAGTTTATCGTCACTAAAGCTTATAGAGCTTCAGTGTCAAGGTAAACGCTTCTTCAGTGATCTCTATATGTTTTAAAAAATCATAAATTTACACTTTCTTCCATACTCCATTAGTGCATATGGTTGCCAAAAAAAGTCCAGCTAATTTGAGGCAGATGTGGTGTGTGCATCTCTTCTTTTACCTTCTACACACTCCATCTAGTAAAATATGGTTCCAGCATCCAACTTACTTTTAGGCCAAGAGACAACATAAGTGAAATGACATTGTATGTACGTCAGAAGGAGGAGTGAGTATATATCTAGACTTGTACTCTGCAAGCCCATACGGCGTGTGCTTAGCATATCAAAATCATTTTTTCCCTTTTTATTCCATACATGAATGGCACAACGGAAGAAAAATTGCTGGTAGTCTTTTTATCGATTTCTTTAACCTTAGAGTCGCGATCTCCACATAAGATACATGCTGGAGAGTGTAATATGTTTCTGACGCGAATGGGAAATGAGCTCTCCGAGTTTTGCAAATCCCTCATACATGCACATCATTGTTCATGTAACGCCTGTCCCCACAGTTTGTTGAGCTTTTCAGTGACACTCTCACAGTGGCAAAACGAATCTGTGATCATAATCATTCTGCAGTAGCTAAAACATGCATAACGTATATGTGCCTCACTTCCTATATCACCAGCGAAAGATGGGTTGATCAGTATCCTATAGAAAGCCATAAAGACACAAAAATAAGGATGTAAAACGCTTGCACTGCACAAAGGTGACTGTAGAAGCAAGACGCTGTAAACACATATATTCCTATGAGCTACAGAAGCCAGATAGTCAAATGAAACATGCTTGTAGACTTATACAATATTGAACAACAAAGAAAGTGATGTAGTGTCTATACACTTGCAGTTTTTACTATACACTTGTAGTTTTCACTGGAACAAAAAGCCAGTGCTCTGTACACATATTTCATGAAGCCACAATTTCAATGTAAAAAATAATAGATCTTCAGATTTTTAGAGAATTTCTGGAGTAAGATATATGACAAACAACGTACATGTTTGGTGAATAGAGCCTCTCACATTCATTCTTTCAGTACAGGTGACAGACTCTCTAAGGGGAATTTGTCCTGCAAAAAAATCAAAAATTAAAAAAAATCCACTGAACAGAAAACTTGATTGTTTATATATTAAGCGGAGAAGAAATATAAAAGTAAATAGAATGACTGAAAGAACAAAAGAACAAAAACAGAAATTTCACCAAACCATAATAACAGAAAAAACTACACTTCTGTTCTTCCAGTGCGAATAAATTACCAGAACAATTGGCCAGAAATACAGGATTACTTATTATACTAAAGAAGCTATAATACGACAGTGTAGGATTAAACACAGAAATTAATTTCAAATATTGGGAATCAAACAAAAACCATAAGAAGTAATTAATTTTTATCTAGCAGCAAAATAAAATGATTAGAATCGTGACATTAATAAATTTCATTTGGATAAAAAGTCAAAGGAAAAATATTGCTCACAATGTATTGATGACTCACAATATGTTTTGACAGCGATGTTCCTATCTTCAGATGTAAAACGTAGCAATCCAGTGACAAATTACATAGTACAAAATCTGTAACATTCATTATCTGCAACTGCTAAGATAATACCCTATCTGATCAAAAGTATAAGGACCCCACTATTTAATTCGAAAGAGGCCATAAGATGAAACTTCCTGGCAGATTAAAACTGTGTGCCCGACTGAGACTCGAACTTGTTATCTTTGCCTTTCACGGGCAAATGCTCTACCATCTGAGCTACCGAAGCACGACTCACGCTCGGTACTCACAGCTTTACTTCTGCCAGTATCTCGTCTCCTACCTTCCAAACTTTACAGAAGCTCTCCTGCAAGTTCGAGTCTCAGTCGGGCACACAGTTTTAATCTGCCAGGAAGTTTCATATCAGCACACACTCCACCGCAGAGTGAAAATCTCATTCCAGGCCATAAGATGTTACAAGAGTCTGACACGTCATTACAAAAGGAATTCTCAGTGGAGAAGCAGTGGCAGGAGAATGGGTCAGTGAGGCGATTTCAGTGATTTTGAATGTGGACTAGTCACTGGATGTTACCGAAGTAGCAAAATTTTTGGGAACATTTCAATCCTTCCAAGGCTTCCTGAGTCTACTGTGGGTGATGTGAAGTGGAAACACGAAGAAACAACCAAAGCTAAACAAACTCCCGGGGACCTCACATAGAGTTGGACGTCCATCAAGCATTGTGAAGACTGGTTGTAAAACAATCGCATGAAATCAGCAGAGATAACCATTTGTGAGTTCCAAAGTGCCACAAAACAGTCCAGGTAACACAACGACCATGTGTGGGGAGTTCAAAAATGGGGTACAATGATGGAGCTAGACATTCCTGAAGTCAAAACTAACACTGTGACTGTGGAGCAAAGAGGGTCGCCACTGGACAGCACATGACTGGAAACTAGTGACCTGGAGTACGAATCACGTTATACCCTGTGTCAATCCTGAGGAGATGTTTGAGGTTCACAAATGCCTGCCATCGTGTGTAGTAAAGAGGAGATCTTGTTGCAGGACGAGGATGTTTGTCGAGGTTAAGGCGGAAGGATATGAATACAATTTAAGGCGTTATGTGCTGCGTACTGTAGACTAACAGTTCAGGCATGATGACTATTTGGCATTGTGCTTTGGTGACAAGCCAAACTGTCAGAAAGCAGTATCTGTGAGGCAATGTTTTCTGGACAATAACGTTACTGAAATGGACTCACATGCCCAGATGATGATGATGATTGATACGTGATTCATTAATCGTAACTCACTTACACACCATATCTTAAATACCATAAAAGAGGAAGAGGGATGGAATCATGGTTGGTAGTCACAATTCATAATTAAGACAGTTTACTGGCAATACCACTTTTAAAAAAATCGACAACTACAAATTGTGGACAAGCCACTAGATAAAACTTTGCAAATCAAATAGAGTTAGAAATTCAGCATACTGAGTACTCTAACAAACAATTCCAAATTAAGAAAACAGGGTTACTGACAAACTTGATAACATCAAACACCAATATATTACTTCCCTCAAAATAGATATAATGAAAAATAGTAACCCTTTAACTTTAGATATAATGAAAACAATTACAGGTAAAGGGTGACTTAAGAACACTTGAACACTTGTGCCAAGCTAAGATGCCATTACATAACATGATAGAACCACTTAAATAAAAAAAACTTCAACAGAAACACTGATCTTTAAAAAATAAATGTTTAAGTGCTCAGACGTGTTAAAAAAATCACTAGAAATAGCTGCACAAGAAACTCATCAGATGCTATGCAGTTCAAGGTTTAGCCAGTAGCCAGTCCCTAATATTTAAGAAAACATGTTCATATGCAAACAGGTTACATACAATATATATATCTACCTGCTTAACCCGCCTTGACGGAAGGAAGGTAAATATTAAACTTTGGAAGGCGATATGTGAACAACTCTGGTTGTGACCAAGTTCTTAAACACTTCCATGCCTAGAACTCGGATGACATTTAACTCCCTAACAAGGCGCAGGCACAATCAAAAGTTTCTGCCCGAATCACAAAGACATTCCAATAACTCTGAAACATAGAAATGCTCAGCAGAACCTTTGAATCACTTACACATGGACAACTGTATTAATAGAGTGCAGGCTTTTAAAACGGCAACATAAAATCATTAGATTGCAAGAGACACAAAGCACTGAAAAAATTTTCAAATAACGGCCATCATTTAACTAGGCCACCTGAACTCTTCCACACCGTCTTAAGGTTCGACTATGAAAGTCTCACCATAATAATGAAGTTTAAAATCTCTGAGTGCATCGGTGAACAAACACAATTACGATGACTTACTCCATATCAGGTACACAATATGAGGGAGCGGGTTCCACAGCTTCACCGCTTCCCTTCAAATTTTGTTCCCAGCGAAGTCACAGAACTTGTATCTCCAAGCTGAACATGTCGGCAAAACGCCCAACCAATTTCACACCGCAACGTGTAACGGTCATCACGCACGTTGAGCAGCAGTAGGCACTCGTCTCCCCGCGAATGTCACGAGATCTCGACGGTTATCCGTCGAAGACTAACAACCAACTCGCTTCACCTGCCAACCCTGAAGATATGACACTCGAAAAGCAAAGATGACTTAGCTCAACCACAATCGATCTCAGCGATACACGAAGAAAATAACAGTGGCACCAGTTCGCCATGGCTTAATGATAACGACTTGGTTTGTGGGGTGCTCAACTGCTTGGTTATCAGCGCCTGTACAATATCCCAATATTTACGCGTTCCAGACTCGCCACTTCCACGAATGATGACGAAATGATGCAGACAACACAAACACCCTGTCCCCGAGCAGAGATAATCCCCGACACGGCCGAGAATCGATCCCGGGTCCCCGTGATCCAGAGGCAGCAGCGCTAGTCACTAGACATGTCCAGAGTCCCGACTGGAAAACAATGGAACAGATTTTTTGGTAAGTTAGAGCATCGACTCCACTCGAGACCCCAGCGTCCAATATCACTACCTCCTCTAGTTTCGGCTCTTGAGCAAACATGGGCTGTTATTCGTCCACAGAGATTCAGACGCCTCATCGAATGTGTCCCAAGCAGAGATAAAGCCAGCATCAAGGCGAATGGTGGATATATTCTACAGAGTGAGTATCTAACTATTGCCACCAAGAATAACTCCGAAAGTATGATAGTATCTGAAAAGTTGGTGGGACAGAAGTTGCATGGGACAACGGGTGCCAAAATATGACATTGGTTTTTTGTTGCTAGGTGGGGTCGCTTCAGAGATATGAAGGTCAACTTTTTTTAGAAAAATGGGATACTATAGTTTGGACTTATCTTCTGATAGCGTCTATCGAGACAAATCCAATGATGTGTAACAGTAAGGTCTTTGAAGGTCAGCGAAGGTCAAAAAGATGGCATGAACGTCCATTTACAGAAGGTGTTCGAAATGATGACCATTGGTATCAATGCAGTGCTGCAATATTCTTATCATGGATTGAGTAGTACTCCTTATCACTGCGGAACCGATCGAAGCACATGCTCTGACAACTCTCTCTGCTATATCGTGCTAATAGTAAACATTCTACGAATACGGCGTATCCATGTAACGTGCCTTTGATATGTAAACACCACTCGACGGTTTAGCAATACAACAACACTAATGGGAACGGTAAGACTAGCAAATGTGAATGAAGTATTCCTTCGAAGAACAAGTTGATATGGTTCTAATTTACGCAAAATGCCAACGACATTCAGTGAGAGCTAGAGACTTACACGCTGAAAGATGTCCTAAACGTACCCACACTACACGTCGTACATTTAAATATGTGTATGATAAATTGAGAACAACTGGATCTTCAACGCATCGGAAACATGTCCGGCAAAGGAAAGTCACTAATGAGGAAACGGAAATTGGTACTCTTGCCACTGTGGTTCGAGATCCTTATGTAGATCGCATCAAACCGCAGGACAATCTCTCATGAGCCAGAGTAATGTTGTTCGTGTTCTGCATCGCCATAATATCATCCTTACCATGTGAGTCTCCACCAAGAGTTAACTGGTACGGATTGTAGGCGTCGCACTGAATTCTGCCGATGGGCTCAACTTCAGATTCAGAGGGATGAGACATCTATTAATTTGATTTTATTTATTGACGAGTCTATATTAACGAACCATGAAAATGTTAATTTGCATAACGTGAATTACTGGGCAACTGAAATCCATGTTGGCTGCGGCAAGTTGCACACCAAAACCGTGGTCGGTGAATGTGTGGTGCGGGATTCTGGAGGACAGAATTATAAGCCCATATTTCATCGAAGGAAAACTTAACGGTAAGATGTACACCACATTTCTGCAAGAATCATTAGGTCTGTTATTGGAAGAAATACCTTTAGGAACAAGGAACAGAATGTGCTGTCAACATAATGAGCGTCCGGCACATTTTTCGCTGATGGCTAAAAATTAGTTGCAGATACAATCCCCAAATCGTTGGATTGGACGCGGAGGAGATATGTCGTGGCCGGCTCGTTCGCCAGACTTGACGCCTCTGGATTTTTTCTGGTGCGGTTCGTAAAAGGCATTGTTTATAAAGACGTTCCAACTGCACCTAAAGATATGCGAGAGAGAATTGTCAGAGCACGTGCTTCGATAAGTGCCGACTTGATAAGAAATACCACTCAATCCAAGATAAGAAGATTGCAGCACTACATTCATACCAATGGTCATCACTTCGAACATCTTCTGTAAATGGACGTTCTGCCACCTTTGCGACCTTCGTTGACCTTCAAAGACCTTACTGTTACACATCATTGGATTCGTCACGATAGCCGCTATCAGAAAATAAGTACCAAACTATAGCATCCCATTTAAAAAAACAAACAAAGTTGACTGTCATATCTCTGAAGGGACCCCACCTAGCAACAAAAAACCAACGTCATATTATGGCCCCCGTTCTCCCATTCAACTTTTGTCCCACAAACTTTTCAGCTCCCATCATACTTTCGGAGTTATTCTTGGTGGCAACAGTTGGTGACTCACCCTGTATATTAATGTTCTCTGGCAGGAGTCTGTCGCATAGTGTACTGAGAAACCAAGGTCTTTTAGCAATAATTCCACACAGAGCTACAATTCTTCATCTTGTTCGTCAACTTTAAAATTTACGCTCATTCTAGAAATGAAAGAAATCTAGTTGAGAATCTTACAGGTAAAATTAAACCAGTAATTTATTGGTAATCCATATTTAATAATTTTGTAAACAATGGAAACCTGAATACGCACTTTGAATGTAATAGTCACTGATCAAAATAGAATTTGCTATGTACTCTGGCACATGCGATTACACAAACAATCTTTCTTAACATGTAGAACTCAGTGAGTGATTTAATTATTTTCAATTTGTCCGCGGCTCGTGGTATTGCGGTTGCGTTCTCGCTTCCCGCTCCCGGGGTTCCGTGTTCGATTCCCGGCAGGATCAGGAATTTTCTCTGCCTCGAGATGACTGGGTGTTGTGTGTCTTTCATCATAGATTCATCCTCATTCGCCGTAGTGGCGTTAAAGAACTTATTCATTATCTTTAATGTGAAGTACTAATAGCCGATATTTGATAGATACTCTTCGGTATTCTTTCAGATAGCCATTACATTCTTTAGACAACTATTATGAATATTTTTCAAGGAACCAATACACTGATCAACCAGAAAATTACGACCACTTACCTAATAGCCATTACGTCTACCTTTGGCATGGATAACAGTGGCCTATCTGCATATACAAGTAGCCGAATTCCCGTGTATTTCGGGGAGGGGGCACGAGCTCTGACGTCACGTTCAACCACATCCCAGATGTGTTCGATCGGGTTAAGACCTAGCGAGTTCAGAGGCCAGCACATCAATTGGATCCTTGAACCACTCCATTATGCCCCCTGGCCTTGCGTTATGGCACATTATCTTGCTGAAAAATGCCGCTGCCGTCTAGAAACGAGGTCGTCATAAAGGGGTGTCTGTTGTCTGCAACAAGTGTGCGACACTCCCCGGCCGTCACAGTCCCTTGCACGAAATCAGCTGGACCCATGGATGCCCACGTGAACGTTCCCCAGAGCATAATGGAGTCGCCAACAGCTAGTCTCCGTCCCAAAGTGTAAATGTCAAAGAGCTGTTCCCCGACGGATTCGTGTCCTCCCATCGGCACGATGAAGAAGGCTTCGGGATTCAGCAGACCATGCAACGCTCTGCCACTGTGGCAACGTCCAGTGCCGATGCATTTCGTTCGTAGTTACCGATGTCACGGTGTTAACAATGACACATGCATGGATCGTAGGCTGTAGAGGCACATTGTTAATAGTGTTCGGTGCACTGTGTGTTCAGACAAAGTTGTACTTCGCCCGGGGGTTAAAGTCTGTTGTTAGTTCCGCCAGAGTTCACCGCCTGTCTTGTTTTGCCAGCCTGCCCGGCCTATGAAGGCCGACATCTGTAATGAGCAGAGGCCGCCCAACCCCACGTTTCACCTTGGTTTCGCCACGTGCTGAAGACACACAACAACTCGTGGAGTTTCTGAAATGCTTGTGCCAGGCCTCTGGACGATCACAATCTGCCCTCGGTCACACTCAGATGAGGCCGTGCGCATTCCCCATTTTACACACGGACAGCAAGCTCTCTGATACTACAAGCTCCGCGCGTGTGTTTGACTAGCAGTCATTTTTCGCCAGGTAACGCAGCTATCGCCTCTACAAGAAGGGCTGAAAAATGATCCACACACATATTTACTCGGTTTCTGTCCTAAGAGTTGACATCCACGTTTTCTCTGCTGGTTTCGGCAGATACTCGTATTTTCTATTCTGTTTTTGCAATGTATAGACGAAGTAAGACCCAACAAATACCACTCATTATACACTACTGGCCATTAAAATTGCTACACTACGAAGATGACGTGCTACAGACGCGAAATTTAATAGACAGAAAGAAGCTGCTGTGATATGCAAAAGATTAGCTTTTCAGAGCATTCACACATGGTTGGCGCCGGAGGCGTCACCTACAACGTGCTACCATGAGGAAAAAAATGCCTCTGAGCACTATAGGACTTAACATCTGAGGTCATCAGTCCCCTATAACTTAGAACTACTTAAACCTAACTAACCTAAGGATATCACACACATCCATGCCCGAGGCAGGATTCGAACCTGCGACCGTAGCGGTCGGGCGATTCCAGATTGAAGCGCCTAGAAGCTCTCGGCCACACTGACCGGCCCATGAGAAAAGTTTCCAACCGATTTCTCATACACAAACAGCAGTTGACCGGCGTTGCCTGGTGAAACGTTGTTGTGACGCCTCGTGTAAGGAGGAGAACTGCGTACCATCACGTTTCCGACTAAGCTAAAGGTCGAATAGTAGCCTATCGCCATGGCGGTTTATCGTATCGCGACATTGCTGCTCGCGTTGGTCGAGATCCAATGACTGTTAGCAGAATATGGAATCGCTTTGTTCAGAAGGGTAATACGGAAGGCCGTGCTGGATCCCAATTCGAAAAATTGACGTTTTGCCATTCGTGCACCCAGGTTCGTCGTTGAGTACACCATCACAGGCGCTCCTGTCTGTGATGCAGCGTCAAGGGTAACTGCAGCCATGGTCTCCGAGCTGATAGTCCGTGCTGCTGCAAACGTCGTCGAACTGTTCGTGCAGATGGTTGTTGTCTTGCAAACGTCCCCTTCTGTTGGCTCAGGGATCAAGACGTGGCTGCACGATCCGTTACAGCCATGCGGATAAGATGCCTGTCATCTCGACTGCTGGTGATACGAGACCGTTGGGATCCAGCACGGTGTTCCGTATTACCCTCCTGAACCCACCGATTCCATATTCTGCTAACAGTTATTGGTTTTCGACCAACGCGAGCAGCAATGTCGCGATACGATAAACTACAATCGCGGTAGGATTCAATCCGACCTTTATCAAAGTCGGAAATGTGATGGAACGCATTTGTCCTCCTTAGACGAGGCATCACAACAACGTTTCACCAGGCAATACCGGTCAACTGCTGTTTGTGTGTGAGAAATCGGTTGGAAAGTTTCCTCATGTCAACACGTTGTAGGTGTCGCCACCGGCGCCAACCTTGTGTGAATGCTCTGTAAAGCTAATCATTTGCATATCACAGCATCTTCTTCCTGTCGGTTGAATTTCGCGTCTGTAGAACATCTTCGTGGTGTAGCAATTCTAATGGACAGTAGTGTAGATGGATCAGTACGTTGGCTGGGAAGGCTGCATGGGGCACAGAATTCTATGCCTGTGCCCGTACAAGACGTCAGTTGTACTGGGGCCGATGAATACAAAGAGGGGGCGTGGACGGTAGTGTGGCTGTTTATAACAGCCCTGGTTCAAATGGCTCTGAGCACTATGGGACTCAACATCTTAGGTCATAAGTCCCATAGAACTTAGAACTACTTAAACCTAACTAACCTAAGGACATCATACACACCCATATCCGAGGCAGGATTCGAACCTGCGACCGTAGCAGTCCCGCGGTTCCAGACTGCAGCGCCAGAACCGCACGGCCACCGCGGCCGGCTATAACAGCCCTGTCCCAAACGGAAATCTGAAGAGAACGACCAGAATCAGTAACCACATACTTCCCTGAAATATCCTGGCAAAATAATCGTTGTGGATCCTCCTCCATAGCTGCTCTGAATGTGGCCATGTAGAGAAATGTGCTGGGGCCACCTGGTATAGGGAGCAGTCATTACGGGTGTGGCAGGCTTCTTCAAAGTCAGCTTCAATACCAGGCCAATATACGTGCTGCCAGACTAATGCTGTCGTACATGTCATCCCCCAATGGGAGGCGTAGAATTTGCTGAAGGATGCGGGGCTGAAGCGGGAGTGAGATAACGACCCGGCATTCAGAGTCGTCAGCGGCCAACGTTAAGGCGCCTTTTGTGCCATTGAACCTACGTTGCATCGCAAAACAATTCCGAAATACCAGACCTGCTTGTTTTCGTAAGCGCTCCAGTCACATATACTTCACCGCTGATTAAACTTTGTATAGAACAGTGTTGCGCGCCGACAATCTGGTTATCTCAGGTGCAGTCAGCAGGAAATCGTCCAGGGTTATTTGCAAATGCTGATCGAGTGCAGTAAAGACCATTTCCTGGCGACTGAATTTTGCATCGGGGTGTTGGAAAGGCGTATACGTTGGCAAGTTGGTCGTGGGGCGAAATTGAGTTTCGTAGTTAAAACCACTTAAAACAACGAACACCACAGCAGACGCTGCGCTGTCTTTTCTGGAAGCAGCTTAGATCAATGCCCAGAAATCAAAATTAATGGCTTATGCTCCGTTAACAAGTTGAATTTCCCGCCATAGAAATACACATGAAATTCTGTAGCCATACATAATTGCTAAAGCCTCCTTCTCAACGCTGTGCATGTGCAGATGTAAATGATTACAAGATAATTTCCTTTTTAATGTAGAATCGTTTCTGTCAAGGACACCTTCGTTGCTTTCCTCAGGTAATTTCCACGTCTCCACAATGAGGTTGCAAAAGTGCTAAAATATTTGATAGACATATTTGTGTGAAAGACCTTTTCTCGGCCAGTGTACTTCACATACGTATTTAGACGATATAACAGCAGCGTCACATGCGGAATACTGCATGAGCCTTGAACCCCGCCGGCCGTGGTGGCCGAGCGGTTGTAGGCGCTACAGTCTGGAACCGCGAGACCGCTACGGTCGCAGGTTCGAATCCTGCCTGGGGCATGGATGTGTGTGATGTCCTTAGGTTAGTTAGGTTTAAGTAGTTCTAAGTTCTAGGGGACTGATGACCTCAGAAGTTAAGTCCCATAGTGCTCAGAGCCATTTCAACCATTTTTGAACCTTGAATTCCTTTTCAAACGGCTCTTGGAAAATAGTTCAATGTGGTCAATTAGGCAAGTGCAGTATTGTCTCCTCCAGCTTTCAGTACCTGCGGCACATCATGAATAGCAACGGTATCACTCACGCACGCAGCAAATTAGAAGCAATAATACAATGAAGAGCAAAAGAAAGTGGTACACCTGTCTAATATCGTGTAGTGCCCCCGCGAGCAAGCAGAAGTGCCGCAACACGACGTGGTATGGACTCGACTAATGTCTGAAGCAGTGCTGGAGGGAACTGACACGATGAACCCTGCAGGGATATCCATAAATCCATGAGACTCTGAGGAGGTGGAGATCTCTTCTGAACAGCACTTTGCAAGGCGTCCCATATATACTCAATAATGTCCATGTCTAGGGAGTTTGGTGGCCGGTGGAATAGTTTGAACTCAAAAGTGTGTTTCTGGAGATACTCTTTAGCAATTCTGGATTTGGCGGGTGTCGCATTGTGCTGCTAGAATTGCCCAAGTCCGTCGGAATGCACTCTAGACATGAATGGATACAGGTGATCAGACAGGATGTTTACGTACGTGTCACCTGTCAGAGTCGTATCTAGACGTATCAGGGGTCTCATATCACTCCAAGTGCAAACGCCCCGCACCATTACGGAGCCTCCACCAGTTTCAACAAACCCCTGTTGACATGCAGGGTTCATGAATTCATGAGGTTGTCTTCATACCCGAAGACGTCCATGTGCTCGATACAATTTGAAACAAGACTCGTCCGACCAGGCAACATGTTTCCAGTCATCAACACACCAATGTCAGTGTTGACGGGCCCGGGCGTGGCGTAAACCTTTGTGTTGTACAGTCATCAAGGGTGCAAGAGTGATGCTTCGCTGAATGGTCCGCACACTGCTACTTGTGGATGGTCCAGCACTAAAATCTGCAACAATTTGCGGGAGGGGTGCACTTCTGTCAAGTCGAACGATTTTCTTCAGTCGTCGTCGTTGGTCCCGTTCTTGATGGATATTTTTCCGGCCGCAGCGATGTCAGAGATTTGATGTTTTACAGGATTCCTGATGTTCACATGACACTCGTCAAATGGTCATCCGGGAAAATCCCCATTTCATCGCTACCTCGAAGATGCTGTGTCCCATCGCTCGTGCGCCGACTATAAAACCACATTCAAACTCACTTAAATCTTGATAACCTGCCATTGTAGCAGCAGTAACCGATCTAACAACTGTGCCAGACACTTGTTGTCTTATATAGGCGTTGTCGACCGCAACGCCGAATTCTGCCTGCTTACCTATCTCTGTATTTGTATGCGCATGCCTATACCAGTTTATTTGACGCTTAAGTGTAAACGTGCCAGCACCCACTAACGTCAAACTGTTACAATGTTTCCTTGGTAAGATCGTTTGCAAAATAAAAGTTTATTCGCCGAGCAGCACAAAGCTCGCACTCCTCAAAAAGCTGAGCGGTGTCAGCCTCATATCAACAGGCTTTTCAACGCCTTGAAGACTGTCTCAATGCAGTGTAATGAACGATGCAACCATATCATAAATCAAATATTTGATGTAGGTAACTTTACGATTTTACGATTATGACAAGGGAATTTGTGTGGTGTATGGGACCCTGCAGTGGTCAGCCCGTGCTGTCCCAGTTGATCATGACACTCATTAAACTGACGACCTCAATATCAGGTAACAGAGCATACAGGGTGGTCTATTGATAGTGACTGGGCCAAATGTTGTTGTTGTTGTTGTTGTGGTCTTCAGTCCTGAGACTGGTTTGATGCAGCTCTCCATGCTACTCTATCCTGTGCAAGCTTTTTCATCTCCCAGTACCTACTGCAATCTACATCCTTCTGAATCTGCTTAGTGTATTCATCTCTTGGTCTCCCTCTACGATTTTTACCCTCCACGCTGCCCTCCAATACTAAATTGGTGATACCTTGATGCCTCAGAACATGTCCTACCAACCGATCCCTTCTTCTGGTCAAGTTGTGCCACAAACTTCTCTTCTCCCCAATCCTATTCAATACTTCCTCATTAGTTATGTGATCTACCCATCTAATCTTCAGCATTCTTCTGTAGCACCACATTTCGAAAGCTTCTATTCTCTTCTTGTCCAAACTATTTATCGTCCATGTTTCACTTCCATACATGGCTACACTCCATACGAATACTTTCAGAAATGACTTCCTGACACTTAAATCTATACTGGATGTTAACAAATTTCTCTTCTTCAGAAACGCTTTCCTTGCCATTGCTAGCCTACATTTTATATCCTCTCTACTTCGACCATCATCAGTTATTTTGCTCCCCAAATAGCAAAACTCCTTTACTACTTTAAGTGCCTCATTTCCTAATCTAATTCCCTCAGCATCACCCGACTTAATTAGACTACATTCCATTATCCTTGTTTTGCTTTTGTTGATGTTCATCTTATATCCTCCTTTCAAGACACTGTCCATTCCATTCAACTGCTCTTCCAAGTCCTTTGCTGTCTCTGACAGAATTACAATGTCATCGGCGAACCTCAAAGTTTTTATTTCTTCTCCATGAATTTAATACCTACTCCGAATTTTTCTTTTGTTTCCTTTACTGCTTGCTCAATATACAGATTGAACAACATCGGGGAGAGGCTACAACCCTGTCTTACTCCCTTCCCAACCACTGCTTCCCTTTCATGTCCCTCGACTCTTATAACTGCCATCTGGTTTCTGTACAAATTGTAAATAGCCTTTCGCTCCCTGTATTTTACCCCTGCCACCTTTAGAATTTTAAAGAGAGTATTCCAGTCAACATTGTCAAAAGCTTTCTCTAAGTCTACAAATGCTAGAAACGTAGGTTTGCCTTTCCTTAATCTTTCTTCTAAGATAAGTCGTAAGGTCAGTACTGCCTCACGTGTTCCAGTGTTTCTACGGAATCCAAACTGATCTTCCCCGAGGTTGGCTTCTACTAGTTTTTCCATTCGTCTGTAAAGAATTCGTGTTAGTATTTTGCAGCTGTGACTTATTAAGCTGTTAGTTCGGTAATTTTCACATCTGTCAACACCTGCTTTCTTTGGGATTGGAATTATTATATTCTTCTTGAAGTCTGAGGGTATTTCGCCTGTTTCATACATCTTGCTCACCAGATGGTAGAGTTTTGTCAGGACTGGCTCTCCCACGGCCGTCAGTAGTTCCAATGGAATATTGTCTACTCCGGGGGCCTTGTTTCGACTCAGGTCTTTCAGTGCTCTGTCAAACTCTTCACGCAGTATCATATCTCCCATTTCATCTTCATCTACATCCTCTTCCATTTCCATAATATTGTCCTCAAGTACATCGCCCTTGTATAGACCCTCTATATACTCCTTCCACCTTTCTGCTTTCCCTTCTTTGCTTAGAACTGGGTTTCCATCTGAGCTCTTGATATTCATACAAGTCGTTCTCTTATCTCCAAAGGTCTCTTTAATTTTCCTATAGGCGGTATCTATCTTACCCCTAGTGAGATAGGCCTCTACATCCTTACATTTGTCCTCTAGCCATCCCTGCTTAGCCATTTTGCACTTCCTGTCGATCTCATTTTTGAGACGTTTGTATTCCTTTTTGCCTGTTTCACTTACTGCATTTTTATATTTTCTCCTTTCATCAAGTAAATTCAATATTTCTTCTGTTACCCAAGGATTTCTACTAGCCCTCATCTTTTTACCTACTTGATCCTCTGCTGCCTTCACTACTTCATCCCTCAAAGCTACCCATTCTTCTTCTACTGTATTTATTTCCCCCATCCCTGTCAATTGCTCCCTTATGCTCTCCCTGAATCTCTGTACAACCTCTGGTTCTTTTAGTTTATCCAGGTCCCATCTCCTTAAATTCCCACCTTTTTGCAGTTTCTTCAGTTTTAATCTACAGGTCATAACCAATAGATTGTGGTCAGAGTCCACATCTGCCCCTGGAAATGTCTTACAATTTAAAACCTGGTTCCTAAATCTCTGTCTTACCATTATATAATCTATCTGATACCTTTTAGTATCTCCAGGGTTCTTCCATGTATACAACCTTCTTTCATGATTCTTAAACCAAGTGTTAGTTATGATTATGTTGTGCTCTGTGCAAAATTCGACCAGGCGGCTTCCTCTTTCATTTCTGTCCCCCAATCCATATTCACCTACTATGTTTCCTTCTCTCCCATTTCCTACACTCGAATTCCAGTCACCCATGACTATTAAATTTTCGTCTCCCTTCACAATCTGAATAATTTCTTTTATTTCATCATACATTTCTTCAATTTCTTCGTCATCAGCAGAGCTAGTTGGCATATAAACTTGTACTACTGTAGTAGGCGTGGGCTTCGTATCTATCTTGGCCACAATAATGCGTTCACTATGCTGTTTGTAGTAGCTTACCCGCATTCCTATTTTCCTATTCATTATTAAACCTACTCCTGCATTACTCCTGGGCCAAATATCTCACGAAATAAGCATCAAACGAAAAAACTACACGGAACGAAACTTGTCTAGCTTGCAGGGGAAACCAGATGGCGCTATGATTGGCCCGCTAGATGGCGCTGCCATAGGTCAAACGGATATCAACTGCGTTTTTTAAAATATAAACCCCCATTTTTTATTACATATTCGTGTAGTACGGAAATAAATATGAATGTTTCAGTTGGACCACTTTTCTCGCTTTGTTATAGATGGCGCTGTAATAATCACAAACGTATAAGTACGTTGTATCACGTAACATTCCGCCAGTGCGGACGGTATTTGCTTCGTAGTACATTACCCGTGTTAAAATGGACCGTTTACCAATTGCGGAAAAGGTCGATATCGTGTTGATGTATGGCTATTGTGATCAAAATACCCTACGGGCGTGTGCTATGTATGCTGCTGGATGACAAGTGTCCTGATCGTTCGCCGGATAGATACGTTATTTAAGGAAGCAGGAAGTGTTCAGCCACATGTGAAACGTCAACCACGACCTGCAACAAATGATGCTGCCCAAGTAGGTGTTTTAGCTGCTGTTGCGGCTGATCCGCACATCAGTAGCAGACAAATTGCGCGAGAATCGGGAATCACAAAAACGTCGGTGTTGACATTGCACCCGTACCATATTTCATGCACCAGGAATTGCATGGAAACGACTTTGAGCGTTGTGTTCAGTTCTGTCCCTGGGCACAAGAGAAATTACGGGACGATGACAAATTTTTTGCACGCGTTCTATTTAGCGTCGAAGTGTCATTCACCAACAGCGGTAACGTAAACCGGTATAATATGTACTATTGGGCAACGGAAAATCCACGATGGCTGCGACAAGTGGAACATAAGCGACCTTGGCGGGTTAATGTATGGTACGGCATTATGGGAGGAAAGATAACTGGCCCCCATTTTATCGATGGCAATCTAAATGGTGCGATGTATGCTGATTTCCTACGTAATGTTCTACATTGGAACAACCGAAATAAAATATTCAAACGTACCTACGTTCTGTATTTTAATATAAAAAACCTTCCTGTTACCAACTGTTCGTCTAAAATTGTGAGCCATATGTTTGTGACTATTACAGCGT
This sequence comes from Schistocerca serialis cubense, assembly GCF_023864345.2. Lineage (NCBI taxonomy): Eukaryota > Metazoa > Arthropoda > Insecta > Orthoptera > Acrididae > Schistocerca > Schistocerca serialis. The sequence goes on along the minus strand of NC_064647.1, from coordinate 183,114,234 downwards.
CATCTGTCACAAAGCTAGAAAAGTGGTCCAATTGAAATATTCATATTTCTTTCCGTACTACACGAATATGTAATAAAAAATGAGGGTTCGTATTAAAAAAAAACAGCTGATATCCGTTTCACCTACGGCAGCGCCATCTAGCGGGCCAACCATAGCGCCATCTGCTTTCCCCCTTCAAGCTAGACAAGTTTCGTTCTTTGTTGTTTTTTTTTTCATTTCACGCTTATTTCGTGAGATATTTGGCCCGGTCACGATCAATGGACCACCCTGTATAGTTTATTGTGAGATAAATCTCTATGGTTTAAGGGGAGCCGTAGGTGGTCAAATCCAAAAAATTACGATTTTTTTTTTTGCTACCGAAAATTAATTGGCACATTCCTCTTTAATGTAAACTTTGATTTATTGTTCTACTCGCCCTGGAAGTGGAGTTATTACCATTTTCCCCCACGCCTGCAGAGGAAATGGGCGGGCGCTGAATGCATTTAACACCCTCTCGTGACTTCCTGGCGAACTGCTTGGGATTTTCTCGTCCTGTTACGCATACAGCGCCTTATGTTACGCATACAGCTAGTGTGCAAGGGTTGGCTACATTGTTTTCTGTGACAAATGAAGCGCTAAGAGCGCGGAACATCGTCCCTTTGCTGTTTGCAGTTTCGAATTAGTTCAGTGTTGCGCCTGTTGTTGGTAGTATTATACTTCTTGTGTAAAGCGTTGTTCTGGTTACGATGCCACGTTTTAGTAACCGTGTATATAAGAAGAGGAAGAACGTAGTGAAAAGAAAATTAACACTAATACCAAGTTGCGATACTACAATTACTGAAACAGTGCGTCTTCTGCTAAGCAACGCATGGCCGGCCATAGCCCTGTGGCATCTTCTAGCAAGAAGCCGACTGGTGGAAGTGACAGATTTCGTGAATATGTTAGTGACAGTGATGATATTTTTCATGACTTAGCACAGCCAGAATTGTTACACAAATGTCTACACAGAAAGACGCGGAATCCTAATGAGAGCGTAAACAATTTGATTTGAAAAGTGATTCCTAAAAGGGCGTTTGTAAGCATAAAAACACTGCACTTTGGCATTTATGATGCAATAGCAACCTACAACCAAGAGAACAGTGTGAAGTGTGAAGTTCTGAAGGCATTAGGATTTACAGCTGGGGTGAACACTGTAGGAGCACTAAGAAATATTGACAGAGAAAGGATAAGAGGAGCAGAAAGAAGAGAAAGGCATATGAAGTATGATGGAACAACAGGCCAGAAAAGAAGCTTTTGGAGGATGAAGAAGAAGACCCTGATAATCCATCCTATAGTGCAGGAACGTATTGAGAAACTTTGATAGCCATTTCCCGTAAATTAGAATTTTTCGAATATAAGGAACATTTCTCAAAATCCACTCAAGCTAGAGTGAGGAAATTTTTATACAGCACTCCTAGTGGTCAAACTTACATTGTAACACAGCCATTTGGCAATATGTTCAGTAGTTTCATTTCAGTTTAATTATAAAGCAATTATTTGTAAAAAAATTTGGGTCATTAATAAAAAAAATAATTGGAAGGAAACTAGAAAACATACTCCAAAATCCCTCTGTCATAACTGCAATACTAAACCACTCTATACGTAAAAAAAAAAATTCAAATTTTTCTATTTGGTAGTTTATTCATAAATGTTCCTCAAACTTAGTGATTTTAACATGGGCAGCATAGTCGCCTTCGGCTCCCCTTAAGAGTGACAATAATTTTTGCACTACTTCGTGGAAATGACTGATGGAAAACAAAACTTTGTTGTTTACCAGAAATTCTATTAGACAGACAATGGAGCTCAAAAGTCGGAAGTATACATTCAAAATCTCTGAAACCTTGTCAAAGCAGGCGAATGGTGGACGGGAGGGGGAGGGGGTGGAAGGGGGGGGAAGCCATGATCACCAACTGAAATGGTTGCCGCTGTTGAGCTAAGCCCTGCAGGAGAGCACCATGCTTTCCTTGTTGCAGGTTTTGGTGTTCCTAGCTCTGTTACTGCTATAGTTGTCAAAGTTCGAGAAATTTGCACAGTAGCGTAAATCCTTGTCACCTCTTTTCTGTCCACATCAGATGCGAAATCGTAAACCATAAACATAGCAGCAGTAGTTGTAAGCTGCACACTAAGTGTAAACCAATAGTGAAACCAAGGCAGTCCATAAACTATGCAGGGAAGCTGTGGTTACGGTAGTGATAATAGATTAAATACTTCATTCAGCACAGCACTATAGTAGACCGGCCAGCAGACAGGCGTAGCTCTGTACGAGAGGAACACGTAATCTGCCAGTGCTCCCCGTTTTGGTGACAGATGGTGGTTGTCATAGTGAGATGCGACATACTCCCAGATATTTTACAGAAGTAACTGCTACCAGTGTTTGTTCTGCTATCATATAATCATACAATAAAGGATCCTTCTTTCTATGTATTCTCAATACATTACATTTGTCTATGTTAAGGGACAGTTGCCACTCCCTGCACCAAGTGCCTATCCGCTGCAGATCTTCCTGCATTTCGCTGCAATTTTCTAATGCTGCAACTTCTCTGTATACTACAGCATCATGCGGCATTTCGCTGCATGAGATTCATTGGGCGAGGCCTTAGAAAATGTAGTCCATCAACAAAGGAGGTGGCTTACAAAACACTCGTTCGACCTATACTTGAGTATTGCTCATCAGTGTGGGATTCGTACCAGATCGGGTTGACGGAGGAGATAGAGAAGATCCAAAGAAGAGCGGCGCGTTTCGTCACAGGGTTATTTGGTACCCGTGATAGCGTTACGGAGATGTTTAACAAACTCAAGTGGCAGACCCTGCAAGAGAGGCGCTCTGCATCGCGGTGTAGCTTGCTCGCAGGTTTCGAGAGGGCGCGTTTCTGGATGAGGTATCGAATATACGAGTGCTTCCCCCTACTTATACCTCCCGAGGAGATCACAAATGTAAAATTAGAGAGATTAGTGCGGGCACGGAGGCTTTCAGACAGTCGTTCTGCCCGCGAACCAAACGAGACTGGAACAGGAAAGGGAGGTAATGACAGTGGCACACACCGTTGGGTGGCTTGCGGAGTATAAATGTAGATGTAGACGTAGATCTCTGTCTCACTCCCGACACCTGCTGCAAGCATGAGCACTGAATTGGTGAAGTTAACAGCTGTATAGGGGGGGACAAGATGAATTGCAAGAATGGACGGGTGGTGGTAGGGGGAGTAGGGGGGAACCCCCCTTTTTTATTGCAGATTATGATTCTACGACAAACGCTACATACGTTTTGTCTGAAGCATTTTCCTCGTTTCGCCACAGACGGCTCTGTAATCGGAGGAATAGCCCGCATCTCGTGGTCGTGCGGTAGCGTTCTCGCTTCCCACGCCCGGGTTCCCGGGTTCGATTCCCGGTGGTGTCAGGGATTTTCTCTGCCTCGTGATGGCTGGGTGTTGTGTGTTGTCCTTAGGTTATTTAGGTTTAAGCAGTTCTGTTCTAGGGGACTGATGACCATAGATGTTAAGTCCCATAGTGCTCAGAGCCGTTTGAACCATTTTTGAATCGGAGGAATAGAAATGCGCACACAATCGTAATTTACGACATGCTTCTCCATAGCCCTTGCTTATCCAGTGACACGTAGGACCCCACCTCCGTGCTGTGAGGGGAGGACAGGTCAGTATTTCTTTACTTCTAATGGAAAGCTCCATAGGCAACGTCGTATTCGTCCAACATATCGCACAGGAGACTACTCGAAGCGCCACCGTGGCCGTGTAGCGAACTACAACGTGTCATAACAGGCAGTCCATTCTGACCGGAGCTGACGTATCGTGCAGACGTAGAACAGATAACGGCTCCAAACATTACATTACTGGTGCAGTGTTTACTGCCTGCACACCTACCTATCGATTGCAGAAATGGTTCAAATGGCTCTGAGCACTATGGGACTTAACGGCTGTGGTCATCAGTCCCCTAGAACGTACATCTACTTAAACCTAACTAACCTAAGGACATCACACATATCCATGCCCGAGGCAGGATTCGAACCTGCCACGGTAGCGGTCGTGCGGTTCCAGACTGTAGCGCCTAGAACCGCTCGGCCACTCGGACCGGTCTCGATTTCAGAACAGATGTGCAAGTCGAAGATGAATGTTGCAACCGCAGAAGAAAAATTGAAATGGTCCTCACTGACGAAGAATGTAGGAGAAATGTTTAGGCTGCTGCTGCCTTGTATGCCGAGCGTTTTCCTGAGAAAGCCCCATTTCCATCGTTCTTTTGCAAGGTTGTGAACGCGTTTAATAAGGGCTGAGACTAATCACTAGGTAGTCGGCATTTAGCAATCAGACATTTGTTAAGAATGATGGGGTATTTATGTTGTCGCTTCTCGTGTGCTCTGAGGCGGTGGTGATGGCTGTGACATCATATTTTCCCTCGCTGTCAGCTCTACTAGTGACTTCAGACTTTGGCCAGTTCACCTTTCAGAGACTCTTTTCTGCTGGCTCGACACCTGAAGTTTTAAAATTGTGTTGTACCTAGCTTCCGATATGAAACTCTGGTTTGTCACCACTATGACGGTATCTCGGTATTTCTCGGCTTCGATGATGTCATTATGCTTCGCTTCCAGACTTGGGCACTCGGTAGAGATAGCTTCCGTTTTTGCCGCAGCTGTTTCAGCATTTCCCCCTATCTGGCAGGCTACTGGCCACTGACACAGGCAGTGAGCTGCCAAGGTAGAACTTGGACGAATTTTTGGGGTCTACCATGGATATTAACGTGGGCCGCAACATCTTCCCTTTCCTTCAGAATATTCGTTTTGAATTTTCAGTTTATAATACGCGTAATAAGCCCGGCCGGCTAGGCGTGTGGTCTAACGCGCTGCTTCCCGAGCGGGAAGGTGTGCCGGTCCCCGGCACGAATCCGCCCGGCGGATTAGCGTCGAGGTCCGGTGTGCCGGCCAGCCTGTGGATGGTTTTGAAGGCGGTTTTCCACGTAACTCGGCGAATGCGGGCTGGTTCCCCTTATTCCGCCTCAGTTACACTATGTCAGCGATTGCTGCGCAAACACTGTCTCCACGTACGCGTACACCACCATTACTCTACCACGCAAACATTTCGAGTTACACTCGTCTTGTATGAGGGGTCCAGTGGGGGCCGAATTACTCAATAACCCTGGGTTCAGTGTGGGGCGGCGGTGGGGTGGGTGGACTGCTGTGGCCTGTTGTGGGGTTGTGAACCACTGAGGGCTACGGCGGGACAAAGCCTCTCCGTCGTTTCTAGGTCCCCGGTTTAATACATATTTTTCACCACATTATACAATTGTACTCCATTACGATACAGCTACTTTACATTATTTTCAACGATTGATAAATCGAAGCGTTAATGGAGATCTTTGCTGAAGTCATTTCTCGCATTTTTTTTTTTTTTTTTTTGGTCATCAGTCTACTGACTGGTTTGATGCGGCCCGCCACGAATTTCTTTCCTGTGCTAACCTCTTCATCTCAGAGTAGCACTTGCAACCTACGTCCTCAATTATTTGCTTGACGTATTCCAATCTCTGTCTTCCTCTACAGTTTTTGCCCTCTACAGCTCCCTCTAGTACCATTGAAGTCATTCCCTCATGTCTTAGCAGATGTCCTATCATCCTGTCTCTTCTCCTTATCAGTGTTCTCCACAAATTCCTTTCCTCTCCGATTCTGCGTAGAACCTCCTCATTCCTTATCTTATCAGTCCACCTAATTTTCAACATTCGTCTATAGCACCACATCTCAAATTCTTCGATTCTCTTCTGTTCCGGTTTTTCCACAGTCCATGTTTCACTACCATACAATGCTGTACTCCAGACGTATATCCTCAGAAATTTCTTCCTCAAATTAAGGCTGGTATTTGATATTAGTAGACTTCTCTTGGCCAGAAATGCCTTTTTTGCCATAGCGAGTCTGCTTTTGATGTCCTCCTTGCTCCGTCCGTCATTGGTTATTTTACTGCCTAGGTAGCAGAATTCCTTAACTTCATTGACTTCGTGACCATCAATCCTGATGTTAAGTTTCTCGCTGTTCTCATTTCTACTACTTCTCATTACCTTCGTCTTTTTCCGATTTATTCTCAAACCATACTGTGTACTCATTAGACTGTTCATTCCGTTCAGCTGAGCATTTAATTCTTCTTCACTTTCACTCAGGATAGCAATGTCATCAGCGAATCGTATCACTGATATCCTTTCACCTTGTATTTTAATTCCACTCCTGAAACTTTCTTTTATTTCCATCATTGCTTCCTCGATGTACAGATTGAAGAGTAGGGGCGAAAGGCTACAGCCTTGTCTTACATCCTTCTTAATACGAGCACTTCGTTCTTGATCGTCCACTCTTATTATTCCCTCTTGGTTGTTGTACATATTGTATATGACCCATCTCTCCCTATAGCTTACCCCTACTTTTTCAGAATGTCGAACAGCTTGCACCATTTTATATTGTCGAACGCTTTTTCCAGGTCGACAAATCCTATGAAAGTGTCCTGATTTTTCTTTAGTCTTGCTTCCATTATTAGCCGTAACGTCAGAATTGCCTCTCTCGTCCCTTTACTTTTCCTAAAGCCAAACTGATCGTCACCTAGCGCATTCTCAATTTTCTTTTCCCTTCTTCTGTATATTATTCTTGTAAGCAGCTTCGATGCATGTGCTGTTAAGCTGATTGTGCGATAATTCTCGCACTTGTCAGCTCTTGCCGTCTTCGGAATTGTGTGGATGATGCTTTTTCGAAAGTCAGATGGTACGTCGCCAGACTCATATATTCTACACACCAACGTGAATAGTCGTTTTGTTGCCACTTCCCCCAATGATTTTAGAAATTCTGATGGAATGTTAGCTATCCCTTCTGCCTTATTTGACCGTAAGTCCTCCAAAGCTCTTTTAAATTCCGATTCTAATACTGGATCCCCTATCTCTTCTAAATCGACTCCTGTTCCTTCTTCTATCACACAGACAAATCTTCACCCTCATAGAGGCCTTCAATGTATTCTTTCCACCTATCTGCTCTCTCCTCTGCATTTAACAGTGGAATTCCCGTTGCACTCTTAATGTTACCACCGTTGCTTTTAATGTCACCAAAGGTTGTTTTGGCTTTCCTGTATGCTGAGTCTGTCCTTCCGACAATCATATCTTTTTCGATGTCTTAAAATTTTTCCTGCAGCCATTTCGTCTTAGCTTCCCTGCACTTCCTATTTATTTCATTCATCAGCGACTTGTATTTCTGTATTCCTGATTTTCCCGGAACATGTTTGTACTTCCTCCTTTTGCATACTAATACCAATATTCATATAGGTTCACTTATTAGCTCACAAGTAATTCCCTTACTATTTCTGAGCTTCATTTACAAACCAGTCAACGGGTAGCCTGTGCATAGGTAAATCTGAGCAGTGCATTGACTTTAAAGCGGAAATAGATTACACAAGTCGCAATCAGAACCCCTATAGCGCTGGTAGATGTCACGCTTATAGTCGTGATACTATTCTCTCGAAATGTTGATACGGCGTTAATACTTCCCTTTTAAATTAACACTTGCTTCAGTTTTTCCCAGGAATCACGGGACCTCTCATGCCTTCACGTCAGTCTGTATCATTCTACGTGGGCAGATCATAAGACTTTTCCTCTGGTATAATGTAGGTCTTCAGCAACGTTAGAACGTAACTAGCACTCTGCTCTGAAACTCTTAATATATCTTTTCTCTGCACGTGTACCCATTTCGGTTTGCGAACTGAGAGAAAGGAAACTTTGTCACTATCTTGACCTTCCTTCAGAAAGCGAGAGTATGCGGACAAATATACAAAACAATATTGTAGCAATTCCTCGATAGTGAACAAAAACAAAAAAAACACTTTAAAAATACTGTGAATAGAACAAAATAAAACTAGATGACTACTTAATAACCTACATAAGAAAAAAAAGAAAGTGGAATACAGACAAACAACACTCTCAAAACTTATCTGTCAGCGTGGCCTAAAGACATAAGGCATTTTAGATGTACTCTGGTGATCAGTTGTCTGTTGTTTCTTTGTTCCACGAGACTTAGCATGCTGTACTGCAGATGCTGCTTTTGAATCTGTGGCAGTGCATCGACAGCTCCCTTAAAAAGACTTACTACGTCCCATGTGAACTGAAGTCTTCGTTAGCATCTATTTTTTAACATTGACAGGTAAAATCATTTCCACTGTTTGGTATGATCCACGACACCAGGTCAGGAATTTCTTTGTTTTGCCTTTTGGTGTACATGGCTTCGTTACTGATATTGTATTGCGGTAACTTCCCTGTGCGTTTGCTGTCTACTCTTATCGTTCTAAGGCTTTCATATTTGGGCGTTCTACCTGTTACCCAATGTCTTCTTATTTCTTGTCAAGCTTTTTTTCTGATAGGACGTGTGCTCCAAGCTTTCGCTTAAGCAGTCTGAAAGGTGAAGTCTTTTTTTTTCTCCTGTATGTTACCTCTTATGGACTTTAAAATCGTATGCAGCACTTACAAAAGTTAAATAGGCATCCAAATTTTTACGGTTGCTGTCAACGTAGTAGCTCAATATCTTCGAAATCGTGCGATGAATTCTCTCCGTTCTCCCATTGGCTTGAGGGTGAAGGGGCTTGTTCGCAGCTTGCGAATTCGCAGCAATCGACACAATTGTTTCATAATATCAGACATGAAATTGGCACTCTGCTCTGCAATTAGCGTGTTCGGGATGGCAAGTGTGAGCAGCCAATTATTCACTAACACCTGAGCAATTTTGTCAGAAATTGCAACCATTAGAGCAGCTCGTTGCGCACAAGGTGGGCAGTTCTTGATATATTGCTTCACATCTGGTTTTTTAATCTTCCAGCAAAATATTTTGGCAGTTCGTCTATCAGTTGCTCTTTGCCCACCATGGCCTGACAACACATAAACACGTGGCTGTGCGGAAACTTCGTTCCAGAAAGCTGCAGGTATTACCATTCACAACCCACACTTTGTTGCTGTACACAGCCAGCTGTCTTGAATCACGAACTGAAGTTGTGACTTGAGTTATTGACAGTCAGCATTTCCCATGCAAGAACACTCCTGCGCAGTGTTTCCAGAACTGTAGTTTTTCTACTCAAACTGTCAGCGTTAATATGCATTTTCCCTGGCTAGTGTATTACCTCGCTATCAAATTCACTCAAACGGCGTGTCCACCTTGCTAATCTGCTGTAAGGCTAATAATCGTTTAAGAGCAGCATGATCCATCAAGGCCTTAAACTTTTGGCCACATAAATAACAGCGGAAGAAAACCATAGATTACTGCTGGCATCTTCTTCTCAGTCGTGGAATAATTTTGCTGTGCTTTGTCCAATTGTTAGGAAGTTTATGATACAGGACGCTCCCTACCATCTATGAGGTGCGACAATAAAGTAATGAGACTGATTTTCTTTGGAAGATGTGGCAACCCTGCAGGATTGCACAAGCACAATATCTTTGACCTTGGTGTATAAGCTGCTTCTAGTCCAAGTGGGACATCGCTGCAACTGCTCAGTCGTGAGTTGTGCTGTAATAAATTAACACATGTTTGTGTCTCTCGTCACAGAAATGGAACCGCATAATATTTCGCAACGGTATGCCATTTCTGTTTGCGTTGAAGTGGGTGAAAACGCGATGACAACTTACAGTGAGCTTCAGAAGGCTTTTGGAGAGGAGGTTATGTCAAGAGTTCAAGTTTTTCATTGGCATAAAATGTTTAGTAAAGGCAGAACGAATATTGAAGATGAAGACCACAGTGGACGACCATCAACGTCACGGACGGATGTCAACTTGGCTAGGGTGCGTGAACTCATACAGTCTGATCGAAGATTATCCGTGAAAATGATTGCAGAAGAACTGAACATCGATCGAGAAACGGTTCGTCTAGTAATAACTAAAGATCTTGGTATGACAAAGATTTGTGCAGAAATGGTCCCCAAAAATCTCACACCACAACAGCGAGAAACACCGAAAAATGTGACAGCCGATCTGTTAGAGCAAACGGAAATCAATCCAGAATTGTTGAGTCGTGTTATCACTGGTGATGAAAGTTTGTTTTTTCAGTACGATCCAGAGACATAACGCCAAAGTTCGCAATGGTGCTCAAAGAGATCACCCAGACCAAAGAAAGCTCGCATGTCAAAGTCAAAAGTGAAATTCATGCTTGTGTGCTTCTTTGATTCCAATAGAATTGTTCATAAAGAGTGGGTGCCTCCTGGACAAACAGTTAACCAATATTACTACAAAGAAATTTTAGAAAGATTTCATAAAAGAGTTCTTCGTGTCCATGTCGACATTGTTGAGAATTGGATTCTGCATCACGATAACGTGCCATCCCATACTGCTCTGTTAGTACTGCAATTTTTAACCTAAAAACAAATTTCAGTACTACCACAGCCACATTACTCACCCAATATCGCTCCGTGCGACTTTTTTCTATCTCCAAGAGCCAAAACGACGGTCAAGGGACAGCATTTTCAAACAACACAAGATGTCCAAAAAGCTGTGACGAGAGTCTTGGAGGATATTACAGAAGATGAGTTCCAGAGATGTTACCATCAATGGCAGAAGGGCTGGAAAAAGTATTTGCAATCAGAAGGGAACTACTTTGAAGGAGACAACACTGAAGTTGGCTGAAACGGTAAGCAACATATTTTTTTCACATCACTCTCATTCCTTTATTGTCGCACCTCGTGTATTCTGTCCTAGAACAATCCCCAGAGACATAATGCTTGTATCACAAAACAGAATACATTCTTTTTCAGAATTGGGGAATATCGAAACTAGATCTGCTGTCATTGCTCGCTATAATGCATTGCACGCCATCTTACATTCGGTAGAGAATTCAATTTTCTTTTCCTTTCCATAAGAAAGGGTTCAAAAGGTCAGGAATTTCAGTAAACTCCTTTATGAATCGATGATAATTTCAGAGACCCACGAAACTCTGCAACTGTTTAACTGTCTTCAGTAGTGAAAAATTCTGAGCTGCTGAGACCAAATGTGGACCTGTTTTCACACCTTCCTTGCTAATTACATGTCCAGGATAATTTACTTCTGTTACTGCAAAATGACATTTATTGATGCGTAGCTTTAGTTGTGCTGTTCTTGGTCCTTTTGAATACTTTCTCCAATTGTTGTATATGTCCTTCCAAACATTAGTATTGTGGTGTCACCACCAGACACCACACTTGCTAGGTGGTAGCTTAAATCAGCCGCGGTCCATTTAGTACATGTCGGACCCGCGTGTCGCCACTGTGTGATCGCAGACCGAGCGCCACCACAAGGCAGGTCTCGAGATACGGACTAGCACTCGACCCAGTTGTACGACGACATTGCTAGCGACTATACTGACGAAGCCTTTCTCTCATTTGCCGAGAGACAGTTAGAATAGCCTTCAGCTAAGTCCATGGCTACGACCTAGCAAGGCGCCATTAGCCTTACATAGTTTGATAGTTATCGTATGAATTGTCTCATCAAGAACGTTGTAAACCAACAAGGATAAATAAAAGTTAAGTATTCGAGGAGCTGCATACTTTTCTTATTAGAATTCACTACTTATCCTGTTCCAGAATTCACGCCCGTCTGCGTTAGATAGCGTGCATTTCGGCCTCCTCTATCTACAAGGTGTTGGCACATTTGCCAACACATCATTGGCGACGAGGGAAACGTGTTCTTTCTAATTGCTTACATTTACTTGTGTCATGGCTTCGCCACATTCGCCAGATGTACTGTCCGAATTTTATCGCTTGCAGAATCAGCAGACGCAGGTGTTATTGGATGCCCTTGGACAGCTCGTCCAGGGTCAACGTGCCATTCAAACCGATGCGGCAGCCGCCGCTTCACCGCTCCCGCAGCCACAACATACAGTTGCACCGCAGTTTCGCAATTTTGATGCGGCGCAAGAATCCTGGATGGAATGGTCACGCCAGTTTGGATTTCATCTCGCCGCCAACAGAATTCAAGGTAACGAGCGGCAGCCTCACTTATTGTCTTGTGTCGGCGTGCAAACGTACCGTGTGATAGTGAAATTGTTTCCCCGACGTGACGTAGCAACTCTGTCCTACAAAGAAATTTTGTCGGCATTGGACGCCTATTTCAAAGAAACAGTTAATGTAGTTGCAAAAAGGTATACGTTCTTTCGCACAAAACGTTCGGCCCGTCAAACTAATCGAGAGTGGGTTGCAACTTTGCAAGGCCTTACTAGGGATTGTGCATTTGAATGTGACTGTGGCCTTCCTTATTCAGATACAATGGTACGTGATGCAATTGCACAGAACGTTTCTGATGTTCGTATACGGGAGCAAATTTTGAAACTAGTTAATCCCTCCCTTCAACAAGTGATAGACATATTGGATAGACAAGACACACTTGACTTTGCTCAGGAATCATTTGAAACTTCGCCAGCCGTGTGTAACATTAATCGGCCCGCCGGGCGCGCTGCGCGGCCCGGTAAACTGCCCTCGCAGACGTCCGTGCAGCTGCCGCCACGCTATAAACCAGGTGTGCCGCGCCAGCATACAAATGCAGTGAAATCATGCCCGTGGTGTGCTACTAGACATTCGCGTGACAATTGCCCATCACGCCAAGCTATTTGCTTTTTCTGTAATAAGAAAGGACATGTTCAAAGTGTTTGCCAGAAAAAGCTCAGATCAGACAATCACAATCATTCCCGGCCTTTTGCTTCGCGCCGGAATCGAACCAAGGACACTCAGGCTCGTGGACCTTACCCCATGGACATTCATGTAGTTAATTCCACTTCGTCCAGTGCCACTGTCTCTACCTGTGACTGTGTTTGTCCCACAAAAAGTGTGCGTCGACGTCGCTGGGAATCACGTCAATTAGCAAGTGATGCTGTACCTGTATCAGTTCAAATTGCACAAGACAATCGCTCTTGTCGTCGGCAGGACAATAAACTTTTTGTAGATTTGGAGTTTAATGGCAAGGTCATACCATTCCAGCTCGATACCGGAGCTGCAGTTTCATTGCTCAATCACGACACGTACAAACAACTGGGCAAACCTCCATTGCGTGCCGCAAATGTTCAGTTAAAAAGTTATTCAGGACAGCAGATCCCTGTGTTAGGACAGTGCACCCTTCTTGCAACATACAAGGGACAAACAAAACTTGTGTCATTTTACGTTCTTCGTTCTTCTTCTGCAGTGAACTTGTTTGGTTTAGACTTATTTCAGTTGTTTAACATGTCTATAGTAAATCAGGTCCTATCAGTGAACCAGACTGTGCCTTCAGACAGTGTTTCTCGGCTATGTGAAGAATTTGCAGACATTTTTGCACCAGGCCTTGGTTGCGCTAAGAATTATGAAGCACATTTGGAACTGAAAGTCAACGCGCAACCGAAATTTTTCAGAGCGCGCAATGTTCCCCACGCATTGCGTGATGAGGTCGCAAGAACATTACACGATTTAGAATCGCAGGGTGTAATTGAACGTGTGCAAGCTTCTCTCTGGGCCTCACCCTTAGTAATTTTGCCAAAACCTTCCGGAAAACTGAGACTTTGTGTGGACTTCAAGGCAACTGAATCCACAACTCGTGATTGCAAGTTTTCCCTTGCCCCGCCCGGAAGATCTTTTTGATAAACTGTGCCCGGGAAAATACTTTTCCAAGTTGGACCTAGCAGATGCGTACTTGCAAATCCCAGTGGACGCCGAATCCCAGCGCGTCTTGGTGGTTAACACGCATCTTGGTTTGTACCGCTTCAAAAGACTGCCATTCGGGTGTGCATCCGCCCCTGCATTGTTTCAGCAATATTTACAAACTATTTGTGCGTCGGTCTCTACTGCTGCGATCTATCTGGACGACATTGTGATCTCCGGAAAGACTGCCGACGAGCATTTAGCACACCTACGAACATTATTTCAGGTATTGCGACAAAATGGTCTTCGCTTGCGGAAGGACAAATGTGTGATTTTTGCTCGGGACTTGCCGTATTTGGGACATGTCATCAATGCCCAAGGCATACATCCGAGTCCAGAGCACCTCCGTGCCATACAAGATTTGCCTTCACCACAGAATGTGAAACAGCTCAAGAGTGTGTTGGGTAAAATTAACTATTATCATCGCTTTCTGCGCAATGCCTCGTCTATTTCAGCTCAGCTTCATAGCTTACGCCGTAAGGGTGTTCCGTTCGTCTGGACGACGGAATGCGAACGCGCCTTTCGCCAGTTGAAATCGGCGTTGCTTTCTAATACTTGCCTTCCGCCATTCGATCCCCAGAAACCCCTTTTGTTGATGGTAGATGCATCGGATTTCGGGATCGGTGCTGTGCTTGCGCACAAAGTTGGCTCGCATGATCGCCCTATTGCCTTTGCGTCCAAATTGCTCTCATCTGCGCAAAGAAATTATTCACAGATAGAGAAAGAAGCTTTGGCTCTCGTGTTTGGTGTTACTAAGTTCCATGATTTCTTGTATGCTCGTCACTTTACCATCATCACAGACCACAAACCTTTGACGTCGCTTTTCCATCCGAACAAGCCTGTACCTCCGCGTACAGTGCAGAAATTCATTCGCTGGTCTATTTTCCTCTCGCAGTACCGCTACGATATCTTGTATCGGTCCACTGCTAAGCACGGAAACGCCGATGCGTTGTCCCGTTTGCCTGTTGCTGAGGATAAAGCATTCGATTCTTCCGAACTTGCTTGCATGTTCGTTGATTCGGAAACCGATGAAGTGGTCGAATCGTTTCCGATTGATTTTCGTCATGTAGCTACAGCCACAGCTGCTGACCCGGTCCTTGCTACCGTTTTGCGTTTTGTTGCTACGCAATGGCCTTTGTCAAAGTCTCGGATCGAGGATCCGTTGGTTCGCCGATTTTTTGCTCACAAGGAGAGACTTTTTGTTCGATGTGGTGTTTTGTTGTTGCGTTCTGATAATGATCAGTCCAGAGTCGTGGTCCCACGTTCGTTACAGTCCTCTGTATTATGGCTTCTTCACCAAGGACATTGGGGTATAGTGCGAACGAAACAACTTGCTCGTCAGCACTGTACTTGGTTCGGAATCGATGCTGCGATTACGAATATGTGTTCTTCTTGCATGGCGTGTGCCGAACAACAATCCGCACCGCCGCGGAAAGTCTTTGCATGGACAAAAGCCACTTCCCCTTGGCAACGCTTGCACATCGATTTTGCTGGTCCATTCTGGAATGCTAGATGGTTGGTTCTAGTAGATGCCTTCAGTAATTTTCCTTTTGTTGCCCGGATGTCTTCCACGATGTCCTCTGCCACCATCCAAGCGTTGTCTGCTATCTTTTGCATTGAAGGTCTTCCGCAGACTATTGTTTCCGACAATGGCCCACAATTCATGTCCGCAGAATTTCAGTCACTCTGCCAGGCCAATGGTATTCAACATCTGACATCCGCGCCATTTTCACCTCAGTCAAACGGTGCCGCTGAACGATTGGTCCGGACTTTCGATGTCGAAGTTGAAAGAATCGCATTCTCGGGAGGACGCATTGTTGCTCTTTTTGTCATCGTATCGCTCTCAGCCCCGAGATGGTCGCTCGCCGGCTGAGTTGCTCCACGGTCGTCCACATCGAACCTTGATGTCTTTGCTGCATCCGCCGCATCAGGTTCCTGTGCAGCGGCAGACTCCTGCTTTTGCTCCAGGCGACGTTGTATTTTATCGCAACTATCGAGGTTCACGGCGTTGGCTCGCAGGGCGCATTCTTCGCTGCCTCGGCCACGCGATGTATTTGGTTTTGGGGGCCTCTGGTGAGGTGTGTCGGCATCTCAATCAGCTGCGCCTCTGTCGTCGCACGGGTTCTGCCACTCCCCGTCTGCTTTCAGCGACGGTGCCGTCCGGTCAGCGCCCTGGGGACCCATCTACTGGCTCTCCTCATCCCCAGGTGTTACCGACGATGCCTTCCATTTTGCCCCACGGCGACGCGCCGCCGCAGCCGCCGCCGCCGCCGCTGTTCTCCCGCCGGCGCCGCCCGCATTCGACGCTTCGCTGCAGCTGCCAAGCGCCTCCCTGGGTCACGCGCCGCCGATCGCTTCCCGTGACCAGCTGTCCTCCGCCATGGAACTCTTGCCCGCTCCGGACCACATCGCGCGTCGGATACCCCGACGCAATGGAGGTCGACCCTTCGGCCCCTCCTGTCTCTTTACGGGCGCATACACCGCATGTTGACGTGCAGCCTGGACTAGGTTTTCAGGCGTTTCCTAGCTCCCCTCGGACCGAATGGCCGGGTGCGGGTGGCCTGTTGTTAGGCTCCCCATCTCATCGCATACGTCAACATGGGGTCCTCCCCACGGTGGGCGGAAGCTTTATCACCCGACCGTTCGCCGATTTGCGGGGGAGGAATGTGGTGTCACCGCCAGACACCACACTTGCTAGGTGGTAGCTTAAATCAGCCGCGGTCCATTTAGTACATGTCGGACCCGCGTGTCGCCACTGTGTGATCGCAGACCGAGCGCCACCACAAGGCAGGTCTCGAGATACGGACTAGCACTCGACCCAGTTGTACGACGACATTGCTAGCGACTATACTGACGAAGCCTTTCTCTCATTTGCCGAGAGACAGTTAGAATAGCCTTCAGCTAAGTCCATGGCTACGACCCAGCAAGGCGCCATTAGCCTTACATAGTTTGATAGTTATCGTATGAATTGTCTCATCAAGAACGTTGTAAACCAACAAGGATAAATAAAAGTTAAGTATTCGAGGAGCTGCATACTTTTCTTATTAGAATTCACTACTTATCCTGTTCCAGAATTCACGCCCGTCTGCGTTAGATAGCGTGCATTTCGGCCTCCTCTATCTACAAGGTGTTGGCACATTTGCCAACACATCAAGTATGTCATCCAGATAGATCAGACATTGTTTTGGTTTCAACTCCCGAAGTACACCAAACAATAACCTGTCAGAGGCAGTGGGTGAATTATTGAATCCGAATGGCATTGAACGATATTAGAAATGACCTCCCACAAGGGAAAAAACTGTCTTTGGTCGATCCTCTGGCACTACTCCTATTTGATGATATCTGCTCTTTAAATCCATTGTGGAGAGCCAAGTTGTTGAGAATATTTGTTATGTTTGGTAACGTATATATATCAGTGATCGTTTGTGCAATGAGGTACTAGTAGTCACAGCAAAATCTATATTTTTTTAGTGCCACTTGGTGATTTTTTTGGGACCAAAATTATGGTTTACCGCAGTGACTATGACTATACTTAATAATGTGCTCAGCTAGCTGCTGGTTGATAAATTTTTCCATTATCAGTTGTACACACTTCGGAAATCGACATGCCCGCATCTCGTGGTCGTGCGGTAGGTAGCGTTCTCACTTCCCACGCACGGGTTCCCGGGTTCGATTCCCGGCGGGGTCAGGGATTTTCTCTGCCTCGTGATGGCTGGGTGTTGTGTGCTGTCCTTAGGTTAGTTAGGTTTAAGTAGTTCTAAGTTCTAGGGGACTGATGACCATAGATGTTAAGTCCCATAGTGCTCAGAGCCATTTGAACCATTTTTTGAACCATCGACATGGGTTCTTGTACACTGTCGCATTATTCCCTGTTGGTGTTCTGTGTTGTGTGAGTTCCGTTGCTGGTAACGGATCACTAAGACTAAAAAAGTCCATGTGCTGCAATAACAAAGCTTCCATTGCTTCTCTATCATTTCCCTGTAAATGTTTCACTTTCTCACGTGATGCAAATGCATTGACGATATGCTTGTGACAGAGGTCCTCATTTGACCTACTTGTATCTACCTCATCTTTCTCCAAAACACACGGATTATCAACTAGTAACCCCTTTTGCTGACTCACTTCTTGCGAAAATTATCAAGACTGACCAGATCCATAAAATCTCCATCCACGTCCCCGACACAAACCATAACTGTGGGTACAAAACAGAGTGACTTATGCAATTCTGTGTTAGTTTCTAATGGCTCTACTAATTATAATAAATCCTTAGGTAGGTCTGTGCCCGTACTCACCCAGACCTACTTCCCTGTACCTTGTGGTATCGTATCACGCGAATTAGTGCCTGTGGTCGTAGTTTATTAGGTACCAAATTCACAGTTGGTGAACCTTGCAACAAAGTAACACTTTTAGCTGTTGCCCCTAGCGGAAACAAGTTCATATACATGCTGCAAAAGGTCAAATTTTTCGTGACGTTTACCGAGAAAAACGAGTCCCAGGATCGCACAATGGTCCTCACCAACACGTGGCAGTACTTTCCACATGCTCTCTAAAACACTTATTTGCCACGTTAAAACTGAAGAGCGTTGTCCTCAATGAAAAAAATGGTTCAAATGGCTCTAAGCACTATGGGACTTAACATCTGAGGTAATCAGTCCCCTAGATTTAGAACTACTTAAACCTAACTAACCTAAGGACATCACACACATCCATGCCCGAGGCAGGATTCGAACCTGCGACCGTAGCAGCAGTGCGGTTCCGGACTGAAACGCTTAGAACCGGTTGACCACTGTCCTCAATGACTTCACGTCATTATCATCTACTCTGCATAACCCCTACCATGGCGACCCGAGCTTCTATGTGCCCAAGAGATATGACTACTGACACGTGAGCTCTTGTGTCAACCAGAAATTTATGTTCCCTACCATTCACTCTGCCTAGCATAAAACGCTCTGTCTCTGCATACGTTTCTGCCGCATCGTGTTCTGCTAGGAATGCTGTACGACGGATGAGGCACACCCGACCCCGTTTAACGACCGATTGCACTACTGGCCATTAAAATTGCTACTTCCCGAAGATGACGTGCTACAGACGCGAAATTTGACCGACAGGAAGAAGATGCTGTAGATTGCAAATGGTTATCTTTTCAGAGCTTTCACACAAGGTTGGCGCCGGTGGCGACACCTACAACGTGCTGACATGAGGAAATTTTCCAACCGATTTCTCATACACAAACAGCAGTTCACCGGCGTTGCCTGGTTAAACGTTGTTATGATGCCTCGTGTAAGGAGGAGAAGTGCGTACTATCACGTTTCCGACTTTGATAAAGATCGGATTGTAGCCTATCGCAATTGCGGTTTATCGTATTGCGACATTGCTGCTCGCGTTGGTCAAGTTCCAAAGACTGTTAGCAGAATATGGAATCGGTGGGTTCAAGAGGGTAATACGGAACGCCGTGCTGGATCCCAACGGTCTCGTATCACTAGCAGTCGAGATGACAGACATCTTATCCGCATGTCTCTAACGGTTCGTGCAGCCACGTCTCGATCCCTGAGTCAACAGATGGGGACGTTTGCAAGACAACAACCATCTGTACGAACAGTTCGACGACGTTTGCAGCAGCATGGACTATCAGCTTGGAGACCATGGCTGCGGTTACCCTTGACGCTGTATCATAGACAGGAGCGCCTGCGATGGTGTACTCGACGACGAACCTGGGTGCACGAATTGCAAAACGTCATGAATCCCGGTTCTGTTTACAGCATCATGATGGTCGCATCCGTGTTTGGCGACATCGCGGTGAACGCGCACTGGAAGTGTGTATTCGTCATCGCCATACTGGCGTGTCATCCGGCGTGATGGTATGGGGTGCCATTGGTTACACGTCTCGGTCACCTCTTGTTCGCACTGACGGCACTTTGAACAGCGGACGTTACATTCCAGATGTGTTACAACCCGTGGCGATCTGGGTGGCCACAGACGTGTAGCACTACGACCAACCCATTTCTGGGGAAAATGTTCATTTAAATGTATAGGAACGGCGTTGGTGAAGTGTGAAGGCGCGACGTCATGTTGAAGATACATATACAATCGCATTACAAGTGGAACATCTTCCTGAAGGAATTGTAAGTACGTCTCGACAGTTAGACGTCCTGGGAAAATGAATGGTCCAATAAAGTGTGTGTTCATTATACCGCACCACACATTTATCCGAAATCGCTGGTGGAAATTGCGTTGCACTGTAGCGTGTGAGTTTGCTTCAGATCATACGTGCTCGTTATGTAAATTTTCTATACTATTTCGAGTAAATTGTGCCTCGTCAGTAAATAAAATGTATTTGTGTGACTGTCGGTTAGTATTTAACCAGTTGCACAACTCCACGTGAAGGACAGGATCTCCCGGATGTAAATGATGCACTTTTTGTTTATGGTAAGGATACAGATTATTGTACTTCAGTGTACGCCATACCTTACATTGTGAAATGCCTAATTGTCGAGAAATACGTCGTGTACTGGTATTCGGGCTATGTTGAACAGCGTCCATAAAACCCCAATGATTGTGTTCACGTATCGTGCGCTAGGAGAGAACCTGTCCCTCGTAAAATTCGAAATAGCCTACTGCGCTAATGAGCCGGCTGATGTGGCCGAGCGGCTCTAGGCGCTTCAGTCCGGAATGCTGCTACGGTTGCAGGTTCGAATCCTGCCTCGGGCATGGATGTGTGTGATGTCCTTAGGTTAGTTAGGTTTAAGTAATTCTAAGTCTAGGGGACTGATGACCTCAGATGTTAGATCTCATAGTGCTTAGATCCATTTGAACCATATGAACTCCGCTAATGGCACGTGCATTCGGAATCCTTCGAGTTGGATAAAGTACGCGATATTCGTTAACTGTAGCCTTAGCATTATGATCACATTTGCCAAAAATAAACACCATATCGGTGTATAAATTTGAAAATCATCCCTGTTTCATAAATAATCTACAAACTACATGTTGTGTGCGTACTGTAAGACCTTCGGTACACAAACCATCAGATTATTGACTTGTCGCTCTAACGAAGTAGGCGAGTGTCAGCAATATGTCTCGTGGTCTTATTGTGGCGTGTTTATCTTCTGCCGTTAGGTCAGACGATAGAAATGCCACTTGCACACTTAGAGTAGCAGATTGATGGTGATCAACTTTAAACAGAACTTGATTAATTTTCACACATATTTATTAAAATAATAAAAATCATAAACCTTACTTAACTTGATTCTGGATGCTATTTACAATTGACAATCTGAAGTTCCTTTGGTCTTGGTACGTTAAGCTTATTCTCACATATCTCTGATACTTGACAAAGTGTCTATACATTTATCTTCATGGCTATGTACAGGAATATGATAATCTTATTAGGCGCAGACTGAAACTTGACTACAGACTGGTGCAGACAAATGCAGACTGACTAATCGGAGGTCTGTACACTCGTTATAATACCTCGCGCGTTCAGGTATCACTGCGCGAGTGTGATCCGTGAGGAGAAAAGGTTCTACATTAGCAGCAATCTCATTGGCTGCGTTACATATTAATATGCGGATCGGCGGAAGCAGAATTTGGTCCGTCTCTAAGGCAGCGCCATCTCGTAGTGCGAAGATGGACGAGCGCTGCGCTTGTGCTGTTGTGCTTAGCGGGTCGCGCTCTATTGGGAAAGTTGTGTACGCGCTGACTACGTGGAACTATGTACACAACACTACAACAGTTACTATTTGGTTTCACTTAAATACATTGTTGTTATTATGTTTTTTCACTGAACAATACAGAAAACTAACTCGTTTCCAGGTTAGGAAGCGACTGAAAGAACTCACTAACGGTTGCCAACAATGACATAAATGTTTCTACTATCTTAATGGAAAGTAAACAAATATACTTGTATAATAATCTTTGATTCTCTGGATGTTCTGGAAAACTACTGTAGATACACGTCTGGGACATTTATTAGATTCGCCAGACCAATAATAACAAAATAAATGGAAATCGTGCTTTAGTTTAACATCGTACAGTTTTGCAATGGCTTCATATTAGCGAAGTTGCTAAATTTCAGGCAAAATCTTTTATTAGCCGTAACTCCGTAACTAAACATTTCCGAACCTATGTTTATATGAACTTTTCTCCTTAGTTTTAGTTGTAGAATAACATATTAAAATATTTGCATCTGTTCATGAATCACCCTGTGTATCTCCACTAAATTAAAAGCCTGTATGCCGCTCTTGAAAATGGAAAAACGTTGTGTTTTATGGTTTGTACATAAATTTTACGTCGCCGGCTTCCAGTTTATTTTTCTATAGTTGTGCACTGCCCCAGTTCAATATGTTCCTTAACCACTCATAACGTAATTTATACACTTTTCATGTAACTGTCTATGTAATGTTTTTTTTTTCATTTTGAATTTAAATCACTAATACAGAGTGTGAATGGCCAGGCTGGTTGGACCCACATTGTTCTTCTCATCAACAGGTGGCGGCACGAGGTACACTGACCACACAATGGCTCACAACTAGTATCCAACAAATATACACAGTCGTTTCTTCTCTTGTGGCAACATTTCCATTACAGAACAGCACTTGTACCCTACGTCTTCAATTGTTTCTCTCAGTCCACAACTTCTGTCTTCTACAGCTGCCTCTTATACCAGGCAAGTTATCCCTGGTGACCTCATATCCTGTTCCTTCCTCTTGTCCATATGTTACATTTTCCTTATTCTTTACCTTATCAGTCCACCTAGTTTTCAACACCCATCTATAGCACCACATCTCAGATGCTTCAGTTATCATTTCCGTCGTTCCCACATGTTTCAGTACAATGCGATGCTGTGCTTCAAACGTATGCTCTCAGAAATTCGTTCCTGAACGCAGGGCCATGTTTGATAATGGTAGATTTATTTTGGCTAGGAATGCCCTCTATGCCTATACTTTTTATGTCCTTTCCTCGTCCTTTACGTGTTGTTTTGGTTCCATGGCAACAGAATTCCTTCACTTTGTCTACTTCGTAGACACCACTTTATCGCTAATCACTTTCCAGCTCCTCCCTCGTTATTTTCGTCTTTCTTCGCTTTATTTCAATTCGTATTCTGTACTCGTTAGACTGTTTATTGCATTCAGTCGTTCTGTGGCTGCTCTTTCCTTCCACTTAACATAGCAATGTTATTCTTCCGTCGTTGCTACTTCGATGTATAGACTGAACAGGAATGGCGGAAGACTGGAACCCAATCTTACACCAATTTTATTCCTAGTACTTAGTCGTTAGTCTTCCAATTCTTATTATTTATTATTGGTTGTTGTACAGATTGTATAAGAAACGTACCAATATATGATCGTTAGGATAAATGTAGCATGAAGTGTTGACCTCAAACGCCACGCTGCCACATTTACAGGCTTACTAAAATTTTGTAACATCCTTATTTCATTTACCTGATCATTTTAAATACCAATTTAATATACTGTCATTAGTCTCAATACATTGTTTCGGCTTTTACTGATCGATATTTGACTATAAATCATAAATAATTCTCCTTTTGTAATTCCAGAATATTTTTCACAAGAAGTGGAACTAACTTTTCGTTAATATTCATGTAAAGAACTCATGTACATGTTAGGAACATTTTCCAAGTAATAATTTTCACGATATAAATAACTATAAAAAGCATTGTCGTCGAACTTATTTTACTATTTTCAGTACTAGAAACTAAGAGCCAAGTAAAACAATGTCACAGCGTGGGAGAAGAGAGTTAATATTTAATTCTGTAATGTCAGTTTATAAACGCTAACACGTTTCTGACTGTAATCCTTAAATTTTTTTCTGAAATAATAGGTGATGAAACCGGTAATTATTGAAACGATATATAAGCAGTAACTAATCAGCCAGTAAGAGTCAGTTTTGCTATAAGTTTTGAGAGTGCCACTATTGTGACAATTTTTGGGAGTGAGTCTTGTTACAGATTAGTATCAATTTTGCGCAGTAAACACGTAATCGTGAAAGTTAAACTTCGTGTCAACCTGTTTACTTAAAATTTCTCTTGGCATACCAAATCATTAGCTACACTGTGGAGAACTCGGGAATCTACAGCAAATTTGATGGAGCAAATGCTCGTCATTATTTTGCAGCCACTGCAGCATCTGAGGTCGCCGAAACGCGAAGATGAGTGTTTTTTAACGGTTACACACAGAAATATCCCATTGTATTTGAACTGCGGTGGAGGATCCAGCGATTACATTTGTCCTCCTATCGTGTTTTGCCAACAGAATTTTGAGTTTAACCGTTAACTCACAAGGCCTCTCTTACTGAGCGAAAATTTTCGAAATCGCTCTCCAAGGACAGTTGTGGTGGAATGTTTCTATACTAACACTTTCTTTTTTTTTTCGCTTACGCCATAGTCCCACAGCGATCGCAGGGTCGGCGCTGTTAGAACGGATTTGGCAAGGTGAGTTTCAGGGGTGGCCGGATGCCCTTCCTGCCGCCACCCCGTACCACCAAGGATGGAATCAGTGTAGCCCAGCTGTCTGCATCTAGTGGAATTCGTGAAATAGTGCGAACGTGTTCCAAATGTCTGCTACGCGTGTAACTGAGGCGGAACCTGGGGACCAGCCCAGTATTCACCTAGTGGGATGTGGAAAACCACCTAAAAACCACATCAAGGCTGGCCAGCACACTGGCCCTCATCTTTATTCCGCTGGGCGGATTCGATCTGGGGCCAGCGCGCCTACCCGAGTCCAGGAAGCTAACGCGCTCTCAGCTACCCTGGTGGGTCACTTCTATACTCACCCTGCCCTCCTTAAATTGCCAAGCCTACGATTTTTTGATGTCGGTTGCGTTGTCACCTGCTGTGTTTAATGTTGAAACGCGTTATTGATAGGTATTGGAGTCTCCTTGGCCGCATCGCCTGAAATATGTACCTGTTTTCTTCAGTACGGTACCATTGAGCTCAAAACGTGTTGGCACGAATGTGTCATTTTTAACTTTCCCAAGTTTGATGAAGTTGTTAGTCGGTCTATGGAGGAAGGTGTCAGTGATCAAGAAATAAACGAAAAAGACGACGATTTTACATTAGCCAGTGATCACAGTTCTGCTATCGAACAAGAGTATCATTCGGAGGAAGAACTTCAGGAAAGTTGTGATGGGGATGTGTGTGTTTTTTCAATGAAACACTAAAGTGTCTGTTAAAATCGAATGTGTTCTGAGTGGTGATAAGAAAAATGTAGTTCCAAACAATGAATGTCAATTAGACTTTCTTTGTGTAACTGCCAGGTGGAATTTTTATGCTGAAATTTTAACCCTGGAATTTAGTTTTATTTGGAAATTTATTTGCTACAGAGACTGTATAATTTTTCAAAAATTGTTCAAATGGTTCTGAGCACTATGGGACTCAACATCTGTGGTCATCAGCCCCTAGAACTTAGAACTACTTAAACCTAACTAACCTAAGGACATCACACACATCCATGCCCGAGGCAGGATTCGAACCTGCGACCGTAGCAGTCGCGCGGTTCCGGACTGCGCGCCTAGAACCGCTAGACCACCGCGGCCAGCATAATTTTTCAGAATATACACTCCTGGAAATGGAAAAAAGAACACATTGACACCGGTGTGTCAAACCCACCATACTTGCTCCGGAGACTGCGAGAGGGCTGTACAAGCAATGATCACACGCACGGCACAGCGGACACACCAGGAACAGCGGTGTTGGCCGTCGAATGGCGCTAGCTGCGCAGCATTTTTGCACCGCCGCCGTCAGTGTCAGCCAGTTTGCCGTGGCATACGGAGCTCCATCGCAGTCTTTAACACTGGTAGCATGCCACGACAGCGTGGACGTGAACCGTATGTGCAGTTGACGGACTTTGAGCGAGGGCGTATAGTGGGCATGCGGGAGGCCGGGTGGACGTTACCGCCGAATTGCTCAACACGTGGGGCGTGAGGTCTCCACAGTACATCGATGTTGTCGCCAGTGGTCGGCGGAAGGTGCACGTGCCCGTCGACCTGGGACCGGACCGCAGCGACGCACGGATGCACGCCAAGACCGTAGGATCCTACGCAGTGCCGTAGGGGACCGCACCGCCACTTCCCAGCAAATTAGGGACACTGTTGCTCCTGGGGTATCGGCGAGGACCATTCGCAACCGTCTCCATGAAGCTGGGCTACGGTCCCGCACACCGTTAGGCCGTCTTCCGCTCACGCCCCAACATCGTGCAGCCCGCCTCCAGTGGTGTCGCGACAGGCGTGAATGGAGGGACGAATGGAGACGTGTCGTCTTCAGCGATGAGAGTCGCTTCTGCCTTGGTGCCAATGATGGTCGTATGCGTGTTTGGCGCCGTGCAGGTGAGCGCCACAATCAGGACTGCATACGACCGAGGCACACAGGGCCAACACCCGACATCATGGTGTGGGGAGCGATCTCCTACACTGGCCGTACACCACTGGTGATCGTCAAGGGGACACTGAATAGTGCACGGTACATCCAAACCGTCATCGAACCCATCGTTCTACCATTCCTAGACCGGCAAGGGAACTTGCTGTTCCAACAGGACAATGCACGTCCGCATGTATCCAGTGCCACCCAACGTGCTCTAGAAGGTGTAAGTCAACTACCCTGGCCAGCAATATCTCCGGATCTGTCCCCCATTGAGCATGTTTGGGACTGGATGAAGCGTCGTCTCACGCGGTCTGCACGTCCAGCACGAACGCTGGTCCAACTGAGGCGCCAGGTGGAAATGGCATGGCAAGCCGTTCCACAGGACTACATCCAGCATCTCTACGATCGTCTCCATGGTAGAATAGCAGCCTGCATTGCTGCGAAAGGTGGATATACACTGTACTAGTGCCGACATTGTGCATGCTCTGTTGCCTGTGTCTATGTGCCTGTGGTTCTGTCAGTGTGATCATGTGATGTATCTGACCCCAGGAATGTGTCAATAAAGTTTCCCCTTCCTGGGACAATGAATTCACGGTGTTCTTATTTCAATTTCCAGGAGTGTAAAATTCAGTAACAGTCTATTTATGTGTACTATTTAAAAGAACCGCACAAGATTATGTGCTTTGGTGTGATAAATAGTAAAACGGCTTTGTTTTGTGCAATAAAATAAACTAGAAGCATTTAAACAACACTCAAACAATTGTAAAAATTAATGTTATATAGCATAAGTTAAAAATTTCGAATGATTTTTGCCTGAAATCTCGGTTTAAACATGGGAGTCCCAGAGACCCCACCCTGTGGTATACGTTACAGGAAAGTCACCTCGCAAGTTAAGGGTTAAAGTTGGTTTATACAATAATGAACGCGCGCAACGGAAAATTTAGAACAAAGCACTGGCATAGAAACCTGAAAGAGACTAAATATGTAAGTAGGCTGTTTAGGTTTTTTTATTGGTAACGCCACCTCTGTATGAAAAGCACTGGCTGTGCTGTGTGCAGTCTGTGGCTGCTTTGCATTGTTGTAATACTCGCCATTGTAGTGTTGGGCAGCGGCAGTTGGATGTGAACAGCGCGTAGCGTTGTGCAGTTGGAGGTGAGCCGCCAGCAGTGGTGGATGTGGGGAGAGAGATGGCGGAGTTTTGAAATTTGTCATGAACTGCTATATTTATATATGATGATATCAAGGTAAATACATTGTTTGTTCTCTATTAATATCTTTCATTTGCTAACTATCCCTATCAGTAGTTAGTGCCTTCCATAGTTTGAATCTTTTATTTAGCTGGCAGTAGTGGCGCTCGCTGTATTGCAGTAGCTTGAGCAGCGAAGATTTTTGTGAGGTAAGTGATTTGTGAAAGGTATAGTTTAATGTTAGTCAGGGCCATTCTTTTGTAGGGATTTTTGAAAGTCAGATTGCGTTGCGCTAAATAAATATTGTGTATCAGTTTAAGGACAGTCGTGTATAATTGTTCAAAGGGGACGTTTCATATGTCGACCCTTGGCCTAGGATACCTCACTGGAGTCTTCTGATTTTTTTTCTTGTAGTTTGTGTAATTAGTGTAGCCTTTGTTTATTGCTAGCGCGTAATTGTAGAGAGAATCTCCTTTGTAGTTGCAGTCTTTCATTGTGGTACAGTAAAACAGTTGTAGCATGCATGCAGTTTTACACCAAGTATTTCTCAGCAGCGCGTGCAATTAACTAGATATTATTTTCAGTGTTATGTTAATGTGTTCTCTTATCTTTGCTCTTCAAATTGTGCTTTTCTGTGTTGTCGTGTGAAATATTGTGACAATAATGGCGTGTGAAAAACGTAATACTAGGCTCCAAAGTAAACTGAGAAATGACAGTGAAGACGAAAGCAGTGTGTTAGCGCCGCAGAGTAATGAATTAACAGACATTCAAAGTAGTAATTTGGTAACTGTGCATAGGGAAATGGAGCGGGCGGCAAACAATTGCGTGGACAGTGAAACAATTAGTGAAGAGGGACGCATTATCGATCGATCGGTCGGCAACAGCTCGCCTCAGGAATCGGGAATGACAGAACACAATATTGCAAATACTGTAGACTCAGGTTTTGGGTTCTCACCGTTTTCTCAAATGAGTCAAGACACATTTTCCGCTTGTCAAAATGTGAATGTTGCTGGTGCAAATTCACTGCCGAAAAGCACTGAGGAACATGTTTCAGACACCAGTGCATTGTTATTACAATTAATGCAACAAATGGAACAAAATCAGAGACAAATGGGACAAAAGCTTCAAAAGTTAGACACAATGGAACAACACCAGAGACAAACACAGCAACAGTTAGACACAATGGAACAAAATCTTCAAAAGTTAGACGCAATGGAAGAAAAGCTTCAAAAGTTAGACTCAGTGGAACATACGCTTGAACAAACACGTGAAGATTTAACTACTGAGTTACATAACATTGAATCGAAATGTCAAAAAGTCTGTAATAACGTAAAAACACAAATTTGTGAGCATTTTCAACCTATTTTTTCGCGGCATGAAAATGCATTACAGAATCACGAAGCAGCCATAAAAGAACTGCAAATTATTGTTCATGAAAATCATGAGACCTTGCAAGCTAAATTTGACTCAGTTGCATCTACCGATTCGGTTACGCAACTTGCAAAAACTCAGGAAAACTTTAAGGACACAGTAGATACTCTGAAACTTGGTTCAGAAAAACACACTGAAGAAATAAGTACACTATCGGAGAAAGTAGCCGAACTTTCGGATCAGGTCACTAACTTATCTACAAAGGTAGATGATGATCTGAATGACACAAGACCCGTAGCCTTCACTGACACAGAAGAGTATGAACAAATAAGAAAATTCAAACAAAATCAGAATCAAATTAATACACAACACCAAAGAGAAATCCGGGAAGTACAAGATCAGCTGACACAGGTAATACAAGAATTACGTATTTCAGAGGACACTCGCGCTACAACATGGGAAGAGGGACTTAGAAACACGGAAAAGCCGCAAAATAATAACACAGGGCATTTCGGAAGTTATGAAAGAAATTGGCAATGTGCACCGAATTTTGAGATGGAACGGCTGACACGACCTAACAATGACCGATATGCGACTCGCCGACATGATGATTTTGACTATAAGCTGTTCATTACTACACGTAAATTCAAAACATTTAAGAATTCTGGCAACGACATTCATCCACAAGCATGGCTCCATCAATTCTCGCATTGTTTTCCTCCTAACTGGTCATTAGAGCTCAGATTAGAATTTATGTGTGGCTACTTAGAGAATGAACCAGCTGTAAGAATGCGATCGGTCATTCACGATTGCCACAGTGAAGGAGAGTTTTACCATGCCTTCCTCTCAGCATATTGGTCTCAAGCCACACAAGACTGAGTAAAACATAGCATCATAATGATGAAACGTTTCGAACAATCTGAATTTTCCAGTCTTATGAAATATTTTGAAGACATGTTGCACAAGAATCAGTATCTTTCAAACCCATACAGCCCCTCAGAACTCATCCGCATTTGCTTAATCAAATTACCTGAACATTTACGACACATTATTTTGGCAGGGCGTTGCAAAGACGACATTGAAGCATTTCAGGGACTGTTACAAGAATTAGAAATTGACACTGACAATCGCGGAATGCGAAACCAGGAACACAACAATTACAGGTCACATCCGTCGCAATTCTGTGACGACAGAAACAATAACCGGACACGACTGGTCTATTCTTACAACGCAGATCGTGACCAAAATAGACACCACCCGTACGACAACCGTTGGCAGAGTAGTAATAATTACAGGGAAAGATCACCTCTCCGCGGTAGTGACTATCACAGAGACAATCAGAGAAACAGACAATATGGGAACCAAAATAATTATTATCAAGGGAGACAGAATAACTTTAGACGCAACGGACCAGCGCGCAGTTACGATTCAGGGAGAAATTCTCCACCATGTGACCGACAAGAAAGAAACTATGGAATCTACCGACATGACGACAGACGATATGATCGTAACGACAGACCTGAATTGCATCAGAACTGGCGGGATTCAAACAGAGCAGGGCCCTCTCGTCACGGTGAATTTGTAGAAGTTAGGTCTCCAAATCCCAATAACGACGCGCGCCAACAAAGAGACAATAGGCAATGACTCACACCGCTGGCAGCAACAAAACGTACTTATGAAACTGATGACGCAGCTGCCGTAGCTAGTAATTACGTAAAAATGGAAGACATTAGGGACATCTTACTCCAGGAACACGACGTAAAACTTAACAACATTGCATATCCTGTGATTCACATTACAGTAAATGACGTAAAATTTACGTCAGTACTTGACTCTGGCAGTCCCATTTCAGTAATCAGTGAAACAGCCTTTAGCAAATGCAACAAATCGAACGATTGCCCCACACTTCCGTTACGTAAGATTAAATTACAAGGTGCAATCTTTGGAAAAAGTGTAGATGTACGCCAACAAACCAACTTAGAATTGTTTTGTCAAAGCCACAGCTTCTCTATGAACTTTCTTATTGTTCCATTATTGTCGACGGAAATTATACTGGGAGTAGAATTTTTGAATGAATACAAAGCAATCTTAAACTTTCACGATGCTGAAATAACTTTAGAAAAAGAAGGTAAGTCAGTAGCTTTGAAATTTGAAGATTGGCTCTCAAACCATGACAAGGAAATTAATCGGCTTTACCTTCTGTTAGACAACAGTTCGGACTTTTCTACGGAACTAGACACTAACAATCACTCTGCAAGTACTGACAGGGATGATATCGACGGCGCATTTGACACTAATAAGTTAATTCAGAATAAAATTCAAACAATTGAGAATTGTAATGACACTGATAGGCAGGACCTTTTTGAGATTTTACAAGCACATTCCACAGTTTTTACTCATAAAACAGGAACAATCAAGGGATTTCAATACCAATTTCGTGTTCGTGAGCATACTAAATTTTGTGTTAGACCATATGTAATTCCAGCACATTATAGGGACCGTGTTAGAACAGAAATACAATCTATGCTCGACGAGGGCATTATTGAGCCTGCAGTAAGCTCATACAACAATCCAGTACATGTTGTTGAGAAGAAAAATGGATCGATCAGGCTTGTCTTAGATTCGAGACAAATCAATGCGATCATTATTCCTGAAACAGACAGGCCGCAAACGTTAGAAGAACTTCTTCAAAATTTTAATGGTGTAAAAGTGTTGTCTTCCATTGATCTCAGATCCAGCTTTTATCAGATCGAACTTCATCCAGAATGTAGAAAATACACAGCTTTCCTTTGTTTCGGCGTTTGTTATCAGTTTCGGAAACTTCCCTTTGGTTTGAACATTTCTTCAGCAGCATTCATTCACGGGCTAAATTCCATATTACCTGAGTTCTTAAAACGTCACATCACCTTATATGTGGACGATATTCTAATAGCAGAAGCTTCATGGGAACTACATAATCGCATCCTCAACAGTTTGTTACGTATTTTTGCAGAATCTGGAATTACAGTTAACTTGGAAAAGTCTGAATTCGGTAGGTCAAAGGTGAGGTTTTTGGGACATATTATTTCTTCTGAAGGCATTCAGCCGGATCCTGAAAAGTTACAAGCAATCAGAGCCATTCCAGTTCCATCCACAAAAAGATAAGTCCGCAGTTTTCTAGGTCTCGTAAATTTTTACCGTCGTTTTCTGAATATGCAAATTCTTGTTACACCAAAACTTTGTTCTCTCACTGGAAAAAATACTATTTGGAACTGGGACGAACAAGCACAGTTGGAATTCAATTCTTTGAAAGAAGCGTTACTTCACGCGCCAATCTTAGCTCATCCAGATCTGTCACAAGATTTCTGCCTTAGCACGGATTCTTCTAAAGTCGGTCTTGGTGACCATTTATTTCAAGAAGCCACAGAAAATGACACTACTGTTCAGAAAACCATTGCTTTTGCTAGCCGAGTGCTAACAAAATCTGAAAAAAATTATTCCGTTACTGAATTAGAAGCTTTAGCGATCGTTTGGGCATTTAACAAATTCCGTTTCTTTCTTTCTGGTAAGCACGTAAAAGTATACAGTGATCATCGTGCATTACAATTTCTTATGTCTTCAAAATTAAATCATGACAGGTTAAAACGTTGGGCATTGTTTCTGCAAGAATTCCGCTTCAGAATAGTCTACATTCCCGGCAAGGAGAACATTGTTGCGGACGCACTGTCACGCGCACCGGCTGGGCTTGAGAAAAGTACCACAGAAGGCAACCTCGAGAAAAATTTCAGTATTCTTTACATTCAGAAAGTCGCCTTTGAAAACTTCATCACCACATCTTTAAAGGACATTGCTCATGAACAAGATAAATATCCGATTTGGAAAGACATCAAGAGCAAATGGCATGAAAAGACACACACACAGATTCGGCATTATTATCTGGTTAGAAACAACATACTGTTCAAACGCTGCACTGTTGATGACAAGCTATGGGTACTTTGCATTCCTGACGATTTTGTTAATAAGCTCATTTGGTACATTCATTTCAGCTACGCACATTTTGGTCCACGAAAATGTTATCATATTCTTCGAACGACTTGTTATTTTAACAATATGGAAAAAAGATATCGAAGAGTCTTGTCTATTTGTAAACTTTGTCAAAAGGCGAAACCATCTACTGTCTCACATCGTGCTCCGTTGTTTCCTATCATTCCTTCTAAATTAAAAGAATTTGCTGCTGTTGATCTCTTGGGACCGCTTGTCAGAACATCTAATGGATTTTCGTACGTTCTAGTCGCTGTTGAACTTACTTCAAAATTTGTTTCTTTCACACCGTTACGTAAAGCCACTGGACGGTCTGTATCCAACGCCTTTGTTAAAAATTTCTTACGTGAAGTTGGACACGTTAGTAAAGTCATTTCAGATAACGGACCGCAATTCAGATCTGCTGTTTGGTCACGCATGCTTCGCAACCATAAAATCAAACCTGTTTTTATTTCATTGTACTCACCACATTGTAACCTCTCCGAACGGATTATGAAAGAAATCAATAAGCTTTGCAGACTTTATTGTCACAGAAAGCATCAGCATTGGGACAGATATTTACACTTATTTCAAAATGTGCTGAATGAAATGCCTCATGATTCCACTGCTTTACCACCTACTCTTGTACTAAAGAATGAAGAACCACCGAACAGAATCAGAGAGCTTGTACCTTTCCCGAATACACGTAAACTTCGACACAAAGACATAATTGATTTGGCTCTTAAAAATATAAAATCTGCAGCAGACAAAAGGAGAAAACTACACGGTAAAGCAAATGCAAAGAAATTGTATATTGGTCAGAAAGTTCTCATTAAGGCTCATTCATTGTCACATAAGAAGAAACACTTGAGTCACAAATTCTTTCTAGTTTACAATGGACCATACAGAATCCGACGTATACCACATGATAATTGCGTTGAAGTTGAAACTCTGCGTACTAGGAAGAGTAAAGGTTTACACCACATTTCACATGTAAAACCGTTTATTGAAAGATAATCTGCTTTTTAACTTTGTCTTTGCCATATAACTTTTCACTTTACATTACTAGTATGCTGTGTCAGACTTAAGAAACTGTTAACATACAACAATGTTTGAAGTTAAATATCCAGTCTAGAACCTAGGGAACATTTTTAAACAGAAATTACGAATGCATTGTTATAGTGAACAGACGACACAGTGTTGTATTTGTACATTCTTGCTTGTTAGTTGCACGATTACGTAACGACTATAAGGCTCACATACTTAGAACATTTACCAGTACTGCTAATGAGATTTTAATGCAACATTTTGGTTTACTTGAAAATATATTCTGGATTTAAAGTACTTTCTGTGAGATACCAGATGACACAGTGGTTAGTTTATGTGACAGCTACACGATTTTATCACGACGCTACTAATGAGTGACAATATACAATGTTGCTTTTGCGGTGTTTCTGTTTTATATCTGCACAGTTTTTCTGTTTTATTCTGGAAAGTAAAACATGTTTCAGTAGTAACTTTTGTGGTATAGCTACAATGAGACTGCCTTTTCCGTAGCACAACAATACGTTACAGCACAGTAATTTCTTCATCACAGCAATAAGCGTAATAACTAAGATATCTATACGCAAAGCATTTCACTTTTGTTTATCATGAGGTAAGTACATTGACTTCTGCAGAACTTAGCTTTCAGAGGACAATAACTACGACACTTTCACAGAGATTATCTTACAGCAAGACGCACATTTAGCGCTACAGGACACGCATTTGAGTGATTAATTTTGTACTTAAAACATTTATTTTTAAAGATATTTGAAGGACAATGATACAAAGGTTTTCCGTAATACATTTCATTCCATTGTTGTAATCTGTAACACCTGAGGGTATAATTACATTAATCCTCAGGGGGTACACGCCTACTTTGTGTACCATGTGTTTAGCAAGCACAAGGAGCCCTAGCTAATATGGTATTTGCTTATACAACTTTACACATCGGTACCATATTTCTCTAAGACAGAATTACACAGCTATCTGATCATTTAACTGAGAGAGACAAACATTTTTTTCACTACGTCAGTGACAGATGTTTACGTAATTACACCGTTGTATAACTTCACACTTACGAAATTGTATTTTGTCTGTACTTTGTGAACTGTTCATATTTTTTCGGACCCATTGTGATATTATGAGAGCTTTGAATGATGTATTTGGTATGAGATCATGATTTTTAAAGTACGTTTGAGGCAGATGACACTATTGAAATGAGCAGAGAATTTTTTTTAGGTTTTGAAATTATTGCAGAAAGCTACAACGTTTTTGAGATTTGACTGAGGTGTTATGATGTTATTATTATGACGACGATGTGTACTATGCTGTTGAGATATGTTTATGATCAATAAGATGATGCTACCGCATATGAGGAATAAGAAGTATGTTGGAAACCAAGAATTGTACTTTAAGAGTTATGAAATGTGCGTAAATTCGTGACTGTATCACAATGCTGACGAATATTTTATTTGGACACTTATATTTATAGGCTTTTCTTTCTACAGATTTGCAACGCTAATTCTTGACCTGTGAAATATTTTTATGTGAGACTGCTGTCGTAAATATTTCCGTAAGAAAGTTAAGTGACCACCTGCACGTAATGCGTCATGGGCACACAGCTGTGTCAGACGCCGGGAGAACAAGTCATTAGTGAGTGCCTCATCAGAAGCACAGGTAGAATAAAAGAAAGGGGAGGCCATTGTCCTCGCTATTGACATTTCCTTGTTGAAAGCATACTGTGGAGCTCATAATTTATGATATTTACTAAAATGCCTAATGAAATGATTAGAAACATTTTACATCTATTGTCTTTGTAGTTAAGAGATTGCTCATTTTGTTTAATATCTGGTTTCCAGCTGTGTTGCAGCATTGGTTTTATAAAATAAACTTAAATGCATCTGCTAATGTGAACACTTTCTGTCAACAGATCTATTAAATAATAATTTTGTGCTCCACATTCTTCAAAAAAGGAGCACTTGGAAAGGAAAGAACAATAAGAAGGGACTAGTAACAGTAACTGCATACATAATATTCTTTTCAAGTACATGGTAATATTTCTTTTACAATAAGTTGTTGTGGTGCACCACTTTAATTACTTAGACATTAAGATGTGATTATACATTTCCCTTATCTGCATTGTTATCTTTAGTGTACTATTTTTTCTGCTTGAGCTATGTCATGTTTAGATATAAGCTGCTGTTTGCCAGGCATAGTGCTACTGAACTTTAATTTGTGTTACTCTGATAAGCCAGATTTATTTTTTTGTTTGCTGCGCATTGCCTCATATTAGTTGTAATGTTGAATTGCTTGGTAATTTAGATTTACTGTAGCTTGCTTTGCGATTTTCCATTTTTTTTCATTGCTGTTTATATTAATTGTTTTATGTGCTGCTGCATTGCCTCGTCCCTTACTTTAGCATCTGAGCTCAGTAGATTTAAGTTAGCTTAAGAGGGGGTAGCCTCTAAGAGAATGAGTTGCGACGAATTGGAAGAAATGCATTGAGAAGATATAAGAAAATGGTTTGGCCAAAAAAAAAAAGGGTAGTGTATAGTGGAGAAAAACTATTTTGAAAGAGGATGTGAACAGAATACAGAAAGCAGGTATAGATAGGACTTTTGGAAATAATGAAGAACGAAGGGAGATCTCCGAGAAGTAAAGAAAGTTTTGTTTGCAAAATACTGCAGTAAAACAAACCCTGTCCTTTCCTTGTATTATTCCGCTATATGTTTGTGTACCCTTGGGTATTTATTTTTTTCCTGTATTTATATGTTTATCTGATAAGACTTATCTTGTAGAATTTTTCTAATACTAAGCTACATTCACTATGATGAGGAATACTGTTATCCTCGAATATAATTGGCATTAATAATATGTTATTTACTTTGTAAAGATGTTAGACATTATTTATTCTGTTTTGTGTTAATGCTCATGTGTGAGGTTGATGTTTCGAAAGTTATTCCGATCTTTTATGTATGTACTCATGTCATAATTCCTGTAAAATTGATGTATATGTTTATTTCTATTCTTTTGTAAAGCCCCTATTATCTACAAATGTTATCTGTATTGTTATGTTCTTTAATGATGTATTTTGTACCTTTGTAATTGTATTTTCATGTTGTAAATTTATAAAATTGTAATTGACACCAGTTCATCTTATTATTAACTTGTAAGTTACATTTCACTGCACACGTTTCTGTTGGTCATAGTATATGGACAATATGTGAGAAGTAGGGACTGTTAGTGTTTGCACGTGTGTTAATAATTCAGCAAGGGACTGGATAACAGCATTGCTGGTTCTAAGGACAATTCCAAAAACTTTGTGAGTGCACAAGTGGTGGTTTATGGACTTGCTATATTCTCCGCAAGACTCTTCGATGGTGAATGTGCACCTGCACAATCGCAACAGATGGCTGCTGGCCATCTCTACAAGGACTACAGTGGGTCTGCACCTCTGGTGGCCCACCAATACCATTATCTCTACAAGGACTACAGTGGGTCTACATCTTTGATGATCCATCAATACCATTATTTCTACAAGGACTGCAGTGGGTCTGCACCTCTGGTGGCCCACCAATATCGTAATCTCTACCAGGACTACGGTGGGTCTGCTCTGTGATGACCTACCTACCAATATTCATCAATACTTCGACTGACTCTGCAGTGGGTTTGCTCTGTTGTGGCCCATTACCTGTCAGCATGTCGAGAGTCACCACTGTCTTTCCGTTGGAAGGACAACACTACTTCTTCAAGACAGCATGGAAATCCACTACTTCTGTGTGCATTTTCTTTTACTGCTCAGACTTTGAGAAAAACACTGCTATTTTACTGTGATGAATCAGGACTATCTTTATAGACTGTGAGAAAATTTTAGCTTTTGACCAACATTATATCAAGTGCATTTGATATCTTTGTTATTGTAATTGTGAAAAAAATTTTAACAAATATGTATTGGCCAATGCCCAAAAAAATTTGTAAAATTTTTTTGTGGGGAGCATGGGGGCTATGTAAGTAGGCTGTTTAGGTTTTTTTATTGGTAACGCCACCTCTGTATGAAAAGCACTGGCTGTGCTGTGTGCAGTCTGTGGCTGCTTTGCATTGTTGTAATACTCGCCATTGTAGTGTTGGGCAGCGGCAGCTGGATGTGAACGGCGCGTAGCGTTGCGCAGTTGGAGGTGAGCCGCCAGCAGTGGTGGATGTGGGGAGAGAGATGGCGGAGTTTTGAAATTTGTCATGAACTGCTATATTTATATATGATGATTCAAGGTAAATACATTGTTTGTTCTCTATTAATATCTTTCATTTGCTAACTATCCCTATCAGTAGTTAGTGCCTTCCATAGTTTGAATCTTTTATTTAGCTGGCAGTAGTGGCGCTCGCTGTATTGCAGTAGCTTGAGCAGCGAAGATTTTTGTGAGGTAAGTGATTTGTGAAAGGTATAGTTTAATGTTAGTCAGGGCCATTCTTTTGTAGGGATTTTTGAAAGTCAGATTGCGTTGCGCTAAAAAAATATTGTGTATCAGTTTAAGGACAGTCGTGTATAATTGTTCAAAGGGGACGTTTCAAATATTAACACAAGAAGGTAAATAAAGAGAAGGTAACTCGAAAGTGGACACAAAAGAAATTGATATTTGTGGCATGGAACTATGTCATCACAGACAACTGAGATAAGTACTTTGATTGTTTGCATTTTTTTGTGTGTGTGGTAGAAATTTCGTGTAAAGACTAGAATTTTAGGTTGAAGACTGAAGTTTTTATTCAGAGTGTTTAGAACTGTGTTTATAAGTATGGCGACCAATAGTAACCAAGATAATGTACCAGTTGAAAATCAGGAGCAGGAAGGAGACAATGTTGAAAGCTTAAACAGCAGCGTTACAGGTAATGAAAGCGAAACCTAAGAAAACAGTGAGGCATTACAGGACTAGATTTGTGACAATGAAGGGGTACAATGTGTTAATTTGTGTGCTCGTTCGCCATTCTCTGGTTTTCACGAAACTGAAGCTGCGGGCTCGAACACAGGAACTATCTCGTGGCTATTAAGCGAAACAGTTAATACTATAATTAGCACGTTAGATGGCAGAATTAACGAAACAACTAATACCTTAGGTGGCAGAATTACGGAAACCACTAATATTTTAACTACCACCTTAAGTGGCCAAATTTCCCTAACTAAACATGCTTTGTAGGCCCTTAATATACAACTGGAAAACAGGAATACAACAATTACAACAAACAACAGGAAATAACACAGCTTAAAAATGAGGTAGAAAGGTATCGAAACCAAAGGTGTTACACCAAAACAGAAAATGTGGAAACTGCTAGTACTGAACACAGTTTCAATGTTGTTCAGAAAAACGTAGTAGACAGATATGATGTATTCAAACCTGTAATAAATATCAACAGGTCAGACTTAGAATTTCGCTTCAAAAAATTAAAAGATCATTGTAACAACAGAGTGCTAGATGCGTGTAGTAGCAAAATGAATAACATGAAAGAGAAATTTGCTGAGTTGCAGGAACATTTTGTGGTTAAAACCTTTACCAATAATTGTGCTGGCATGTGGGGTAACACTACAGTTAAGCAATTTCCACGCGACAGTAAGATTTACTCTGTTGATTTTTTACACCAACGTAAGGACAGCTTTGTAAGTGTTATTACTGATGATTTAATTATCAAATTTATAGAGAAGTTTATGGATGGGGAGGTGCTGTCATTTGAAAACCAAAATATTAATGCTGAAATTAGATACTGTAAAGCGTACCCAGGAGCAGACAGAGACTCGGCTCATAAGTCAGTAGTGATGAAGAGTAGTGCATGATACCCACTACTAACAAAGCCTATCCTTGCACAACCTATCGCAGGCAGCAAGACAACCGCTACTGCTCTTACCACCCGACCTAACTTTCGCAGAGGCTTTTTCCCTTGGCTCTTGCCTTGGCACTTTTTTTCCTCTGCCCTTCAAACCGCTACCCTTCGTCAGATTTCGATCAATCTATCTCCAGATGAGCGCGTATTAATGGTTAATCCTAACCAGACGTACGCAAACAGCGCAGTACCCACATCCTGCGACACCTCACTTTAGTGAATACTAACCCTTATGCAGAGATGGCAGTAGACCTTTTGTGTTGGCCATCATGCCGGTGTGGGCGTGGAGGGGCTCCACCTCTTCCAAAAAAGTGGACTGAAGTTTAATAAAATTCTAGAGAACAATCAGAGTGGAGGGAAGCGGGATATTGACGTGCTGAGGAATTAGATGACGCATTTGAAATTCGGTAAGGATGTGGATGCTGCGATAAGGAGTATGACAGTTGGCAGTTCAGCTGAAGAGGAATCGATGTCTCTAAAAAGGACAGTCACAGGCGTCGAACACTCAGACATAGGAACAAGGAAAGTAACTCCGAAGAAACCTTGGATGTCGGAAGAAATAATTCAATTAATCGACGAAAGGGGAAAGTATACAAACGTTCAGAGAAACACAGGTATACAGCAATATAAATCACTTAGGAATGAAACAAATAGGAAGTGCATGGTAGACAAGGCTAAATGGCTGCAGGAAAAATGTTAAGACCAAGAACGAAGAGCTCAGGTTAAAACGTCTTTCGCCTCTGTTGTTCAATCTACACATCGAAGAAGTAATGAGGGAAATGAAAGGAAGATTCAAGAGTGGGATTAAAATTCTGGGTGAAAATATGTCAATGATAAGATTCACTGACTACTACTGGCCATTAAAATTGCTACACCAAGAAGAAATGCAGATGATAAACGCCTATTCATTGGACAAATATATTATACTAGAACTGACATGTGATTACATTTTCACGCAATTTGGGTGCATAGATCGTCAGAAATCAGTACCCAGAACAACCACCTCTGGTCGTAATAACGGCCTTCGTACGCCTGGGAATTGAGTCAAACACAGCTTGGATGGCGTGTACACTTACAGCTGCCCATGCAGCTTCAACACGATACCACAGTTCATCAAGAGTAGTGACTGGCTTATTGTGACGAGCCAGTTGTTCGACCACCATTGACCAGACGTTTTCAATTAGTGAGAGATCTGGAGAATGTGCTGGCCATGGCAGCAGTCGAACATTTTCTGTATCCAGAAAGGCCCGTACAGGACCTGCAACATTCGGTCGTGCATTATCCCGCTGAAATGTATGGTTTCACAGGGATGGAATGAAGGGTAGAGCCACGGGTCGTAACACATCTGAAATGTAACGTCCACTGTTCAAAGTGCCGTCAGTGGGAACAAGAGGTGACCGAGACGTGTAGCCAATGGCACCCCATACCATCACGCCGGATGATACGCCAGTATGGCGATTACGAATACACGCTTCCATGTGCGTTCACCGCGATGTCGCCAAACACGGATGCGACCATAATGATGCTGTAAACAGAACCTGGATTCATCCGGAAAAATGACGTTTTGCCATTCGTGCACCCAGGTTCGTCGTTGAGTACACCATCGCAGGCGCTCCTGTCTGTGATACAGCGTCAACGGTAACCGCAGCAATGGTGTCCGAGCTGATAGCCCATGCTGCTGCAAATGTCGTCGAACTGTTCGTACAGATGGTTGTTGTCTTGCAAACGTTCCCATCTGTTGACTGAGGGATGTGGCTGCACGATCCGTTACAGCCATGCGGATAAGATGCCTGTCATCTCGACTGCTAATGATACGAGGCCGTTGGGATCCAGCACGACATTCCGTATTAGCGTCCTGAATGCACCGATTCCATATTCTGCTAACACTCTTTGAATCTCGACGAACGCGAGCAGCAATGTCGCGATACGATAAACCGCAATTCCGATATTCTACAATCCGACCTATATCAAAGTCGGAAACGTGATGGTACGCATTTCTCCTCCTTAGACGAGGCATCACAACAACGTTTCACCAGTCAACGACGGTCAACTGCTGTTTGTGTATGGGAAATCGGTTGGAAACTTTCCTCATGTCAGCCGGCCGGTGTGGCCGTGCGGTTCTGGGCGCTACAGTCTGGAACCGAGCGACCGCTACGGTCGCAGGTTCGAATCCTGCCTCGGGCATGGATGTGTGTGATGTCCTTAGGTTAGTTAGGTTTAATTAGTTCTAAGTTCTAGGTGACTGATGACCTCAGAAGTTAAGTCGCATAGTGCTCAGAGCCATTTCCTCATGTCAGGCAGCACGTTGTATGTGTCGCCACCAGCGCCAGCCTTGTGCGAATTCTCTGGAAAGCTAATCATTTGCATATCACAGCATCTTCTTCCCGTCCGCTAAATTTCGCGTCTGTAGCACTTCATCTTAGTGGTGTAGCAATTTTAATGGCCAGTAGTGCATTTGTGATATGAAACTCAGAAGACTGTTCCTTTGTTAATGCTGCCGGTATCATGTTCTCGATAAATATCCTGACGTCATGGATGGGGAATAACCGTTTTAATATTATCTCTGCAGCTGCAGATAATCCTGCGATAGCATCGAGAACTGCGTGAGAATGTCAGAAAAATGGAGCACCTGGAGACTGATTCCGGGAAGACATTCCGCAGAAGTGCAATCAACAATCCCATCTCAGACCTGGCTTGTTAAGACTTTTGCTTTTTAAGATAAAGAGAGCGGCTGCGATTGTCATACTGAGATAATTCTGCAGAGAAAGAAAGAGAGATCGAGCTGCGTTCGATGTAATGAGCCTGGAAGTAAAAACCAGACCTAGGGAGCAGAGCTTTACCAAATTCTGCATCTGAGCTCATGGCGGCATTCCAGGACATTAAACGTGAGCGAGCTGGCCGGAACAGCTACTTACAATGGAGAAAGCAATATACAGGTCTTGTTCAGTGGATCGATGAAAGATGGAAATACGAGGGTGGTCAGCAAAAGTTCTAGGGACGGGATAGAAAAAAGTACTTAGGTCACTGAAACTTTTTATTTTTCAATGTAGTCTCTTTGTAGATTAATGCCCATGGTCCAGTGATGTTCCAGTGCCTTGATCCCATCACGAAAATGAGTTTCCTCCATGCCTCAAAATAGTTGTCACAGCATCTTCTTCCTGTCGGTTAAATTTCGCGTCTGTAGCACGTCATCTTCGTGGTGTAGCAATTTTAATGGCCAGTAGTGTATATTAGTACTAGCCACCTCAGTTTCCAAGAAGTGGGAAACAACAATTACTACATTGGTCCCATCCGCTATATTGCGTTTGCAGCAACTGGGTCGGGACTATGAATAAAAGTTCTGTTCGGCACTTACGAGATACATGTCTTGTAAGCTCTTATTTCCGATATTACCTTATTCTCTGTTCTGACAACACACGAACAGTTTGAAGTCGAGCTTTATTAACAACTTGTTCTTTTAAACATGCATCATACAGTACCGTAAAGTGAGCATCGCGTAATATGCTATAAAACATTGTGTGACCACCCAGCGGATAGGGTCTGCATTCATGAATTTGTCACCAAAAATTTATCTGCGCTCTAATCACGTCACACAAATCGTAGTCGTTTCATTGTTCAACTGTACATATGTGGATTCCTAGCTGGTATAAGGGAGGCAGAAACTAGGGAAAAAAGTTATCTTCACGGTCCGACCTCGCATCCTGCCCTGCCACGCAGAGCGACTTATCATTACAGCATGTCTGAAGGAAGGAGGAACACGTGGTAGAAGACTGACTTACTTATACTGGCAACACAAACCGCAGTCGGTCCTTAGCCTCACTCAGTCCAGCCTTCCACACTTTCCTGTCATCTGCATCTTCACCTCCCAGACCCAGTATCTGCTTGTCTGCCATGGTATTATCCTTCCATCTCATTCTCGGCCGTTCCAGTGGTCTCTTTCCTTCAGTTTCTCCATCCATTACAGCCTTTATTACCGTGTTCTCCCCTCTCCTCCTCAAACGTCCCTACCATCTTAGTCTCTTTATTTTCACACTCTCTACGACGTCAGGCAGTGTGTATAAATGTCTGACTTCTCTGTTTTTCCTTATCCTCCACTGTTCATTTTCTTTCACTGTTTCACTGTTTCTCAGTACTTTATTTTCAAAGGTGATGAGTTTTTTCCTCTGTTTTCTTTGTCAGGGTCTATGTCTCACTTGCATAGCCCACTATTTGCTTGATGATAGTCTCATATACTCTTATTTTTGGCTGCCTAGGCAGTAACTTCGCTCTTATGATGTTCTGCACAGCTCCTAGACATGTTCCCCCAGCATGAATTCTTGTTACTATCTCTTGTTCTATAAGATTTTGCTGGTTGATGTTGACACCGAGGTACGTTAATGTGTCTGTGTTCTAGATTGTTAGCCGGCCGGAGTGGCCGAGCGGTTCTAGGCGCTACAGTCTGGAACCGCGCGACCGTTACGGTCGCAGGTTCGAATCCTGCCTCGGGCATGGATGTGTGTGATGCCCTCAGGTTAGTTAGGTTTAAGTAGTTCTAAGTTCTAGGGGACTGATGACGTCAGCAGTTAAGTCCCATAGTGCTCAGAGCCATTTGAACCATTTTTTTTTCTATTGAAACACGTATGTATTCAATGTATTCATTACCAGCGATGGCGAGGCATGACAGAATCTCTGACCAGAGAGTTATTTATCGTTGCTAGTCTGCGCTTGACCGCGCGAGAGTTCAGTAGTGTGTCGCGAGTCGGCAGAGGGAGTTGTCAGTTGCGAGTGGCACTCTGTCGGCAGTAGAGACGGGCAAACTGAAACACGTAACTGTTTCGAAACAAATGAAACAGTATAATGTAATGTTTCGATACGCTGTTTCGAAACAGTGAAACAGTTTGTGTTTTGTAATCTAATAAACCTAGACATTTTATCATCTTGGATGTCTACTGTAT
The DNA here is from genome assembly GCF_023864345.2 of Schistocerca serialis cubense. Classification (NCBI taxonomy): domain Eukaryota; kingdom Metazoa; phylum Arthropoda; class Insecta; order Orthoptera; family Acrididae; genus Schistocerca; species Schistocerca serialis. The sequence goes on along the minus strand of NC_064647.1, from coordinate 183,069,809 downwards.
AGGTATGTCCATATAAACACAAATGAGGTGCGAGAGCGCTAATCATATCGCAGAAAGTATGAAACTATCACTTAGGCGTCTTGGCAGTTTCGTATTTCATGCAGCAAATGCGCTGCTTTTGTGTCGTGTGACTTTCATACTTTTCAATTGGCTGAGGACAGCCACAGCTGAAGACAGAAGAACCACCACGAACGGAACTGGAGGTGGGAGCAAACTGCAGAAACAACGGATATGCTACTGGGATTCCTACATTCCTTTAGTATGGGTAATATACCCATCCTGCTAATTCCCATGCACACAAAGGGAATCATTGTGGATAATAGGCACAGTGACTATAGACTCACAAATAATGCCAAATAATTCGAATAAATAACAAAATATAACAGAAAATTTTTTGTCTTTCAAGGTGTTTCGAACCGTAACTATAAATTCACCATGCTTCCCAGCCCTTCCCGTTCACCATTACACTATCAGTATGTCAAACAGATTGCTTGCAATTATACCTACATTAAATTTATGTATATGTATAATAACTGTCACTCTACGCCTTTTTTTTTATTCAAAATGTTTAGGCTTACTTGCGTTTCTTAATATGATTACTGTACTTGAACAGAGAAACGTATGTTATATAAAAAAAGTGTAATTTAACTGAATGATTTTCACATATTTATTATTTTGAATGTGAATAGTATGCGTTGTTTTATTGTTTGGTTAATGTTTATAAAGCAAATGTGACGCCATTTCGGAATAGGACAGTCATCTAGAAACGAAGCTTTATTTTCGGATATGTTAAGCTTCATGCTACTGCTTGTCAAAACGATTTCGACACTCTTGAAAGTGTTTCACGGAGTGGTACGTTGTGTTTCAGTACCTGTGCCGAGCCCGAATCTCGTCCGACACAGAGCGGAATGAAACATCACTGTTTCGATACAATCAGTCCGTTCTACGCACAGGTGGTCTGAAACAGCCTTATTTTGAAACAACGGTACAGTTTCTGTGTCTGGCTCGAGATCGAATCTGGTCCGGATATCCGAGACAGGGGCGGAATGAAACACCACTGTTTCGAAACAGTGAACCACAGCCGTTCCGAAACACTGAAACAGTTCCACGTATCGATACACTGTATCGAAACATAGAAACAGTGGCCAAGTCTAGTCGGCAGTAGTAGTAGCGAGTGGACGGTTGTACTGAGCGGGCGTCGGCATGCGTCGGCGGCGTGCTCTCCTTGCATCTCTGGTCACGATTCACGACGAGGTATATTGTTATAGAAGGTAATGAAGCAGCATTGCGCTCAGCTAATAACATATGTTAATTGTAATTAATTTGTTCAAGAATTGCCCCAATAATAATTTTCTTATAAAGTAACTGTTTTAAACAAAAAGATTCATTTCAAGTCAAACAATACTTCCCATGCATTCCCTCCAAGAATCAAAATTAAATATGGGCCAGCATTGCGCGGAGCTGTGCCGAAAAATAAGAGCAGATATGGATGCAGTTTTACTGAGGTAAGAATTTATCAGGTTTAATTATTTCACAGGGCCGAAGGTCAGCGCAGCTGCCCTTATAAAATTTATCAGGTTTAATTATTTGTGTTGAGATGTTACATTCAGTTGATGGTTTATTATTTAATTAATATTATTGTGGGTTCATGATCAATCTTCATTCCTTAACGTTAATTCTGTTTGGGAGGTTACACTTGGCTCATTATCATTGTCATATTTTGTGGGGAGTTTAGATTTTTGGCTCATTAGCATTGTCTTTTACTTTTTCGGGGAGGTTACACTTGGTGACATCCGGACCAGGATCGTATTTCTTTGAGAATCTTCTGATAAGTAGTCAGATTTCTGCTCTTATTTACTTAATATAATTAGCCTTTGGCGCAACGCTTTTACTAATTTTGTCACTTTCTTCCACAGATCATCGGCAATTCCTTGCTCTTTGTTGTATTTGTATTTGTTGGATTTTGCATTGTCTTTGTCTCATTTGTGAATAATTGTGACTAGTGTAAAAATGCCGCGAAAGACTGTTAATAGTGCATCGCGAGGTATAATGAGTGAAATAACCGACTTAAATAACTTCACCGATAGTACTAGTGACACACAGTGTATTGATGACGATCCTCCATTTACTGACAATCAGTACGTACCGACCACTAATAATGATTTTGATCTTAGTGGTGAACAGACGAATTCAATTGTGTCCTCTGTTAATTTGACGACAATTGATGACGCGGGGCGTTCTGTTGCAATGAGTGCTGCACAGCTCAACACAACGGGTTTGCAAAATTTAAGTAATGAACAGACAAATTTGTCTAATGAAACCGAACAGTGTAATCAGAATGCGTCGGATTTATTTAATTCCGATTTAGTGAATAACAGTGCACATCCGATTGGCAAACCTTTTCAAAAATTACAGAATGACCAAATAGTTACAGAAGACGTGACAAATGCAGATACACCAACACACAGCACGGAGAATAGAGTAGGTAATGCTTCTTTGGATCAAATTGTGGCAATATTGCTACAACATAGTGAAAATTTCAAACAGCTTAATAAAAAACACGACAACCTTAATGAAAATAACAAACAAATTAATGAAAAATTAGACAACAATTCCAGGCAGTTAAATGAAAAATTAGGCAACAATTCCAGACAGTTAAATGAAAAATTAGCCAACAATTCCAGACAGCTTAGTGAACAGATTACAGCCGTTGCCTCGCAATGTCATGATACTAAAGAACAGTTACGCGAGGAAATTGAGGCTTGTGCTAGGAAAAGTAGCGAAGAAATTAGATCTGTTGCTCAAGAATTAAGGGATATACAAACAGCTACAACAGAAACACTTAGAGACGAAATTAGCCGAGTCGCTAAACAATGCTCTGAAAAAGCAACACAGTTACGCGACGAGTTTAAATTGATGACAGCAGAACTTTCGCGCACACTGGATACAAAAATAGACGCGAAATTCGACCAACAGAACTCTCAAATTGGCGAGCGTTTTTATCACCACCTACAAAACAGTGATACGCGTTTCCATAAATTTATACAGGAACAGAATAAAGTAAAACGACAAGTGATGGAAACAATCACCGCACAGAGACAAGAAGATAAACGTAAATTGTTCGCGAAAGCAAAGACATACGTAGACAACAATATTGCTACAGTGTCAGACGAAATTGATACCATCAAACAGTTGAACACAGAATTACGTGATGAAATTTCCGATCTTAAATCAAAAACGGACACACACACAGCAGATTTTCAGACAGTAACGGACAGACTCGAACAATTAGAACTAACACAGGATTCCGATGACATCAAAGCTGACGTTAAAAAATTGAACGAAACTACAAGTAAAACACAAAAACAAATTAATGCTTGTGACACTAAAAACGATGATCAGGTAAAAATACTGACTGAAAAATATGATGAATTGGCCAGTCGTATTGACGTTATTGAAAGTAATAATGATAGCAAATCAGATGATACTTCTCCGATTTCGTTTAACCAAACGCCTGAATTCCAAAATCTACAACAGACAGTCAGTGAGATAGATTCGTCTAATAATACGTTACGTAGAAAGTTGTCAACCTTACAGCAAGAAGTAACAGAGATGAAAAATATTTCAACGTTAAACACGTCACAAGGTACGGCACATTCCGAACATTTCTCTCCCGTAACACACAAACTTGAAATTATTTGTAGTTTTTTGGAAGGCGAACCGGCAACTCGTATGAGACCGATCGCGAGACAATGTTACTCGGTAGAAGAATTTCAGAATGCTTTTCTGTCAGCGTATTGGTCGAAGACGACACAGCGCGGAATTAAGGCAAAACTAATTAGTTTACCGAATTATGAGAACTCAAATTTTCCCAGTGTCACGCAATTTTTTGAACACATGGTCCAACAAAACCAGTACGTAAGTGACCATACAGTGAATCTGCACTTATACAATTATGCATTTCTAAATTACCACGGTCATTCAGAGTGTCACTTTTAACGGGTCAGCAGAAGGAAAATATTTCTGCATTCAGAGATCTGTTACAGCTTTTGGAAGTGCAGCAATCAGATTATTCCTTCGTAAACAAAAATTTTTCATATAACAACCAAGGCCAACAAAGTTACAGTAATTACGATCAGCCACGCAATTTCAATAGCAAAGGTAATAGACGCTTTAGGAACGACAACCACCACAACTTTTATAACAGACAAAATTTTAATTATCAATATCGTCAAAATTATCAGCAACCGGAACCACATTTTGGTAACAATAGACGTTTTTCACCGCAACAGCATGAAAGTCAACCGGTTAGCATACCCAACCAACAATGTAATACACAAGGTCAACCAAGCTTTAATGTTTCGCCGCGTGCACGTACAACAAATAGTAACGCACGCCAGCAAGGAAATAATGACGTGCAGAAAACACAGTATTTCAATTTCTATCGCAATGCACCGTATAGGAATGACTATCACGACAGACGTAAAAATAATGAGCACAATTTTCAACGTACATTTAATAATAGTCGACCTTACGAACAGCAAAATCATCCACAGGAACATATTCTCATGAATGAACCAGGTAGTAGATATCATCCAGAACGTAATACGTCTGGAAGAAATAACAGAACAGTTCAAATAGTCGAAATGCCACAGAATTCTCCTGATAATAATAACACGTCAGATAGAATTTGACTAGATACTGTACAGGTCGCATCTTCCAGTAACACAAGCACTACTTTTGACACACAGAATGTTGTTCACGAAAATGTTATTACTTTTGACGACATCCGAGACACTCTTTTGCAGGAAAGACCAGTTGTTCAAAAAACCCTTTCACATCCTGTCATCGAAATTAAAATTGGTTCATCGAAATCTTCAGCAGTAATCGATTCCGGATCACCTATGTCAGTTATAAATGAAGAAACTTTCAACGAGTGTAACAAAGAGAATACCTATCCTACGTTACCATTAGGCAAAACGAAAGTAAAAGGAGCAGTATCTAGTAAAGGAGTTGATGTTAAATTACAGACACATTTATCATTTTGTATTGTAGGTCACACATTTCACTCAAATTTTTGGATTGTTCCATTATTGACAACAGATGTTATTCTAGGTACGAATTTTCTGGTGCAACACAACGCAGTTATTGATTTTCAAAATTCCTATTTAATGTTAAAGGATGAAAATGTCCAATTGGCTTTAGAATTTCAGCACTCTTTATCTGCGGAAGAACAAACAATTAATCGTACAGAGGTCATTTCTGCATCACGTAACATAGACTGTAATTCCACATTGTTCACAGATACGTACGTACACAACTATAATACTCCAGACGAAGCCGAGTATGACGTTATACAGACGATTTCTGATAAAGTCAAACAGAGCAGTGCAAATACAGACGACGAACGTTCAGAGCTACGCAAAATTCTTTTACAGCAAACTCCTGTTTTTGACAACGTTCCTGGTACTATGTCCGGTTTTATGTATGAATTTCAAGTTAAACAGCACGACACATTTAAAGCCAAACATTATCCCATTCCGTATATACACAGAGAACAAGTTAAAAAAGAATTGCAAGATATGCCCGACCAAGGAATTATTGAACCGGCAGTTAGTCCGTACATAAACCCGCTCCATATTGTTAAGAAAAAGGATGGTTCACTTCGCCTCGTACTTGATTCGCGTCACATCAATGACATTATTATTAATGAAACAGATCGACCACAGACACTAGAGGAACTACTACAGAAATTTAACGGTACTGCTATTTATTTCACATTAGATTTGAAATCGGGATTTTAGCAAATTCAGCTCCATCCGAACTGCAGAAAGTACACAGCGTTTCTCTGTTTTGGTGACTGTTATCAATTTTGTAAATTACCATTCGGTTTAACTATTTCTTCAGCAGCTTTTATTCGCGGTTTGAATACAATACTACCGACAGAGCTTAAAGACAGAATCACAACGTACGTAGACGACATTCTTATTGCAGAAGCTAACTGGACTGAACACAATCTGATTCTTGAACAACTGTTGCAAACTTTTCGTGCACAAGGACTCACAGTTAATTTCAGTAAATCGCATTTTGGCAAAACTTCTATAAAATTTCTTGGACATATAATTTCAGCAAAGGGCATTACGCCTGACCCGGAAAAACTTCAAGCTCTACGTGATATTACTGTTCCTACGACGAAGAAACAACTACGCAGTTTTTTGGGTTTAATTAACTTTTTTCGTAAATTATTCATTACTCTGCTTTAGACACCCCTAGAGTATGCCAATTGACAGGGAAAAACACTATTTGGTCCTGGGATAAGCAAGCACATTCTGAATTTATGAACCTGAAACATGCTTTGTTGAATGCACCACTTTTATCGCACCCAGATCTTACTAAAAAATTTTCCATGGCTACCGACAGCTCTAACACCGCTTTAGGCGTACATATTTTTCAGGAAATTGAAGAAGATGGTTGTACAGTAATTAAAAACATCGCATTTGCAAGTTGCATTTTGTCACCTGCTGAACGAAATTATTCCGTTACAGTACTTGAAACATTATGTGTTGTTTGGGCTTTTACAAGATTTAGGCATTTTCTTTATGGAAGACATACCACCGTTTACACAGACCACAGAGCGATACAATTTTTACTTTCGGCTAAATTTACTCACGACAGATTAAGTAGATGGAAACTTTACTTGCAGGAATTTAACTTCACAATTGTTCACATAGCCGGCACACAAATTATTGTAGCAGATGCACTATCTCGTTCTCTCGGCAACAATCAGCAAGACATCACAACCAACTTCTGCAAAGCAAATTTCAGCGTCATGTACATTCAACAAGTTGCATTTGAAAATTTTATTTCGTCGTCATTACAGGACATAGCACAAGAGCAAAGTAAAGACAACGTATGGAAAGAGATTAAACACCTATGGCAAGATAGGAATAATGTTACGATTAGAAACCATTACACAGTACGCAATGACATTCTGTTTCGCCGCTCTCATCCTGACAGCAACAATTGGTTATTATGCATTCCCGACGAAATTGTTAACAAATTAATCTGGTATACTCATTTAAGTTACGCACATTACGGAGCTATAAAATGTTTTCTTATCCTGAAACAGAACTGTTATTTTACCAACATGGAGAAACGTATTCGACGAGTTTTAGCGTCATGTAAAATCTGTCAGAAAGCTAAATCAGACACAACTTCACATATTCCTCCATTATATCCCATTGTACCTGTTAAATTAAGACACATGGCCACTGTAGACATTTTTGGTCCGATTCCCAGAACTAATAGAGGTTTTTGCTACATCTTTGTCGCTGTTGAACTCACTTCAAAATTTGTTACCTTCACTCTGTTACGCAAAGCTACTGCTAAAACTGTTTCGAAAGCATTTGTAAAACATTTTTTATTTCATGTAGGGCACGTGTTGAAAGTAATTTCCGACAATGGACCACAGTTTCGATCTGCTATATGGACACGTATGTTACCAGCTAGAAACATTTCTCCGATATATATATCCAGGTACCATGCTTCTTCGAACCCTTGTGAACGATTAATGAAAGAAATTGGTAAACTGTGTAGAATATACTGCCATAAAAAGCATATTGATTGGGACACACACATACTCTCATTCCAAGATGTAATTAATTCCATACCAAATGAATCCACTATGCTATCTCCATCTGTTATACTGAAAAATGTTGAACCACATAACAAAATTAAAGAATTAGTAACATTTCCTACATCTCGTCGACTACGACACCAAGAAATAATTGACATTGCGCTGAACAACATCAAACGTGCCGCAGAGCGCCGGAGAAGACAGCAAAAACAGGTTTGTACACGCCGTGACTTCCACATTGGACAGAAGATATTAGTACGTACACACTATTTATCCAACAAAATAAAAGGTAGGTGCAGTAAATTTGAACTTCTATACGCAGGTTCATATCGGATTCGCAGCATTCCTCACCCTAATGTTGTATACGTCGAAACTTTGAGAACCAGAAAATCGAAAGGAAACCATCACGTGTCGAACGTCAAACCTTTTATTGAATGAAGAAGATACTTTATGATTTATCACACTGTAATGCCATTTCCTAATTTTTTATGACCACTTATGCAATTATATTCACATGAACACTTACTGATGATTGTCGTATTTTTTCTTGGCACGTGCCCGGCAAGGTAAGGTTAGCAGGTCGCTCTTCTTGTCGTTTCACATCAGACCGTGCATATTTTTCGAGATGAACTTGCACATTTTATGACCACTTATGCAATTATATTTATGTGACTACTTACTGATGATTGTCGTATTTTTTCTTGGCAAGTGCCCGGCAAGGTAAGGTTAGCAGGTCGCTTTTCTTGTCGTTACACATTAGACAGTGCACATTTTCCAGATAAAATTACGTATCTTACGAATAATTATGCAATTCTATCTGGTGATATATTAATTTTATTAAATTCCCTCCCCATTAAAGTCTTCAATTTTCGCCTCTATTAACTACACAACATACAAACTAAACACAAAGGAGGTCACATTTCTTGTCATCATTTTTTTTATGTTTGTACGATTGTTTTCATGTTTTGTTTGTATGCGCTATGAAATAGTTCAGATATAACACACACCAGTTGACTTTGACATTTTTGCCCTATGATATCTCAACATCGTGACTGTTCTACATTTTTTGCTGCTGCTGCGTGATATTCTGTGTACATTTTTGCATCTGAACACTATGTTTTTTGACATATTACGTTTTCTGTCATGCTATGGACAGAATCTCTGACCAGAGAGTTATTTATCGTGGCTAGTCTGCGCTTGACCGCGCGAGAGTTCAGTAGTGTGTCGCGAGTCGGCAGAGGGAGTTGTCAGTTGCGAGTGGCACTCTGTCGGCAGTAGTTGTAGCGAGTGGACGGTTGTACTGAGCGGGCGTCGGCATGCGTCGGCGGCGTGCTCTCCTTGCATCTCTGGTCACGGTTCGGGACGAGGTATATTGTTATAGAAGGTAATGAAGCAGCATTGCGCTCAGCTAATAACGTATGTTAATTGTAATTAATTTGTTCAAGAATTGCCCCAATAATAATTTTCTTATAAAGTAACTGTTTTAAACAAAAAGATTCATTTCAAGTCAAACAATACTTCCCATGCATTCCCTCCAAGAATCAAAATTAAATATGGGCCAGCATTGCACGGAGCTGTGCCGAAAAATAAGAGCAGATATAGATGCAGTTTTACTGAGGTAAGAATTTATCAGGTTTAATTATTTCACAGGGCCGAAGGTCAGCGCAGCTGCCCTTATAAAATTTATCAGGTTTAATTATTTGTGTTGAGATGTTACATTCAGTTGATGGTTTATTATTTAATTAATATTATTGTGGGTTCATGATCAATCTTCATTCCTTAACGTTAATTCTGTTTGGGAGGTTACACTTGGCTCATTATCATTGTCATATTTTGTGGGGAGTTTAGATTTTTGGCTCATTAGCATTGTCTTTTATTTTTTCGGGGAGGTTACACTATATAGTTAGATTTCCGATTTTTCGATGGTTTGGTTGTAAACGAGCGCTTCTTCCTACTACCATGAACTTTGTTTTACTTTAATTTATACTTAGACCTACTTTCTTAGCTTCTTCCATTAGCACAGTCCCCATTTCCTATCAGCACAATATCATCCGCAAAAGCCAGGACATTTATCTTTTTTCCTGTGGTGACTCCTGCAGTTTCACATGTTACTGTCCTCAGGGTGGTGTTGAGGGCCAAATTGAACAGGGTTGGTCATATAATATCTCCCTGTCTCACTCTTGTCTTTATTTCAAATGCTTCTGAGAACTCCCCCTGCACTTTCACTCTATCCTTCGACTCCACCACACATATTTTAGTCAGCTTTTCAGGTATCTGACACTCTGACATTGTCCTCCACATTCCCCCTCTTACTATGCTGTCGTATGCTTTGTTGAAGTCTATAAACAGGCGAAAGGTATCATGACTATGCTCCCAGTTCTTATCTAATATTTGTCTTAGTGTGAATATTTGGTCGATTTTCGATTTACCTTTTCTATCAATGTGTGGATTGAGCCTCACAACCAGCAGTTATGTCCAGGGCAATTTGTGGTAAAATATGAGGAAACTACTTCGCCGTTCACCACGAAACTAATATGAGCAGCCCCTCCCCCCCCCCCCCTCCTTCTCCACTGCTCTTGCCACTACATACCGTCAGTTGCATAGCCACCATCAGAAGAAATACTCTGTCTGCAGTAGATTCTCCTGTCGAGAAATTTGTTATGAATTCTTACATTTCTTCTAATACCTTTGCTTTCTGTGTTATTTACGATACCTCGAGGTAGCTCAAGGGTGAGCATGTGAGCGGAAGTAAAAGGGGGAAGGAAAGTAACAGCAATCGAACTTGTTTGCTCACTTGCTGTAGATGCAGGTGCCCTCTCATTTGGATGACAGTAGACTTCCTGTTCACCGTCACTTTCATATGGATGGTTTATCTCCTTCGTCCTGTAGGTACTCAACACAAAACAAGGCGTATTTCTGACGTGTTTATTGTTGCTTTTAGCGGTGGGAAAGGGCTGTGGTGATCGAGAACAGTTGCTCTAAACCTTCTTAGCTCTGTGATCCCAAAATAGTAAATATACAATAAAATATAAATATAGTAATATAAATAATATTAACATTTCTTGAACCCCACCCGCAAGCCTTTTACTTTCCTTATACATGTAAAAAATTATTTAATAATCACGCTGCATTACTTTTATACATTAAGAAAATACCGACGGCATAAAAAATGTAATACGACGGTCCCTATTATTTTATGTCGCTGTATTTATAGCGACATGTATGAACATGCATGGATGACATGTACAGTCATGACCAATTTGCAAGTTCCAATTCGATGTGTACCTGCCCTTTGTAATCTCGTCTCTTTCTATAATACTCACTGTAAGTGCATGTCTGAACAGGCATATGGATGCGTTTGAACAACTCGGGTTGTCACCAGTATAAAAGAGGTGCTTGCGGTTGCACACTTCAGTTAAGTTTCGAATGCGAAGAATTTGTCTGGTGCTTTTATTTTAGTGTGTGGTCAACCTTGAAACTGGATTACTTTCTTTTTAATGAATAAATTTGTGAAAAATGAAGTGAGCCATGTACATCTAGCGAATCAGTCGTTAAAAAAGACCAAGTTGTACAACGACAATTATTTAAATTGCGGTTTTACCTCACATCAAAATTAGTTCGACACTTAGAATCCAAACCTTGGGATTTTTCGAAAGAAAATTACATACCTTGAGAAATCATCAACCTTCTGTTTGTCTAAGTCAAGCTGTACAAATAAAGGTATGAGTGAAGCGTTTTATTTCTCAGCGTTAAGAGTAGCTAAGATGTCCAAACTTCACTCAATCCCCGAAAGCATCATATTGGCTTCTGCAGTTGATATGGTTAGCCTGGAAGAAATAAAAAAAAAAGTAATATATCGCTTTCTTTCGACACAATATCAAGGTCAATCTATGACATCGCGGATGAAATTCGCGATTAGATAACTCAGCACATGAGTTGGAGTGAATTTTTTACTATTCATTCTGCTGAATCAAATTAACAGACATATGTCAGTTCTTACGTTTTGTGAGGAATGAATATTACGTGATGGGTACACATTGGTCAAAGAAAATATGTTGTAGGCCGGCCGATGTGGCCGAGCGGTTCTAGACACTTCAGTCTGGAACCGAGCGACCGCTACGGTCGCAGGTTCGAATCCTGCCTCGGGCATAGATGTGTGTGATGTCCTTAGGTTAGTTAGGTTTAAGTAGTTCTCAGTTCTAGGGGACTGATGACCTCAGACGTTAAGTCCCATGTACTCAGAGCCATTTGAACTATTTTTTTTAATGGATGCTTCTTTGACATGCTCTTGTCACAAAAAACCTGCCGAAAAATCTCAATCACATTGATTATGAAATAGGAAATATTGTTAATTTTATTAAAAGCCGACAGTTGCTAGTCTTTGCGATGAAATGGGCGAAAATAAAAAAAAACCTATTGTTTTCCGTACAGAAGTTATATGGTTATCGCTAGAGAAAGTGTTAACCCAGGTACTGGAATTTCGAGATGAATTAATAATATTTTCCACAATAAACTAACTTCATTATCATTGCTTTTACAGAATAATGGTGTATGTGGTTTGCTACCTTAGTTGATTTTCGCATCTAAAGACCTGAATGTGAATTTACTAGGACGTAACGAAAACGTTTTATTAATGACAAAGTGCATGCTTTCATTAAAAAGGTAAATATTTGGATTATTCGCCTTCAAAGAAAAATCTGGGTGTGTTCCCGCTCACTTAGGATTATTGAGAAAAATTCGAATGAACAAGTCGCTATTATTCACCACAGTGTGGATTACACGAAGATACACTTGCGTTAGTTAAAAACTCAGTTGACGACGTATTTCCCGGAAGATAAAAATGGTTTCTCGAAGAGATGGGTACTGAATCCGTTAAGAGATGTTGTCGCCGCTGCAAAGTTACCAGTTGAGATTCAGAACCAGGTCACCGAAATGACTGCCGACATGACTGTGCAAATGGAATTTACATATGAAGATTGAAATACGTTTTTGCTTCGTCATCGGAATGAATATGTAAATTTAGTCACAGAACCACTGAAACCGCCAGGTTAGCCGAGAGCCAGTTCGGCGCTAGCGGCCGTGCGAAGCGGAGGTCCGATACTTCCGCCTGTGCGGCGTGTGCGAGTGTTTGTTTACTTGTGGACTTAGTCTGCACGCGGGCTAGTAACACCGATCATGGCGAACAAGTACAGGAAAACTACATTACGATTCAATTTCTGCAAAGACTACGAACGACCAAAGGCTTTAGCAGTGGAACGACTCATTCGAGAGGACGTCAAGATACCGCCAAACGATATTATCGGAATTCACCTATCCATCGTTAGTCCCACGGTGTATGTTAAGATGGTAAATGACGCGGCGTGTGAGAGAATTCTACAGGCGACAAAAGCAGGTCTCCGATTTTGCCATAGTGACGGGAATGTCGGCACGGTAACTGCAGAACATGCTGGTCTGGGTATACGGACAATACGTGTTTTTGAGCTGCCATTTGAGCTCCCGGCTGACGAAGTTATCGAGGCTTTTAAGCCATACGGCACAGTACATGGTCACACAGTAGAACGCTGGACCCAATTCGCCACATACCCCGTTCTTAACGGAGTGCGGCAGATCACTATTGATCTTCAGAAGCATGTACCGTCCTATCTGATAATTGGTGGTTGTCGGGCGGTGGTGATTTACGATGGTCAACCACGTACATGTTCTGGATGTGGCCAGGAGGGACACCTCAGGTCGAACTGTATGCAACGGCGGATTACGCAACTGCCTTCAGATGTGCGGGAGCCGTCGCCGGCGATGACAGTACTACCGATCACCTATGCCAAAGCCCTCACTGCGTCCGCTGATGACCGAAAGGACACAGCCTCGGTGGAAGATCAAGATGGCACTCTCCGAAACCTAGTCGCAGACGTCGGGATGACAGAGCATGCTGCTCCATCGAGCATACAATCTACGGCGACAACATCAGATGAGACCGAACTCCCACCCAGCACACCGATAGTACAAGAAGCAGTTCCAGCCACTACGGATGCTGTTCCGTCTGAAACGCACTCTGAGACGACATCATTAGTTTCGACCGAACTCCCGCCAAGTTCAACGATGGGACTCGAAACACTTCCAGTTCCTACGGATGCTTTTCTGTCGGGCAGCCGTGATTCCCTGCAATCTGAGGACACGGACGGAAGATCACGCAAACAGCGTTCCCCGAAAAGGAGGAAACGGCGGCGTCGCACGACATCTCCTCGGGATGACTCCCCTTGCCCCGACGACGATGTGCCTGTGGACCAAGACGACACAACAGCCTCTACGAAACAGGATGAGGCACTGGGAACTGTTCGATCCGACTCACAGCGGTCTGTCACATTGACGGTACCGGGACGTGGTGATGCTGAAGAGAAATCACAGCCAGTTGGCTCTCGAGACGCAGATGCTGTGGCTATGGACACGAATATATCACAGCCTGAAAAGATGTGGTATGAGGATATTGAGGAGTCGCCGGACGTCATACAGAGGCAGCCTGCACTCACGAAGACGGACTAATAATTGCTGAAGGTGAAGGGAGAGGGGCGAAAGAACGTCTTCTAACTCAGCCCCCGGCGCCGGTGCAGGGAGATGTTGTTGCGCCTCGACAGAGTGGGATTCAACGCCATGCGAACCGTATTGCGTCATTAAATATCAATGACGTGCGTTCACCGGCCAAAATACACCTATTGAAGGAAACGGTTTGGGCATCTGATGTGGATATTGCTTTGCTGCAGGAAGTCCACATAGCTGCACTCCCATACATCGCAGGCTACCAATCCTATTCGTCACATGGAGATCACAATGGGAGTGGGGTGGCAGTTTACGTGCGAGATGGCATCCCAGTGGAAAACGTGTGTTACCTTCCGTCGGCCAGGGGAATGGCTTTCACGACGTTTGGGACACGCATCATCAATCTTTATGCACCGTCGGGAAACAATCGGCGGCGGGAAAGGGCGCGATTTTATGCAGAAGACATTGCTCCACTATTCCATGGACGTTCTGAATGTGTAATAATTGGTGGAGATTTCAACTGTGTTCTCAGCCAGAAAGACCAATGGCCGCAAGCAAACATCAGCCAGGAGTTGCGAATCGTTGTCAACGACCTTGTACTTAGTGACACGTAGGAATTACGACATGGAGCTGCACCGGGATACACCTATGTGATAAGTCATTCGGCGAGCAGATTAGATCGCATTTATATCTCACGGGCTCATGCAAATGATGTCCAGGACGCGGAACGCTGGCCATTGGCATTTTCCGATCACAGCGCTTACATCTGTACGGTGCTTCTTCCCCGTAGAGAGGTGTGGAACAGTAAGGCCCCGTGGAAACTAAACATTCAACATCTACATGATCCTGAATGCCGTTAACGGATCCTTGAGACATGGACGATGTGCGAGCGAAGGGTTGGAAGGTATGCGACGAAGCTTGATTGGTGGCTGACTTGTGCTAAACCGGCACTTCGCCGTACGTTCATCTCATATAGCAGGGAAATGGCAGAATTGCGCCGCCGTACCACCGACTTTTATTTTGCAGCACTGCGCGACGTGGATGATGGCCCGCCGGGACAGGACGTCTGGATCGAACGCAAAAGGATAAAAGTTAAACTAGTGGCTTTAGCTCGGAAACATCTTCAGGGAACCATGGTGCGCGCCAGATGTCACGATACGATAAGGCACGAGATTCCTTCCATGCACCACGTCGTGAATGAACGGAAGCACCGACGACGCGTTTTGGTACGGGAGTTAATCACCCGCGAAGACCGAAGAGTGACGCGTCAAGCGGACATTGTCTCTGCATTCGTCGACCATTACCAACACATCTGTCGGGAAGAAGCAGCCTCTTTCGATGACCTCGACCGTATAGCCACGTCCGTCTCCCGTACACTGACGGTGGAAACCGCGGGAACCTTACTGGAAGCCATTAGCTGTGAGGAAGTACATGATGCGATCGCACAAGGTGCGTTGAATCGGTCCCCAGGCATTGATGGGCTTCCTGCTGAATTCTATCGCGAATTTCGCAACGAAATGGCACCGCGATGGACGGAAATGTACAACGAGATGTTAAATTCCGATGCGCCTATTCCACCGGCTTTTATGGAAGGCCTCCTGGTGCCAGTACATAAACCGAAGCCAGGAATTACGGTCACACATTATCGCCCCATCTACATCTACATCTACATCTACATCTATACTCCGCGAGCCACCTTACGGTGTGTGGCGGAGGGTACTTATTGTACCACTATCTGATCCACCCTTCCCTGTTCCATTCACGAATTGTGCGTGGGAAGAACGACTGCTTGTAAGTCTCCGTATTTGCTCTAATTTCTCGGATCTTTTCGTTGTGATCATTACGCGAGATATATGTGGGCGGTAGTAATATGTTGCCCATCTCTTCCCGGAATGTGCTCTCTCGTAATTTCGATGATAAACCTCTCCGTATTGCGTAACGCCTTTCTTGAAGTGTCCACCACTGGAGCTTGTTCAGCATCTCCGTAACGCTCTCGCGCTGACTAAATGTCCCCATGACGAATCGCGCTGCTTTTCGCTGGATCATGTCTATCTCTTCTATTAATCCAACCTGGTAAGGGTCCCATACTGATGAGCAATACTCAAGAATCGGACGAACAAGCGTTTTGTAAGCTACTTCTTTCGTCGATGAGTCACATTTTCTTAGAATTCTTCCTATGAATCTCAACCTGGCGCCTGCTTTTCCCACTATTTGTTTTATGTGATCATTCCACTTCAGATCGCTCCGGATAGTAACTCCTAAGTATTTTACGGTCGTTACCGCTTCCAATGATTTACCACCTATGGCATAATCGTACTGGAATGGATTTCTGCCCCTATGTATGCGCATTATATTACATTTATCTACGT
This sequence comes from Schistocerca serialis cubense, assembly GCF_023864345.2. Taxonomy (NCBI): domain Eukaryota; kingdom Metazoa; phylum Arthropoda; class Insecta; order Orthoptera; family Acrididae; genus Schistocerca; species Schistocerca serialis. The sequence goes on along the minus strand of NC_064647.1, from coordinate 183,053,273 downwards.
TTAGGGAAAGCTGCCAGCTGTCGCACCATGCATTAATCCTCTGCAGGTCCTCCTGGAGTACGTACGAGTCTTCTGATGTTGCTACTTTCTTGTAGACAACCGTGTCATTTGCAAATAGCCTCACGGAGCTACCGATGTTGTCAACTAAGTCATTTATGTATATTGTAAACAATAAAGGTCCTATCATGCTTCCCTGCGGTACTCCCGAAATTACCTCTACATCTGCAGATTTTGAACCGTTAAGAATGACATGTTGTGTTCTTTCTTCTAGGAAATCCTGAATCCAATCACAAACCTGGTCCGATATTCCGTAAGCTCGTATTTTTTTCACTAAACGTAAGTGCGGAACCGTATCAAATGCCTTCCTGAAGTCCAGGAATACGGCATCAATCTGCTCGCCAGTGTCTACGGCACTGTGAATTTCTTGGGCAAATAGGGCGAGCTGAGTTTCACATGATCTCTGTTTGCGGAATCCATGTTGGTTATGATGAAGGAGATTTGTATTATCTAAGAACGTCATAATACGAGAACACAAAACATGTTCCATTATTCTACAACAGATTGACGTAAGCGAAATAGGCCTATAATTATTCGCATCTGATTTATGACCCTTCTTGAAAATGGGAACGACCTGCGCTTTCTTCCAGTCGCTAGGTACTTTACGTTCTTCCAGCGATCTACGATAAATTGCTGATAGAAAGGGGGCAAGTTCTTTAGCATAATCACTGTTGAATCTTAAGGGTATCTCGTCTGGTCCGGATGCTTTTCCGCTACTAAGTGATAGCAGTTGTTTTTCAATTCCGATATCGTTTATTTCAATATTTTCCATTTTGGCGTCCGTGCGACGGCTGAAGTCAGGGACCGTGTTACGATTTTCCGCAGTGAAACAGTTTCGGAACACTGAATTCAGTATTTCTGCCTTTCTTCGGTCGTCCTCTGTTTCGGTGCCATCGTGGTCAACGAGTGACTGAATAGGGGATTTAGATCCGCTTACCGATTTTACATATGACCAAAACTTTTTAGGGTTCTTGTTTAGATTGTTTGCCAATGTTTTATGTTCGAATTCGTTGAATGCTTCTCTCATTGCTCTCTTTACGCTCTTTTTCGCTTCGTTCAGCTTTTCCTTATCAGCTATGATTCGACTACTCTTAAACCTATGATGAAGCTTTCTTTGTTTCCGTAGTACCTTTCGTACATGATTGTTATACCACGGTGGATCTTTCCCCTCGCTTTGGACCTTAGTCGGTACGAACTTATCTAAGGCGTACTGGACGATGTTTCTGAATTTTTTCCATTTTTGTTCCACATCCTCTTCCTCAGAAATGAACGTTTGATGGTGGTCACTCAGATATTCTGCGATTTGTGCCCTATCACTCTTGTTAAGCAAATATATTTTCCTTCCTTTCTTGGCATTTCTTATTACACTTGTAGTCATTGATGCAACCACTGACTTATGATCACTGATACCCTCTTCTACATTCACGGAGTCGAAAAGTTCCGGTCTATTTGTTGCTATGAGGTCTAAAACGTTAGCTTCACGAGTTGGTTCTCTAACTATCTGCTCGAAGTAATTCTCGGACAAGGCAGTCAGGATAATGTCACAAGAGTCTCTGTCCCTGGCTCCAGTTCTGATTGTGTGACTATCCCATTCTATACCTGGTAGATTGAAGTCTCCCCCTATTACAATAGTACGATCACGAAACTTCTTCACGACGTTCTGCAGGTTCTCTCTGAGGCGCTCAACTACTACGGTTGCTGATGCAGGTGGTCTATAGAAGCATCCGACTATCATATCTGACCCACCTTTGATACTTAACGCAGATTATTTCACATTCGCATTCGCTAATAACTTCACTGGATATTATTGAATTCTTTACTGCTATAAATACTCCTCCACCATTGGCGTTTATCCTATCCTTGCGGTATATATTCCATTCTGTGTCTAGGATTTCGTTACTGTTCACTTCCGGTTTTAACCAACTTTCCGTTCCTAATACTATATGCGCACTATTTCCTTCAATAAGAGATACTAATTCAGGAACCTTGCCCTGGATACTCCTGCAGTTTACCAATATTACGTTAACTTTTCCTGTTTTTGGTCTCTGAGGACGGACGTTCTTTATCAACGATGATAATGTCCTCTCTGGTAAGCCGTCAGGTATTTTATCGTTTCGCCCAAGGGGGGGTCCCTCTAACCTAAAAAACCCCCGTGTGCACGCCACACGTACTCTGCTACCCTAGTAGCTGCTTCCGGTGTGTAGTGCACGCCTGACCTGTCTAGGGGGGCCCTACAGTTCTCCACCCAATAACGGAGGTCGATGAATTTGCAACCATTACAGTCGCAGAGTCGTCTGAGCCTCTGGTTTAGACCCTCCACACGGCTCCAAACCAGAGGACCGCGATCGACTCTGGGCACTATGCTGCAGATATTAAGCTCAGCTTGCACTCCGCGTGCGATGCTGGTTGTCTTCACCAAATCAGCCAGCCGCCGGGAGGAACCAAGGATGGCCTCAGAACCCAAGCGGCAGGCGTCATTCGTTCCGACATGTGCTACTATCTGCAGCCGGTCACACCCAGTGCGTTCAATAGCTGCCGGAAGGGCCTCCTCCACATTACGGACGAGACCCCCCGGCAAGCACACCGAGTGCACACTGGCATTCTTCCCCGACCTACCCGCTATTTTCCTGAGGGGCTCCATAACCCGCCTAACGTTGGAGCTCCCTATAACTAATAGGCCCGCCCTCTGTGACTGTCGGGACCTTGCCGGAGAATCGGCCACTGGCCCAACAGGCGAGGCATCCTGTGGTGGCTCGGAAACGATGTCATCACCACTAGGAAGCACCCCGTACCTGTTGGAAAGGGGTAAGGCAGCTGCCACGCGGCCAGATCCCACCTTCGCCTTTCGGCCAGGCACTCGCGAGCCCACCACTGTCCGCCATTCACCCTGGAGTGATGGCTGACCGGTAAGATGCTCACTGCCGGAAGACGCAGCGACATCAGGGGTTCCATGTGATTCCAAGGCCACCGAAGTAGGCATAGGTCTCACCACAGTTGCCCCAACGCCACTACGAGCCGACGCCTGCGCCTCGAGCTCGATGAGCCTAACAGACAAAGCCTCCACCTGCCCCCGAAGAGTGGGCAATTCTCCTTGCGTCCGCTCACAACAACCACAGTCCCTACACATGACTATGTTTACCCTACTCTATACGGTGACAAATTCCCAAGATAATCTTCTCATGAGCTACTCTGATAATCAAGAAACACTCACTGAAATACGAGACGCGAAAACTACGCTAGGTTTTCCCAGAAAAACTATTTAAAAGCTAAGCGCAGCAAATAAGTACAAAAACGCTTTATACAAACAGTACTCGTTGCTGCTGGTGCTCTCGCTCTGGCTGTCACAAGACAACTGCTGATTCAAGTGACTAGTGGCTAACGGCCGCGAAACAAACAAAAGACGGTTTTAGGGCGCTTTCTGTTCTAAACGATCAAGAAAACACTAAGAAATCTAACACGAAAACTACGTAAAGTTTTATCAAGAACTGTTAGTTACTATGCAGAGCAGATAAACACAAATAGAATCCCTTCCTTAGTGGAAGGTCGTAAACAAAATGCAAAATAAACGCTTTATACAAACAGTACTCGCTGCTGCTGGTGCTCTCGCTCTGGCTGTCACAAGACATCACCCTGCTTAACGCCGACTCTAAGATCTTTGCACGGTTGCTAGCGTCCCGATGTCGTATGTTACTTCGTAGCGTTCTCTCTCCGGAACAGACGACGCCGGGTGGATCGGTGAATGTGCAAACAGCTACTGGCGAATGCCGTGATGTGATAGCGCTGGCGGAGGAGTGCCGGCTTAAAGCGGCGATGGTGGCGGTTGATTTTGACAGTGCTTTTGATAAGGTGCGCCACAACTATCTGTATGCTGTACTGGAACAAATGGGTTTTCCAGACCGTTTTACTGGTCTCATTAGAAGGATTTACGGGGGCGCACAATCCTTGGTACAGGTTAATGGGCGTATAGCAGGGCCCATTCAAATTCGACGATCCATTCGCCAGGGCTGCCCTCTTTCGATGCTGCTGTTCGCAATAGCGTTGGATCCATTAATTGGGAGGCTCACCAATTCTCTTTCTGGGATGGAACTACGGGGTTACACCTTCAAATGTCGTGCCTATGCGGACGACCTCCTGCTGCTCGTTCGTTCTGAGGAAGAGGTGAAGACGGTCCTTGAACTGTTGTTGGACCACAGTGTGATCGCGGGTAGTGCAGTGAACATGAACAAATCGGCGGCAATGCCGGTGGGAAGGGGCCTTACGCCGGAAGAAATCAGTCCGTTTCCTTATGTGCAACGATTCCGCTATCTCGGCATAGACTTTACCTCATCTGTAAAACATACTGCAGCAGTTAACTACCGACGTATTTTACAGACAACACGTACCATGGTCCGACAACATCTCCTACGGCGCCTTGATCCTTTGCAGCGAGTCGAGTACCTGAACACTTATGTGGTTTCTCGAATGGTGCATATTTCGCAGATCCTGCCCCTACCACTCACGCTCGGACGTCGACTTCAATCAGCACTAGGCTATTTCGTGATGATTGGATCGCCCCTCAAGGTGCGATACGAAACGCTCACTCTCCCTACGGACAAGGGGGGACTCGGACTTACGAATGTTCACTGCCGTGCGACGGCGCTCCTTCTAGCCACAATGTATAAGCAATGGCGTAGCGGGCGTGATTCCCTTACATCCCGCCTACTGGATCTCCTGGTTCCAGCGTCCCTCACATCTCCGGTGGCGGTGGGCAACATTACGCCACATTTTGCTTATGTCTCAACATTTATCGTGGAACTTAGTTATATCAGAGACGAGCTTCCGCGCACGAGACCGCCATGCGCGAAGGATTTTTATGTTTGGCTGCTACGACGGATAAGTTGTAATGTAATTGAACTGAAACACCCCAGGTTGCATTGGCCGAAGATTTGGAGACATGTGCACCAAAAATTCTTTCCTACCTTCGTTCGAGCACTGTGGTTCTCTGTCGCCTGTGGCAAGTTCAACACCCACCAACGGCTCCATGCAATTGGACTAGTGGACACTCCACTATGCCCGAAATGTCACCAAGTGGATGACGACCATCACCGCTTAACTTGTATCGCGGTGGAGGACGTCTGGCTCCTAGGAAGACAGATGGTGGCTTGCTACCTCCGTGTGACCCCGCAACATATTACACCTGCTTCCTTCTTACATCCGGAGAGTGACTACTTTCCGGCGACTAAATCACAGTCGATCATCTGGATCAAAGGTCGGACGATCGCGTACCTCTATGGGGATACTGCCACGTCGCGACTTGACTTTTGGTATTTCTTGCAGGAAGCCCACAGTGAGGTTCATAGATGGTCACACTATCGGAAAACCTTTGCCAATTATCTTCAGGCAGTCTTTCTTGACCCCCCACGCAGTTGGAATGTGCCGGGTGCAGTCGGTGTGCACATTTGACAGCTGATGATGAACCTCACGCTTCTCTCACCACTCACTATGTAATGCACATACTATACGATGAAATGGTCTATATGTTCCTTTTAACAGAGTGATCCTTATTGAAAATAATTAAATAAATAAATAAAAACAAAACAAAAAAGAGCCCTAATGCGCTGCTTCCTGGACTCGGGTAGGCGCGCCAGCCCTAGATCGAATCCGCCCAACGGCTTAACGACGGAGGCCTGTGTGCCGGACAGCCTGGATGTGGTTTTTAGGCTGTTTTACACATCCCACTAGGTGAATAACGGGCTGGTCCCCACGTTCCGCCTCAGTTACACAGCTCGCAGACATCTGAACACATTCGCACTATTCCATGGATTACACTAGACACAGACAGTTGGGGTACACTGATTCTGTCGCGGGGGATACGGGGTGGCTGGAGGAAAGGCAGCTGGCCAACCCTTAAATTAACCTCGCCAATTACGGTTAACCATGCCGACCCTGCGTCATTGTGGAAACAAGGCACAAGTAAAAGACAGTCACAGAAGCACTGAAAATATACTAAGGCGACAAAAGTCATGGGACCGCAATACACATTGCTGGAACTGTCATTTGTACTCGCGTGATTCATGTGAAAAGGTTTCCGACATGATTATGGCCGCGCGACCGGAACTAACATACTTTGAGAACGGAGTGGTACTTGGAGCTAGAAATGTGGGACATTCTGTTTCGGACATCGTTAGGGAATTCAATATTCCAATACCCGCTGTGTCAAGATGGCGCTGAGAATACCAAATTTCAGGCATTTCCTCACCACGGTCAACGCAGTGGTCGACGACCTTCTACATCTGCATCTATATCCATACTCCGAAGCCACCTGACGGTGTGTGGCGGAGGGTACCCTGAGTACCTCTATCGGTTCTCCCTTTTATTCCAGTCTCGTATTGTTCATGGAAAGAAGGATTGTCGGTATGCTTCTGTGTGGGCTCTAATCTCTCTGATTTTATCCTCATGGTCTCTTCGCGAGATATACGAAGGAGGGAGCAATATACTACTTAACTCATCGGTCAAGGCATGTTCTCGAAACTTCAACAAAAGCCCGTACCGAGCTACTGAGCGTCTCTCCTGCAGAGTCTTCCACTGCAGTTTATCTATCATCTCCGTAACGCTTTCGCGATTACTAAATGATCCTGTAACGAAGCGCGCTGCTCTCCGTTGGATCTTCTCTATCTCTTCTATCAACCCTGTCTGGTACGGATCCCACACTGCTGAGCAGTATTCAAGCAGTGGGTGAACAAGCGTACTGTAACCTACTTCCTTTGTTTTCGGATTGCATTTCCTTAGGATTCTTCCAATGAATCTCAGTCTGGCATCTGCTTTACCGACGATCAACTTTATATGATCATTCCATTTTAAATCACTGCTAATGCTTACTCCCAGCTTATTTCCAGTTGCTGACCTGCTATTTTGTAGCTAAATGATAAGGGATCTATCTTTCTATGTACTCGCAGCACATTACACTTTTCTACATTGAAATTGAATTGCCATTCCCTGCACCATGCGTCAATTCGCTGCAGATCCTCTTGCATTTCAGTACAATTTTCCATTGTCACAACCTCTCGATAGACCACAGCATCATCCGCAAAAAGCCTCTGTGAACTTCCGATGTCATCCATAAGGTCATTTGTGTATATTGTGAATAGCAACGGTCCTACGACACTCCCCTGCGGCACACCTCAAATAACTCTTACTTCGGAAGACTTCTCTCCATTGAAAATGACATGCTGCGTTCTGTTATGTAGGAACTCTTCAATCCAATCACACAATTGGTCTGATAGTCCATATGCTCTTACTTTGTTCATTAAACGACTGTGGGGAACTGTATCGAACGCCTTGCGGAAGTCAAGAAACACGGCATCTACCTGGGAACCCGTGTCTATGGCCCTCTGAGTCTCGTGGACGAATAGCGCGATCTGGGTTTCACACGACCGTCTTTTTCGAAACCCATGCTGATTCCTACAGAGTAGGTTTCTAGTCTCCAGAAAAGTCATTATACTCGAACATAATACGTGTTCCAAAATTGTACAACTGATCGACGTTAGAGATATAGGTCTATAGTTCTGCACATCTGTTCGACGTCCCTTCTTGAAAACGGGGATGACCTGTGCCCTTTTCCAATCCTTTGGAACGCTACGCTCTTCTGGAGACCTACGGTACACCGCTGCAAGAAGGGGGGCAAGTTCCTTCACGTACTCTGTGTAAAATCGAACTGGTATCCCATCAGGTCCAGCGGCCTTTCCTCTTTTGAGCGATTTTAATTGTTTCTCTATCCCTCTGTCGTCTATTTCGATATCTACCATTTTGTCATCTGTGCGACAATCTAGAGAAGGAACGACAGTGCAGTCTTCCTCTGTGAAACAGCTTTGGAAAAAGGCATTTAGTATTTCGGCCTTTAGTCTGTCATCCTCTGTTTCAGTACCATTTTGGTCACAGAGTGTCTGGACATTTTGTTTTGATCCACCTTCAGTTAACGACCGGGAGCAGCGGCGTTTGCGTAGAGTTGTCAGTGCTGAGAGACACTGCGTTAAATAACCGCAGAAATCAATGTGGAACGCAAGAGGAACGTATCCGTTAGCACAATGCGGCTGAATTTGGCGTTTATGGGCTACGGCAGCAGAAGACCGACGCGAGTGCCTTTGCTAATAGCCTGACATCGCGTTCAGAGCCTCTCCAGCTCCGTGACCGTACCGATTAGACCTTAGACGACTGGAAAACCCCGGTCTGGCCGGATGAATGGCGATTTCAGCTGGTAAGAGCTGATGGTAGGGTTCGAGCGTGGAGCAGCCACCAGAAGCCATGGATCCAAACTGTTAATAGAACACTGTGCGAGCTGATGGTGACTCCATAAGGACGTGGGCTTTGTTGACATGGAATGGAGTGGGTTCTCTAAACCACCTGAACCAATCGTTGACGGGAAATGGTTATCTTCGGCTACTCGGAGACCATTTGCAATCATTCATGGACTTCATGTTCCGACACAACGATGGAATTTTTCATGAATGGCAATGTGCCATGCCACATTTGTTCTCTGGACATTTCGAAGGAATGATTTAGCAACCCAGATCGCCCGACATGAGACGTAATCGACAGCTCAGTTGCCGTACAAAATCCTGCACCAGCAGCGCTTTTGGAATTGTGGTCAACTACAGAGACAGCATGGCTCAATATTTCTGCAACCAACATCCAAGACTTGTTGAGTCCATGCCATGTCGAGCTGATGTATTACGGTGGGCAAAAGGAGGTCCGACACGATATTGGGAGGTGTATTAATCCCTGGACAAAGTGTTTTCTGTCTACAGTTGCTCTAAAAACTAAAAACAGGAATCTTCTTTTATCACTCGAAAAAAATTTGCTTCTGTGTGTTTACAATTTAGACCCACGTATGGAGAAACTTTTAAATGAGAAATAAACGCAACGATCGCATTAATTTACTCTCTTTACATATGTGCGTATTGCAGGTAAAACGTTTATAGCAATTTTTTCTCGTATATTTATTTCTCTATTGTTTGGGCTATTTTGAAAGCTCCCCTTTTACACTACTGGCCAATAAAATTGCTACTCCAAGAAGAAATGCAGATGATAAACGGGTATTCATTGGACAAATATATTATACTAGAACTGACATGTGATTACATTTTCACGCAATTTGGGTGCATAGATCTTGAGACAGCAGTACCCAGAACAACCACATCTGGCCGTAATAACGGCCTTGATACGCCTGGGCAATGAGTCAAACAGAGTTTGGATGGCGTGTACAGGTACAGCTGCCCATGCAGCTTCAACACGATACCACAGTTCATCAAGAGTAGTGACTGGCGTATTGTGACGAGCCAATTGCTCGGCCACCATTGACCAGACGTTTTCTGTTGGTGAGAGATCTGGAGAATGTGCTGGACAGGGCAGCAGTCGAACATTTTCTGTATCCAGAAAGGCCCGTACAGGACCTGCAACATGCGGGTGTGCATTATCCTGCTGAAATGTAGGGTTTCGCAGGGATCGAATGAAGGGTAGAGCCACGGGTCGTAACATATCTGAAATGTAACGTCCACTGTTCAAAGACCCGTCAGTGCGAACAAGAGGCGACCGAGACGTGTAACCAATGGCACCCCATACCATCACGCCGGGTGATACGCCAGTATGGCGATGACGAATACACGCTTCCAATGTGCGTTCACCGCGAATTCGCTAAACACGGATGCGAGCATCATGATGCTGTAAACAGAACCTGGGTTAATCCGAAAAAATGACGTTTTTCCCTTCGTGCACCCAGGTTCGTCGTTGAGTACACCATCGCTGGCGCTCCTGTTTGTGATGAAGCGTCAAGGGTAACCGCAGCCATGGTCTCCGAGCAAGAGACACTTACATAATTAGCTTGAAGGAATGGCGACTCTCTCTCTTAGGAAGGCATCAAGCGAATTTTTATCTGCTGTTTTAAATAGATGTATTTTGGGTTTATTTTTAGTGGTTTTGGTTGATATGGTTTTGAGCCTCACTATAATGACCATGTGCTCACTAATCCCTGTATGCGTCATGAAGCTCTCTATTATATCAGGATTATTTGTGGCTAAGAGGCCGTAGTGGCCGTGCGTTTCTACGCGCTGCAGTCTGGAACCGAGCGACCGCTACGGTCGCAGGTTCGAATCCTGCCTCGGGCATGGATGTATGTGATGTCCTTAGGTTAGTTAGGTTTAATTAGTTCTTAGTTCTAGGCGACTAATGACCTCAGAAGTTAAGTCGCATAGTGCTCAGAGCCATTTGAACCATTTTTGTGGCTAAGAGGTCAAGTGTGTTTCCGCAACCATTTACAATTCGTGTGGGCTCATGAACTAACTGTTCAAAGCAATTCTCAACGAAAGCATTCAGTACGGCCTTGAATATGTATATTCGCCAACAAATCAAGGGTAGATTGAAGTCTCCACCAATTATAACTGTATGAGTAGGGTACTTATTTGTAATGAGATTCAAGTTTTCTTTGAAGCGTTCAGCTATTATATCATCTGAGCCGGGGGATCGGTAGAAGGAGCCAATTATTATTTTGGTACCCATAGTAATTCGCAGGAACTATCTATTTCAACTTCACTACATGATAAACTACTACCAACAGACACAAACCAGCCACCACGTACTTTATTTAATCTATCCTATCCCTAACACGATGTGCGCCTCTGTAAAAAATTCGGCAGAATTTATCTCCGGCTTTAACCACCTTTCTGTTTCTAAAACGATTTCAGCTTCAGTGCTTTCTATCAGGGGTTGAAGCTCTGGTACTTTTCCAACACAACTGCGACAATTTACAACTACAATACCGACTGTTGCTTGGTCGATTCTTTACCCTGCACCCTTTGAGACTGGAGCCGTTTTTGATCTTTCCCAAGACTGTGTAACCTAAAAAACCGCCCAGTCCACGCCACACAGCCCCTGCTACCCGTGCAGCCGCCTCCTGTGTGTAGTGGACACGTGACATATTTAGCGGAACCCGAAACCCCAACACCGTATGGCGCAAGTCGAGGAATCTGCAGCCTACACGGTCGCAGAACCGTCTGAGCCTCTGATTCAGACCCTCCACTCGGCTCTGTACCAAAGGTCCTTGCCGCGCAGGATAAGCGAAGTGGTCAGAGGCGCTGCAGTCATAGACTGTGCTGCTGATCCCGGCGGAGGTTCGAGTCCTCCCTCGGGCATGGGTGTGTGTGTTGGTCCTTAGGATAATTTAGGTTAAGTAGTGTGTAAGCTTAGGGACTGATGACCTTTGCAGTTAAGTCCCATAAGATTTCACACACATTTGAACATTTTTAATGAACCAAAGGTCCGCAATCGGTCCTGTCGACGATGCTGCAGATGGTGAGCTCTGCCTTCATCTCGCTCGCAGGACTGGCAGTCTACACCAACTCCGCCGGAAACCAGAGAAAATCTTTTCCGATTCATAGCGAGACACATCATTGGTGCCGACATGAGCCACCACCTGCAGTTGGCTGCACCCTGTACCCTTCATGGCATCCGGAAGGATCCTTTCCACATCGTGGATGACTCCGCCTGGTATGCACACGGAGTGCACATTGGCTCTCTTCCTGTCCTTAGCTGCCATATCCCTAACGGGCGCCATCACCCGCCTAACACTGGAGCTCCCAATGACAAGCAATCCCACCCTCTGCGCTTGTCCGAACCTCTCTGGAAGACCGGCCACTGCCGCAACAGGCGAGGCCGCCCTTGCTGGCTCAGAGGTACTTTCAGCAGTGGGAAGCACCCCAAACCTGTTACGGAGGCGTAAGAGTACAGCCTTGCGGCCAGCAACAACTTTCGCCTTCCGCCCAGGCATTCGCGACCCCGCCACCGTTCGCCAATCACCGCCATGCAACTGTCGACCAGTAGGGACGTCAGAATCCGAGGGCGCGGCTGCATCAGAGATCCCAGGCGATGCTACAGGTTCCAGAGGCGCCGAAGCGCTCGCCTCGGGTGTCCCAATGTCACCGCGACCCAGGGCAGCAGCCTGGAGCCTGTCGACCACGGCCTACTCACCTTCCAACTGATTACGGACGGCGGCCAATTTCCCAAGAATCCGTACACAACAGGCTCAGTCCCTATTCATCCCTAACATTTTTTTCCTCTCTTTCATTTCACAAACCGTTCAAAACAAACAGATGACTGATGATTACGCGAATTTACGCTATACGGGTACTAAAACGTGCTGCTACAACTTTCAAATATCATAATACGCCCGAAATTTGTGAATTAAACTATGCAAGTTCCCAAACACACGCAAAGAAATTAATAATTAGACTATGAAACAAATAAGTGAGCTAAGAGTATGACTTACTGCTAGATGCTACTTATCCAACGGCGGCAGGGAGCTCACTCCGGCCGAGATTATGTATACACACACACACACACACACACACACACACACATATATATATATATATATATATATATATATATATACAGGGTGGTCCATTGATCGTGACCGGGCCAAATATACTCCTGGAAATTAAAATAAGAACACCGTGAATTCATTGTCCCAGGAAGGGGAAACTTTATTGACACATTCCTGGGGTCAGATACATCACATGATCACACTGACAGAACCACAGGCACATAGACACAGGCAACAGAGCATGCACAATGTCGGCACTAGTACAGTGTATATCCACCTTTCGCAGCAATGCAGGCTGCTATTCTCCCATGGAGACGATCGTAGAGATGCTGGATGTAGTCCTCTGGAACGGCTTGCCATGCCATTTCCACCTGGCGCCTCAGTTGGACCAGCGTTCGTGCTGGACGTGCAGACCGCGTGAGACGACGCTTCATCCAGTCCCAAACATGCTCAATGGGGGACAGATCCGGAGATCTTGCTGGCCAGGGTAGTTGACTTACACCTTCTAGAGCACGTTGGGTGGCACGGGATACATGCGGACGTGCATTGTCCTGTTGGAACAGCAAGTTCCCTTGCCGGTCTAGGAATGGTAGAACGATGGGTTCGATGACGGTTTGGATGTACCGTGCACTATTCAGTGTCCCCTCGACGATCACCAGTGGTGTACGGCCAGTGTAGGAGATCGCTCCCCACACCATGATGCCGGGTGTTGGCCCTGTGTGCCTCGGTCGTATGCAGTCCTGATTGTGGCGCTCACCTGCACGGCGCCAAACACGCATACGACCATCATTGGCACCAAGGCAGAAGCGACTCTCATCGCTGAAGACGACACGTCTCCATTCGTCCCTCCATTCACGCCTGTCGCTACACCACTGGAGGCGGGCTGCACGATGTTGGGGCGTGAGCGGAAGACGGCCTAACGGTGTGCGGGACCGTAGCCCAGCTTCATGGAGACGGTTGCGAATGGTCCTCGCCGATACCCCAGGAGCAACAGTGTCCCTAATTTGCTGGGAAGTGGCGGTGCGGTCCCCTACGGCACTGCGTAGGATCCTACAGTCTTGGCGTGCATCCGTGCGTCGCTGAGGTCCGGTTCCAGGTCGACAGGCACGTGCACCTTCCGCCGACCACTGGCGACAACATCGATGTACTGTGGAGACCTCACGCCCCACGTGTTGAACAATTCGGCGGTACGTCTACCCGGCCTCCCGCATGCCCACTATACGCCCTCGCTCAAAGTCCGTCAACTGCACATACGGTTCACGTCCACGCTGTCGCGGCATGCTACCAGTGTTAAAGACTGCGATGGAGCTCCGTATGCCACGGCAAACTGGCTGACACTGACGGCGGCGGTGCACAAATGCTGCGCAGCTAGCGCCATTCGACGGCCAACACCGCGGTTCCTGGTGTGTCCGCTGTGCCGTGCGTGTGATCATTGCTTGTACAGCCCTCTCGCAGTGTCCGGAGCAAGTATGGTGGGTCTGACACACCGGTGTCAATGTGTTCTTTTTTCCATTTCCAGGAGTGTATCTCATGAAATAAGCGTCAAACGAAAAAACTACTAAGAACGAAACTCGTCTAGCTTGAAGGGGGAAACCAGATGGCGCTATGGCTGGCCCGCTAGATGGCGCTGCCATAGGTCAAACGGATATCAACTGCGTTTTTTTAAAATAGGAACCTCCATTTTGTATTACATATTCGTGTAGTGCGTAAAGAAATATGAATGTTTTAGTTAGACCACTTTTTTCGCTTTGTGATAGATGGCACTGTAATAGTCACAAACATATGGCTCACAGTTTTAGACGAACAGTTGCTAACAGATAGGTTTCTTAAATTAAAATACAGGCTGTAGGTACGTTTGAACATTTTTATCTTGGTTGTTGCAAAGTGATACATGTACCTTTGTGAACTTATCGTTTCTGAGAACGCATGCTGTTACAGCGTGATTACCTGCAAATTCCACATTAATGCAATAAATGCTCAAAATGATGTACGTCAACCTCAATACATTTGGCAATACGTGTAAAGACATTCCTCTCAACAGGGAATAGTTCGCTCGCACATGCATTGACAATGTGTTAACGCATGTCGTCAGGCGTTGTCGGTGGATAACGATAGCAAATATCCTTCAACTTTCCCCACAGAAAGAAATCCGGGGACGTCACATCCGGTGAACGTGCGGGCCATGGTATGATGCTTCGACGACCAATTCACCTGTCACGACATACGCTATTCAATACCGCTTCAACCGCACGCGAGCTATGTGCCGGACATCCATCATGTTGGAAGTACATCGCCATAATGTCACGCTGTGAAACATCTTGTAGTAACATCGGTAGAACATTACGTAGGAAATCAGCATACATTCCATCATTTAGATTGCCATCGATAAAATGGGGGCCAATTATCCTTCCTCCCATAACGCCGCACCATACATTAACCCGCCAAGGTCGCTGATGTTCCACTTGTCGCAGCCATCGTGGATTTTCCGTTGCCCAATAGTGCGTATTATGCCCGTTTACGTTACCGCTGTTGATGAATGACGGTTCGTCGCTAAATAGAACGCGTGCAAAAAATCTGTCATCGTCCGTAATTTCTCTTGTGCCCAGTGGCAGAACTGTACACGATGTTGAAAGTCCTCGCCATGCAATTCCTGGTGCATAGAAATATGGTACAGATGCAATCGATGTTGATGTAGCATTCTCAACACCGACGTTTTTGAGATTCCGGAATCTCGTGCAATTTGTCTGCTACTTATGGGCGGATTAGCCGCGACAGTAGCTGAAACACCTACTTGTTTATCATTATTTGTTGCAGGTCGTGGTTGACGTTTCACATGTGGCTGAACACTTCCTGTTTCCTTAAATAACGTAACTGTCCTGCGAACGGTCTGGACACTTGGATGATGACGTCCAGGATACCGAGCAGCATATATATAGCGCACGCCCGTTGGGCGTTTTGATCACAATAGCCATACATCAACACGATATCGACCTTTTCCGCAATTGGTAAACGGTCCACTTTAACACGGGTAATGTATCACGAAGCTAATACCGACCGCACTGGCGGAATGTTACGTGTTACCACGTACTTATACGTTTGTGACTATTACAGTGCCATCTGTCAGAAAGCGAAAAAAGTGGTCCAAGTTAAACATCCATATTTCTTTACGTACTACGCGAATATGTAATAAAAACGGGGGTTCCTATTAAAAAAAAAAGGCAGTAGAAGAATTGTGACGTGAAGTTTTAACCCTGGATAGCTAATGCCCTTAATTTGCATACAGAAAGTCTTTTACAAATTTGTATCGGCCCTGAAAACAGTCTTTTTGTAGCTAGGTTATTGTTTACTTAAAGCAGGTTCTCGAATTGGCGACCCTCTGACACGACACAGCTTGGTAACGTATAACGGTGTTTTGTCAAACTTTTTCAAAGATTCCTGGCATTGGCGGCATGTTGAAAGCGATCCGTTAATTTCTCTTCGTTACGAGCGCTGCCCGTCAACCCGCGAACGGCAACAGGGCAGTCGGATGGCCATTCGGAGCGTTGGCACCAAGTTTCCGTAGTTTAAAAACGGTGCGTTGTCGACCTACACAACATTAATAATTTTGGTTCGCAGTGGCGTCAGCTATCCAGGTATAAAATTTCGTGGCACAGCTATTCCCCACCATCTCATGTATTGTGTATTAGTGCGCCTAACTTTCTTGTGCTTGATAGGCTGGTTGGTTCAGGGAGGGGGACCAAGCAGCGAAGTCGTCGGTCCAATCGGATTAGGTAAGGATAGGAAGGAAGTCGGCCGTGCCCTCTCAAAGGACCAATCCCGGCATTTGCCTGACGAGCACTATAAAATCGTAAGGAGTTTGAGCTTACCGGTCCTTGAGAAGCTTTCTCCCAAGCGTCCAAGCCAGTTGTCCTCACTGCTGCACACTGAAGCTGCGGTGCCACAGGAGGTATCTACCTAGCTGGCGTTGCCAGATGTTCGTGCGGTTCCGCCGCTGTATCACACTACACTGCTCTCTTTTATATCTAATCACAAGGCTTTGATACGGCGAAAACACTTCGTGCCCCTGTATCTCCAGCACAAGACGTCGACGACTGCATTCAGGCAAACGTGCGGCCCCAGTCTGATATTGCCACATTTCTTCTTCGACCCCATCCCATTTAGCTGTCAGAACGAAGGAGAATGAACGCTACGCTTGTTCACATATGGTGCAATATTTACTGAGACTTCTTTTTATTTACACAACTATAGTGGCTTGCAAGTAAGAAGGCGACTGCGTGATGTATTTTGCGCAGACAGTGGGATGGAGAATACTTTGCAGTGCTGCCACTGTGCTCTCTCTCTCTCTCTCTCTCTCTCTCTATGTGTGTGTGTGTATGTGTGTGTGTGTGTGTGTGTGTGTTCCACGCCTTATGCTCCAGGTGTTGCCTACCCAGCTAACTGGCAACGCAGGGCTGTGCTTACTGGGCCACTGTTTCAGGTTCTGGCTATTCCTACAAATTTATATTATCCGAAAACCGCCGCTATCGCTATCGCTTCTTAACGCGGTATACACCAACGGTAAAAAAAGTCGGACCATCAGAAAATAAATTAATGTAGCGTAATGAAATTGCGGGAATACATTTGTATAGGTGTCATATTCAAGACAGGTTGACGTAAATGCGAGATAAGCCATTGCAAATGCGAAATACACTACTGGCAATTAAAACTGCTACACCACGAAGATGAAGTGCTACAGACGGGAAATTTAACCGACAGGAAGAAGATGCTGTAATATGCAAATGATTAACTTTTCAGACAATTCACACAAGGTTGGCGCCGGTGGCGACACCTACAACGTGCTGACATGAGGAAAGTTTCCAGGCCATTTCTCATACACAAACAGCAGTTGACCGGCGTTGCCTGGTGAAACTTTGTTGTGATATCTCGTCTAAGGAGGAGAAATGCCACCCCGTTTCCGACTTTGATAAAGGTCGGATTTTAGCCTATCGCGATTGCGGTTTATCGTATCGCGACATTGCTGCTCGCGTTCAACGAGATTCAATGACTGTTAGCATAATATGGAATCGACCGGTTCAGGAGGGTAATACGGAACGCCGTGCTGATTTCCAACGGCCTCGTATCACTAGCAGTCGAGATGACGGGCATCTTATCCACATAGCTGTAACGGATCGTGCAGCCACGTCTCGATACCTGAGTCAACAGATGGGGACGTTTGCAAGACAACAACCATCTGCGCGAACAGTTCGACGACGTTTGCAGTTTGCAGCAGCTCGGAGACCAATGGCTGCAGTTACCCTTGACGCTGCATCACAGACAGGAGCGGCTGCGATGGTGTACTTAACGACGAACCTGGGTGCACGAATGGAAAAACGTCATTTTTTCGGATGAATCCAGGTCCTGTTTACAGCACCGTGATGGTCGCATCCGTATCTGGCGACATCGCCGTGAACGCACATTGGAAGCGTGTATTCGTCATCGCCATACTGGCGTATCACCCGGCGTGATGGTATCGGGTACGATTGGTTGCACGTCTCGGTCACCTCTTGGCGCATTGACGGGACTTTGAACAGTGGACGTTACATTTCAGATGTGTTACGACCCTTCATTCGATCCCTGCGAAACCCTACATTTCAGCAGGATAATGCACGACCGCGTGTTGGAGGTCGTGTACGGGCCTTTCTGGATACAGAAAATGTTCGACTGCTGCCCTGGCGAGCGCATTCTCCAGATCTCTCACTAATTGAAAACGTCTGGTCAATGGTGGCCGAGCAACTGGCTCGTCACAATACGCCAGTCACTACTGTTGATGAACTGTGATACCGTGTTGAAGCTGCGTGGGCAGCTGTACCTGTACACGCCATCCAAGCTCTGTTTGACTCAATGACTAGGCGTATGAAGGCCGTTATTACGGCCAGAGGTGGTTGTTCTGGGTACTGCTTTCTCAGGATCTATGCACTCAAATTGCGTGAAAATGTAATCACACGTCAGTTCTAGTGTAATATATTTGTCCAATGAAAACCCGTTTATAATCTGCATTTCTTCTCGGTGTAACAATTTTAATGGCCAGTAGTGTATTAGTACATAAATAACCGATGTAACACCAGAATGTTGAATGCAAACAAGTGTGCATGCATTGTGTTGGACAGGTGCCAGACGAACCCAAGCAATCGTGCATGCATTGTCTTGTACAAGTACCGATTGTCAGTCTGTGGGTTGGAGTTTCATGCCTGTTGCCCTTGGTCAGTCATGCAGCGGCAGTTAATGCTGGATGTGCACAACGCCCTAGTTGTCCGATGATGTCGCATATGTGCTCGATTGGAGACAGATCTAGTGACCTAGCAGCCCAAGGCAACATGTCGACACTCCGTAGAGCGTGTTGGGTTGCAACTGCGATATGTGGGCGACTGCTATCCTATTGGAAAATTCCCCATGGAATGCTGTTTGAACTATGTTTTACTTTAAAAACTTTTTCTTAAGAATTTTCTTTATTTACTTCCGATTCATCAAGAACATTAACACATTTAATCACACTATGTGAGGGTGGAAGTAGTTGCCAGGGAGTAACTGATGAAATCAAAACGAAATTGCTTTTAACAAATGGGAATTTTATTCCTATAAGCTTTTCTTTTTTTTTTTTAAGAAAGAGATTTAAAATTATAAGCAGAAAGCACCCTCTAAATATCAAATTACAATTTATTCAGAGGTAGAAAGAAACAAATTTTGAGTGTATGAGCTTTCGGGCTGAGAACGTTGCCGCTCCCTTTTGACACAGCGGTAGTCACGACCGCTCACAACAGCCTCTGAAAGACTACACAGGTGCAAATCTGCAACACACCAGATTACCTTAAAGTAAAATTTTTAACAATTCACACAAGCACACAAACTATGCACCCCGTAGAAGGGATGGAAATGGTACAAAACACTAAAATTAAAAGATTAACTTGCCACCGAAAGTGCAACTTGATTTTAACTTCTAAGAAAAGTCTTGCGGTGGAAGGGTGTCAACTCTATATTCTAAAATGACCATTTAAATAAGAGCGCATGAAATGCAATCTTACATAAAATTATGCAAGGTTGGCCAAACATGCT
Source organism: Schistocerca serialis cubense (assembly GCF_023864345.2). Lineage (NCBI taxonomy): Eukaryota > Metazoa > Arthropoda > Insecta > Orthoptera > Acrididae > Schistocerca > Schistocerca serialis. The sequence continues at coordinate 183,033,775 of NC_064647.1, read as the reverse complement.
CTACAGTACACATTTACCGCCTCTCAAGATGATAGGCAAGATAAAAACATATTTCAGGAATTAGGCCGTTACACTTCAAGCAATAAATTCGTTAACACACCGAATACGACAGGCAGCTATTAACGTACGGCAGATGGATAGGGAGATTACCGAACAACCTTAACCGCAGGTTGCTCTAACCCGCCCCTACTCCACAAGGGAAAAACGATCCACCCAACTGATAAATAACCACCTTCCTGCGGTTGGGCAAACGGAGAAGAGTGGTGGGACGACCCCAAAACAAAGCGGCTGGTGGCCTGAACAAGAAAACAAGTAGCATTTAGCCAGTAAATGAAACAACATATCACCAATCACGTAACTTCTAATAAACTGCGATTTCTGGCGAAGACCTTGCACAGCACCCCCAAAACGCTCTCCCGAACCGTCCGCTGTCAGCCGCTTCAACGGCGTCGCAGCTCGTACCGGCCGGACCGATGTCGTGGGTTGACTCCTGTTGCTCTCGTGTCGACCGCGAAGCCACTACCCCTCGCTATACGGCGCGGCCCACTGGACTCACATGTCGACCTCACATGCGCCGTCGCTCAAGACGGACGTGTCCCAGTGCGCTATCGACCAACCGATCGATCCAACCGCCAGTGACCGTTGCCCGAGCAAACTCGAGCAGACTGGCGGCCTAACGGGCAGACTCAGAAGCAGGAAATCCGCCCCCGACCGGGCGACCACTCGTTGAGTTCTCTCATTGCGCCACAAATTCGGACGAGAGACATAGTAGCAAGCTGGGGACGAGAGACTGACCCCAGACTGACTCCAGACTCACCCAGACTGGCCAACTGGCGAGCTCATTGCGCCCCTTAAATTCACGCGAACAGGCAACCTTTCCCCTTTACCACCAGAGGGAGACACCAAAGCCGCGACTGCGACAGCGGCGCCACCGCCAGAAACGGAGGCCGACTGCTTCACACAACGTGCTGCGGCACGCCCTGCAAAACAGCAGTTTTTACCAGGGCCATGCATCTTCCCTAACTCTTCCACTGACTCTACTTAGCAATACTCACTGGAGTCATAGCGTGTAGGCTTTCACGGCCGGCGTCTTCAGTAATTAAAACTTCCGGGCTAAGAGGCCGTGGTCCAATAGTAGAAATACTTCTCCCTGACGTTTCGTTGCCAGCTGCGGGCAACATCATGTGAGGTGAGTTTCCGACTGGCTGCTAGGCCGTGGAGGTTCTGTTTATATAGAGCGTGTAGAGGGAACCACCACTCGTCACGTGTTGTCAACAGTAAAACTATCTCTGGCTGACGTCATTACTCTCGATCGAAGGTAATCGATTGTCACATCTTTGGTACTAAGTCGATCGCCATATCTTATCTAACTTCAAGCATTCTTCTTTCCTGTCAAAATTATTGTGGTGTTTAAAAATCTCTACAGCCTCTCTATACATACGTGCATAATAATGCGATGTCTTAGCTAGCACGCTCGTCTCACTAAATTTTATTCCATGGTCACCCGTTTGAAAAACATGTTCCGCTACAGCCGATTTGTCCGTGTGTCCCAGTCGACAGTTCCTTTTATGTTCAGTTAGGCGAATATTGAGACTTCTTTTTGTAGTTCCAATGTAAACCTTCCCACAACTACACGGAATCTTATACACACCAGGAGTAGCTAAAGGGTGTCGTGCATCTTTCGCCGATCTTAAGCATTCACTAATCTTCTTGGTGGGTCTGAAGATTGTTTCAACTCTGAACTTGTCCAGCACTTTCCCGATACGGACCGTAATATTGTGGATGAATGGAAGAACAACTTTCCCCACCGATGGTTGTTGTTGTTGCACGTTTTCGGACATTTTTCTTCTGGGATGGAGTGCTCGATCTATCTCCTTTCCAGCGTACCCATTTTTCTGGAAAGCGGTTCGCAAGTGATTTAGTTCCTCTTGCAAATAAGCTGGCTCACAGATTTTATTAGCCCTGCCCACCAATGTCTTGATAATACCTCTCTTCTGCCTGGGATGATGGTTTGAATCCTTATAAAGATAACGATCGGTATGCGTATCTTTTCTGTAGACTTTGTGACCCAGAGTCCCATCTGCTCGTTTAATCACTGAGACGTCCAAAAAATTACTCTCTGTCTCCATAGTGAATTGTATTTTTGAATTGATGCTATTCAAATGTTTCAAAAAACGGTTCAGTTCTTCTTCACCGTGATTCCATATGACAAAAGTGTCGTCCACATACCGATACCACTTCAAAGGCCTTTTTCTGGCTGACTGCAGTTCTTGCTGTTCAAAAAATTCCATAAAAATATTAGCAACGGCTTGACTTAGAGGGCCACCCATTGCCACTCCATTAATTTTTTCATAGAACTCATTATTGTACTGAAAATAAGTCGTGGAAAGGCAATGTCTAAACAAAGCTACTATATCAGTAGGAAAATTGTCAGATATGCAAGCAAGAGCTTCGTTGACAGGAAAAATTAAATTTGTCCGGAAAAGAATTATCCAGGAAAGAAACTTCTGTTCTCTCGAAAGGAGGAAATTTTGCAACTACTCCATTGAAGATTCCAACGGAGGATATTGTAGCTAATATAGATGCGGGGATTCGGCTGTTACCATCACACGTTGCTGATGAAGTTAGGATGGAAACAGCCAGGATACTGCGTAAAGCTAAGCCACCTAGCAGTGTCTCAAGGAGAAAAGAAAGCATTACGGGAGATTAATGCGGACAAGAGTATTATTGTACTGACAAGGGAAATGCTACCGTGGTGATGAAGAGTGAAGACTACCACAAGAAGATCAGTGACCTTTTGGATCTTACCACTTATAAAAAGTTGAAAAAGGATCCTACAACGAAAGTGTTGACAGTTACCAATCAATTACTAAAAAAGTCTTCTATTCCTTCAGAGGATAAAAAAGATCTTTGCAAAACGGAAGCTTATCCTCCTAGATTATATGGGCATAAACCTAATGTCCCATTGAGACCGATAGTAAGTGCTATTGGATCCCCTACTCAAGACCTGGCTAGACATCTTGCCACCTTGTTACAACCGGTTATTGGAAAAACTGATCATCACATTAAAACTCTATGCACTTCATCGAAAAATTGAAGGGGATTACCGTTAGCCCCAGTGACATTCTTGTCAGCTTTGATGTGGTGTCTCTGTTCACCATGGTTCCTGTCAACGAAGCTTATTTTCAGTACAATTATGAGTTCTATGAAAAAATTAATGGAGTGGCAATGGGTAGCCCTCTAAGTCAAGCCGTTGCTAATATTTTTATGGAATTTTTTGAACAGCAAGCACTGCAGTCAGCCAGAAAAAGGCCTTTGAAGTGGTATCGGTATGTGGACGACACGTTTGTCATATGGAATCACGGTGAAGAAGAACTGAACCGTTTTTTGAAACATTTGAATAGCATCAATTCAAAAATACAATTCACTATGGAGACAGAGAGTAATGGACAGATTAATTTTTTGGACGTCTCAGTGATTAAACGAGCAGATGGGACTCTGGGTCACAAAGTCTACAGAAAAGATACGCATACCGATCGTTATCTTTATAAGGATTCAAACCATCATCCCAGGCAGAAGAGAGGTATTATCAAGACATTGGTGGGCAGGGCTAATAAAATCTGTGAGCCAGCTTATTTGCAAGAGGAACTAAATCACTTGCGAACCGCTTTCCAGAAAAATGGGTACGCTGGAAAGGAGATAGATCGAGCACTCCATCCCAGAAGAAAAATGTCCGAAAACGTGCAACAACAACAACCATCGGTGGGGAAAGTTGTTCTTCCATTCATCCGCAATATTACGGTCCGTATCGGGAAAGTGCTGGCCAAGTTCAGAGTTGAAACAATCTTCAGACCCACCAAGAAGATTAGTGAATGCTTAAGATCGGCGAAAGATGCACGACACCCTTTAGCTACTCCTGGTGTGTATAAGATTCCGTGTAGTTGTGGGAAGGTTTACATTGGAACTACAAAAAGAAGTATCAATACTCGCCTAACTGAACATAAAAGGAACTGTCGACTGGGACACACGGACAAATCGGCTGTAGCGGAACATGTTTTTCAAACGGGTGACCATGGAATAAAATTTAGTGAGACGAGCGTGCTAGCTAAGACATCGCATTATTATGCACGTATGTATAGAGAGGCTGTAGAGATTTTTAAACACCACAATAATTTTGACAGGAAAGAAGAATGCTTGAAGTTAGATAAGATATGGCGATCGACTTAGTACCAAAGATGTGACAATCGATTACCTTCGATCGAGAGTAATGACGCCAGCCAGAGATAGTTTTACTGTTGACAACACGTGACGAGTGGTGGTGCCCTCTACACGCTCTATATAAACAGAACCTCCACGGCCTAGCAGCCACCCCACCATCTGCACTTAACACTCCCATCACTACACAGGACATCAGCCTCACACTCCGCACTAAACGCAACACTGCTCCCGGCAACGACTGCGTTACCTACCGCTACCTCAAACACTGCCCTCCCTCCTTCCTTTCATTCCTTGCCACCTCCTACAATGTCATCCTTGCCACTGGCTTCTATCTCAACGTGTGGAAAACCTCCTGTATCCTGATGTTCTCCAAACCCAACAAGCCTCCATCTGATGCCTCTTCCTATCGTCCTATCTGTCTCACATCGGTGTTCAGCAAGCTCTTGGAATCCATCCTTTCCCAGCGCATCCATCACCACCTCCACCAAAACCACCTCCTCCCAAACACCCAATGTGGCTTTCGACCTTCCTTCTCTGCTGATGACCAACTCCTCCGCCTCACTCATCTCCTCTCCCTCCAGCTTAACTCCCATCGCTCCGCCATTTTTGTCTCCCTTGACCTCGAAATCAGGAGAAAGGAAACTGGCGTTCTACGGATCGGAGCGTGGAATGTCAGATCCCTTAATCGGGCAGGTAGGTTAGAAAATTTAAAAAGGGAAATGGATAGGTTAAAGATGGATATTGTGGGAATTAGTGAAGTTCGGTGGCAGGAGGAACAAGACTTCTGGTCAGGTGAATACAGGGTTATAAACACAAAGTCAAATAGGGGTAATGAAGGAGTAGGTTTAATAATGAATAGGAAACTAGGAATTCGGGTAAGCTACTACAAACAGCATAGTGAACGCATTATTGTGGCCAAGATAGATACGAAGCCCACACCTACTACAGTAGTACAAGTTTATATGCCAACTAGCTCTGCAGATGACGAAGAAATTGAAGAAATGTATGATGAAATAAAAGAAATTATTCAGATAGTGAAGGGAGACGAAAATTTAATAGTCATGGGTGACTGGAATTCGAGTGTAGGAAAAGGGAGAGAAGGAAACGTAGTAGGTGAATATGGATTGGGGCTAAGAAATGAAAGAGGAAGCCGCCTGATAGAATTTTGCACAGAGCACAACTTAATCATAGCTAACACTTGGTTTAAGAATCATGATAGAAGGTTGTATACATGGAAGAACCCTGGAGATACTAAAAGGTATCAGATAGATTATATAATGGTAAGACAGAGATTTAGGAACCAGGTTTTAAATTGTAAGACATTTCCAGGGGCAGATGTGGACTCTGACCACAATCTATTGGTTATGACCTGTAGATTAAAACTGAAGAAACTGCAAAAAGGTGGGAATTTAAGGAGATGGGACCTGGATAAACTGAAAGAACCAGAGGTTGTACAGAGTTTCAGGGAGAGCATAAGGGAACAATTGAAAGGAATGGGGGAAAGAAATACAGTAGAAGAAGAATGGGTAGCTCTGAGGTATGAAGTAGTGAAGGCAGCAGACGATCAAGTAGGTAAAAAGAAGAGGGTTAGTAGAAATCCCTGGGTAACAGAAGAAATATTGAATTTAATTGATGAAAGGAGAAAATATAAAAATGCAGTAAATGAAGCAGGCAAAAAGGAATACAAACGTCTCAAAAATGAGATCGACAGGAAGTGCAAAATGGCTAAGCAGGGATGGCTAGAGGACAAATGTAAGGATGTAGAGGCTTCTCTCACTAGGGGTAAGATAGATACTGCCTACAGGAAAATTAAAGAGACCTTTGGAGATAAGAGAACCACATGTATGAACATCAAGAGCTCAGATGGAAACCCAGTTCTAAGCAAAGAAGGGAAAGCAGAAAGGTGGAAGTAGTATATAGAGGGTCTATACAAGGGCGATGCACTTGAGGACAATATTATGGAAATGGAAGAGAATGTAGATGAAGATGAAATGGGAGATACGATACTGCGTGAAGAGTTTGACAGAGCACTGAAGGATCTGAGTCGAAACAAGGCCCCCGGAGTAGACAACATTCCATTGGAACTACTGACGGCCTTGGGAGAGCCAGTCCTGACAAAACTCTACCATCTGGTGAGCAAGATGTATGAAACAGGCGAAATACCCTCAGACTTCAAGAAGAATATAATAATTCCAATCCCAAAGAATGCAGGTGTTGACAGATGTGAAAATTACCGAACAATCAGTTTAATAAGCCACAGCTGCAAAGTACTAACACGAATTATTTACAGACGAATGGAAAATCTAGTAGAAGCCGACCTCGGGGATGATCAGTTTGGATTCCGTAGAAATACTGGAACACGTGAGGCAATACAGACCTTACGACTTATCTTAGAAGAAAGATTAAGGAAAGGCAAACCTACGTTTCTAGCATTTGTAGACTTAGAGAAAGCTTTTGACAATGTTGACTGGAATACTCTCTTTCAAATTCTAAAGGTGGCAGGGGTAAAATACAGGGAGCGAAAGGCTATTTACAACTTGTACAGAAACCAGATGGCAGTTATAAGAGTTGAGGGACATGAAAGGGAAGCAGTGGTTGGGAAGGGAGTAAGACAGGGTTGTAGCCTCTCCCCGATGTTATTCAATCTCTATATTGAGCAAGCAGTAAAGGAAACAAAAGAAGAATTTGGAGTAGGTATTAAAATCCATGGAGAAGAAATAAAAACTTTGAGGTTCGCCGATGACATTGTAATTCTGTCAGAGACAGCAAAGGACTTGGAAGAGCAGTTGAACGGAATGGATGGTGTCTTGAAGGGAGGATATAAGATGAACATCAACAAAAGCAAAACGAGGATAATGGAATGTAGTCGAGTTAAGTCGGGTGAAGCTGAGGGTATTAGATTAGGAAATGAGACACTTAAAGTAGTAAAGGAGTTTTGCTATTTGGGGAGCAAAATAACTGATGATGGACGAAGTAGAGAGGATATAAAATGTAGACTGGCAATGGCAAGGAAAGCGTTTCTGAAGAAGAGAAATTTGTTAACATCGAGTATAGATTTAAGTGTCAGGTAGTTATTTCTGAACGTATTTGTATGGAGTGTAGCCATGTATGGAAGTGAAACATGGACGGTAAATAGTTTGGACAAGAAGAGAATAGAAGCTTTTGAAATGTGGTGCTACAGAAGAATGCTGAAGATTAGATGGGTAGATCACATAACTAATGAGGAAGTATTGAATAGGATTGGGGAGAAGAGAAGTTTGTGGCACAACTTGACCAGAAGAAGGGATCGGTTGGTAGGACATGTTCTGAGGCATCAAGGGATCACCAATTTAGTATTTGAGGGCAGCATGGAGGGTAAAAATCATAGGGGGAGACCAAGAGATGAATACACTAAGCAGATTCAGAAGGATGTAGGTTGCAGTAGGTACTGGGAGATGAAGAGGCTTGCACAGGATAGAGTAGCGTGGAGAGCTGCATCAAACCAGTCTCAGGACTGAAGACCACAACAACAACAACAACATGACCTCGAAAAGGCCTACGACCGTGTCTGGCATCCCGGTCTCCTGTTTAAACTCGAAACCTACGCCCTTCCTATCAACTACATCCGTCTGGTGGCCTCCTTCCTCTCCCACCGCCCCTCCTATGTTACGATCCATAATGCCAATTCCCACACCTTCTACCCCTCTGCAGGTGTGCCCCAGGGCTCTGTCCTCTCGCCTCTCCTCTACCTCCTGTACACGGCAGATATGCCCTGACCCCCCCCCCCCCTCCAGTACACCTATTGCAATATGCTGATGACACCGCATTCCTCGCCCTCGATCCTACCCTCCACCGGTCCCAACGCCTTCTCCAGAATCACCTTGACCTTTTTGCTGTATGGTGTAACCAGTGGCTCCTGAAACTCAATCCTTCCAAGACTAAGGCCGTCATCGTAGGTCGTACCACTCGCTCCTTCCAGCTCCTGCATTTCTCCCTTCTGTCTGCGCCCTTACTGTCTGCGTCCCCACCCTCACCTACCTTGGCCTCACCTGGATTCCTCATCTCCGCTCCATCCAATCCAAAGCCCACAACTGCCTCCGACTCCTCAAACTCCTCTCTGGCCGGACATGGGGGTTGCACCCCTCTACCATCCTCCACACCTACAAATCCTTAATCCGTCCCATCCTATGTTATGCCAGTCCTGCCTGGATATCTGCCCCCCCCCAAATTCTATAAGTCCCTCCAGATCCTTGAGTGTCATGCACTCCGCCTCGCCTTTCGTATACGCCTCCCATCCGCCACACGGATCCTCTATGATCTCATTCATTTCCCCCATCTGCTCTTATTCCTTGAACATATCCGCATCCTCTACACCTCCCGCCGTCTTGAACCCCCTCACACCCTGGTTGCTCCTCTCCTCTCTGATCCCTGCCCCCTTCCACGTCTTCACCATTGTGTCCCCCCTACCCTCCATCTCTACACCCTACATCTCCTTTCCCAAGGTGGCTTCCATCAACTCCCCCTCCCAGATGATGCCCTCTCTCCCTCCATTTATCCCTCATATCAACTCTGATCCTCACTCCCCCTCCTTTCCTCTGTCCTTTTCCCGGGCTCCCTCTCCCCCCCCCGCCGGCCGAAGTGGCCGTGCGGTTAAAGGCGCTGCAGTCTGGAACCGCAGGACCGCTACGGTCGCAGGTTCGAATCCTGCCTCGGGCATGGATGTTTGTGATGTCCTTAGGTTAGTTAGGTTTAACTAGTTCTAAGTTCTAGGGGACTAATGACCTCAGCAGTTGAGTCCCATAGTGCTCAGAACCATCCCTCTCCCCCCTTCCATCCTCTTTCTTCCCCACCTCCCCTCTCTTTGCCCCCTTCTCTCCCCTGAGTCCTTTTACATTTCCCTTCTCTGCCTCCTCTCATTCCCTCTCGCGTCTGCCCTTCTCCCCCTTTATTAGTCCTCTCCATCCTTGGTTCCCCCCCTTTTCGTTTTTTCCTCTCCTCCCTCCTTCTTTTTCCCCCTTCTCCAGGTCCCCCCCACCCCATCTGCCTTTGGATCGGGAGTGCCGTACTTGTGCCGCCATTTTCGTGCAGTGTTTTACGGTGTGTTTTTCCAGTGAGTGTTCCGTGTTGTGTCTTTTGGGAAGTGTAGCGAACAGCCATCATACTGTCGCTGGGTGTGAATTTTTTTATCTCTTGCGAACAGAAACCAGACTGTCGACATGTTTCTTAATTGTGTGTCTACTATGTTACTTGTCTGATTCCTGTGTATTTTATCAACATTGCCAACCCCTTTTGCTTTCTGTTTTAACTTTCCGCATTTTTACGCCATTTTACACTTTAAATCACCATTTTATCGCCTGTTTTTTCTTGTTTCTTTCTTCTTCCTTTTTTTTAAAAAAAAAGTCTGTAGGCTGTAGAGCAGCGTAGTAAGCTGCTGCCAGCCCGCCCCCTTCGGGAGGAATTGAAAATCAATAAAGAAAAAAAAAAGGCCTAGCAGCCAGTCGTAGACTCACCTCAGATGATGTTGCCCGCAGCTGGCAACGAAACGTCAGGGTGAAGTATTTCTACTATTGGACCACGGCCTCTTAGCCCGGAAGTTTTAATCACTGGGCTCACTGGAGTGTTACACTAAACATCATCATTTCAGATTGGCTCTTGTGCACAGCGAGTCTACGAAAACAACATGGCAGCAGCTGCCACGTCCAGTAGTCGACGTTGTAGCCAACAATCAAGAGTGGACGGAGAACTCCTATTCTCAGAAACCGCCCTTTCGCGGTACTCTGGCAATGCGAAGCAGGCTAAGACGTAATTCGATCCTGGATACCACTCGCACGACGCCGGGTGGTGCTCTGGAACTGATTTCCACAGAAACTGTCGACCGCCAGCGCGAACGACAAGCCGTCGCACGTCCACCACAACGGTCTCTACCTGAGTCGCGGCCCTGAAAGCTACTATAATCACGATAATCACTTGGAACTGCCCATACTGTGACGCAACTGCGGTAAGTGGGCGAGCGTTATCCTATTGGAAAGTTCCCCATGGAATGCTGTTCATGAGAGGCAGCACGACAGGTTGAATCACCATACTGAGGTTCAACTTTGCAATCAGGGTGTGTGGGATAAGAGTGTTCCGCTGTCATACGAAATCGGAACCCAGACCATGACTCCAGGTGTAGGTCTAATGTGTCTAGCACACAGACAGGCTGATTGCAGACCCTCCATTGGGATCCATCTAACCAACACATGGCCGTCACTGGCACAGAATCTGAACCATTCTCACCAGAAAACACAAAAGAGCTCCGCCCTGCTGTCATGAGCTGTCACTTGACGGCAGTGAAGTGGCAAATGGCAGTGGTTTGGAATCAGTGGAATGCATGCTACAGGGCGTCTGGCTTGCGGCTGTCCTTGAAATAACCGATTTCTAACAGTTCGTTGTGTCGCAGTGGTGCCTGCTGCTGCTCAAATCGTTGCTGCTGATGCAGTATGATGCACCAGAGCCGTACGCCAAACTCGATGGTCTTCCCTCTCGGCAGTGCCATGTGGCCGTCCGGAACCCAGTCTTCTTGTGAGCGTACTTTCTCGTGACCACCGCTGCCAACAATCATGTACAGTGGCTACGCTTTTGCCAAGTCTTTCTGAAATATCGAAAAAGGGATTCGAGCTCCTCGAAGCCCTATTACAGGACCTGATTCAACCTCAGTGAGATGCGGATAATCGCGTCTTTGTCTCCTCGAAGGCATTCTTGACTACCATCAACTCACTGTATCCAAACTCAAAGGTAACTAACGCTCACGACCATTAGGCCGTACACTCAAAGCTGATATGCATCCTCATACTGGCGCTATTAGCGTCCCTCTTATGCTACTGGCGTGAAAATTGAATGGATATCATCGGTCAGATGAAGAAGCACTCTTCCCCAGCTTTCGTTTATGTCGCACAATTCCTTCTTGGTATCAGGATTTTTTCCATCACTATAGCCAAAGCATTATTACCAATGTCCATCACGAGATTGAATACCACCTGCTGGTGTTGCAGGCACGTGACACAGTAACAAAAGTATACAGGGTGGTCCATTGATCGTGACCGGGCCAAATATCTCACGAAATAAGCGTCAAACGAAAAAACTACAAAGAACGAAACTCGTCTAGCTTGAAGGGGGAAACCAGATGGCGCTATGGTTGGCCCGTAAGGTGGCGCTGCCATAGGTCAAACGGATATCAACTGCGTTTTTCAAAATAGGAATCCCCATTTTTATTACGTATTCGTGTAGTACGTAAAGAAATGTGAATGTTTTAGTTGGACCACTTTTTTAACCTTGTGGCAGACGGCGCTGTAATAGTCACGAACATATGGCTCACAATTTTAGACGAACAGTTTGTAACAGGTCGGTTTTTTAAATTAAAATACAGAACGTAGGTACGTTTGGACATCTTATTTCGGTTGTTCCAATGTGATACCTGTACCTTTCAGAACTTCTCATTTTTGAGAACGCATGCTGTTACAGCGTGATTACCTGTAAATACCACATTAATGCAATAAATGCTCAAAATGATGTCCGTGAACCTCAATGCATTTGGTAATAAGTGTAACGACATTCCTCTTGACAGCGAGTAGTTCGCCTTCCGTAATGTTCGCACGTCCATTGACAATACGCTGACACATGTTGTCAGGCGTTGTCGGTGGACCACGATACCAAATATCCTTCAACTTTCCCCACAGAAAGAAATTCGGGGACGTGATATCCGGTGAAGGTGCGGGCCACGGTATGGTGCTTCGACGACCACCTGTCATGAAATATGCTATTCAATACCGCTTCAACTGCACGCGAGCTATGTGCTGGACCAGTGAAACATCTTGTAGTAACATCGGTAGAACATTACGTAGGAAATCAGCGTACATTGCACCATTTAGAGTGCCATCGATAAAACGGGGGCCAGTCATCTTTCTTCCCAAACTGTCGCACCATACATTAACCCGCCAAGGTCGCTGATGTTCCACTTGCTGCAGCCATCGTGGATTTTCCGTTGCCCAATAGTGCATATTATGCCCGTTTAAGTTACCGCTGTTGATGAATGACGCTTCGTCGCTGAACAGAACGCGTGCAAAAAATCTGTCATCGTCCGGCAATTTCTCTTGTGCCTAGTGCAGAACTGTACACGACGTTCAAACTCGTCGCCATGCAATTCCTGGTGCATAGAAATATGGTACGGGTGCAATCGATGTTGATGTAGCATTCTCAACACCGACGTTTTTGAGATTCACGATTCTGCAACAATTTGTCTGCTTCTGATGTGCGGATTAGCCGCGACAGTAGCTGAAACACCTACTTGGTTATCATTATTTGTTGCAGGTCGTGGTTGACGTTTCACATGTGACTGAACGTTTCCTATTTCCTTAAATAACGTAACTATCCGGCGAACGGTCCGGACAATTGGATGATGTCGTCCAGAACACCGAGCAGCACACATAGCACACGCCCGTTGGGCATTTTGATCACAATAGCCATACATCAACATGATATCGACCTTTTCCGCAATTGGTAAACGGTCCATTTTAACACGGGTAATGTACTACGAAGCAAATACCGTCCGCACTGGCGGAATGTTTCGTAATACCACGTACTTAACGTTTGTGACTATTACAGCACCATCTATCACAAAGCGAAAAAAGTGGTCAAAGTAAAACATTCATATTTATTTACGTACTACACGAATACGTAATAGAAAATGGGGGTTCCTATTTAAAAAAAACGCAGTTGATATCCGTTTAACCTATGGCAGCGCCATCTAGCGGGCCAACCATAGCGCCATCTGGTTTTCCCCTTCAAGCTAGACGAGTTTCGTTCTTTGTAGTTTTTTCGTTTGATGCTTATTTCATGAGATATTTGGCCGGTCACTATCAATGGACTGCCCTGTATAATTCGAGCCAAGACGAGTAGGGAAACATTTTAGTACCGATGCGGCCAGATAATACGTAAACCTACTGACACAAGCGTCTTAGACAGAGGACAGATTCTCAGCAACGGTGAAGCTGGTCCGGCGTTCTTGTGCTACTATTGCGCAAAGAGGTTGGAAGGTGGTGCAATCACGACTAGACCTTAATGCGTTGGGTGTCCACGACTAATTACAGAACGGGGAAGTCAGAGGCCCGCCCACTCAGTAAAGCAGGATAGGCGATAGGGAACAACGCTGTAGCAGGCACACGCCTTCGGAGCACACTGTCAAGCACACGCTGCTCGACCGTGCGGCTCCACAGGACATAACCTGTACTTGTTCCCATGTTGACCTAACGACTTCGTTATTTACGACTGCAATGGCCACAGGATCTTCGAGACTGGACCCCAAATCAATGGCAACGTGTCGCCAGGTTGGAATAATTCGGTTTCTTTTTAAGACGCCCTCATGCAAGTGCCTGATCGAAATATGCAACACGTGTGGGTGTGTGGGTATTATTTTTTCAAGTTGCACAATGGATTGATCCTACTAGTACCCTTTGGCCCCTGCAAGAAACGATTTCCACTTCACGCTACTACAAAAGTCAGATAGACGCTCCTAATATACCAACAAAAACTGCTTGAGAAACATTCAGCAACAAATATCTTCTGGATTCATCCCCTGCAAGAAACGATTTGCACTTCACGCTACTACAAAAGTCAGATAGACGCTCCTAATATACCAACAAAAACTGCTTGAGAAACATTCAGCAACAAATATCTTCTGGAGTCGTCCGCTGTCAGGAAAAGATAAAAAAATATTCTGTATTCTTACGTAACTAGCGGATTACTAGGGTACTGGAGTGTTGCTAGTTAGTGTAAGAGAAACGTAAAACGAACGAAAAATATTATTTATTACAAAAAATTCTGAGAAATCGAGTGTAACTTTTTCTTATAAAATAATAAATTTCCGGGTTCTTTTTGGAACAGTAGATTGCTTCTTATAGATAGGAATGCTGTTATTTTACAAAGTAAGGAAAGGTTCTCTTCTCCCTTTTCTTTAAGAATGTTATTTACTCGCGTAATGGCTGAGAGCCGCGCCTACACAACTTGAGTAACTTTTCTAGGTACGGTCAAGGCTGTCGCGTCAGAAGTGTAATGGAGTGTACTGTTATGGAGGACAGTTGGGGCTCGCATACACTGTAGCGCAAAATACCGTGAGCTGGTACGCCTGCAGCCTGCGTCGCTCGCTGCTGACAAATAACACAACTACACTCCTGGAAATGGAAAAAAGAACACATTGACACCGGTGTGTCAGACCCACCATACTTGCTCCGGACACTGCGAGAGGGCTGTACAAGCAATGATCACACGCACGGCACAGCGGACACACCAGGAACCGCGGTGTTGGCCGTCGAATGGCGCTAGCTGCGCAGCATTTGTGCACCGCCGCCGTTAGTGTCAGCCAGTTTGCCGTGGCATACGGAGCTCCATCGCAGTCTTTAACACTGGTAGCATGTCGCGACAGCGTGGACGTGAACCGTATGTGCAGTTGACGGACTTTGAGCGAGGGCGTATAGTGGGCATGCGGGAGGCCGGGTGGACGTACCGCCGAATTGCTCAACACGTGGGGCGTGAGGTCTCCACAGTACATCGATGTTGTCGCCAGTGGTCGGCGGAAGGTGCACGTGCCCGTCGACCTGGGACCGGACCGCAGCGACGCACGGATGCACGCCAAGACCGTAGGATCCTACGCAGTGCCGTAGGGGACCGCACCGCCATTTCCCAGCAAATTAGGGACACTGTTGCTCCTGGGGTATCGGCGAGGACCATTCGCAACCGTCTCCATGAAGCTGGGCTACGGTCCCGCACACCGTTAGGCCGTCTTCCGCTCACGCCCCAACATCGTGCAGCCCGCCTCCAGTGGTGTCGCGACAGGCGTGAATGGAGGGACGAATGGAGACGTGTCGTCTTCAGCGATGAGAGTCGCTTCTGCCTTGGTGCCAATGATGGTCGTATGCGTGTTTGGCGCCGTGCAGGTGAGCGCCACAATCAGGACTGCATACGACCGAGGCACACAGGGCCAACACCCGGCATCATGGTGTGGGGAGCGATCTGCTACACTGGCCGTACACCACTGGTGATCGTCGAGGGGACACTGAATAGTGCACGGTACATCCAAACCGTCATCGAACCCATCGTTCTACCATTCCTAGACCGGCAAGGGAACTTGCTGTTCCAACAGGACAATGCACGTCCGCATGTATCCCGTGCCACCCAACGTGCTCTAGAAGGTGTAAGTCAACTACCCTGGCCAGCAAGATCTCCGGATCAGTCCCCCATTGAGCATGTTTGGGACTGGATGAAGCGTCGTCTTACGCGGTCTGCACGTCCAGCACGAACGCTGGTCCAACTGAGGCGCCAGGTGGAAATGGCATGGCAAGCCGTTCCACAGGACTACATCCAGCATCTCTACGATCGTCTCCATGGGAGAATAGCAGCCTGCATTGCTGCGAAAGGTGGATATACACTGTACTAGTGCCGACATTGTGCATGCTCTGTTGCCTGTGTCTATGTGCCTGTGGTTCTGTCAGTGTGATCATGTGATGTATCTGACCCCAGGAATGTGTCAATAAAGTTTCCCCTTCCTGGGACAATGAATTCACGGTGTTCTTATTTCAATTTCCAGGAGTGTATCTCTTTCTATCTGGATTGACCTTCGCCAATCGAACTCTCCCTAAGCCTTGATGAAGTCAAGGACTCCTATCCGCCCCTAGTCTATTGGCGTGGTACACCGGTCAGATAACCAGTCCACCACTATGCCACTCAATATTCGCTCACAGGCGTTTAACGAGTACTCTGTCCGTGTTCACACCGCACACTAAGTGTGGCGGCCAACACAGTGAACAACGCTTAATCACGAGCGACTCAATATAAAGTGTCACTCCGATTCGCTAACAACAGAGGTCCTCTCCCAGTGAAATACGTGAGGAGAGACTTTGTTCCTCACTCTTTGCGTACAGGTACGATCGCACTCGCTCTCGTTACGTGTTCCCGCTCCAAGAGCGACAACGGAACGGCTCTTTTTTTCTGGAAAAGTTGCATGGGTATATCATTCACTGTCTTCCCTGACTCCTGTGGCTCTTTACGTCAGAAATACTCCGCCTATCAGCATTGCTCTTTCAAACGGGAGAACGACGTTTCGTTTGAGTCCACCAATGCGGAAATATGTAGCATCTCCATTAGGCATATACTCTACTCCTGTGAGAACTCCGTAACTACACAGTTGATCCATGAAAAAATGAGTCTTCTGGGCGCTCCCACACAATGTAATAGAATTTGGTTTTAAGTCGAACACGGGGTTTGTTATCCCTTCACGCTGGCAAAAGCTGTCCTCTCTCTGGGCGGTCGTTCCGGCCAAAGTAGGCGTGCGTCGATCCACCTCTCTGAAGGGACGGGCCTCCCAGCGGGTTGGCCACCTCCCTAGAACGAATCTTATATTTACATGAATTCATACAAGATTGACTCTACCTTATCGAGTTTGGGTTCGAATGAAGCGTCTTGCTGTGCAGAATACGATTGTGAGGATGGAATATGTAAGAAATGAAGGTCAGGAGACCCTTCCACCTTACAAGCGTCATGAAGGTAGGTCAGTGGCGGTAATATTATGCCAAGGCAAACGCTCATCTGGGATTCCCTGGAGCCTGAGGACGTAAACATTCTTGTGGACCACCGGCATCCCCTCACGCTTGTGACTTCCCTGGTGTTCAAATGGCTCAAATGGCTCTGAGCATTATGGGACTTAACTTCTGAGGTCACCAGTCCCCTAGAACTTAGAACTACTTAAATCTATCTAACCTAAGGACATCACACACATCCATGTCCGAGGCAGGATTCGAACTTCCCTGGTGTCAATGGCACATTCCAGCAGGAAAACTACCGTTCTCACAAGCGTGACTTCGTGCTGTACCGTCCTGAGATGTGTGATAGTGAACTCACATTGATGTCTTCGGCACCAGTTTCGCCTGACCTGACTGATGGAAAATACCCGAGACAGCATCGGGCGCCAGCTACGCTCGCTCCAATCACCGGCTCGTAATAGACAGGAATTGTGTAGTCTGTGCGTAGACATCTGCTGGTATATACCACCGGAAACCTATCAAACAATTGTCGAATCTCTGCTAAGCAGAACCGCCACTCTATTGCGTTCCACACGCGAATTAATACTCTTTTAAACATACTGTTTTGGCTCACATGTGTTTCTTCATCTACATTTACGTCCACAGCTTTACAATTTATATTTAAGTGTTTCACAGAGGCTTCACTGAACAACTTCCAGACTATTTCTCGACTGCTTCACTCTCGAACAGCAAGTGAGAAAAACGAAGACCAAATTTTTTCTCTGCAAACTCTCTATCTTTCGGCATGTTCGAAAGAACAGACACCACACACATATTTCAAATGAGGACGGCCAATGATCCCTTCAGAGTGGATGCCTACCAAGCAGAAATTCTTATGGGAATCGGTGAGATGCCGCGAGTAATGAGGCTAAAGGGCAAGGGGCACTACATCAGTAGTGTGTGGTTGATAATTTGGATCAGACAGGAGGCTTGCTAGGGTAGTCGGTAGTTGCACTGACCAGTATGTCGGACGCCTCAGTGGTCAGAGCATCTACCTATTAAGCGGGAGACCCGGGTTTGAATCCCATGGGCCACAAATTTTCGACTTTCCCCATCGATTTAAATCAATGCCCACTGGCAACTTCTGTCATTAATTCCTTTGTGTCTCGTCTCATTTCTGTTAGTTTATCACTGTGGCTCTCTCTCTCTCTATACATGTAGAGTACACAAAATGCTTTGGCATTCAGATGAGAGAATTGCTGATGAGGGCATGTTCCTTGGGGAACGGCAGATATCACATCCGTTTCATTCTATGAAATATCTACGAAATGCGATCTTTCTGAGAGGAAAGCACGAATCCAGTCGTAAAGCTGCAACAAAGCTCTACAGGCACAAAATTTGATTTTCTGCCGCTTGCCAGGAACGATGTCAAAAGTCTTCTGGAGAGCTAGACAACAGAAATCGACCGAAACCCATGAAGAACACTCATTACTTCTTGTGAATAAACAGCTGTTTGTGTTTCATAAGAGCAATATTTTCTGAATCCATAGTGTTAAGTGTCAGCAGATCGTTTTCTTCGAAATATTTCATAATATTGGGAAATGGTATATGAACCAAAAACCCTGCTATATATGTGTTGTGGATTACATCAATAGTAAGTGGGTCACTTGGGTGCAGTTGCAGGCTATTATTTAATGAGGTCCTTCATTGTCATATAAACTGCTAGACTGCGCACACTAGCTACCAAAATTTTTTATAAACGGATGCAACAACACAAACTAAAAATTTTCAACAAAAATTCTATGCTGCGATTCGTAAGTCAAATTCTTTTTACCATACATTACCACATACATAAGCGTATCTTTCGGAATTTTATCAGTAAAATTTGCACACAACTTTATTGTAGTTTTCTGTGTAGCTAATACCTTCATTCTTCTAGACATATTTATAACATAGATAGGATAACTTTCAATAACGCTGAATGGACTCACATTAACATCACCATTCAATTGTGTAGTTCTCTTAAAATCTAAGAAAGCATCATAAGCTTTTAAATAATTATTTGGCGGATCTAGATTCCACATTTCTTGAGGAAAAATATCGTTTCTGCCATTTTTAATATAGATATTCTGCATTTTAACATGATCGAATAAGGAAGAGTCAATGAGCTGATTATTTTTCCTTTTTGTCTGCAAGACAACGAAGATGAAATAAGGCATATCAAATTCTGCAGTTATAGAAATTTTTAATATCTAACTCAAAATTTCTTTTTTCATCTAATCTAGCAATCTCTACAGTCTGTGGTTCAAAGAAAGATATGGGAATTTTTGGATTTGTAAGTCTATATTGTTCTAATTCAAGCGAATATTCTGGTTCAAATTTAACAACAGAAACAAACTTCCATTGATTCTACAACAATTTTACCTTCTTTTGGAAGTGTATCTGTTATTTCGACACCAGCATCATTTATATCCGACCATCGAAGAATAGGATCTCCAGCACTTGATGACCATGTAAAAATAACTGTTAAATCTCCATCCCACATTGTCTCTTTATAATCTTTAAAAAATCCGCCAAATAATTATAATGGATAAAGTACTTCATTTTTCTTACTTTTTATTTTTCCATTACTAAGAATATGGCCAACCATGGTTAACTCATTGGCTATAGTCGAAGTCAATCGAATAAGAGCTGATGAAGAAATAAATGGAAATGCCATTCTAGAAAAAAAAATTGTTACCTTTTTTATGGTGATAACATCAAACAGTTTCCCTACATAATTATCAATTAATTTTTTATTGGCTTTTCCATTATAAGTTGGGTAACCTGTACCATCAGTTCCAATAACACTCAAATTCATGTACAGTTCTACATCTACATCTATATTTATACTCCGCAAGCCACCCGACGGTGTGTGGCGGAGGGCACTTTACGTGCCACTGTCATTACCTCCCTTTCCTGTTCCAGTCGCGTATGGTTCGTGGGAAGAACGACTGTCTGAAAGCCTCCGTGCGCGCTCTAATCTCTCTAATTTTACATTCGTGATCTCCTCGGGAGGTTTAAGTAGGGGGAAGCAATACATTCGATACCCCATCAAGAAACGCACCATCTCGAAATCTGGCGAGCAATCTACACCACAATGCAGAGCGCCTCTCTTGCAGAGTCTGCCACTTGAGTTTATTAAACATCTCTGTAACGGTATCACGGTTACCAAATAACCCTGTGACAAAACGCGACGCTCTTCTTTGGATCTTCTCTATCTCCTCCGTCAAACCGATCTGGTACGGATCCCACACTGATGAGCAATACTCAAGCATAGGTCCAACGAGTGTTTTGTAAGCCACCTCCTTTGTTGATGGACAACATTTTCTAAGCACTCTCCCAATGAATCTCAACCTGGTACCCGCCTTACCAACAATTAATTTTATATGATCATTCCACTTCAAATCGTTCCGCACACATACACCCACATATTTTACAGAAGTAACTGCTACCAGTGTTTGTTCTGCTATCATATAATCATACAATAAAGGATCCTTCTTTCTATGTATTCGCAATACATTACATTTGTCTATGTTAAGGGACAGTTGCCACTCCCTGCACCAAGTGCCTATCCGCTGCAGATCTTTCTGCATTTCGCTACAATTTTCTAATGCTGCAACTTCTCTGTATACTACAGCATCATCCGCGAAAAGCCGCATGGAACTTCTGACACTATCTACTAGGTCATTTATATATATTGTGAAAAGCAATGGTCTCATAACACTCCCCTGTGGCACGCCAGAGGTTACTTTAATGTCTGTAGTCGTCTCTCCATTGAGAACAACATGCTGTGTTCTGTTTCCTAAAAACTCTTCAATCCAGCCACACAGCTGGTCTGATATTCCGTAGTTGTTTATCAGGCGACAGTGCGGAACTGTATCGAACGCCTTCCGGAAGTCAAGAAAAATAGCATCTACCTGGGAGCCTGTATCTAATATTTTCTGGGTCTCATGAACAAATAAAGCGAGTTGGGTCTCACACGATCGCTGTTTCCGGAATCCATGTTGATTCCTACATAGTAGATTCTGGGTTTCCAAAAACGACATGATACTCGAGCAAAAAACATGTTCTAAAATTCTACAAGAGATCGACATAAGAGATATAGGTCTATAGTTTTGCGCATCTGCTCGACGACCCTTCTTGAAGACTGGGACTACCTGTGCTCTTTTCCAATCATTTGGAACCCTCCGTTCCTCTAGAGACTTGCGGTACACGGCTGTTAGAAGGGGGGCAAGTTCTTTCGCGTACTCTGTGTAGAATCGAATTGGTATCCCGTCAGGTCCAGTGGACTTTCCTCTATTGAGTGATTCCAGTTGCTTTTCTATTCCTTGGACACTTATT
Organism: Schistocerca serialis cubense; assembly: GCF_023864345.2. NCBI lineage: Eukaryota > Metazoa > Arthropoda > Insecta > Orthoptera > Acrididae > Schistocerca > Schistocerca serialis. The sequence continues at coordinate 183,012,647 of NC_064647.1, read as the reverse complement.
TCGATGTCAGTTGAGCATGATTTGGATGAACCAATCCATCTCCAATATTTATATTAATCTCTGTGTTCTTGTTGGGAAGATTCAAATTAGTTTTTGTCTTTCCATTCACAGGGAATGAGTAAAACTGATAACTTTCGACTTTGTTCATAATTTATTTAAGAATAAAAAACATTAGCATCAGCAAAGCAGACTAAGAAATTTCTAAAATAACTGTTACACAAACACCATTAACACCATAAGAAAATGATCATTTTCGTCAGTTACAGTCTTGAATGATGTCAGAAATTGGTATATTTATGAGATAATTCGGTTCATGAATTATTCATCCACCAAATTCAGCATTAGGCTTGAATGAAGCAATAATATTAGTTTCTCTGTGAAAATGATCATTATGTTTTACATACATTCCATCAGCAAGATTAAAATTTATATTTATTAATTCAAATGGAATAATTTTAGGAACATCTTTAGCAATAGCTTTTTCTTTAGCTTGAACAACTTGATTACTGAATCCAAGCACACTACCAATACTATGTTTTATATCCATATACAATTTTACATCACTTTCAATAAAAATTATGTTTAAAATTTCATCTGATTTAATATGGATATTTGGCTTCTTTGAATGAATAAATTTTTCCAAGTTTTTCAAACCATACTGGCATACTGGAATTTTTATCATTTCACCATCACAATAAAGTTTATCAATTCTCGATGTAATATTTGGAGTTAGGAAAGTTGAATGAAAACCAACTAATGAGACACTACTAAAACTGTCCCTTAGTGGAACAGTTAATATTTTTTTGAGATCAGATGGCTTACCACTTAATTGAAATAGGTGACTCACTTACTAATAAAATTTTTATTAATAAATGAGCAAAACAGATTGGGAACCAAAAATAAGACTTCCAGAAAAGAAGCCATAAAATAAACATCGTAAACTTTTACCAAATTCTATTAGATGTGCAATAATTGGACCAAGTGGGGTTGAAAAACTACATTAATGATTAATAATTATATTTTAGCTTTGGGATGGTTGATCTGGAATAAAATTAATCATTTGTATGTTTATTCTAAAACTTTAGATCAACCAAAATACTTGGAATTTATGAAAGGACGTGAAAAAATTGAAGAAAAAATAGCTACATTCATCGGAAATAATGAAGAAATTGCCTCATTAGATCAATGCCTAGACAATTCAGTTGTTGTTTTTGATGACTTTATTCATGAGAATCAGGATGTTGTTAGAGAATATTTCACTAGAGGTAGACACAAAGGTATAGATTGTTTTTACTTGGGTCAAACTTATTCAAAAATAACAAAACAACTAGTAAGAGATAATCTAAACCTTTTAAATATCTTTAGACAAAATGACACAAATCTAAATCATATTTATCATGAGTTTATTGGTGGAGTTTTAAAGTTTGATAATTTTAAAGAACTGCGTAGTAAATGTTGGAATGATGAGTTTGGATTTTTCACAATAGACATGACTAGAAAACCAAATGAAGGTAAGTTTGGAAATAAAATACAACATTTCTTACGACATAAATATTTTAATTATTTTTTTATATTCTTAAATAAATGTTTGCAAAATACGATCCAGAAATCGTTAAAAAAAGCCAAACAGAACAGAACAGTAAAAGAACAGTTAAAAGAAGAGTTTAGAAAATGGAAAAAACGACCAAGAACAGTATATGAAAAATTTAAAAAAGAAGATCAACCAGTTATTGATGCCATTGAACAAGTCGAACAAGAAATTAAAGGGTTAGGTGACAATGTTTTGAAAGCAATTGAAGAAAATAGAGAAGTTGAAAAACAAATGGTTCCTTATTATTTTGATGAATTTAATGACATTCCAGTAATTAAACATTATGAAAGTGATAAAAGAGATTATACATTAAGTGAATCAGAAATAACAAAGTAGTTAAATAATTATGATGAAGAAAGAAAACAGAAATATGTTAAAAAAATAAATATAAGTGAAAGAATGTTAGAATACATTACTCATAGTGAAGATAAAGTTTTTGGATTAAAGCCTGTTGGTACATTTAAATTTGTTGGTAGATTGCATGTAAAATTTGAAGGTGATAAATTAACTATTGGTACTAGAACATATGAATAACTGATGGATTAATGAATCTTTTAACTAATAAACAAATAACTATGGATGATATGAACACACTATTCATAAGTTCTGATCTGTCAAATTATGTAGATATATTGATTGAATCAGGAGCATTATATTCTGACAATAATCCAAATAAAATAAAATCAAGCAAAGGTAATAAATATAAAAATTTGATAAAAGAGATTGTTGAACTTTATTTTTCCAAAAAAATGGCATCATCAGATTGAGATGAAAAAACTGGCGAAGGCTTAGTTAAAAAATATACAGAAAAACCAATTGAATATATTTGGATGAATGATGTTAGACAATTAATTGGTAGATTAGCTGTAATTCATGGTGAAGAACTAGCTGGAAATAAGAATTATCACAATGAAAAAGTTAGAATAATGCAAATGCTAACTAACAAATTTAGTGATTTCGTTGTCAACAATCCAAAAGGAATTCCATACTTAGAATTTTGAATAATCCTCCTCACACATTTTGGAAGAGCGAAAAACATGGTAAAGAATTAGTCAATTGGCTTTTAAATAATGTTCCAATGCCTGAGATGCATTTACCAGGATATAATTACTGTGGACCATTTACTAAACTTGAAGAAAGATTAGAAAGTGGTGATCCAGGATTAAATCCATTAGATGAAGCTTGTAAACAGCATGATATCGCATACAGAGATCATTAAGGTGTACCATCTAGAAATGATGCAGATAAACAATTCCAGTTAACTGCAAAAGAAAGAATGCATGCAAGTGATGCTTCTTTAGGAGAAAAAGTCGCAGCAACAGCAGTTAGAGGAATAATGTATGGAAAACGAAAATTAGGAATGGGTTTAGGCATGGATGACAATGGATGTGGAGTTTAACCTTTATTAAATTTTTAATTACATAAATGAATAACTTTACAATTGATTATACTTTGCTAGCTAGTGGCAAAACAAAACCAAAGTCAATTAAATTAAAGTTAAATAATGAACAATTAAATGCAATTGAACCATTTTTAACAGATGTTCAAAAAAGGAAAAAAGAAAAGAAAGTTGGCGGAAATTTGTTTGTTACATTAGCTATTCCTGTTGTTAAAAGAGTTATTGAATATCTAACAAAAAAGAAAGATGGTAAAGGACTAACACAACATGAAGGCGGATTTTTACCATTATTATTAGGTGCATTACCATATTTAGAAAAAATTGGTTCTTTAGCTTGTGGATTTGCGACAATTGCAAATGCAGTTACAAACAAGAAGAAAGCTGATAAAGAATTAGAAGAACAAAAAGACATAACTTAGAAATGGAAAACAAAGCTGGAACTGGAATAAGGAAAACAAAAAATTCAAAAAAGTAATTAATAAATATCCTAATGCATTAAGTAATTTTGATATAGAAGAACGTACTAAGCAATTAAAAATTAAACACTTTTGTGGATTATATATGATTGAAGAATTACCAATAATCCATTTAAAATTGAATGTGGTATAGTAAATTTAGATACATCTGATAAGCCTGGTACATATTGGATTTGTTATTATAAAAATAAATATAAAAAAATTTGTTTTTGATTCGTTTGGTGGTAATATATCAAAACAATTAATTAATTATTTAAGAAAAGATGAATTATATTACAATACAGAAAGAATACAAAACTTTGATGAAGTAATATGTGGTCATTTGTGTCTTTTTGTTTTAAAATTGCTTTGTGAAAATTATAATTTTAGTGAATTTTAGATTTAATAAATGGACATTTTTGGAAATAAGATACATTTATCTAAATAAAGTGAACATGTAGTTAATACATCCACATTCGATCTAGAAAAAAATGAAAATATGATTAAACAATTTGATCCAAAGATAACTAATGCAATTAAACAATTTCAAAAAGAATTAAATGCTATTTTTAAAGTAATTAAAGGTTATATTGGTTTTAAAGGTAGAAGACTTGCTAATGTAAATGATCCAATTGATGCAAAATATTAATTTGTTAATGAACTATTAAATTTTGTTACAAAACCAGAATATACAAGCATTTTAACACAATTTAATAAATATGTTACCAATACACAGTTTAATGAAAAAAATGAAAAAGATTAGTCAAAATAACAATATGACTATTAAAACTTTCATGAAAGTAGAAAACACTTTTTCAGATTATTTCTCATAAAAAGAAATAGAAATGTTTTTGTTAAATATGTTAATAGAGAAGATTATAACAAGAATCTTTCAGATTTAAAGCAAAGAAATGGTATTAGTGATGGTATTATGGCACATCACAATAAAGAAATGAATAAGATGGAAACACAGATTAATTCTATAGAAACCACAGTTAAAAATACAGAACGCATACTTAAGGGTACACTTAAAATATTAGTTACATATTTGGACGAAAAAGTGGCTATAGGACAAGAAGTACTGAGGCCTATAGATTAATTTAAAATTTAATAAATTTTTTATGTATAGAAATGAACAACCACACTTTGCATGACTATCACATTTATTGTTTAAAGTTTACTGATACACATAATCCATTCAGATTAACAACAAAAAATGGAAGACAAAGAACTGAAGGTCCTTGCACAGTTTGTAAAAAGAGGAAAAGGAAATCCGTCAAAAAAATGTGTAGGCAAAGGTCTATATAATATTCGTGAAGCAATTATTAATGAATTACATAAACGAATGAGAAAAAGTTTTACACAAAGAAATGTAATTTCTCTCAGTATAGATGATTTACGGCAAGCCGACTTAGTAGAAATGGATTTGGGCAAGTTGAAAGGAATTTCTAAAATAAACAAAGTATATAAATATTTTTTGACTGTTATCGATGTATTTTCGCAATTTGTCTGGGCTGTTCCAGTTAAAGACAAAACAGGTATTAATGTGGCTGATGCATTAGAGAAAATATTCAACTCCAGGACACCAAAAAATCTGCAGACAGATAATGGTAAAGAATTTTATAACATGAATTTAAAGAACTGATGAAGAAATATAACATTAATCATTATTCCACTTTTTCAGAATTAAAGGCATCTGTTGTTGAACGATTGAACAGAACACTTAAAGAAAAGATCTGGAAGGAATTTGCTTTACAAGGAAATTACAAATGGGTTGACACAACTTCGAAACTAGTTGACAAATACAATAACACAGGTTATCGAACTATAAAAATGAAGCCAATAGAAGTTAATGAAAACAATTTAAAGTCGTCCTATTTGGAAAGGTTAATGCCTAACGAAAAAGCGAAATTTATAGAAGGTGATAAAGTTAGAATTAGTAAACTTAAAGGTCTTTTTAAAAAAGGATATACAGCTAATTGGTCAACTGAAATATTTGAATTTGAAGATGTTATTCATTCTAGTCCAATCACATAAAAAATGAAAGATATCGAAGGTAATTTTTATGAACAAGAGCTACAGAAAACAAAATATCCGGATGTATACTTAGTTGAAAAAGATTTAAGAAAGAAAGATGATAAAGTTTATGTTAAAAGGTTAGGTTTTGATAATTCGCACAACAGTTGGGTAAATAAAGATAAAGTCATTTTATAAGTTAAACATCTAATAATAATTATTTCTATATAAATATATCATATGGTACGAATGTGAAAATTAACCATTTCATATTTTATAAATGTGTGTTATCCTGATGATGAAGATACAGTCTCTAATTTCATAAATAAATTAACTGACGAGGCTGTAAATTATATATATAATTTGAAAGATGATGAAATTTATATTGTTTATGAATACTTTAAAAAACAGCACTGACTTTCTATAAACATGAGAAAATTAAGAGTATGTATGCTTCAGTTGACACTTGTCATTTTAATATTCATTATCTCCTACATAAGAGTATCTTCATTTAAACTTGTTTCAAAATGAGAAATTATTGGTAATTGTTCTTTCATTAAATTATATAGATTTACTGAATTTGGATTCCTGATTCTCAAAATTATTTGCATTTCTGGATAATCTCCATGTAATTCATTCAGTCTAGGATTTACAGAACAATTTTGAGTTCTTATAACATAATATGGATACTCCCACATATAATTTTTCTTAATTAAAATAAATTCACTATGTTTATTTTGATGAATGGTTGGAGGAGTAGCATGATTTTCAATTATTTCATCTTTCTCTTGAATTATATCTCTAGCAACATTGAACATAATTCAATTACTATTTTTCATACTTTCAATTTTATTTTCTGAATCTGATTTTATTTTGTAGTTTGCATTCACCATATTTTCTTATTGAAGGTAAAACTTCATGTGTAACCCATCTTCTAAATGCTTTTGCACCTATGTTTTGTGATTCAAAAATTAAATAATATAAGCCAGATTCATTAGTAAATATTGATGATTTTTATTACCTTTCAACCCTGAGGAAGCTTCGGGGTTCAAATTTTCAAATATAATTTTGTCTTCTTTATCTACATGATGTCTAATCACATAGTCAGTGTCTTTATACTCTAATATTTTAACAACATCTTTACCTTTAAGTAATGGATTATTGTCTTTATCAATTATCACCAAAACTTCTTTATTGTTGTATGTAAGCTTGTTATTCATAAGGTCTACAATTGACTCCATTTAATATAGAATAAAAATACATTAATAAATTAAAATTCTACAGCAGGCACAGTTAAAATTTCATCACAATTATTTTTCCTTTCCTCATTTACTTCATCAACAATATCATTGGATTTGTCACATAATTTCTCTACAAAGTAAGATAGAGTGTTGAAGTGTAAATTGTATATTTCTTTTCTTTTATCTGCTCTGTGTACACCAAAATATGTATTAATCGTTTGCTCCATTAATTTATAATTGGTACATTTATATTTTCTGACATAAAATATTTTATCATCTTTAGGTCTTCCACTATTATAGCTTGATAATCTTTTTGAAAGATGATTTTCAGATAATACACCACCAACTTCAAAATCATTTTTTTGGCATACTGCTTGGATGTGGCAATGTATATAATTTGTTCTTTCTTCATCTCCACTACATCAGATATTACATATTTTAGTTGTAGATACTGTTTTTGTTTTTCTTCCAACTCTATCGCTTGTTGTTCGATAATTTTTTGAGATTTCTCTTTTTCGACAGATGTCATGTATTTTAGATAATCAACAAAGATTTTCTCAATGGTCAGATAGTACTTTCTCTCTTGCTTGCATTGTTTTGTGTTGAAAGACATAACAGATTCTTTGAAATTGTCGGCAGTCAAGAGAATCCATTTATTCTGGACGAGACTGTTGGGTTTCAAGAGTTTGTTCTCTTCTAGAATGTATTCGTACTCTAAAGTGAGAGGATCATCATGTTTCATTTCGAAGAACGGGATTGTATTGTCCTTGAGGAATTTAACATAATGTTTCTTGTTTTGTCTTAAGTTTTCAGAGGTCAAATTATTGACCACTGTATTTCCATATAAAAACTCAAGAATGTCGTTTGTGATCAACACATTCTTCTCTTCAAACAAAGGAATCCAAATGTCATTGAACCAACTTCCTAAACTTCATTCATGATTCCTCTCTTCAATGAATTCGAAAATGTTCAATTCTGAACTAGTGACAACGGCCATTTATATAGAATGAAAATCTGTTAGTAAATTAAAATTTTTTGTTGCCTCTTAAGGTGAACGATTCATACAGGTTAAAATTTCAGCATTAAATATTTCCATTTAATATAGAATAAAAATACATTAGTAAATTAAAAATTTTTAGGCAACTGCAACTTCCTTAAGAGTGTGTCATTAAAGGTAACAATTTCCTTTTCATGTAATGTGTATTGTACTAAAAACTCATAAATAAAATAAAAAACGATCAGTAGAAATACTAGTGAGAGAAGGAAAATTATGAGTGTAAAGATTTTATCTATACAGCTATCAAACCCACACCAATATGAAAGAGGATTCATTTATTAAGGAAAAATTTTCATTACTAATGAAAATTTATTGCACGCAAGAAGTATTAAATGTGAAGTAGAGAAATCAATTGATAACTTTTAGCAACACAAATACTCGAAGGATAAGCTTTCATGTATGTGTAAAGAATGTCATAAAACGATTACAAAAAAATACCTATAATAACAAAAAAGAATGTTTTGAACAGTTTATATCTAATTATAAGAGTTTTTTTCAATGTTTAAATATATTATAGATTTTTTCATTTTTACAAACAACAACAACAGGAGTTACAACATTTTAAAAAAATGTATTGGTTGTCAAGAAATTAAAGATCTTGGCTGTTTTTCGTAAGTCATACATCTAGGGACAAGCTCGCAAGTAGATGTAAGACTTGTCAACTAGAATATAGACAAAAAAGAAAAATAGTGTGTGGGTGTGGAAAGGAAATAGTTAAAAGTGATCTCAAAAAACATTTACAAACAAATGGACACATCAAAAATGAACTACATACTATGAGTATTAAAAATTTGTGTTAAATAAATTAGAACAATCTCTGCAATTTTTCAAATCTATTAAAATTTATCTTTAATAAATCAGAACTATCTTTTCTGCTGCTCTCCAATTTTGCAAGTCTACTAAAAATAATCTGAAATAAATTAGAAGTCTCTTTGGTGTTGACCTTCAATTTTTTCATACCTGTAGTGCACTTACAAAGGGTGGCCTTATCAACTTAATTCTTTCGAATAATTTACCACCACCACCACCCATTTTTTCAAAAGCTAATGAAAATTTTTCTATAATAATAGATAAAAAAATGAGTGTCTCTCTGAGAGATTTTACACTTGCTTAACTTCGTGATTATTGCAAAAGGAATAATGACAAGGATATGGTGCACTTAGAAAGGATGGGCTTATCAACTTAATTATTTCAAACAGTTCACAAGTTGCTACAAGAACTATAGAGAATCTGAAACTAAGTGGACTCAAAGATAAAGCTAAAGATCTTGGTATTAAAGGATACAATACATTAAAGAAACTCTATTAATGCCATGTATTACAAGAGTTTAATTTTCACTGAGATGTATTTGAGAAAACTAGATTAAGACCAAAACGTGTACCAAATATAAATTACTTTTACAGATTTGATGATGATATTATTGAAAAGCCTTGTCCACCAAGAGAGGAAAAAATAGTAAGTATAAATCAAATTTATCCATTTAGTAGTAAATTATTTGATGGGGAAAAGGAAGCTGAGCCATCTGAAAAGAATTTATTTGAGATAAAAGAAATTAAATCGAAATTTAATGAAAAATTTAAAGCATGGTCTGTTGACTATAAAATTGTCTTTAACGATGCTAACATTGCCAAACTCGATACTGTTAGTGAGAAAACAGATTATATAACAAAAGCATTCAATTCCATGGTAGAAGTAGCTAAAAAGAGGACTAATTTAAGGAAAGGAGATAAGCTCAATATAACAACCAACAACCCAAAAATGTTTTATACAATTTCTACAGGTTATAATACATTGAATAATGCACAAGAGGAATGAGATTTTCACTCTACAGTGGAGTGTGAAACTTCCTGGCAGATTGAAAGTGTGTGCCCGACCGAGACTCGAGCTCGGGACCTTCCGAGTTCGAGTCTCGGTCGGGCACACAGTTTTAATCTGCCAGGAAGTTTCATATCAGCGCACACTCCGCTGCAGAGTGAAAATATCATTCTGGAAACATCTTCTAGGCTGTGGCTAAGCCATGTCTCCACAGTATCCTTTCTTTCAGGAGTGCTAGTTCTGCAAGGTTCACAGGAGAGCTTCTGTAAAGTCTGGAAGGTAGGAGACGAGATACGGGCAGAAGTAAAGCTGTGAGACCGGGTGTGAGTCGTGCTTCAGTAGCTCAGTTGGTAAAGCACTTGCCCATGAAAGGCTTAGGTCCCGAGTTCGAGTCTCGGTCGGGCACACAGTTTTAATCTGCCAGGAAGTTTCAATGCACAAGAGTCTGTTCAAATTTTGTGCAACAAAATGGGGGATATCTTAACATCAGATGAAACTGTTGATATAGTAGAAACATCATTTAATATTCAGATATTAGCAATTCCTAGAGATAGTGGGCGTCAAAAAATAATAAATCTGGCTGAAGACAAAAAGTCTAAGAGATGCATCTTAAGAATTAATAACAATAATAATTTGTGTTGTCTTAGAGCTGTAATTGTGGCTTTGACATATCACACAAATGATATTTTGGGAAGAGAACTCGGTGATAAAGAAATTAAGAAAATAAGAGTTGGAGATAAATACAAATTACAGAAAGAGTTAACTAATACATTGTATAATCAGTTGGGTGAACACAATGAAGAAAGATTTACTTTAGAAGACATTTAAAATATTGCAGAATTGTTGGATATCCAAATAAATGTAGTATGTGCTGAAAATTTTAATGCAATTATCTATAGTAGTCCTGAGAAAGAAATCAAGATTAATCTGTACAAAGATCACAATCATTTTGATGTAATTAACAGTATGACTGCTTTCTTAGGATCATCATATTTCTGTGATAAATGCAAGAAACCATATCACAACAAAGAGAAACATAGATGTAAAATAGAGTGAAAAGTGTGTATATTATGCAAAGACCAGAACATGAAAGTAAAGAAAATAAGACTTATTGTGAGAAATGTAAGAGATACTGTTATAATGAAGAATGCTTAAACAATCACCAAGAAGTTTGTGATACAGCTTTCAAGTGTGAAAGATGTAAAAAGATTTGTTTAAGATCTAAAGAACATAAATGTGGCTTTGAACTTTGCAGAAATTGTAAACAAGTAGTGGAAATTGGAAATCATAAATGTTATATGCAACCTGTATTGCAAAAAGGTGGTATCTGTGAAAGAAAGTTTAGTGATGAATTTATAGTGCAAGGTTGCCCAAATTGTAATAAAGAAGGTTGCTATGTTAATGGAGAATTAACAGATTTTTATATTTACCAGTGCTTCATGTGTGATAAAATAGTTGGTGGTAAAGAGTTTAAATGTTGTGAAAAAGGCTTTCCAAAAAAGTGAATTGTACCTATACTGAAAGATACTTGTGGTTTGATGATGAAGCAACTCAAGAAACTGGAACACACATTCCAAATCCTATGATTGTTCACAATTTTAAAGGTGTTACTGTTTATAAATTTAAGATAAATGATGAATTCTGTAAGTGGATGATATCTCAAAAGAACAGTTATCACACATTCATAGCTCACTATGCAAAAGGGTATGATTCCCAATTTATTTTGAAGTACTGTGTTGAAAACACAGTAAGGCCATATACCATCTATACAGGAACTAAACTAATGTTGTTGGAGACCAGACAGTTAGGCATAAAAATTACAGACAGCAGTAACTTTGTAGAAGGTCCACTTAGTAGTTTTCCAAAAACTTTTCATTTGAAAGAAGGCTATTTCCCACAATTATTCTATATGCCAGCAAATGAAAACTATATAGGACCGATTCCTGATACTGAATATTATTGTGTTGACAGTATGGAGCCAAAAGATAGAGAAGCATTTCTCAAATGGCACAGCTCTAGAGTTAAAGAAAATTATGGGTTCAATATGAAGAATGAAATTAACGAGTACCTTAATTCTGATGTAGATATATTAAATGAGGTTGTTTAGAATTAAGAAAACAGTTTCTGGAAATTGCTAACGTTTATCCATTCTGTTATTTAACAATTGCTGGCGTTTGTATGGCAATTTGCAGGTCGACATATTTACAGAAAAATACAATCGCTGTTTTGGATAAAGAACAGAAGGAGAATTCCAGTAAACAATCGATAGCTTGGTTGAATAGTTTAAATAATAGCAACATCTCACATGCTCTTATTGGTGGAGAAGTCAGAATTGCAGGAGCAAATGTGGATGGATTTGATAAAGCAACTAATACTGTTTATCAATACCATGATTGCTTCTGGCATGGTTGTAAAAATATTTTAAAAGTGAAACAATTAACAACAGAAATAAGGAAACTATGGGTGATCTTTATCGAAAGACTTTAACAAGAAGAGCAGAAATACGAATTGCTGGATACAATCTGGTGGAAATGTGGTAATGTGATTGGGTGAACTCAGTAGAGTATAAATATCTTAAACAGTTACCTAAAATTGTTGAACCATTAAACCCAAGAGATGCATTTTATGGTGGACAAACAAATGCAATAAAATTAAGAGCTAAAACAGATGGTATTAGCTCAAAAATAAAATATATTGATGTATGTAGTCGTTATCCAACCGTACAATATTATGATTATTATCCTGAACAACATCCAAGGAAAATATATAGACCAAGATATTATTCTAAAAATTGGTATGGGTTAATAAAAAGTATTGGCTCCTAGAACATTGTATCATCCAGTTTTACCTGTATGCATGCAAATCGATAAAAATGAAAAACTATTGTTTCCTCTGTGTGTCAAATGTGCAGAAGAACAGGTATAAATGCAATCACTGTATTGAAGAAAGAAGTTTTATTGGAACTTGGTCGACAGATGAAGTAAAGAAAGCTGTAGAAAAAGGATATAAAGTTTTAGAAGTTTATGAAGTATGGGACTTTAAAAATAAAAGCAATATGCTGTTTACAAATTATGAAAGACTTTATGAAAATATAATTAGAAACTAGTTCACATAATTTAGAAAGTGATGAAGAATACGTCAAAACAGTTAAAGAGAAGTTGGATATTGACTTGCATGGTGATAGAATAAAAGAATCTCCTGGAAAGCGAGCTGTTGCTAAGATCTGTCTGAATTCATTATGGGGCAAATTTGGACAAAGACAAAATATGAGTGAAACAGAATATGACTAATTTGCAACAATTTTCTGAGGTACTGTTGGATGATCAATTAGATAACTTAGATGAAAATTTTATTACAGAGGAAATGATCCAGATGAGGTATAATTTCAAAGATTACTACGTGGAAAACAATGCAGCTACGAATATCTTTATAGCTGCATTCACTACATCAAATGCAAGACTTAGATTGTATGATATGTTAGATAAATTAGAAAAAATGTCATATATTTCGATACTGATTCTGTAGTATATATCGATGATAATAAAAATACTGTGGCAACAGGTTGTATGTTAGGTGAATGGACAGATGAACTGGGAAATAATTGGATTACAGATTGGGCTTCAACAGGTCCAAAAAGTTATTATTATGAAAAAAATGATAAAAAGACAGAAATGAAGGTAAAAAAATTCATATTAAATTACAAGAATATTCAAAAGTTGAATGGCGAATCTATGATCAGATTAATTGAGAATGAAGTGTAAGAAAAGATACAACTAGAATACAATCAGATAACTAGAGACATTGATACTAGAAATCTAGTAAACAAACAGGTTAAGAAAGAATTTTCATTTCAGTATGATAAAATAATTGTTCTAGATAACTATGGTACAGTGCCTTATGGATACTAAAAATTATCTATATCTTCTAATGTAAATAAAAAATTCATACCACATGCCTTATACAAATAGAATAAATTAGTTAGTTGCATTTTGTTGTATTCCAAGAAGTCTAACTTTTTAGTTATAGAATGATAGACTTTCAAAAATAACGAATAAGCTTTAATGTAATTTTGTAGGTAAATTATTAGTTGGTAAATTAGAATATACTATTTGTTTTACTGTCATAGAAAAGAGAGAATTGGAATTTTCTATTTCCTCCCATATTTCTATATCTGTTTCCTTGTAGTTATCAAAGTACATTATATATTCTTCTTTAGAAATTCTCTTTAATGCACTAATATGTTTAGTATGCTTCTGACTCCTCAAGTGTTCTATAATTAATGATAGTTTAAAATATTCTGTGCAAGTATTACACTAAACTTGTTTCTCTCTTGGATTATTACTTCTCTTAACAAAGATGTTAGACTTAAATTCATCCCATAAATTAGTAATATTTATATAGAATAAAAATTTAAAAGATTATTAAGATTTTATTCTATATAAACGGACAATCTACTGAAGAAGCTCAATAATGCTAGCAATTCTAGCCTGTTTAAAAATATTAGTGAGCTTGATGTAAATGAGCGTTATTACATTACTGACTGTGAACGTTTAAAAACTAGATATGGTGATAAAATTTGTCTAGAGCTCGATAATAAATTTAAAATTATTTTCCACAAAGTTCAATAAAATAATAGATAACTGGGATAACTGGGACTTGCAATTGTTTAAATACGGTGAAATTGAACTAAAATATAAAGGAATGAAGGGAACTAAAAGTAATGATAACAAATTTCATGATCTAGAGTCTGTTGTGTAGAATTTTTTTAAAATAATCAGCTCATTGACTCTTCCTTATTCGATCATGTTAGATTACAGAATATCTATAATAAAAATGGCAGAAACGAGATTTTTCCTCAAGAAATTTGGAATCTAGATCCGCCAAATGATTATTTAAAAGCTTATGATGCTTTCTTAGATTTTAAGAGAACTACACAATTGAATGGTGATGTTAATGTGAGTCCATTCAGCTTTATTGAAAGTTATCCTATCTATCTTATAAATATGTCTAGAAGAATGAATGTATTAGCTACACAGAAAACTACAATGAAGTTGTGTGCAAATTTTACTGATAAAATTCCGAAAGATACGCTTATGTATGTGGTAATGTACGGTAAAAAGAATTTGACATATGATCCGCAGCATAGAATTTTAGTTGAAAATTTTTAGTTTTTGTTGTTGCATCCATTTATAAAAACTTTTAGTTGCTAGTGTGCGCAGTCTAGCAGTTTATAAGACAATGAAGGACATCATTAAAAAATAACCTGCAGCTGCACACAAGTGACCCACTTATTACTTACATCTATTTTCGTTCTTATTTATTGGTGTGACTTGTGCAACCACCGAGTCTATAGGTCCATATATTTCGTGAGCGATCGGATGTATGAGGGTCGTTCAGGAAGTAACGCAAAATTTTTTTGTCTCTAACTAGAATGGTTTTATTCGTAATTGAAACACACCATATTGTTCTGAAATTCTTTGACTATACAGCATCATTTTCAGCGTAATCTCCGTCCAGTGCTATGGGCTTACGCCATCTTAATCTCACAGCTTGTATGCCGTCATGACACTGCTGAACTGCTCTGAGCCTTAGCCTACCTAGTTCATGCTGCATCAGTTAGTAACTTCTCCATCATCCATGTACCGCTTTCCGCGGAGTCTACTCTTCTGTGGGCCAAAGGAGTGGCAGTCAGAAGGTGTGATGCCAGGGCTGTAGAAATTCGACACAGATGATCCTTCTTCCTGCTTTATGTTCTTCAGTTAGCCTTCGAGGAAACCTTCGAATACGCTAACTGGTGGACAAATATTTCAGCACTACCAAGAGAGATGTAAAATCGATCCTTGGTTGGCTGATTTGGCGAAAGAGACCAAACAACGAGGTCGCAACGGATTAGGAAAGAATGGAGAAGGAAGTCGTCCGTTCTCTTTTCAAAGGAACCATCCTGGCATTTTCCTGAAGCGATTGAGGGAAAACATGGAAAACCTAAATCAGGGTGGTCGGACGCGGTACTGAACCGTCGTCCTCCCGAATGCGAGTCCAGTGTGCTAACCACTGCGCCACCTCGCTCGGTGTCGAGCCTTGATTTGCTTCACTGCTATTCGTCGATCGCCTCGAATGTGACGGTGTGCCTGTGCATGGGAAATCAGACAGATTTCCTTCCCCTTGCGCTGTTGACGATAAATGCTTTGCCCATTGTCTCTAGACATTCTGAGAACTCCAGTAAATACTCTATTTGTGAGGGATTTGTTTCCCGTCAAAGAAATTCAATGACCGCTTTTAACTTGGAACGGACCCCAGCTGCAGACCCCATTTTGAAGATTACAATATTTCAGTGCCTGTGTTGTTCGTAAAAACGATGCAGTGTTCCTTTGGACATGCATGTGTGTCCAAAGGAACAGGTACTGCGTCGACAAAAGCCGTAATGAAATACATGAAATGTATTTGCAGTTTCCATGTAATGGAATGACAACAGTGAAAATTTGTGCCAGACCAGCTCTCGAACACAGGTTATAGACACATGGTTGACGAGATATGGAAGTTTGTGTCTGGCAGTGAGGTGTGCTCGGATAGTCTAATGGTAAGGTGACCGCTCGCGATAAACTGGAAATTCGGATTCAAGTCCTGGCCCAGCAGATATTTTCATTGTCGTCATTCCATTATACAGTTGATAGTTGTCCGTATTTCCAACTGCGAATATATTTCATGTTGTTGATTGGTTTTAGCGCTGCCATCAAACGTGAGTTTCTGGGAATGTGCGTGATGCTGCATAGAAAAATACTTCTTTTGATCCAAAATTGGTTGGGAAGAAATGTGCTGCATTATTACCGAATGTTCTTCGTATGTGATTACTATACATGCAGCTATTTGATCACTGTTCTCTAAAAGGAACTTAACAGACATTGGACCGAAAGACTTGACTTTGTTGGCACAAGCTGCTTCGCCATACTCAGATTGTCTACTTCCAAATTGCCCATGTTATCAGTTTGATTCAAATTCTGGATTATTCACAGCTTCCTCTTTGATGAAAGATTTCGGGAAACAGTGTTTAGTAGCTTCGCTTATTGTCGCTGTCATCAGTACCGTAAGCTTTTCTGTGAATGTATTGATTGTCTTACCGTTGACATGCTTTACATACGATCAGAACCTCTTCTATTTTCTACGAGATGTCTAGGTGGAGTTTCGTTGTGGAATGTGTTAAAAACATTAAAATCTGAGATACGTTTCGAGCATATACAGGGTGGTCCATTGATCGAGACCGGGCCAAATATCTCACGAATAAGCTTCAAACGAAAAAACTACAAACAACGAAACTTGTCTAGCTTGAAGGGGGAAACAAGATGGCGCTATGGTTGGCCCGCTACATGGCGCTGCCATAGGTCAAACGGATATCAACTGCGTTAGTTAAAATAGAAACCCCCATTTTTTATTACATATTCGTGTAGTACGTAAAGAAATATGAATGTTTTAGTTGGTCCACTTTTTTCGCTTTTTGATAGATGGCGCTGTAATAGTCACAAACATATGGCTCACAATTTTAGACCAACAGTTGGTAACAGGCAGGTTTCTTAAATTAAAATAAAGACCGTAGGTACGTTTTAACATTTTATCTCGCTTGTTCCAAAGTGACAAATGTACCTTTCTAAAATAACATTTCTGAGAACGCATGCTGTTACAGCGTGATTACCTGTAAATACCGCATTAATGCAATAAACGATCAAAATGATGTCCGTCAACCTCAATGCATTTGGCAATATGTGTAACGACATTCCTCTCAACAGCGAGTAGTTCGTCTTCCGTAATCTTCGCACATGCATAGACAATGCGCTGACGCATGTCGTCAGAAGATGTTGGTGGATCACGATAGCAAATATCCTTCAACTTTCCCCACAGAAACAAATCCGGGGACGTCAGATCCGGTGAACGTGGGGGCCATGGTATGGTGCTCCGACGACCAATCCACCTGTCATGAAATATCCTATTCAATACAGCTTCAACCGCACGCGAGCTATGTGCCGGACATCCAGAATGTTAGAAGATCATCGCCATTCTGTCATGCAGTGAAACATCTTGTAGTTATATCGGTAGATCATTACGTAGGAAATCAGCATACAATGCACCATTTAGATTGACATCCAGAAAATGGGGGCCAATTATCCTATCTCCCATAATGTCGCACCATACATTAACCCGCCAAGATCGCTGATGTTCCACTTGTCGCAGCCATCGTGGATTTTCCGTTGCCCAATAGTGCATATTATGCCGTTTTACGTTGTCCCGCTGTTGGTGAATGACGCTTCGTCGCTAAATAGAATGCGTGCAAAAAATCTGTCATCGTCCCGTAATTTCTCTTGTGGCCAGTGGCACAACTGTACACGACGATCAAAGTCGTCGCCGTGTAATTTCTGGTGCATAGAAATATGGTACGGGTGCAATCGATGTTGATGTAGCATTCTCAACACCGACGTTTTTGAGATTCACGATTCTCGCGCAATTTGTGTGCTACTGAGTGTGCATTAGCCGCGACAGCAGCTAAAACACCTACCTGGGCATCGTCATTTCTTGCAGGTCGTGGCTGACGTTTCACATGTGGCTGGACACTTCCTGTTTCCTTAAATAACGTAACTATCCGGCGAAGGGACCGGACACGTGGATGATGTTGTCCAGGATACCGAGCAGCAACCATGGCACACGCCAGATGGGTATTTTGATCACAATAGCCATACATCAACACGATATCGACCTTTTCCGCAATTGGTAAACGGTCAATTTTAACACGGGTAATGTATCACGAAGCAAATACCGTCCGCACTGGCGGAATGTTACGTGATACCACGTACTTAATACGTTTATGACTATTACAGCGCCATCTATCACAAAGCGAAAAAAGTGATCCTACTAAAACATTCATATTTCTTTACGTACTACACGAATATGTAATAAAAGTGGGGATCCTATTTTTAAAAAACGCATTTGATATCCGTTTGACCTATGGCAGCGCCTATGGCAAGCACATACACAATGGCGTTGATTGCATCGCAATATTCCCATTACATCCCGAGATATTGAGACGCGAAGTTGACGCTTGAAACACCCGACATGCGCTGCTAGCGCACGTCCTGAGGCTCAGGCGTGAACCCCATACTGCCCGTAATCGCTATGTGATTGACAAGTAAGTGTCCCTCTTGATAAGTATGGAGGTGTGATTGCACATGTCAATCACATCGCAATTCGGGCAGCATGGGGTTCACGCCTGAGCCTCAGGACGTGCGCTAGCAGCGCATGTCGGATGTTTCAAGCGTCAACTTCGCGTCTCAATATCTCGGGATGTAATGGGAATATTGCGATGCAATCAACGCCATTGTGTATGTGTTTTGTCATGCTATGGATTGCTGAAGAAAAAATACAGGAGGTCCATTTAAAAAAAACATAAGTTGTGTTAAAAAACACATATGCTTTCGTTTTAGAATGTTTCCAAATATGTACATTCATGGGCCCCAGCCCTACATTGATACCGGTGAAAGTCGTTTTCCAATAGCTCTTCTTGTTCCAAAGATATTTTGGGTGGACAAGATAGCTGGGACACCCTGTATAGAGAGAGAGAGAAGAGAGAGAGAGAGAGAGAGAGAGAGAGAGAGAATGATTGTCTTTTGCTTTGGAGTTGTGTATGAGTATTTTGTTGATAGACTACTGCATGATACCATGGGGAAGCGTATGTTGACGACGTCTAGCAGACAGAAGAAGAAGTTTGATAATTTGCTACCTAATCAGACTGTTCGGCATTTAGACGTTTCCCGGACCGTTATCAATTTGTCCAAACGTCCGTTATCTGACGATGAGACATCTATGCTTGCCAAGGGAGGAAATTTTGCTGTTAGTCCGCGTTTTGTGCCCACGGAAGAAATTATAGCCAATGTAAAAGCAGGAATTCGCAGTGTAGATTCTGTAACAGCTGAAGAAATCCGTATAGAAACAATGAGAATATTAGCCAATGCAAAACCGCCGAAAAGTAATATAACTGTGGGTGAGAGAAGAGCTTTAAAGCTCCTGAATGACGACGATAGTATTTTGGTTCTCCCAGCTGACAAAGGAAGCGCAACGGTGGTTATGGATGTGGCCGACTATCAGAGAAAAATTACGGATCTACTGGATCCGCAAGCATATAGGAAGCTGAATAAGGACCCCACTAACAATGTTCTCAGAACTGTGTCGCGGTTAATAAAAAAGTCCTCCATTGAAGAGAGTGTACAGAAAGGTCTCTGCAGTTCGGTTGCGCTACCACCGAGGCTTTATGGATTGCCCAAAATTCATAAAGAAAATGTGCCGTTAAGACCGATACTAAGTGCCATTGGTTCGCCCACCTACTCGTTAGTCAAGGTTTTGACTACGCTGTTAAAACCACATGTGGGCCGTTCGGACTCGTATATAAAGAATTCGACACATTTCATCAGCAGATTGAATGGCATAGTGGTCCAGCCGGAGGACATATTGGTCAGCTTCGATGTGGTATCGCTGTTTACCATGGTTCCACTTAATGATGTATTGGAACAGCTGGATCGAATTTTTCCTGCCGATATTTTAGAGCTGTTTAAGTGTTGTTTGACGACCACATACTTCAAGTGGAAAGAACAGTTTTATGAGCAAACGGATGGCGTGGCTATGGGAAGCCCCCTAAGTCCCGTAATTGCAAACTTCTTTATGGAGAAATTCGAAGAACAGGCGTTAGGCACTGCCAGCAAGAAACCAAATGTATGGTTCCGATACGTGGATGACACGTTTGTGTTGTGGAGACATGGTAGCGAGGAACTAAGCCGGTTCCACGAACATCTGAACAGTATAAACTCAAGAATTCAGTTTACTATGGAGGAGGAGGTAGACGGCAAACTACATTTCCTCGATGTGCTTGTGTTTAGAAACGAAAATGGTAGTTTGGGCCACTCAGTGTACCGCAAACCCACGCACACAGACCGTTATTTGCACCGGGATTCGAACCACCACCCACAACAGAAGCGGGGTGTTATCAAGACGTTAGCGGACAGAGCTAGAAATATTTGTGAACCTGAGTTGCTCGACGCTGAGATGGAACATCTCCACAATGCACTAACGAAGAACGGATATTCGTCCGCCGAAATAAAACGTGCGTTGAGGCAGCCACGCAGAAACCATACTGACGTACAAGCTACTGCAAAATCTAAGGTTTTCCTGCCGTTTGTTAAAAATGTAACGGAAAGAATAGGGAGGATCTTGACGAAGCGGAATATTACCGTAATTTACAAGCCCACCAGGAAGATACAGGAATACCTTATGCCTGCCAAGGACGCTCGCAAACCATTGCAAAAATCTGGAGTGTATAGGATCCCATGCAGCTGTGGTGATGTTTATGTGGGTACCACCAAAAGAACTGTTTCTAAACGTTTGGAAGAGCACAAGGGAAATTGTAGAAGAGGAGAAACGGAACGATCAGCTGTTGCGGAGCATGCTTTCCAGCCAGGGAACCACAATATTCGTTTCGAGGAGACGCAAGTACTAGCGGCCACGAGCGGATACTACGAAAGGCTCTACAGGGAGGCAATCGAAATCGCTAAACACCCAAATAATTTCAACCGAAAGGAGGAGGGCGTAAAATTAAACGGTATATGGATGCCGGTGTTAAAGAAGATGTGTACCACTCGTCCACTACTGGGTGATCGCAACGGCGATCGACGGCGACGGACAGCGGCCAATTGCACTGACGTTTTCAAAACCGTGGCGCGGGGGGGGGGGGGGGGGGGGCGCGGACACGGAATTTAGCGGCAGTCAGTAGCGAGCCAGTGTGTGTGTTGGACCTTCCATCAAGCTACGGACCCCCTTGTAGATGTCTCCCGCAGTCGGAGACGAAACGTTGGGAATCACCTCAGAATTCATCAACCGACCACGGTATAACAGCCCGGATAATTGTAATGGACATGAGTGGTTTTGAGCATTACGTTGTTGGTTCCGGCGTTGCTGTTGTGGCGGTTTTCCTGTGAGCAACAACGAGTGAAGTGTTCGAGATAGCTGCCGTCAGGTGGAATTGATCAAATTAATTTGCGCATAGTCAAGCGCCCCAGCGGAATTTTTTGCCTTGTGGCCGTTAGTGTTCTGGTTACCTGCCCTGGCCGCTAACGTTAATCAGGCAGTGTTCATTTTGGGTGAAGTTAACCGTATTATCTTGTTTCGTAGTTAATCCTTTCGTAGGCAAAATTATCGAGCAGTTTTTTTAATGAATGGAGAGCAGACAGTAGTTAACAGATAGGTATATTTATCATACAGAATATCAAATTTGCTCCAACTATGAAAGTGAGGTCACACAACAAGGTGCGAAGTATTCTTCCCACTGCCCTTCCTTGGAGTTAAATGACAAAAACAACTTTTTCAATATATGTCATATTTATCTGATAAATTTACTTGTTACAATGCTTGTTCACAATTATTTGCCATGAAATTTTCTGAAACATGGGTCTATGCAAAGTGGTATTTGACAATATGTACAAACACAGCGAGTGCTCTTTTCTGCAGCTTTGGTACTACAATGACGGCACGTCCAGTAGGTTTCTCCTAAAATGCGTCGATGCTCCCCTACAGCCACATGACGAAAATCTTCAGGTACTTTACCCCTTTTTGCCAGAAAGACAGGTTTTCGTCCACGCCTTTTTTGAGATGAGAAGCCAGCGATCAATTGTCTTGCTAGATGGATCCTGTATGTGAGCTGATCATGCTGTCCACTTTCTCTTTTACTTATTTTCCCCAGGATAAAACTGTTCACTGCAGTAACGTCCATCAGGAAATAAAATATTCTGTGCCACCATTTTACAGAACGTCTGCCAATAGCATACCTTTCTCGTAATTGATCAAACTTATCCACACCACCCATTATTTTATTGTATTCTGTCACAGCTTCAGGACAACAAATCTCTGTACTAGTACCATCCTTGTTTTTCCGTTTCACTGTGGCTGTTCCTCATGGGTCATGAATTGAGGACAGGAAAGTGACTGGACGGTTATCCATCCATTTTACTGCAGAAGTGGCTCCTTTTGTTTCAAACTGGAATTCTCCTCGTTCCAGTTTCACGTTTTCCTTCACAAATTTGGGTAAAGCAAAAGTATTTACCTTATACTATGGCACAGAGGAAAAGATTCACAAAATGTCACGCAAACAGCACTGAAAGGCTCCTCTACAGAGCAACACTCAGCTATACAATGCCTCTGCGCAAAGGTACAGCAAACACGGCGGGAACTTCCGATTGGAAGTAGTACCCTATACTGTTCACTAGGTGGTAGCAACGTACAGAGGTGGGAACTGTGAATCCCACGGGACTAAGAGCGAATTCATTGTAGTGGGAAGCATGTTTCCCACGGCTCACGGAAGGGTTAGGTGAACCAGTGGAATTTTCTGCCTTGTGCCCGTTAGTGTTCTGTTTACCTGACCTGGCCACTAACGTAGTTTTTAGGCAGGGTTTTTACTCGCCTGTTGTTGCTGCCCAACATGGTGTGTTCACATACGCGTTTGTTTGGGGATAGTGATACTTGAAATTTTTTGATGGGGCCTTGAATTCTCGTATACTCCGTCGTGGGTTGGGTTCGCACGAATTAAGAGTAGTTGGACTCACCACCTGTCTCGCCTAGGTGAACGAGGGCAGACCGATCCACTGGAGACTCCAGAGTGCCGTTCTCTTAATTATACTTTTGGCAGTGTTAATGTCGTTGTAATTTAACTGGAATTTATATTTTTAATTTGGCAAGGTTAGTTGTGGGCCTTCAGCCCTGGAAACATGTTCTCAGAGTTTCCTTCAAGTCCAAACATTATCGCCTTCTGCTCTTGAAAGGTTATTGTAATTTCCTCAGAAAGATTTTACAAGTTATTGTGGGCCTTCTGCCGTTGGTGTTGCAAAAAGGAAATTTTTAAACTTAATGTATTGTTTTACCGATTGTTGCAATAGATCTTAATTTGCAGAATTTAACTTCTCGGCCTTCAGCCATCTTATTGCGTTTGTTCATCTCTTTCTGTGTACCTTGCGGGCCATCAGCCCTGTTAGCATTTTAAAACATTGGGGTCTTCTGCCTTCAGTAATCATCATAGTATATTTGGAATTTTGAAGATTAATCTGGCGGCCTTCTGCCGCTCCGCATGCTGATCTCATATATGTATACGATTTATCTTATTCGTAAATTTAACTGTGTTTCATGCTTTTTCAAAATTGAACTTATTCTAAAGCATCTCTTTGGAGGCCTTCAGCCGTGAAGCAAATTTAATTTTTTCAAAAGTATATTTGTGAACTAAATAAATTACAATTGTGAAATGAATCCGACCGTAACTCCCTTGGCCCTTTCCACATTCCTAATTACCTGTTAGGCCTGCGTGATTTAGCGGGCGTTTCATGTAGAAAGTTACGTTACTTGTGCAGCTTCCCTCACAATGACCAACCTGCTATAAATATATCTGTGCCGGCCGCAGTGGCCGTGCTGTTCTAGGCGCTACAGTCTGGACCCGAGCGACCGCTACGGTCGCAGGTTTGAATCCTGCCTCGGGTATGGATGTGTGTGATGTCCTTAGGTTAGTTAGGTTTAATTAGTTCTAAGTTCTAGGCGACTGATGACCTCAGAAGTTAACTCGCATAGTGCTCAGAGCCATTTGAACCATAAATATATCTGTATTATTACTCGTTCTACTGTGCCTATATAAGAAATGGGTATTAGTATTATTCAATCTGATTATTCAGTTTGTGTATGCATGTTTATGATAAGACATATAAATACATCAAAAATATTCCTCTCCGATTTGCTAGTTGAGAAAATATCTCAGTAATCGGAAAATTTTGAGACGAACTGTTTCACTACACTTTTCAACTGGTAAGAAACGCATACAACTCGTCTCGTGTTTATAACTACTTTCATTAACATATGTTTACAACGAACAACTGAGCGCCAAGTGGTTCCCAATTGTCTCTCCGACACTCTATGGCCCATCTTTTTCTTCATTCCGGGTCACCAAGAAATCTAAACATGCAAAACCCATGAGCCGTGCTGCGGCTCGCGTTGGTGCTGTTTGTAGGTTTCTGCCCTCTCTTGGAGGCCAGACTGTGTCGTTTAGTTGGCATGGTTGCTGTTGTTTGTCTTCTTCTCGTGTTCACTGGCGCCACTCGGTTTCGCAAGCGTTGCCTGTCCGCTAGTGGCAGCAGCGGCGGTTATCGATCGTAGTAACTGTTGCCCTATCTTTGGGGGCGACGTCGTTGTTTTTCCGGGTCGTGTGAGTGGGCCAGTTCGGTTGGGGAATCAGGAGGAGCCATATGCGCGCAGTGCCAGAACACGTCGGGACCGCTGGCGTCACACATGGACTGCCGGATGGAAGGGCTGCGGTCACGACGGTGTACGACCTCGTCGTAAACCGGATCCAGCAAGCTTTAAGATGACTGTGTGGTGTCACCGCCAGACACCACACTTGCTAGGTGGTAGCTTTAAATCGGCCGCGGTCCGTTAGTACATGTCGGACCCGCGTGTCGCCACGGTGTGATCGCAGACCGAGCGCCACCACAAGGCAGGTCTCGAGATACGGACTAGCACTCGCCCCAGTTGTACGGACGACGTAGCTAGCGACTACACTGACGAAGCCTCGCTCCTTTGCCGAGCAGATAGTTAGAATAGCCTTCAGCTAAGTCCATGGCTACGACCTAGCAAGGCGCCATTAGCCTTACATAGCTTGTATCTAAAGAGTCTCACTTGTATCGTCAAGAGCGATGTATACAATTGATGGATTAAAGTTAAGTATTCCAGAAGCTACGTACTTTTCTTTATAGCATTCATTACGTATCCTGTTACAGACCTATCTCTTGCCTGCGTGAACTAAACGCGTGCCTTTCGGCTACTTCCGTGGCGTGGCTGTCTTGCTACGCCACAACAGAGTGCATTTCAATTCGAGTAGAGAAACCTCCACCATTGTGATATCTCGCGATTGTCCAGTGACTTCGTGTTGCTGCTCGTAGTGTCGCCAAGGCGGAGAGCAGCGAGTGGAGTGCTTGGGGAAGGCGGATCTGATTAGCTTTCCTCGACTTCTTATTACTATTTACTGCGTTCAACTTGTTACAATTTGTTAAGCTCAACCAGCGGTAAATTTTCTTGCCTGGTGGCCGCTAACGCCGCAGTTACCTGCCCTGGAGGTTAGTGTATGTAACGGCAGGTGAACGTTTCCTCGCCTTGCCACTGCTGTCCGGTAAGACGTGTATTTTTGACAGCTTTCTTGATTGTAGGCCGGTTAGTGATTCTTCTACTCTGGGCGCTCTAGAAACAGTATTCTGGGGACGTAGTGCAGACCGCCGGTTCTGGCTTTGGCGTATTGTTCGCTCTTTGCATTTGGTTTATCGGACGTCAGGTAGCTTCAGCAAATTATCATTAGTCATTAGACTGCTGAGTTACCATCTTGTGAAGTGAATGCAACTCTTGGCTGCCTATCTCCTCACTCGCGAAAGTCTTTGTTGCCGGACCTTCTCAGAGGTCGATTCCCGGAGCACCGTCTGTGGCCCCTTTGTTCTTGTGTGTTCTAAAAGGAGGTCTGATGGCTAGTAGTTCAGTGTAACGCTCCTTCAGTCCACGCCTTCTGTGGGTATAATCTGCCTCAGTACCCATTAAGGAGCTTATGTACTGGTCCTTATGTTTTATTATTGTATTATTTATTACGATATCTTGTAATGCCTACATTAAAGGTTATATATGTCTAGTTAATAATTCTGGTCGCCTTCTGGAATAAATCTAGCAGTGTAGTGTTCAGTGGATGTTAAGAGTTGTGTTACAAAGTTTACCATCCTCTTATTTCACCCGTTTGGTGATCAGTTGTTTATTTTTTGATAACCCTTGCTATTTTATTTGCTGTTTTACAACAGGTTTCTAAATTTTTTGTATTATGGCCATTCTTGTCGTGTAAGACCTTCAGCCGTGATTGTGGTCATTTACCTTAAAATTCTAATTTTGTATTTGTATTTTAGCAGTAAGCCTTAAACCACCCCCCCCCCCCCCCCATGAACCATGGACCTTGCCGTTGGTGGGGAGGCACGCGTGCCTCAACGATACAGATAGCCGAACCGTAGGTGCAACCGCAACGGAGGGGTATCTGTTGAGAGGCCAGACAAACGTGTGGTTCCTGAAGAGGGGCAGCAGCCTTTTCAGTAGTTGCAGGGGCAACAGTCTGGATGATTGACTGATCTGGCCTTTTAACACTAACCAAAACGGCCTTGCTGTTGTGGTACTGCGAACGGCTGAGAGCAAGGGGAAACTACAGTCGTAATTTTTCCCGAGGGCATGCAGCTTTACTGTATGATTAAATGATGATGGCGTCCTCTTGGGTAAAATATTCCGGAGGTAAAATAGTCCCCCATTCGGATCTCCGGGCGGGGACTACTCAAGAGGACGTCGTTATCAGGAGGAAGAAAACTGGCATTCTACGTGGAATGTCATACCCCTTAATCGGGTAGGTACGTTAGAAAATTTAAAAAGGGAAATGGGTAGGTTAAAGTTAGATATAGTGAGAATTAGTGAAGCTCGGTGGCAGGAGGAACAAGACTTTTGGTCAGGTGAATACAGGGTTATAAATACAAAATCAAATAGGGGTAATGCAGGAGTAGGTTGAATAATAAATAAAAAAATAGGAGTGCAGGTAAGCTACTTCAAACAGCATAGTGAACGCATTATTGTGACCAAGATAGACACAAAGCACACGCCTACTACAGTAGTACAAGTTTATATGCCAACTAGCTCTGCAGATGATGAAGAAATTGATTAAATGTATGATAAAAGAAATTATTCAGGTAGTGAAGGGAGACGAAAATTTAATAGTCATGGGTGACTGGAATTCGACAGTAGGAAAAGGAAAAGAAGGAAACGTAGTAGGTGAATATGGATTGAGGCTAAGAAATGAAAGAGGAAGCCGCCTGGTAGAATTTTGCACAGAGCATAACATAATCATAGCTAACACTTGGTTCAAGAGTCATAAAAGAAGGTTGTATACATGGAAGAACCCTGAAGATACTAGAAGGTTTCAGATAGATTATATAATGGTAAGACATTCAGGAACCAGATTTTAAATTGTAAGACATTTCCAGGGGCAGATGTGGACTCTGACCACAATCTATTGGTTATGAACTGTAGATTAATACTGAAGAAACTGCAAAAAGATGGGAATTTAAGGAGATGGGACCTGGATAAACTGAAAGAACCAGAGGTTGTATAGTTTCAGGGAGAGCATAAGGGAACAATTGACAGGAATGGGGGAAAGAAATACAGTAGAAGAAGAATGGGTAGCTTTGACGAATGAAATAGTGAAGGCAACAGGGGTTCATGTAGGTAAAAAGGCGAGGGCTAGTAGAAATCCTTGGTTAACAGAAGAGATACTGAATTTAATTGATGAAAGGAGAAAATACAAAAATGCAACAGGTGAAGCAGGCAAAAAGGAATACAAAAGTCTCAAAAAAGAGATCGATAGGAAGTGCAAAATAGCAAAGCAGGGATGGCTAGAGGACAAATGTAAGGATGTAGAGGCTTATCTCACGAGGGGTAAGATAGATACTGCCTACAGGAAAATTAAAGATACCTTTGGAGAAAAGAGAACCACTTGCATGAACATCAAGAGCTCAGATGGAAACCCAGTTCTAAGCAAAGAAGGGAAAGCAGAAAGGTGGAAGGAGTATATAGAGGGTCTATACATGGGCGATGTTCTTGAGGACAATATTTGATACTGCGTGAAGAGTTTGACAGAGCACTGAAAGACCTAAGTCGAAACAAGGCCCCGGGAGTAGACAGCATTCCATTAGAACTACTGACAGCCTTGGGAGAGCCAGTCCTGACAAAACTAACTCTACCATCTGGTGAGCAAGACGTATGAGACAGGCGAAATTCCCTCGGACTTCAAGAAGAATGTAATAATTCCAATCCAAAAGAAAGCAGGTGTTGACCGATGTCAAAATTACAGAACTATCAGTTTAATAAGTCACAGCTGCAAAATACTAACGCGAATTCTGTACAGACGAATGGAAAAACGTAGATGCCGACCTCGGGGAAGATTAGTTTGGATTCCGTAGAAATGTTGAAACACGTGAGGCAATACTGACCCTACGAATTATCTTAGAGAATAGATTAAGGAAAGGCAAACCTACATTTCTAGCATTTGTAGACTTAGAGAAAGCTTTTGACAATGCTGACTGGAATACTCTCTTTCAAATTCTGAAGGTGGCAGGGGTAAAATAGAGGGAGCGAAAGGCTATTTACAATTTGTACAGAAACCAGATAGCAGTTATAAGAGTCGATGGACATGAAAGGGAAGCAGTGGTTGGGAGGGGACTGAGACAGGGTTGTAGCCTCTCCCCGATGCTATTCAATCTGTATATTGAGCAAGCAGTAAAGGAAACAAAAGAAAAGTTCGGAGTAGGTATTAAAATGCATGGAGAAGTAATAAAATCATTGAGCTTCGCCGATGACATTGTAATTCTGCCAGAGACAGCAAAGGACTTGGAAGAGCAGTTGAACGGAATGGATAGTGTCTTGAAGGGAGGATATAGGATGAGCATCAACAAAAGCAAAACGAGGATAATGGAATTAAGTCAGGTGATGCTGAGGGAATTAGATTAGAAAATGAGACACTTAAAGTAGTAAAGGAGTTTTGCTACTTGGGGAGCAAAATAACTGATGATGGTCGAAGTAGAGAGGATATAAAATGTAGACTGGCAATGGCAAGGAAAGCGTTTGTGAAGAAGAGAAATTTGTTAACATCGAGTATAGATTTAAGTGTCAGGAAGTCGTTTCTGGAAGTATTTGTATGGAGTGTAGCCATGTATGGAAGTGAAACATGGACGATAAATATTTTGGACAAGAAGAGAATAGAAGCTTTCGAAATGTGGTGCTACAGAAGAATGCTGAAGATTAGATGGCTCTGAGGCTCTGAGCACTATGGGACTCAACTGCTGAGGTCATTAGTCCCCTAGAACTTAGAACTAGTTAAACCTAACTAACCTAAGGAGATCACAAACATCCATGCCTGAGGCAGGATTCGAACCTGCGACCGTAGCGGTCTTGGGGTTCCAGATTGCAGCGCCATTAACCGCACGGCCACTTTGGCCGGCCCTGAAGATTAGATGGATAGATCACATAATTAATGAGGAGGTATTGAATATAATTGGGGAGAAGAGGAGTTTGTGGCACAACTTGACTAGAAGAAGGGATAGGTTGATAGGACATGTTCTGAGGCATCAAAGGATCACAAATTTAGCATTAGAGGGCAGCGTGGAGGGTAAAAATCGTAGAGGGAGACCAAGAGATGAACACACTAAGCAGATTCAGTAGGCTGTAGATTGCAGTTTGTACTGGGAGATCAAGAAGCTTCCACAGGATAGAGTAGCATAGAGAGCTGCATCAAACCAGTCTCAGGACTGAAGACCACAACAACAAAATCCTTAAAACCTTATTTACTGCCATTCCTAGCGTCTGATGCCTTCTGCTGTGTTTGTGGCGACTTGCCTTTAATATTTCAATAGCTGTAATTTGTAAGTTGCAACGAGTTTTAAACAATTCTTAATTTATTGCCATTCCTGGTGTGTAAGGCCTTCTGCGCACATCTCAGTGCCTTGCTTTTAAAACATTATCTGCTGTATCTGTATTTAATGGTGATTTGCTAAATTGTAACTCACTCAAAACACTATTATTTACACAGTTGTTTATTCCTTCATTATTAACGCGTGGTATTTTTGTTTATTGTTGAGACTGGAATGACTGTTTTAAAAATAAATGTGTGTTAATGTGAAAGGAAACCAATAGTAACTGATTACGACCCCGTCCACAATCGTAACCGAATCCTTCCTTTCCTTGACTACCAGGCTTCAATCCATTTTTGCAATAGTGCAGTTCACAGACACCCGTATTTTCGGCGAATTCTTCAATACAACTAATTAGGAATCTCGACTCGCGTCGTGACTCGTGAATATCTTCGGAGGTAACATGGCGGACAGTTCAGCCCAGGTTACAGGAGTGTTAGGCCTTGAGGCCTACGCAGGCTGCGAGTCTCGGTATCTTGAGGCGCCAGCTCAGCAACGCTAGACGGAAGCCGTCGACCGTTCATGAGTCCCGGCAAGGGTCAACGAGAAGAGCCACATCTGCCCCCCTGCGCAATGTATCGAGGGCACTCCTGTGCTGCTACAGACTGGGGTCAGGAGGGCCGATACACTGCAGCCAGCAGTCGAGTGGAGCCACAGCCGCACTGGATCGTCCAAGCCACGCCTTGCCCTGCAGTATCGTTGTTAGGGTGAGGGAGACTATTTTTGCTCTTGTGTGATGACACTCATTGAGTATAAGTGAGCCGTGGTAAAAATTTGCTG
Organism: Schistocerca serialis cubense; assembly: GCF_023864345.2. NCBI lineage: Eukaryota > Metazoa > Arthropoda > Insecta > Orthoptera > Acrididae > Schistocerca > Schistocerca serialis. The sequence continues at coordinate 182,981,708 of NC_064647.1, read as the reverse complement.
TTTTGAAGAGCGCGCCGCAGCGCGTAGTGTGAAGCAGTCGCCCTCCGTTTCTGGCGGTGGCGCCGCTGTGGTAATCGCAGCTTTGGTGTCTCCCTCTGGTGGGAAAGGGGAAAGGTTGCCTGTTCACGTGCATTTAAGGAGCGCTATGAGCTCGCCAGTTGCTCAGTCAGTCGGTCTGAGCCAGGCAGTCTAAAGCAGTCTGGAGTCAGTCTGGGAGTCAGTGTGGAAGTCAGTCTGGGTCAGTCTCTCGTCCCCAGCTTGCTATTCTGTCTCTTGTCCGAATTTGTGGCGCAGTGAGAGAACTCAACGAGTGGTCGCCCGGTTGGGGGCTTAGTTCCTACATCAGAGTCTGCGCGTTAGGCCGTCAGTCTGCTCGAGTTTGCTCAGGCAACGGTCACTGGCGGTTGGATCGATCGGTTGGTCGGTCGCGCACTGAGACACGACTTGTCCGTCTTGAGCGTCGGCGCATGTGAGGCCGCCACGTGAGTCCAGTGGGCCGCGCTGTATAGCGAGGGGTTGTGGCTTCGCAGTCGACACGAGAGCAACGGGAGTCAACCCGCGACATCGATCTAGCCGGTGCGAGCTGCGACGCCGTGGTGTAACTGGTTCTCCGAGCGCTTCTGGGCCCCTTCAGTTACCATCTGGTGGAGCTTGGCTCGGTCCTTTCCTGGTGCAGGGATGTCGTTTCGCCAGTGGGCGTGTTTCCTCTGCATGGGTCCGAGCCAGTATTTCCGCCGTCGTGTGTCTGGAAGTGAGTGGGAGACGCACCAGCAGGGCAGTCGCGACGGAGCAGCAGTCGCGGACGGAGCAGCGGGCAGTCGGTAGGTTGGTGCGGACCAGGAGAGACGGGAGATCGGCGTGCCTTCCTGCGTCCGTTGAAGCGACTGGCAGCGGACGGTTCGGTTCGGGAGATCGATTTGACGGTGCTGCGTCGGGTCTTCTCCACAAATCGCAGTTTATTAGAAGTTAAGTGATAGGTGATATGTTGTTTCATTTACTTGTTAAATTCTACTTGCTTTCTTGGTCAGTCTCTCGTCTCCAGCTTTGCTCGTCTGTCTCTCGTCCGCATTTGTTAGGCAGTTAGTGTCTGTCTGTCTGTCTGTCGGTCTGCCGTATGTTAATAGCTGCCTGTGTCATGTTTGTAGCATTCGGTGTGTTAACGAATTTATTGCTTGGAGTGTAACGGCCAAATTCCTGAAATACGTTTTTATCTTGCCTATCATCTTGAGAGGCGGTATATGTGTACCGTAGAGCATGTTTGGCCAACCTTGTATAATTTTATGTAAGATTGTATTTAATGAGCTTTTATTTAAATGGTCATTTTAGTATATACAGTTGCCACCTTTCCACCGTAAGACTTATCTTAGAAGTTAAAATCAAGTTGCACCTTCGGTGGCAAGTTAATCTTTTAATTTTAGTGTTTTGTACCATTTCCATCCCTCCTACGGGGTGCATAGTTTGTGTGCTTGTGTGAATTGTTAAAGCTTTTACTTTAAGGTAATGTGGTGTGTTGCAGATTTGCACCTGTGTAGTCTTTCAGAGGCTGTTGTGAGCGGTCGTGACTACCGCTGTGTCAAAAGGGAGCGGCAAGGTTCTCACAAGGGAACCTCCCCATCGCACCCCCCTCAGATTCAGTTATAACTTGGCACAGTGGATAGGCCTTGAAAAACTAAACACAGATCAACCAAGAAAACAGGAAGAAGTTGTGTGGAACTACGAAAAAAATAAGTAGTCCATGCGCAAGATATGCAACATCAAGGAGAGCATCAGCGTAGGAGCTTCGTGGTCCCGTGGTCAGCGTGAGCAGCTGAGGAAAGAGAGGTCCTTGGTTCAAATCTTCCCTCGAGTGAAAAATTTATTTTCCTTATTTTCGCAAAGTTATGATCTGTCCGTTCGTTCATTGACGTCTCTGTTCACTGTAACAAGTTTAGTTTCTGTGTTTTGTACCGCAAAACGGTGCGATTAGTAGACGAAAGGACGTGCCTCTCCAATGGGAACCGAAAACATTTGATCGCAATGTCATAGGTCAACCGATTCCTCCACAGGAAAACACGTCTGATATATTCTGTACGACACTGGTGACAGATAATAATTGTCTGAAAATAAAAAATTAAAACTCTTCACTGAAGGGAAGACTTGAACTCAGGACCTCTCGATCCACAGCTGCTCACTCTAACCACGGGACCACGGCGTTCCTGATCGCGCTTTTTCCTTGATTTTGCCTATCTTGCACATGGACTACTTACTTTGGATGTTTTGCTTATTTTTCACAGTTCCACACAACTTCTTCCTGTTTTCTCGATAGATCTGTGTTCAGCTTTTCAAGGCTTATCCACTGTGCCAACTTATAACTAAATCTGAGGGGGGGTGCGATGGGGAGGTTCCCTTGTCAGCCCGAAAGCTCATACACTCAAAAATTTGTTCCTTTCTGCCTCTGAATAAACTGTAACTTGATATTTAGAGGGTGCTTTCTGCTTAAAATTTTAAATCTGTTTCTTAAAAAAAAAAAAGCTTTTAGGAATAACATTCCAATTTGTTAAAAGCAATTTCATTTTGATTTCATCAGTTACTCTCTGGCAACTACTTCCACGCTCACATAGTATGATTAAATGTGTTAATGTTCTTGATGAATCGCTAGTAAATAAAGCAAATTCTTAAGAAAAAAGTTTTGAAAGTAAAATCGCGGTTCACTAATTGTAAAGAAAATACATTGAAGAGCCAAACAAACTGGTACACCTGCCTAATATCGTGTAGGGCCCCGAAAACACGCAGAAGTGCCGCAGTACGACATGGCACAGACTCGACCAGTGTCTGAAGTGGTGCTGCAGGGAACTGACACCATGCATCCTGCAGGGCTGTCCATAAATCCGTAAGAGTACAATGGGGTGGAGATCTCTTGTGGACAGAACGTTCCAAGGCTTCACTGATATGCTCAGAAATGTTAATGTCTGGAGAGTGTGGTGGCCAGCGGAAGTGTTTAAACTCTGTAGCAGTTCTGGACGGCTGGGGTGTCGCATTGTTCTGCTGGAATTGCCCAAGTCCATCGGTAAGCACAACGGACATGAATGGATGCAGGTGATCAGACAGGATGCTTACGCTTTGTCACCTGCCAGAATCGTATCTAGACGTAACAGGGGTCCTATATCATTCCAACAGCACGCGCTCCTCGCCATCACAGAATCTCCACCAGCTTGAACACTTCCCTTGCTGACATGCAGAGTCCATGGAGTCATGAGGTTCTCTCCATACCCGTACACGTCCATCTGAAACGAGACTCATCCAACCAGGCAACATGTTTCCAGACATCAACAGTCCAATGTCGGTGCTGACGGGTCCAGGTGAGGCAGTCATCCAGGGAACAAAAGTGGGCCTTCAGCTACTAAAGCCCATATCGATGATGTTTCGTTCGATGGTTTGCACGCTGACACTTGATGATTGCCCAGCATTGAAATATGCAACAATTTGCGGAAGGGTTGCACTTCTGTCACGTTGAACGATTCTCTTCAGCCGTCGTTGGTTCCGTTCTTGCAGGATCTTTTACCAGCCGCAGCGATGTCGGAGGTTCGATGGTTTACCGGATTCCAGATATTCACAGTACACTCGTGAAATGATGGTACGGGAAAATCCCCACTTCATCACTACCTCGGAGATACTGTGTCCCAGCGCTCGTGAGCCGATTGTAATACCACGTTCAAACACTTTAATCTTGATAACCTGCCACTGCAGGAGCAGTAACCTATCTAACAACTGCGCCAGACACTCTTTGTCTTATATAGGCGTTGCCGACTGCAGCGCCGTGTTCTCTCTGTTTACATATCTGTGTGAGTATGCATGCCTATACCAATTTCTTTGGTGCTTCAGTGTAGTTATACGAGGGTTACCTTTACAAGGCCGGAAGAGCCGGAAGACTTAGCGCAGATTAGGGGGAATTCTAAATTTGAATGTTTGCAGCCTGTGTCCAGCTCAGCGTAATACGCTCCACCTGTCGGCCCCTTGTGCTGAGTTGGTAGCAGTGAATTGCTTTACATGTTAAGGGCACACAATTGGACAGTGTAGAAACCTAAGGTGGCTCACGATTAGAAAGTACGTTTATAGAGTACTCTGCGACTACCTGTTCTATCATTAATGCATGCAGTTTAGGGAATGTTTACATTCTTACGTACTTGTAAATTGGTAGCAAGTTGTAAAAAACCGAAAGCTGCGAAATACGGTGAAATACCCTGGATATATCATTGAAATATGTGTACTTCCTCAAAATATATGTTTCCTTTATGCTTGCAAAAGGCTTCAGGAGAATTCCGTGAGCTATGTGAAACTGCATGGCGACAGTGCTGTTTGCACTGTCAAATGTAGGATATGCGTTGAACACGACGTGAGTCGCACTTCGTATTCTGCTGCTTTCGTTGTGGCTGGAAACAGAGGCAAAACAATACGTTGTCATTGCGATGACTGTGCAGTTTCAGCTGGTGGCTGTAGGCAGGCAGTGCCCTTTCTGCTGTAGGCACAGTGACAAAGCGAAGAACTTTCGTGTTTACCAGTGGAATGCTTCCGAGAAAGCCAACATTCTCCAGGGTGAGGACTTTACCAAATTAGAGTACTGAGAAGCAGCTATTAGAAGAAAAGAAGCTCCACATAGTAAAAGCATTGAAGTTCTTTCTGAGTTTCTTCAGGAAGCCAAAAAGAGGAAAACTGAAAATTGTAAAATTTTCAAGTATTGGAGTAACTGCAGGTGCAGGGATGTAAAGCAATTTTCCCTACATCATTTCTTTATACAACAGTGTGAGACATTTAAAAATGATGTAAATACGTTTCTGCGGTGTGTGGGGAAGAGATGTATAATGAAACCATAGAATTAATAAAAAATCAACAAGAGAGCAAAGTAAAAGTAGCATCGGGTACGAGCTTCAATATGAATGTATAACACCATCCGAGGCCTCTGAAGGAAGTCGCTGTTGATGGGTCATTAGTAGCTGCGATCATGGGAACCAAAACACCATACAACTCTGCTATGAGGAAGGGTAGAATTTCAGAAACTGCTGTCCATAAAGTTGTCGGGAATGAACTGCTGAAAAATTTCACAGTCTGTGGACTTGTCCTCTAGTCTCCAGAAAATTAAAAAACAAAAATTAACTACGTTAAAAGTAATGAGTTGCTAAAAAGTGTTTTGGTCAAGTGCAGCAATGTACGTATCCATCACTTAGAAAGAAGTGTTATTTTTGTGTTAATCTCCCAGATTTTGAAAATGCAAATGATATTGAAATTATTGTAGTAGAGTATGCTAGTGAATATGTTAGTAATCCACTTAACAATTTAGCTTCCTTTTGAAAAAACTTGTGGTTTTCGATTATTATCTCAAATCACATATTTTTGTGTGATGTATCACTGCAATTAATTAAATAAAATTCAGTATTAAATCAGCAATCAGTTGTGATGTGACTATATTAGTGAATATGTTGGTAATTTACTTGACAATTTAGCTTCCTTCTGGACAACTACTATTTTTCTTTTATTGTCTAAACTCATATCTTTGTGAGACATTCACTACAATTAATTAAAGAAAATTCCTTATTTAAAACAAATCAGCAACCAGCTGTAACTTTTTTTGCCTTTATTACCCTGGCTTCAGGCTGGTTAGAGCACTTCTTCAGATTGCCATAATTATAGCATACGTATGCTGAGTCCAAGTTTAGTAATTTGACTTCATCATACAGATGCTGCGATTATGGCACACTATCTGAAGAAGTGCTCATATCAGCCTGAAACCCCAGTAATTAAGCCTAAACAATAAATACAATGGCTTGCTGATTTTTTTTTTCAATAAATAATGAATATAGCTGTATGGTGAAGGATAAGATCCTTAAATAAGTACTACTTTCTGCTTTCTGATTTGTTTTTTCTTTTATTTCATCACGATTAAAAAATTGATAAACAGAGATATCTCAGTTGAAATTGTACAAGAAGGTCACTACTAGCCATAAAGCTTAACTCTCTCTCTATCTCTCTCTCTCTCTTTCTCTTTCTCTCTCTCTCTCTCTCTCTCTCACACACACACACACACACACACACACACACACACACACACTAACGCGCGCACGCACACATACACACAGAAAGAGAGAGAAACAACATCCTATGTTACTTTCCTGTGCCATGAAATCAGTTACAGGTGATGGCTGGAAAAAGTAAATGCCACCATATTGTCATAAACATTTGATATATCAAACAGTCTTGTAACTTAAAAACCACAAGCTGTTATAACATCATCAAGAATGTGAAGTGCATAACTATTAAGAACTGAGTGCTGATTCAACATGTGAATCTCTCTTACACGTGCAATCACTCTCTCTATGTTTATTTGTAAATTTGCAATGCATTTTGCCTGTCTAGTTTCTCTGTTGCTCAGTTCACAGCCAGATACTACACTTGATGGCCTCAGTGATTTTATTTCTTTCTCATCCAGCATTTGCTCATCATGTTTGAAACTTCTATCAGCTAGGACAAATGTATCTGGTTCTAACTTATGTAAAATCTTGCAGCTCTCCATGATGGTAACATCTGTGGTTCTACCTCCAAATCCGGGTGAAACAGAGTTAGTTAAACTATTTCGTGTGCAGGCTATCAAGTATTTTGAAGTAATAGCTTTCTTGCATTCGGATAGCTTTGTAATATCTATTTCTAAGCAGTATATTATGCGGATAATATTGTAATATTTACGCCTAAAGAAGGTAGGGAGTTATTTTTAATTGAATTTTTATCTAATTTTACGATGAAGTGGTGCAACACACAAGCAATTAAAGCTACACATTTTATAAATAATTTGCTGCCGTATGAAACAGAGATGACAAAGTCATGCACAAGTTAATAAAATATGCTATTTAGTGTAATTTTTTAAAACACAGTGAAATGTGTTTTTGTGTTGTATTACAACCTTTCAGAGTTAATTGAAATATGAATGAGCACTCTTTTGAAATCCCAACGTACATCAAGGCTTTCTTAAGGATGAAGTGCATAATATTTTGTAGAGTCATCAATTTTTAACGTCCACGTTTGTGTCAGCCACACTGGAATCAGGGTCGGACAAATCAGCTGATTGAATCCCAAAAGAAGACGCATAACTTCCACAATTTTGTTATGCAGTTCAAACTGGCTTTTTTCTTTGTAGCACTATAGCGACTCCTAGGTATGACTGCACGAAGAACACGAAGCTTCCTTCCTTACTCCTAGGTACAAAGGTGTGATGAAAAGTAATGCCTCCGAATTTTTTATGTGAAAACTCCTAAATATTTTAAAATGAAATACTTGTTTAACATTCTACATCTTTATTCGTATCTACATTTTTATTTTTCAACGGGGTCACCATGGCAATAACACATTTCTCCCAACCAGAGGTCAGTTTGTTGATACAGTAATTGTAGGATGTTTAACTTCTTGAGGGAGTTGCAACATCTTCTCTCCTTGCACCACCTCACCACAATCAAAATAAAGTTCTCAAAGGTGTTCTTTAAGTTCTGGAAACAGATGTAAATTGGATAGACCCAAGAGAGGACTTTGTGGAGGCAGTGAAACCAAGGCACAGGATTGCTGCAGATGTCACAGCGCTCGTGTGTGATCTGGTATTGTACTCCATGTGTGGACATCCCTTTGAATTCCTGCCTTCAGTTTTCTGAGGGTCTCGCAGTACACCACCACAGTTACGTTACACACGACCAAATTACACGCGAGACTTTGGAGCCCTCTAGCGGCAGAGGGATGCAAGTTGTGTCAGATAAGCAAGAAAATCGACAGAATGATATGCATGACATGTAATACCTGAACCCATCTTGAGAACAGAATAACAAAATTAGGAGCCTTTACTTTTCGGCATGTCCTCGTAATTTTAAATCACTTTGGTTGCTTTAATTAGTGAAGTGCGATTAGATGTGTCCTCAGACCTCAGAGTCGTTCACGGCAGCATGTCTGAATAGCATGCTCTCGGTTTTCAAGCTGCGTCAGTTTGGATAAAATTCTCGAGCTTTCGATGGCTGTCTCCATCATTGTCATCAGGAACAAAATGTTGCAGCCACATGTAGTAAGCGTTGCTTCACGCAGTGGAGAATGGCAAAACAGAAGCATGTCGGCGACCGAGGCGTTGCGAAATAAGCATGCACAGATAGCCTTGCTGACAGCAGCAGCCTACCAACAGACTGATGCAAGGACGCACACAGACCGAGAGCCGAGCGAAGCCTGGAGAGTGCTGAGTAAGGGGAAGTGAGGCCAGCACGCTAACTTACGCTGCAATATACTGCGGGAGTAATAACAGGAAGCTACCACCGATGGTAAAAAACGTCCTCCTGCCGGATATAAATAGTGTAGCGCAGGCAGCGACAGACAGAAGCCATCAGGAAGCAGTTCGGATCTGAGGACGGACGTGGTCCGTGTCCGAATGTTCAATCTTCGTAGGTGACGATTCCAGAAGTCTGTTCCAGCTCACAGGAGACATCCGTTCGCCGTCAGATGTCAACTTCAGCTCTGGAGGTTGGCCTGAGTTCGTTCGGCACCATGGCTGACTGACTACAGCGAGAACTTCCAGCAGGACCGGCCGCAGCGCGGTCTTGGTCACAGGCGCCGCCGGGGACTGACGCTCGGACTTCACGGCAACCCGGCCCCACAGCGCATGGTCCGTCCATGACGGGACCTCGCAGACATCACGACTGACGGCTTCCCAACCGCCAGTGCAGCAGGCGTCGGCAGCTGACCTCACGGCTACGAGTTCATCTCAACCACAGGGCATCCTGACTTCAGCGGAGCACTGGTGGCCTGAGGCTCACGAGTGCGATCAGCGCCGCGCGTTGCGCGCATTGTTGCAGAATCTACACAGCAAAAGCCAGGCTGAGAGATCTGCAGGGCTGGGCAGCGACGACAAGGGAGAAATTGTAAAGAAAGTTCAATAAATAATTGTAAAACTCCACTCTGGCTCATTCTTTGGTGCAGCCACTGTGTCTGCTACTAACAAGTGGTGCAGAAGTCGTAACAAAAACTACTAAGTGCCAGAACTGCTTTTTTTTTCTTTTTTTGTGGTAGGTTGAGGTGCAGTGTCACCAGTGGATCTCGGTCTTACTGTCATGGTTTAAGGGTAAATTTGTTATATCCTACAGTGATGTCATTCCAGTGACATCACTGGAGTGCACGTTGAAGGTGTGACAGTGAGACTTGAAATCCCATACCACCCTCTGACGGTAGAAGTTCAAGCTAGCAGCCAATAGGTATGACAACTACATAGGTACTGATATTGGTGGTTATATGACGGACGACACACATCAAGTGATACTAAAATGTAGACATTCACGGCCGGAAATACCATTATATTTATCCGGGCTGTTATGCCGTGGTCGGTTGATGAATTTTGTCTCAATTCCCAACGTTTCGTCTCCGACTGCGGGAGACATCTTCAAGGGGGTCCGTAGGTCGATGGAAGGTCCAACACACCGACTGGCTCGCTACTGTAGCGAGCCAGTCGGTGTGTTGGACCTTTCATCGACCTACGGACCCCCTTGAAGATGTCTCCCGCAGTCGGAGACGAAACGTTGGGAATTGAGACAAAATTCATCAACCGACCACGGCATAACAGCCCAGATAATTATAATGGACATAACACATCAAGTGGTCGTTTCAAGACTGACTCCTCAGTAGTGGCCGTAACAGGGCTATCGTTAGCCATGTTCTGAATCTGGGTCCTCAAGGGTGGTGAGAGGAACAGGGTGTCGGTGGATGCTGGGGACTCATGATCCCAATGTTTTGCAGGGCATCCACTTTGACATAGAGACGCCTTGCCTTCTCTCGAATGGACATCTTCAGAGTTACCATGTTTGTTTTCTCTTGGAGGATAACTGCCCTCGTGAGGGGAGTGGCATGCAGGCTCCATCAAAGCAGCTTATTCTGCAGGCACTGGAAGGTGTCCATCTGGGAGGCACTAATCATGGCCCACACAGTGGAGCCATGGGTTAGGGAAGGGTGGGCAACCGTCCAGTACAGTTGGAGCTTGGTTGCCGCATGGGATTAACCGAGTGGTCTAGTGCGCTGCAGTCACGGACTGTGCGGCTGGTCCCGCGGAGGTTCGTGTCTTCCCTCGGGCATGGGTGGGTGTGTTTGTCCTTAGGATCATTTAGGTTAAGTAGTGTGTAAACTTAGGGACTGATGACCTTAGCAGTTAAGTCCCATAAGATTTCACACATATTTGAACATTTTTTTTTTTTTTTTGGAGCATGGTTTCTAGGTTCAGTTCCCTGCTGTTGAACATTGGGTACAACGCTTTTATCACCTTTTGTCCTTTCTGGGTGACGTATTCTGCATGTCGATGGAAGAGCAGTTTTTTATCCATCCGGACACCTAGATATTTGGTATCAGGGGACAATGGAACCCAGACGTCTGCAATAGTGATATTGTGGCGGAGGATTGGGCGCCGTTTGGTGAAGTAGACTGCTGTAGTTTTGGCGGAATTGAGGACAATTTTGTTTGAACGACACCAGGTCACTGTCGCGTCCACCTACCTCCGGAGGCGAGCAATGAACTGGACCGTGTTGAAGCCGGTGGTATAGGGTCCCGTATCATCGGCGTATTGCGCAAGATGGCAATCTGGGATGACTGCCATATCACTAACATAAACGTTAAAGAGGATGGGACACAACACAGAGCCTTGAGGTGTACTCATCGACATGGTATGTAAGCTTCCTGAGTAACAAAAAAGATTATATCGTGGAGGAAATTATTCACGATCTTGACATAGATTGTCGTCTGTGTCAGCATTTTGTACACAGATTGTTCTGCTGGGACTGACATGATTTTCCGCTTATATAGCTACGACTATGGCCGCTAGCAGTAAGTGGAGAGAGCCGAAACAACGCGTGCGCCGAGGGTGATTTGGGCAGCTCATAGCGGGACCGACCGAGCGACACCAAAAATCCGCCCCCACGCCCCGCTCAATGTATACCCCCCGATCTCTGATACGTCGTTGCTGTTCATCCTAATCTCAGCTGCCTCCTTTATAATGGAATCGTAGTCTGTTTAAGCACGAGACGAGACTCTCGTGTTCTCAAACTGTGTCTTGTATACCTTTCCCAGGTAACGCTCAGCTACGGCCAACTTGTCAAGTTCCCTTCCTTCAATACAACTTTTGTTCTCGCTACAATGCTCTGCAACTGTGCGAATTGTCTGGCCTGTATGGATGCTGCCGCACTTGCAATGGACGCCATACACACTAGGCACAAGGAGAGCTATGTAGTATTTAACAGGGCGCAGAACATCTCGTACATTGGGAGCGGGTCGGAACACTGGCCTCAGTCCATGTCTCTGCAGTACACGTTCTAACTTGGTGCTCGTTGCCCCCACAGTATGGCAGGAAAACCGCCAGCTGGGCTTCTTCTGCCCTTTTTACAAGGCGTCCGTCTTCAGTGACACCCGAAAGCGTTTCAATGCCTCTCTTGGTGTAATCATTCCCTCTGAACTTGTGTCTCATGTACTGCAATTCAGACTGTAGGTGGTCGTCGTCAGAAATAACTTTTCCCCTTTATACACACTTCAAAAAAGGTTCAGAAAATGGTTCAAATGGCTCTGAGCACTATGAGACTTAACATATAAGGACATCAGTCCCCTAAACTTAGAACTACTTAAACCTAAGTAACCTAAGGACATCACACACATCCACGCCCGAGGCAGGATTCGAACCTGTAACCGCAGCAGCAGCGTGGTTCCGGACTGAAGAGCCTAGAATCACCAGGGCACCACGGCCGGAAAAAAAAAAGTTTTGCATGACCTCACTTCCGAGAGTTCCGTAACCTTTACAGAAAATTCAAATAGAGATCAACATAAACATCATTTCACCCTTTTTATTGCTCATGGAAAGCCCACATTGCCTGTTGTACCACCATACAGCGAGACCTTCAGTGGTGGAAGGCCAGATTGCTGTACACACCAGTACCTCTAGTACCTCTAATACCCAGTATCACGTCCTCTTGCATTAATGCATGCCTGTATTCGTCGTGGCATACTATCCACAAGTTCATTAAGGCACTGTTGGTCCAGATTGTCCCTCGCCTCAACGGCGATTCGGCGTAGATCCCTCACAGTGGTTGGTGGGTGACGTCGTCCATAAACAGCCCTTTCCGGTCTATCCCAGGCGTATTCGATAAGGTTCATATCTGGAGAACATGATGACCACTCTAGTCAAGCGATGTCGCTACCCTGCAGGAGGCCTTTCATAAGATGTGCACGATGAAGGTGCGAATCGTCGTCCATGAAGACGAATGCCGCGCCAATATGCTGGCAATATGGTTGCACTATCGGTAGGAGGATGGCATTCAGTTATCGTACAGCCATTACGGCGCCTTCCATGACCACCGGCGGCGTACGTCGTCCCCCAGTAATGCCACCCCAAAACAGCAGGGACCTCCACCTTGCCGCACTCGCTGGACAGTGTGTCTAAGACGTTCAGCCTGACCGGCTTGCCTCCAAACACGTCTCCGACGGTTGTCTGGTATAAGACATATGTGACACTCCTCGGTAAAGAGTACGTGATGCAAATGATGAGCGGTCCATTCGGCATGTTGTTGGGCCCATCTGTACCACGCTGCATGGTGTCGTGGTTGCAAAGATGAACCTCGCCATGGACGTCGGGGGTTAAGTTGTGCATCTTGCAGCCTATTGCGCGCAGTTTGAGTCGTAACACGACGTCCTGTGGCTGCACGAAATGCATTATTCAACATGGTGGCGTTGCTGTCAGGTCCTCCCAGCCATAATCCGTAGGTAGCGGTCATCCACTGCAGTAGTAGACCCTGGGCGGCCTGAACGAGGCATATCATTGACGGTTCCTGTCTCTCTGTATCTCCTCCATGTCCCAACAACATCGTTTTGGTTAGCTCCGAGACGCCTGGACACTGCCCTTGTTAGGAGCCCTTCTTGGCACAAAGTAATATTGCGGACGCGATCGAGTCGTGGAATTGACTGTCTAGGCAAGGTTGAACTACAGACAACACGAACTGTGTACCTCTTTTCTGGTGAAATGACTGGAACTGATCGGCTGTTTTACCCCCTCCGTCCAATAGGCACTGCTCATGCATGGTTGTTTACATCTTTGGCGGGTTTAGTGACATCTCTGAACGGTCAAATGGACTGTGTCTGTGCTACAATATCCACAGTCAACGTCTATCTCGAGGAGTTCTGGTAAACGGGGTGATGCAAAACATTTTTGACGTGTGTATTAATGTGTTCAGCACCGATTTTTTGTGTAGAGGACGGTGAAAAACTATCCGTTCTGAACACTTCCTCCGCCTCTGGGAAACGTCGGCAAGCTCCAACTACGGGTAACACAAGCAGCTGCCGCGACACATCAATCTTGCTGCACAGGATTTGGTAGAGAACTGGTTACAGATGGGACATCCGTCGTGCTACAAAAGGTAACCACACTGAATATTTGTGACTAATATTTTGAAGATATACTGCATATATGTTCGATTAATAAATTTTCTACTAGGGAAACGGTGAGGCAAAAGGAAAGAAAGGTAACTACTACAAGAGAGGCGCTATTAAGCGTAATCATGCAAGCTATTGCGCAAATTTCCTACCTTCTCTGCGTAGTCACAAAGCTCACTTACGTCTCCCGTTGCTAGGTAAATTGGTCCTTCCTATTCTCAGCTCCTCGTTTTCATACAATGTGGTTTTTGTTGCACTCGTATCCATGCAATAAGAAAATAGACAAAATTAGTTTTTCTTTTACACAATAATGACAAAGCTGTTTCGTATGTTCATTTAACATTCTCTAGAAAAAGTCAGTTCATGTTGTCCTGGGAAAGCGGTCGCCAATTGTGTTTGGTCTGTTGGTTGATTTTGGAATAACCGTGCTGGGAGGCAGCCCAGCAGCTAACACGAAGGGTATGAATCGGCATGAAACTTACGTAACGAGAGATAATTACTACTTGCAGTACTGGAATTAAAGCACGAATTCTTGTTGAAACTAAATTGGTGCCATGAACAGTCTTCCTCGCAACGTAAGAAAAATACAATGCAACGTACCAATACTGGGATCACACAAACCGTATTTTGCAGCAAACTTGGCGCTTAACAAAAAGTCAATTTTTCGATTATTACGCGTACATATATTTAATAAAAGTCACTATTAAATTACGCTGGAATTATTAAATTACCTATAATTTTCTGTGGTTGCCGATCATACAGTCCTTCCATTAAATCTTGATGATTAGCATATATATATTAAAATGTCTTGCTGGATGGAAGAAATTGTGGTGTCACCGCCAGACACCACACTTGCTAGGTGGTAGCCTTTAAATCGGCCGCGGTCCGGTAGTATGCGTCGGACTCGCGTGTCGCCACTATCAGTGATTGCAGACCGAGCGCCGCCACACGGCAGGTCTAGAGAGACTTCCTAGCACTCGCCCCAATTGTACAACCGACTTTGCTCTTTGCTAGCGATGGTTCACTGACAAAATACGCTCTCAGTTGCCGAGACGATAGTTAGCATAGCCTTCAGCTACGTAATTTGCTACGACCTAGCAAGGCGCCATTACCAGTTACTATTGAGATTATAAATAATGTACCCTCAAGAGCGACGCTCATCATTAATGGATTAAAGTTAAGTATTCCACCAGCTACGTCCTTTTTTCTAAAGTCTAATTTCCTTGTCCTGTTCCAGACCTCACGCCCGCCTGCGTGAGCTAAAACGCGTGCCTTTCGGCTTCCTCTAATATCACGGTGATGGCTCTCCTGCCAACCCACAACAGAAATTACTGCCTCTTCTTACGATTGCAGGCAAAAGTCATGATTTTTTTTATCACACATATCATTTACTATACATATTGTTGACGAACGAGTAAAAATTACACGTCGTTTTTGTGTGAGATCTAGAACATAAGTACTCTCAAGCAAAACTGAAACAAAAGTTGTTAAAAAAATGGAATATTATCCGGACATTGTTGTTTTGTTACAAAGATAATTTTAAAAGCTTGTCTTTGCCGTCGTCTGCGGCAATGTATGAATTTCTTATTACTAATGAGGAAAAGAAAAAATTCACATAAATTAATATTGGGAGCCAGTTGTTTAGGTATTACACAACAACACGTACATAAAGCAATGGATGTTTTCCGGTAGGTCATGTACAGAGTGGCCCACAAGTTCATCAGCAGTTGAAAATTCAGTGCTTGACAGAATAATGTAGGCAGAGAGTTAAAAATTGACACTCCTGCTTGAAATGACGTGGGGTTTAATTGCAACCAAGAAATTGCATAAAATGACCAACAGATGGCGCTTCGTATGGTACAAAACCAATAAGTAGCATCATAACTGATTTTTATCAAAGATGTTGTTCTTTATAACAAATGCTCATGTCAGCGATCATTCATCAAGAATACCTGTAGACGACGTTATGAGCAGAACTGTAGAGCATGCCAGTAGGTATGGAGAGAATTTGCTGTATGATGTTGTCTTTTAGCATCCCTAATGACGTCGGACGATCGCGGTAGACTTGCGACTTCACGTAAATCCCACAACTAATAATCACTTGGTCTGAGGTCCGGGGACCTGTAATCCAAGCGTTAAGGAAATGGCGACTCAATACGCGGTCCTCACCAAACAGTGTGCGCAACAGATCTTTCACATGTGTAGCAATATGGGGTGGAGCGCCATCCTGCGTAAAAGCCCCACCTTCCAGCAGGATTTTATCAGCCGGGCCCAGGCTAAGGGCGATGCGATTCTGTGACATATCGGGGCACCTCGCACCAGTCACGCTGAAAGTTTAAAAAGCCGCACTCGGCATTTCGTCGAAGAAAGGTGGCCCGATAGTAGCTGATGAGGTAAATCCACACCACACCGTGGCTTTCTTGCCGTGCAGTGGGCTTTTCATGACAGTTCTAGCACTTGCGGTAGCCGAAATTCTGCAGCCGCTGGTGTTCTCATGTGGCACTGACGTCCTGCCGGCCATAGCCGTTTTAGGCACGTTCTTGCCCTCTTTTCCGGTTTCTAGAAAAATCACATGTCATTTCAGGTATTTGTATCAATTTTTACCTCTCTACCTACATTATTCAGTGAATTGGTGCACTTTCAAATGTTAATGGACTTTTTTGGTCACCCTGCGTACACACAATACATCATAATTAATAGCAAAAATACATGAGTGAAAGTACACCGTAAGAGAAGCAAAAAACGCTCTCCTAAACGTGGGAGATCAAACGAGTCATTTGCGAAATCGTTGCAAATTTGTGCTTACGACCCACACTGAATTCAGGATGAAACTTTTTCTTAGTTGCTACAAACGTATTCGAAATGTAAGCGTTTCGATCAGTACCGATCTAACAGGGCTCTAACTTCACCCATGGCCTACCTTAACAAGACAGAAGACACTATCTCAGCACGTCACATGCTACACAGTTTACTGTACACTCGTACCTCTTAAAGGAGTCGCTCCGACATTTGGATGCAGTGCGGCACTCATCTCTGCAGTCACTTACAAATTTTTTCAAGCACCCCCGGATCATCCTCTAAACTGTTACAAAATTTTTTTGAAGGGTTTCATGATACCATCAGCTGCCATTCTCTTTACCTCACGTACGATTGTACAATTTCGGCCATAGGCCACTTTAAAGTACCTAAAACGGAAGCACTATGCATTTTGATACATTAGTGACACTTGATTTTGATGTGCACTACTGGCCATTAAAATTGCTACACCACGAAGATGACGTGCTACAGACGCGAAATTTAACTGATAGGAAGAAGATGCTGTGATGTGCTTTTCAGAGCATTCACACAAGGTTGGCGCCGGTGGCGACATCTACAACGTGCTGACATGAGCAAAGTTTCCAACCCATTTCTCATACACAAACAGCAGTTGTCCGGCGTTGCCTCGTGAAACGTTGTTGTGATGCCTCGTCTGAGGAGGAGAAATGTGTACCATCACGTTTCCGACTTTGATAAAGGTCGGATTGTAGCCTATGGCGATTGCGGTTTATCATATCGCGACATTGCTGCTCGTGTTGGTCGAGATCCAATGACTGTTTGCAGAATATGGAATTGGTAGGTTCCGGAGGGTAATACGGAACGCCGTGCTGGATCCCAACGGCCTCTTATCACTAGCAGTCGAGATGACAGGCATCTTATCCGCATGGCTATAACGGATCGTGCAGCCACGTCTCAATCCCTGAGTCAACAAATTAAGGACGTTTGCAAGACAACAACATCTGCACGAACAGTTCCACGACGTTTGCAGCAGCATGGACTATCAGCTCGGAGACCGTAGCTGCGGTTACCCTTGACGCTGCATCACAGACAGGAGCACCTGCGATGGTGTACTCAACGACGAACCTGGGTGCACGAATGGCGAAAGATCTTTTTTTTGGATGAATCCAGGTTCTGTTTATAGCATCATGATGGTCGCATCCGTGTTTGGCGACATCGCGGTGAACGCACATTGGAAGCGTGTAATCGTCATCGCCATGCTGTATATCACCCGGCGTGATGGTGTGGGGTGCCATTGGTTACACGTCTCGGTCACCTCTTGTTCGCATTGACGACACTTTGAATAGTGGACGTTACATTTCAGATGTGTTACGACCCCTGGCTCCACCCTTCATTCGATCCCTGCGAAACCCTACATTTCGGCAGGATAATGCACGACCGCATGTTGCAGGTCCTGTACGGGCCTTTCTGGATACAGAAAATGTTCGACTGCTGCCCTGGCCAGCACATTCTCCAGATCTCTGAACAATTGGATACGTTTGGTCAATGGTGGCCGAGCAACTGGCTCGTCACAATACGCCAGTTACTACTATTGATGAACTGTGGTATCGTCTTGAAGCTGCATGGGCAGCTGTATATTTACGATCCATCCAAGCTCTGTTTGACTCAATGCCCAGGCGTATCAAGGCCGTTATTACGGCCAGAGGTGGTTGTTCTGGGTACTGATTTTTAAGGTCTATGCACCCAAATTGCGTGAAAATGTAATCACATGTCAGTTCTAGTATAATATATTTCTCCAATGAATACCCGTTTATCATCTGCATTTCTTCTTGATGTAGCAATTTTAATGGGCAGTAGTGAAGGAATAAGTCATATCTACAGATATACTATGCGCTTTATAATAAAGTTTATAGATGATTTTTTAGCAGTAAATTATGTCATGTATGTCGTTGCTCCTATGACTCCATGTTGTGCTCATAAAATAAATTCGAGATGTGTTACGCTATTGTCGGAGCACGTTACTTTTGAGCAGTTGTTGCAAAGCTCTTATATATAAGACCTATGTTTTAACGTATTTAACACTAGAAAGATTATAATTATGATACAGAAATTTGCTACTTAATCTGCATATGCCTTTGTTCTCAAATATATTTAATCATCGTTCATCGTTGGTATAAATATGCATGTAATTTCTTTAAAATAACTTGTATATATTTGTTCTTTTATTGTGGGAGCACGTCATTTTTGAATAGTTGTTACGAAGGTCTTATATATGAAATCTATCACAGTTCTCTAACGAAAGATTACTGAAAACTATGAGAATCAAGTAAAAACTCTTTTATGGTTGCGTGACGTTTCGCATTACAGTCATATTTATTAATGAGTGTTGTGGGGTTCTGCTCACTCGTCTTTTATAAGGTGCCGAAATAATGTTGCCAAGCAAATCACATTAATGGTTTTTATTACAATAAAGTAAATTGACAATACTTAACTTTGGTTTATAATGTCATGTCGCAAGCTATCGGCTAAATGCAAATAATCAATGTCTTTCGCTATATAGAATGTGTGGTGTCACCGCAAGGCACCACACTGGCTAGGCTGTAGGCTTCAAGTCGGCCGCGGTCCGTCAGTACACATCGGACCCGCGAGTCGCCACTGTCGACGCTAGCAGACCGAGCGCCGCCACTCGGCTGGTCTTACGAGACAAGCTGGAGCACTGCCCGGTTCTACAGCCGACTTTAATAGGAATGGTTCACTCGTTATAGCTTCAGAGATCTCATTTGCAGAGACGCTAGTTAGCATAGCCTTCAGCTAAGTCAGTAGCTGCGACCTAGCCAGGCGCCACATACAGTTTATGCATTGACAATTGATCTATATGTGTGAAGCAATCAGAATTGTAAAGAAGTATTCGAAGTTCAGTCTATAACTGCAGCTATAATTATTATTGTACAAAGTCAAGATCGATGTTCACCGCTTATGCTGAATTAAAGCTAAGTATTTAATTGTATTCCTGTCTACTAACTTTCTAATCACCTAAGATGTTCCAGATGCATCCCGTCAAGTACAGTTCAATGATCCTCACGTCAGCCTACATGATCAACGTGTGCAATTAATGGCCACACCTTGTGATCAGATTAAAGAGTCAAGTTGCGTGACTCAGCCGGGTCACATCTTTTTCCATGAGGCCCATAGTTCCGCCTCATACATAACAGAATGTTCATGCAAGTAATGGATATGGATCAAAAGTAACAGCTCTTCTAGTGCTCTCTTCTAGTCCAGGTCTACTCGTGCCCGTCTTCTACTGTCCGGCCGAGGCTGGAAAGAGCGGCGCTTATATTGTCTTTGGATAGAGGCCTCTCCTGTCGTGGTGCGGTCCTAGTCAACATACTATTGGCTGGCGTCGTCTCACAGCCTTCTCTCCTCTTGCGTTCTTCATCTTTGTGCCAGCACTTGTGCTTATGCTGGAACAAGTGTAGTGATAATTTTACATTCTGTAGCGGCACCACCGTTTAGGATAGGGAAAGTTAGTTTTGTGCGATTTCAGAGGATGAGTTACAGTCAGGTGCGGGCTGGATTGCAATAAGTTACGCATACCAGCAATTGCGAAGGCAAATAGAAGCCACAGGGGCGTAGAACTGCCCGTGAGGGCGCACACAGCAGTTTCCATGGCGCAAGTCACAGGCAGAAGAGGGCGACTAGCCAACCTAAGTGTTATGCATACGCGATGCGAAGCGGCGTGCTTGGCAAAACAGAGGCGCACAGCCGGGTATAAATAGGTGCCGTTTAATAACGAGATGCATTCAACTGTGGCAGGTCCTGGATGGCGGGACGTGTCACACCGCCGAGCTAGACGCAGCAACAGATGGGTCGCCAGCGTCCCAGGCCACAGCGGGTCGTTGGTTCGAGCCTCTGAGGCCGACGCGGGGTCCGCTGCCAACCAGGGCGGGCCACTCTTCCGCTCGCTACCGCGTGCAGTCATCTCGGCTCCTGACACACACTAGAGACTTCCCAAGGCACGGGGCGTAGATTCAGATGTCGCATCGCAGGCAGTCGTTGCCACCGCATTTTCAGCTAAGCCAGCGAGGAAGAAGCAGCAGCGGGGCCAGCCTACAGCTCCCAACGGAGCAGCGGGGAGTCAGCGACGACGGTGGCCGCTGAGTCGGTTGCTCGTGCAGCCATCCTGATGCAATCGGAACTCTGTAGCTGGAGTACAGATCCGGCTGGAGACAGCGCGATGCACTGAGTTGCCGGGGCAGTGGCCTCAGAATTGTGGGACCCTGTGACGCAGACGTGGGGCACTGTAGCTAAAAAACAATAAATTACTTGGAAAGTTCTCGCAGAGTTTTAAAACGGCACCCCCTGGCATCACCCATCCACAACATTTGGCATCAGAATAGCTGACGTCGTCTGTCCAGTGTGACATTTGAGCCCACCGCCTGCAGTACAGCCACAAGATGTGGTGAGTGCTGACAAAACTGTTCTTTTTGAGTGTTGGACGTTTTCCTTCTTTTTTGTTGTTTCAAGTATGGCTCCTGGCAAGCCACATTTTAGATTTTTTGCGTCGGCATAGTATTTTTTGTTGTCAGAGTAAGTTTAGTGTATTTGAGGCAGTAAGATTAATTGTTTTTTCGAGTCATTTAATTACCTTGGTTCAAAATGGTTCAAATGGCTCTGAGCACTATGGGACTCAACTGCTGAGGTCATTAGTCCCCTAGAACTTAGAAGTAGTTAAACCTAACTAACCTAAGGACATCACAAACATCCATGCCCGAGGCAGGATTCGAACCTGCGACCGTAGCGGTCTTGCGGTTCCAGACTGCAGCGCCTTTAACCGCACGGCCACTTCGGCCGGCTAATTACCTTGGTATTAGTTTATAATGATATTGAGTATGATGATACTGAGCTTTAGGAAGTCAGGTTATTATATTGAAAAAGATTTCGGGCTTGCAGCCGGTCGTCGTTAGCTCCAACCCCGAAATCTTTTTTAATATTTAGTTCGCCGGGAAAATTTTAAATTTCACGGTCAGGTTATTTTTGTACTTAATTGTTTTGTTTCGGGACTAACTGGGAACGAAAGCAACACAACGGCAGAGTCAAGGTCGCAAGTTGTGTTGGAACCAGAAGCGGTGCGGATTTTGATCGAAAAGATAGCAAAATTGACAGCAGAAAACACGCAGTTGAGAAGTGAATCAACATCTAGAAGTGAGCGGGAAACCGTTGTTAACTAGAGTGCAGGAGATTGATCCAGCTGCCACGAGTCTGATTATTCCGTTTCCTGCAAGGGATCTGAGGATATGCGTTTGTTTGTGAGGACTTGGAAACTTCAGCTGTGATGAATGGTTGGTCTGATGAGCAGTTGTTACATGTAGCTAAGATTAGATTAACACGTGAAGTGAAGACATACATTAGGTGTTCTGAGGTCTTAAGGAAGGCAGGAGAGTTTAAGCAATTGAAGGAGGGGCTTCTACAAAGGTACAAGAAACAGAATAACACTCGGTACTTTAGAGAGAGGTTAAGTACATAAGTACAGTGGCAAAGAGACAGGGGGAGACGGTGGAGAAATTTGCAGACACGATAAGGGAAATTAATGAGTGTGCTTACGTGTTGGGTCAGAGCGATGAAGCGAATAGTGTTCTGTTGCAGGAGGTTGAGCAAAGGGCACTTGATGTATTTTTGAGAGGGTTACCGGCTCATATGTCACGGAAAGTGCTTGAAGGGAATCCGAAAGATTTGAACATCGCGTACAGTTCTGCTACTGGGCACAAGAAAAATTACGGCACGATGACAGGTTTTCTGCACGCGTTCTACTATTTAGCGACGAAGCATCATTCACCAACAGCGGTAACGGCATAATATACACTATTGGGCAACGGAAAATCTACGATGGCTGCGACAAGTGGAACATTAGCGACCTTGGCGGGTTAATGTATGGTGCGGCATTATGGGAGAAAGGATAAGTGCCCCCCATTTTATCGATGGCAATCTAAATGGTGCAATGTATGCTGATTTCCTACGTAATGTTTTACCGATGTTACTACAAGATGTTTCACTGCATGACAGAATGGCGATGTACTTCCAACATGATAGATGTCCGGCACATAGTTCGCGTGCAGTTGAAGCGGTATTGAATAGCATATTTCATGACAGGTGGATTGGTCGTCGAAGCACCATACCATGGCCCGCACGTTCACCAGATCTGACGTCCCCGGATTTCTTTCTGTGGGGAAAGTTGAAGGATATTTGCTATCGTGATCCACCGACAACACCTGACAACATGCGTCAGCGCATTGTCAACGCAAGTGCGAACGGAAGGCGAACTACTCGCTGTTGAGAGGAATGTCGTTACACGTATTGCCAAATGCATTGAGGCTGACGGACATCATTTCGAGCATTTATTGCATTAATGCGGTATTCACGGATAATCACGCTGTAACAGCATGTGTTCTCAGAAATGATAAGTTCACAAAGGAACATGTATCACATTGGAACAACAGATATAAAATGTTCGAACGTACCTACGTTCTATATTTTAATTTAAAAAACCTACCTGTTATGAACTGCTCGTCTAAAATTGGGAGCCATATGTTTGTGACTATTACAGTGCCATCTATCACAAAGTGAAAAAAGTGGTCCAACTGAAACATCCATACTTCTTTACGTATTACACGAATATGTAATAAAAAAAGGTTGTTCCTATTTAAAAAACGCAGTTGATATCCGTTTGACCTATGGCAGCGCCATCTACAGTGCCAACCATTGCGCCATCTGGTTTCCCCCTTGAAGCTAGACAAGTTTCGTTCTTTGTAGTTTTTTCGTTTGGCGCTTATTTCGTCAGATATTTGGCACGGTCACGATCAATGGACCACCCTGTGTATAACCAAAATTAAAAGAAGGAATTATACCCAAGATGATACGCGATGGCGGTGAATGGTACAGGTGTTGTGATTCCACGAACTTCAGCAATGGTGGAATTACTTCAGCGATAGCGAATCAGGCATGAATTATGTAAGACAATCATCACAATGAGGTAAATGCAGAATAGTTTCACGTAAATTTATAATAAATCTAGAAATATGTACATTAACTACACTACTGGCCATTAAAATTGCTACACCACGAAGTTGACGTGCTACAGACGCGAAATTTAACCGCCAGGAAGAAGATGCTGTGATATGCAAATCATTAGCTTTTCAGAGCGTTCACACAAGGCTGGCGCCCGTGGCGACACCTGCACCGTGCTGGCACGAGGAAAGTTTCCAACCGATTACTCATACACAAACAGCAGTTGACCGGCGTTGCCTGGTGAAACGTTGTCGTGATGCCTCGTGTAAGGACGAGAAATGCGTACCATCACGTTTCCGACTTTGATAAAGGTCGGATTGTAGCCTATCGCGATTGCGGGTTATCGTATCGTGACATTGCTGCTCGCGTTGGTCGAGATCCAATGACTGTTTGCAGAATATTGAATCGGTAGGTTGAGGAGGGTAATACAGAACGTCGTGCTGGATCCCAACGGCATCGTATCACTAGCAGTCGAGATGACAGGCATCTTTTCCGCATGGCTGTGCAGCTACGTCTCGATCCCTCAGTCAACAGATGGGGACGTTTGCAAGACAATAACCATCTGCACGAATAGTTCGACGACGTTTGCAGCAGCATCGACAATCAGCTCGGAGATTACGGCGCGGTTACCCTTGACGCTGCATCACAGACGGGAGCGCCTCCGATGGTGTACTCGACGACGAACCTGGGTGCACGAATGGCAAAACGTCATTTTTTCGGATGAATCCAGGTTCTTTTTACAGCATCGTGATGGTCGCTTCCGTGTTTGGCGACATCGTGGTGTACGCACATTGGAAGCGTGTATTCGTTATCGCCATACTGGCGTATCACACAGCGTGATGGTATGGGATGCCATTGGTTACGCGTATCGGTCCCTCCTGTTCGCATTGACGGCACTTTGAACAGTAGACGTTACAGATGTGTTACGACCCGTGGCTCCACCCTTCATTCGATCCCTGCGAAACCCTACATTTCAGCAGGATAATGCACGACCGCATGTTGCAGGTCCTATACGGACCTTTCTGTATACAGAAAATGTTCGACTGTTGCCATGGCCAGCACATTCTCCAGATCTCTCACTAATTGAAAGCGTCTGGTCAATGGTGGCCGAGCAACTGGCTCGTCACAGTACGCCAGTCACTACTCTTGATGAGCTGTGGTATCGTGTTGAAGCTGCATGGGCAGCTGTACCTGTACACGCCATCTAAGTTCTGTCTGAATCAATGCCAAGGCGTATCAAGGCCGTTATTACGTTCAGAGGTGCTTGTTCTGGGTACTGATTTCTCAGGATCTATTCACCCAAATTGCGCGAAAATGTAATCACATGACAGTTCTAGTATAATATATTTGTCCAATGTACACCCGTTTATCATCTGCATTTCTTCTTGGTAAAGCAATTTTAATGGCCAGTAGTTAACTAACTCCGTCCGAACAGACCTTGGAAGACCCAGCGGTACCGAGCACTCGCTTCTGTTCCTGAGCCCACAGTCGTGACTGGGTGCGGGTATGGAGGGGCACGTAGTCAGCACACCGCTCTCCCGGCCGTCGTCAGTTTCTGTGACCGGAGAAGCTACTTCTCAGTCATAGCAGCTCCTCAATTGGCATCACAGAGGCTGGGTGCACCCCGCTTGCTAACACAAATTCTACCCAAAAAATTGTTCTTAAAAAGTGTCATTGAGCACTTAACATTGTTTACTTGCAAACAGGGTGCAATTAACATGGCTTGGCATTGACTTGCCATCGTTTATCTGCTGGAAGAGTTAACGAACCATTGCTGGGAAAAGAAACTTTTCTGTTCGTGACGTTTCCTCCACAGCTGCGCTGGACATCTTCAGAGGCGCTCCTGGCGATGCTTAATCTTGCTGGCTGACGAATCGGACGTCGCAGAGCGACATGAGTACTGTGTAGGTGGGCGTGGTCAAGATGATGGTTCAGATGGCTCTGAGCACTGTGGGACTTAACTTCTGAAGTCATCAGTCCCCTAGAACTTAGAACTACTTAAACCTAACTAACCTAAGGACATCACACACATCCCTGTACGAGGCAGGATTCGAACATACGACCGTAGCGGTCGCGCGGTTCCAGACTGTAGCGCCTAGAACCGCTGGGTCACCACGGCCGGCGCGTGGTCAAGTTTACTCGTGATCAGCAGAAATATTCTTCGTCAAAGACAATTCTTGGATGTTTTAGTTATGAGGCAGGATGATGGAAGATTGGAACATAACGTTTATCGGAAAGTCACACATACAGATAGATATTTGCGTAAGGACTCTAACATCCGCAACAAAACAGAGGTATTATTGACAGAGCCAAATCGAATATACATGCTGGAACACATGGACGCAGAATTAAAACATCTGAAGCAGGCCTTCGAGAAGATTGGGTATTCGGGCAAAGAAGTAAATAGGGTTGTGCGACGGAATACAAGGAGGAAAAAGGTCAACGATAAAACACAGCGATCGAAGAACACGGTTCCTCTCCCTTATATCAAAAAAGTAGTTAACAGGGTACGGCAATGTTTAGCAGGAAGGTGACATCAGACAGATTTTTGGACAAACTAAGAAAATATGTCGAGCACTCCGACCTGTAAAGGACAAACACCCTCCTCTGTCAGCAAGTGAAGTACGAGATACAGGTGCGTGTCCACTAGCAAGTAAACTTCCGCAACTCGCTTGCAGAAGCTACTTCTGCAAGTTCTTTGCATGTGGAAACACCCGCAGCAAGTTGACTTCCGCAAGTTTCGTCAACTTGGAGAAGTAGCTTCAGCGAGCTGGTGTAAACGTTTCTCTGTAGCTTGCAGCAATTACTTGCTGGACTTGCCAGTTGCGGGAAGCTATTTTGGAACTTGCAGAAGTGTATACAGTACGAAATGTCAGTCTTGAAGTTCGTGTGGACGAGTGATAAAACACAACGGCTTATTCAACGAGTGGAGTGTTTTCCCATGTTGTGGGACGCACAACACATAGACTTTAAAAATCGGTTAAAAAACTCTTGGAATTCGACACTACAGTGCCAGAAATACTGAAAAAAAATCCTAAATTTGCGTACGCAGTATAATCAAGAACTAAACAAAGCGAAGAAAAGAAAAAGTGGACAAAGTTCAGACGACTTATATAAAAGTAAATGGGAATTCTTTGATTCCATGAAATTGATGTTCCGTTTCTACACCAAAAGAAACCGAATATAATATGGTAAGTGAAACAAATTTAATATTCTGCATATAGCATTTATTACTTTTACCACAGAAGTAATTATGTTTACACTCTCATCAGAAATCATTTTAAATTTAAAGGCGTGTGTGTTGCCAGGCTACTTCCCCTTCTGGTGAAACAAAGTAGTTTGTGAATTCAGCCGGCCAGAGTGGCCGAGCGGTTCTAGGCGCTACAGTCTGGAACCGCGTGACTGCTATGGTCGCAGGTTCGAATCCTGCCTCGGGCATGAATGTGTGTGATGTCCTTAGGTTAGTTAGGTTTAAGTAGCTCTAAGTTCTAGGGGACTGATGACCTCAGAAGTTAAGTCCCATAGTGCTCAGAGACTTTTTTTTTTTTTTTTTTTGTGAATTCATTTCTGACTTCCTTGGCCATCAGTGGCCAATTATGTATGTTTATTGGTTCCAGCGGTATACTCGTTTCTGTCCATATGTCTTTGCGCCGTTCTCCCTACGTCTGTAAATCTTGAGAATCAAATGTGCCAGGTGGGGCACAAACGGAATTTCTACTCTCTTCTGTGAGTAAAAGGTTGTGAAGAGCACAAATCGCTTTGACAATTTGCCTCGATTTCTCTGGGTTTAGAAGAATTTGCGTTCGTAATACTCGAGAACTTGTGCATATCAGCCCAAAAAAGTTTTCAGACACATCTTTGCTCTAGAGAGCCGATAGTTAAATCCACGATTTTGCACCGGTTGGCCGCTAAAAGGGTAGGGCTTCATAATATAATTTTTTAGAGCAAATGCATCATCAGCAACAATGACGTAAGGTATCTGCACAGTTCTACCACGTAAATTTCGAGGAACTGGTATATTCAAAGAATTAGACTCAAGACATTCTGACAGTCTACAATTATTAAAAACTCCACCGTCAGATAGTCTACCATTACTGCCCACATCGAAGTATAACTCTGTAATCAGGTCCAATCAGTGCCAATAGCACAATACTTTGGTTCCCTTTATAATTAAAGTACACGCTGCTTTCTTTCTTGGGAGCCAGTATGACTATATGTTTTCCATGCATAGTGCCAATACAGTAGCGATTTGTAACCATTCTTCTTCTGTTGAAGGTACCTAAAATTATAGAAAACAAAATTATATCTGAAGTTTATCCCTTTGACGACGTATATTTCATTACAATGTTTATTTAGGAGATCAGAAAACGCCAGGGTAGTGTGAGACAGATAAAGGACAGGAAAAATCACAGGGAAGGTGAATTTTGAAAGAAAAAATACTGAGGAAAATTCAGACACTATTCTATACATGGCAATAGAAGCGATGCACAAACCTGTTGATGAACATCAAGTGTTTGAGACTATGTGGCATCGGAATGAAGGTTATTAACACAAATGTCAAGTCGAAAAAAATTAAGGAGAATAATACAAAAGGCAATACTCGAAGTATCTGAGGAAGATGAAACTATAACTAATTCTTGGATGACAGGTGAAAGCAGTTTCATCTGCACACCATCACAGAATGTAATTATTATTTCTGATACTGACCAAGTTTATCATCCACAAGGTAACTGTATCGTAAATTTTCTGTTTAAGCGAATTATTTGTGTGAGTTATGAAATATCAAAATACTAACCTTCAAATATTCTCTTTTCAAACATTCATACAGAGCCACACAGCAGTTCGTAACAACTCGAGAGATTGTGCAAATGGGTACTCGGAAAAGGTACATCAAAGAGTGAAAACTATAGCCTAAAAATTAAAAATACTATAATTCAGTGAAATAAATAGAAATGTACCACTATTGACAATAAATATTTGACATTTACGTGTTTTATTCTCTTGCCTGTGGCTAAAAATCGAAGAGTAATTAAAAGACGATCTCTTGGTGATATAGCTTCCGCATATTTGTATCCTGTTTCCGAATATTTGATTCTACAACTGACAGGAGGTGTTCAATACTTGCAAAAAGACATTCTGAGGAAGTTTGTAATCTGAGCAAAGTCCTCTGATTTCAGTTCGTTCAGTAGTGTTTCTTCGAAACTTAAGCATGAACGCCTCTGTATCCATTTCTTTGCCCAAACACTTCTCTTTTTCTTAACTTTTCGTTTTCCGTCACGCTTTTTCTTTAACAATAACAACACAACAACACTGGCCGCTGGTCTGGTTTGTGCAAACGACATTGTGATCAACAAATCGCTGTCTCACAACGCGAACTGTAGTGGATACACTTCCGTAAGTACTTGCAGCAAGTCCGTGAAATTAACTTGCCGAAGCGACTTGCAGAAGTCAACTTACGCAAGTTTTCGTACTAATGTAAATCCCTCAGCAAGTATTTGCAGAAGTTACTTGCGGAACTTACTTACTAGTAGACACGGGTCATTTAAGATTTCATGTACTTGTGGAAACGTCTACGTTGGAACTACAGAGAGAAGCGTAAACACACGAGTATCTCTGAAAAAAACATAAAAGTCTACTCGCTGTTGAGAGGAATGTCGTTACACGTATTGCCAAATGCATTGAAGTAGACGGATATCATTTTGAGCATTTATTGCATTAATGTGGTATTTACAGGTAATCACGCTGTAACAGCATTCGTTCTCAGAAATGATAAGTTCACAAAGGTACATGTATCACATTGGAACAACCGAAATAAAATGTTCAAACGTACCTACTCTCTGTATTTTAATTTAAAAAACCTACCTGTTACCAACTGTTCGTCTAAAATTGTAAGCCATATGTTTCTGACTATTACAGCGCCATATATCACAAAGATAAAAAAGTGGTCCAACTAAAACATTCATATTTGTTTACGTACTACACGAATATGTAATAAAAATGGGGTTCCTATTTAAAGAAATGCAGTTGATATCCGTTTGACCTATGGCAGCACCATCTAGCGGGCCAACCATAGCGCCATATGCCTTCCCCCTTGAAGCTAGACTAGTTTAGTTCTTTGTAGTTTTTCGGTTTGACGCTTATTTAATGAGATATTTGGCCCGGTCACGATGAATGGACCACCCTGTATATGAGCACAGTCCATCCAAATGGTAGCGAAGCCCGACTGTGATTAACTTCGGTGATCCACGGGAACCGATGTTAGCACTGCGGCAAGGCCGTTGGCATACAAGAGAGATAACCAATAATAATCGGTTGTGAGTACACCGATAGCCATCTGTGGGGATTTGTCGAAAATTCGTAGATTGTATGCCAATCGTTCCCTTGGCGACGACGTTGACGTATTGATATGCGCCATCCATCTCGAGAGGACTTCCGAGATGCGACGCAAAAATTTGCGGTAAGGTCTCATGGGACCAAACTGCTGAGGTCATCGGTCCCTAAGCTTACGCGCTACTTAATCTAACTTAAACTAACTTACAGTAAGGACAACACACACACACCCATGCCAGAGGGAGGACTCGAACCTCCGATGGGGGCAGCCGCACGGACCGTGACAAGGCGCCTGAGACCGCGCGACTATCCCGAGATGTGACGCGACTGCAAAGTAGACAGGTACCTAGAAATGCATGTGAGGTATTGCGGACTGCTCCTATATCGTAATACCAGTGAAAATACTGCTTGAGTGACGTCGTTATTTACCCTGGAAGTGGCGCGGGGGTGTCGACTTTCACTTTACAACGGAAGACGATTTCAATTTACGACAGTGTCTAGCTATTACAGAATACTGGCATGCAAGGATGACAGTTGCAGCATCGTATTTCAGATCCCCTAGACGGTAGCAAACGAGTAACCAATTGATAACAATTAAAACTAGCGTACCTAATATCCGATGGAAATTTAGGTAACGTGAAAGGATCATTACGACACAAAATATCGTGGACCCATGAAGGTACTGAAAACAAAACGAAAACCACACAGAATCAAAATTTAAAGAACTTAGTTGTTTATAAGAGTCGAGTGACATGAAAGGGAAACAGTGGTTGGGAAGGGATTGAGACAGGGTTGTAGCCTATCCACGATGTTATTCAATCTGCATATTGAGCAAGTACTAAAGGAAACAAAAGAAAGATTCTGAGTAGGTATTAAAATCCATGGAGAAGAAATAAAAACTTTGAGGTTCGCCGATGACATTGTAATTCTGTCAGAGACAGCAAAGGACTTGGAAGAGCAGTTGAACGGAATGGACAGTGTCTTTAAAGGAGGATATAAGTTGAACATCAACAAAAGCAAGACGAGGATAACGAAATGTAGTCATATTAAGTCGGGTGATACTGATGGAATTAGATTAGGAAATGATACACTTAAAGTAGTAAAGGCGTTTTGCTATTTGGGGAGCAAAATAACTGATGATGGTCGAAGTAGAAAGAGTATAAAATGTAGACTGGCAATGGCAAGGAAAGTTTCTCTGAAGAAGAGAAATTTGTTAACATCGAGTATGGATTTAAGTGCCAGGAAGTCGTTTCTGAAAGTATTTGAATGGAGTGTTGGCATGTACGAAAGTGAAACATGGAAGATAAATAGTTTGGACATGAAGAGAATAGAAGCTTTCGAAATGTGGTGCTACAGAAGAATGCTGAAGATGAGATGGGTAGATCACATAACTAATGAGGAGGTCTTGAATAGAATTGGGGAGAAGAGGAGTTTGTGGCACAACTTGACTGCAAGAAGAAATCGGTTGGTAGGACATGTTCTGAGGTGTCAAGGGATCACCAATTTAGTATTGGAGGGCAGCGCGGTGGGTAAAATCGTGGAGGGAGACCAAGAGATGAATACACTAAACGGATTCAGAAGGATGTAGGTTGCAGTAGGTACTGGGAGATGAATAATCTTGCACAGGATAGAGTAGTATGGAGAGCTGCATCAAACCAGTCTCACGACTGAAGACCACAACAACAACAACAACAACAACAGCACTTGTTTGTCGAGTATTCCATTGTTTCGTATTCCATAAAACAGGCGTACAAAATGTCAGGTCTACGGAAATATAGGTTACATCATGGACCCACAAGGGAGTCATAACTATAAAACCAAACCCATAGGCAGTCAAAATTTAAAAGATTCTGTGAACCTAGTTCTTTACAGTGAAATAGCGTTCTTTGGCAAACCTAGAGCACGATTTTCTCATTACGTGAAAGTAGGCACTGTAACAGTTATTTTCATAAAACAATATGGGCCTAATAAGGTAGCCATGAATAAAGAATATGTATTTGATCTAAGTTGAACGGATTTTACTTCACATTTTTATCGATACAGTTCTTCTCGTTACAGACTTGTAACGAAAATTAATAACTATCATTTTCGACAGCCAATTGGGAGTTTCTTTGGGTGATCCTAGTTTAAAATCTTTCTTCTCAGAAAATACGCTGTCACACGTATTTATATTTGTATAACTCAAAGCCCGTTAGCCGGCCGTCGTGGCCGAGCGGTTCTAGGTGCCTCAGTCGAGAACCGCGCGACCACTACGGTCGCAGGTTCGAATCCTGCCTCGGGCATGGATGTGTGTGATCTCCTTAGGTTAGTTAGGTTTAAGTAGTTCTAAGTTCTAGGGGACAGATGACGTCAGATGTTAAGTCACATAGTGCTCAGAGCCATTTGAACCAAAGCCTGTTAGTTACTTTATAAATACTTTAGGACATTACACAAGTGTCGTGTGTTCTTCACTCATAATGTCCCTACTTCGCATTATGGCGATCGAACGGATTCTAGTTGCTCCCAGTATTCACAGACAGCAGCTGCTCAGATCCAAAGACATGTAACCCAAACAGCGTAGTAAAAGACTCGAGTGATACGCGACGGTACCCGTTGTCTTATCAGCGGTCAGCTGATAACGTTTGTCATTTTCCTCGTACGTAGGCGATCACCGGTAGCCATCAGCTGTGAACGTTTCACATCAGTAGCAGACGAGAACGGCCGCATCCAGAATGGGGAACGCCGAATCAGCACAAGATGCGCAGTCGGTAGGTTGTGTCACTGTGATCGTGTGTGAGGCTACAAGCCGACTAAATTATTTCAGTGCGTGCCTTGAGGACCACAACAACCTTCCGGCAGACGATCGCTTCGGCTCTCATTCAGATACAAACGTTTTCCTTCTTGAAAAACTGCCTGTTGCTTTCTGTCTCGAGTTCCTCGCCCGACGTTCGTCACCCTCCATTGCTGGTGGCTGACCGGACAGTCAAATGGTTCAAATGGCTCTGAGCACTATGGGACATAACATCTGAGGTCATCAGTCCCCTAGACTTAGAACTTCTTAAACCTAACTAACCTAGGGACATCACACACATCCATGCCAGAGGCAGGATACGAACCTGCGACCGTAGCAGTGGCGCGGTTCCGGACTGAAGCGCCTACAACCGCTCGGCCACAACGGCCGGCGTGGACCGGACAGTGCACCATCAGCAATGGAAGGTGAAACGTTGACAATGCCAGCCACTCGTGCTGGTAAAGCGTGAGAAAAAATCATCAAGCCAACGTTGGTCGAAGAACCCGAGATATAAGGCAAAAGGCATTTTGTCAAGTGGCCACGAAAGCCTTAACAATTTTCTCTTCTTCTCTGAATACAATGCACTATTTTAGACATAACACAGGTCTTTTTAATTTTTTTATCTATTCCGTCACTCGTCAGCTCGCTTTCTAACATTCTGCGTGGTGTCTGTTTGTTCTATATCGTGTCTCCCTACCACTTTCGCGCAACGACACTCTGAGCGTGTTTTTTAGGGAATTGACTAGTTTGAACCTGGGACCTGTTGCTGGTAAGGAGACGCCAGACCACACATGACATGTAGAGTTCAGAAGAGTTCAGTGAGACTAGCGATGATATAACCAAATACTTAATGATTTCAGCGTCAGCTCCACTGCACTCGCTGTAAAAGAATCTTAATACTAACTAAATTTAGTGGAAGGATTCAAGGCTTTCCTATTTTTAGTTAGCTGGTAAAATAACGTCGAAAAAGCAGTTAAGTTTACCATTGGAAATTTTATTCTACTCACAAAACATTGTTTATAAATTGCACTATTGATAAAAGGAAATATTTTAATACAGGATGATAAAAACCAACTGCGTTCAACAAAAATGTGAACGAATATTCCCTGAATGGGTTTCCAAGTTCTACAATGGATCGAAGGATGACCTATGCCATATCAAATCTATAATCTAGATTTAAGTTTCATAAAAGAAAAAAACTATCAAAATGGTCTACAGTGACCCTCAATTATCTTTAATTACTTATCTAACTTGTCGCAAATTACAGTGGCTGATGTGGCTTCTCAATGATTATATAACAGAAAAATCATCGCGTTTCAGATTTTTACTTCAAGTAGCAAATGTGAACACCATGAGATTTAATTGACGATCGACACTAGTATTAAGTAAGAAGGGGATGTAACAGATGAGACTTCTGCAGTTCTGAGTGAAGCCTTATGCGCTCAAAAATGCGGTATCGCGTGTGTTCATTACCTTGTCGGTGTTTAGGCACCGTCAGGGGGCGGCGGGCGGCACAGCTCCACGCACCTCGCCGTCTCGGAAGCAACTCTCTCCTAACTTCTCCTTACTACAATTTACCGAAGTCGGTTTAAGAAAAAGCTATCTGACTGTGTTTCCAACTGACCAATCAGGGTCTCAATGTTAACCTTAAGCTCTGCCTACAAAAATTCTTTCTATCTAATGAGAAACGTTATACTTTTCGTGGTGGGGCAATGTTTTTAATGTTTGCAACGTAACAGAGACGCGAAAAAGTCTTGCAGCTGGTGTGGCCCTTTTAGTGTTATCGTAAGATCTATACTGTTCTTTTGGAGAGCTCTACCTTTTAACATGGGCTGGGGGTGATCCTGGCAGTCGGCTGGCGACGTGGGTGTCCGTCCCTTAGCGTAGGGCCTCCTAGCTTAATACTGTTCTGCTCTCGGTTGCTGTTCTCGTTTCTTCCCTCGGAACTGGGTCTGTTTCACGGTGGGAAGGTATGACTTGCATTTAGGCGTTCTTGTGTTAGTCTGTGGTATTCCATTTGCTCACTCGTTGATCGTATTACTCTGGTTAATTTAATGTTAGAATTTATTCGGAGCTATGTGACATACTGCCGGATTTGCTTATCATGTCAGGGTTTTCATGGAAGGTGTTGGATTTGCCTGACACCTTACAGCTTTATTCTCATAGAGTTACCTCAACCAGTGATGTAGCCCAATCGGAAGTAGGTTCGGAATGGCACTGTTTACGTGGGGAAACGACATGCTGTTGTTGTAATCGTCAATCTTAATACTATTTAGAAACAGTTCTTCAAGGGACTCTTCTGTTTAGCTTAATTTTGGGCCTGCCAGCTGTGGTCAACCGTTAGTCTCTTCTACAATCATTCTCTCCACAGTCTGATACAGTGCATCATTAGTTATCAGATTCAGCAACACAATCACCATCTGTAGCTCATTTTGAAGTTCCTATTCTCACCATGTGTGTAATGTTTATAGAAAAGGAACTGATATAGGCATGCGTATTTAAATACAGAGATATATAAACAGGCAGAATACAGCGCGTTGTGGCCGAGCGGTTGTAGGCGGTTCAGTCTGGAACCGCGCAACCGCTGCGGTCGCAGGTTCGAATCCTACTTCGGGCATGGATGTGTGTGATGTCCTTAGGTTAGTTTGCTTTAAATAGTTCTAAGTTCTAGGGGACTGATGACCTCAGCTGTTAAGTCCCATAGTGCTCAGAGCCATTTGAACCAATTTTGTAGAATACGGCGCTGCGGTCGGCAACACCTATGTAAGATAACAAGTATCTGGCGCAGTTGTTAGTTTGGTTATTGCTGTTACAATGGCAGTGTATCAAGATTTAAGTGAGTTTGAACGTGGTGTCATAGTCGGCGCCGGCCGAAGTGGCCATGCGGTTAAAGGCGCTGCAGTCTGGAACCGCAAGACCGCTACGGTCGCAGGTTCGAATCCTGCCTCGGGCATGGATGTTTGTGATGTCCTTCGGTTAGTTAGGTTTAACTAGTTCTAAGTTCTAGGGGACTAATGACCTCAGCAGTTGAGTCCCATAGTGCTCAGAGCCATTTGAACCATTTGAGCCATCATAGTCGGCGCACGAGCGACAGGACACAGCATTTCCGAGGTAGCGATGAAGTGTGGATTTTCCCGTACGATAATTTTCACGAGTGTATAGTGAATATCGGGAATCCGGTGTCCACCTCCATAGCGTAGCGTTAACGTTACCACGCAGGGGGCCCGGGTTGGATTCCCGGCGGGGGACTGGGTGTTGTGTGTCCTTCGTCATCATTTTCATCGTCATTGACTCGCAAGTCGCCGATGTGGCGTCACCTAAAAAGGACTTGCAATACGGCGGCCGAACTCCCCCACATGGGGCCTCCCGACCAACAATGCCCTACGATCATTTTCATTTTTCATCGTGAATCCGGTAAAGTTTCAAATCTCCAGCATTGCTGCGGACGGGAAAAGATCCTGCAAGAAGGGGACCAACGACGACTGAAGAGAATCGTCCAACATGACAGAAGTGCAACCCTTCGGCAAATGGCTGCAGATTTCAACGCTGAGCCACCAACAAGTGTCAGCGTGCGAACCATTCAACGAAACATCATCGATATGGGCTTTCGGAGCCGAAGGCCCACTCATGTACCCTTGCTGACTGCATGACACAAAGTTTTACGCCTCATCTGAGCCCGTCAACAGTGACATTGGACTGTTGATGACTGGAGACATGTTGCTGGGATGGACACGTACGGGTATGGAGACAACTTCATAAATCCATGGACTCTGGATGTCAGCAGGGGACTGTACAAGCTGGAGGAGGATCTGAAATGGTATGGGACGTGTGCAGTTGGAGTGATATGGGACCCCTGACACATCTAGATATGGTTGTGACAGGGGACACCTTCGTAAGCATCCTGTCTGATCACCTGCATACATTCATGTTCATCGTGCATTCCGAAAGGCTTGGACAATTGTATTAGGACAATGCGACGCCCCACACGGCTAGAATTCTAGACTTCCTACAAAGTGGCTCCAGGAATACTCTTCTGACAAATGTTTTTATTTCAGTCTTTGATCACAATATCAATTCTTTTGACGATGACCGGTTTCAGTCAGTAATGACTGTCCTCAGATCTGACTGACTGACTGAAACCGGACATCGTCAAAAGAACTGATATTGTGATCAAAGACTGGAATGAAAAACATTTGACAGTATTGGATCACTGTTCATATACGCAACTATATCGAAGCTGGTGACTCTCTTCTGAGTTTAATCACTTCCGCTGGCCACCAAACTACCCAAACATGAACACTATTGAGCATATCTGGGTTGCCTTGCAACGTGCTGTTCAGAAGGTCGGATCGGTTACGAAATGAAAACCATGGTGAACATTAAGAACGATCTTTTTTTAACATTTAGCTAAATCCTACAGTGACTTCCCCACATTGTCGCCGCTCCAACTTTAGACATATGTGAAAGCATGTACCAACGTTCCGGTACCCTTATAAGGCAGCCGCCTCTACCTTCCGCCAGTTCTGCACACTGGTCTGTAACCCGTTGTCTGTGCCAAAATTCTGTCTTCATAGCCAGCGGTTCATGTGAGCAAAGAGATGAAAGTCAGGGGAATCCAGGTCAGGTCTGTGGATGATGAAAAACTTCCCATGTGTAACTCTGCAGGAGCACCTTTTCCGAAGTTTCAGTGTGCGACCGAGCATTATCATGGAGAAGGACAGAGCCTGATGACAACATTCCTCTTCGCTTGTTTTGAAGTGCTCTTCGTAGACAGTTTTCTTGAACCACTTGATTGACTCGCTGAACAGGATGATCAGTTGACAGTCGCATCGTTCCCTGACTGACTGCTTCATGTTCGTCCGTATATCCGATACTGCAGTGTCTGTGTTACTCTGAATTACGGTACAAGGCACTGCGGCGACTACAGCTCTTATGAAACACACTTAATGTATTCGGAATGAATATGGACATCCTGCCTCGGACACGGATGTGTGTGATGCCCTTAGGTTAGTTAGGTTTAAGTAGTTCTAAGATTTTTTTTTTGGGGGGGGGGGGAGGGGGGCTGACGATCTCATGACCCATAGTGCTCAGAGCCATTTGAATCAATTTTGAATATGGACAACCATCAACTGTAGAATGGAATGGCGATAGTGAAAAATATATACCGGATCGGCATTCGAACCCGGATTTTCTGCTTATAGCGGTCGGTCGCCTTACCATTTGGCTATCCGGGCATGACTCACGGCCGACAACCTGCTGCTTATTGAAGTTTTGGAACACGACGCCACAATTAACGCCCAGCGAAAAGTCGATATTTGGTAAAAAATAAAATGCGCAATCGAGTCTAAATGTCCAGCAATACTGATGGACAGGATCATTCTGATGCAGGATAATGGCTGCCCAGTTGTTGCCAAAACTTTATCGACTACGTTGTTTCTCTGGGAATCCCTTCCACATCCTCCATACAGTCCCGATCTCTACCCATGCGATTTCCATAATTTTGGAGCTCTGAAGAAGGACATTCGTGGTCGTCGATTGGCTTCAGGTGAAGCCTTTAGTACAGTCATGGTATTGTTGGCAACCCCAAAACCTTTTCCATTAAGGCTTTGACAGTCTCCTGTCATATTAAGATAAATGTATCAACAGTTTACCTAGTTTTTGAGGTAATAAACAATTTACTTAGTGAAACTTCCTGGCAGCTTAAAACTGTGTGCCGGACCGAGACTCGAACTGGGGACCTTTGCATTTCCCGGGCAAGTGCTCTACCACTGAGCTACCCAAGCACGACTCACGCCCCCTCCTCACAGCTTTACTTCTGCTAGTATCACGTCTCCTACCTTCCAAACTGTATAGAAGCTCTCTTGCGAAACTTGCACAACTAGCACTCCTGAAAGAAGTTTCGCAGGAGAGTTTCTGTAAAGTTTAGAAGGTAGGAGACGAGATACTAGCAGAAGTAAAGCTGTGAGAAGGGGCGTGAGTCGTGCTTGGGTAGCTCAGTGGTAGAGCACTTGCCCACAAAAGGCGAAGGTCCCGAGTTCGAGTCTCGGTCTGGCACACAGTTTTAATCTGTCAGGAAGTTTCAATCGTTAGGGAATTCAATATTCCGAGATCCACTGTCTCGAGAGTGTGCTGAGAATACTACAGGTATTACCTCTCACCACGGAAGGATGTATCTACACACTCTAAAACTTTTACACATGCAGAATGAAAACTGTATTTTTACAAAAATAGTGTGCATTTCCTTTGCAGTGACCCACGTATATCTGTAACATTCAGCTGTTTGACCATACCACTGCTTCTAGGCTCAGTTAATTCCGCAGGATACCTTGCGCTTGGTCTGCTTACAAACATCTCAGTGCACATCTCGCATAACATATCAACTGCTTGTCACCTGCTCATAAACTGAACAGAAGATGTCACTTACATACTATCCTAGCTGTGCCCATACATAAAACAATGCTTTGCTGTGTTTAAGAAAATGCCGAAGCACTTACATTTCTCAGCCTCATAACTTTTCGCTAAAAATTAACGCAGAGGGCCATTTTCTCTCTTTCACACAGTAAATTACATGCTTGGATCTTTCACCAATTATGCTCCTTTCTCGCCGGCTGCGGTGGCCGTGCGGTTCTAGGCGCTTCAGTCCAGAGCGGCGCTGTTGCTACGGTCGCAGGTTCGAATCTTGCCTCGGGCATGGGTGTATGTGATATCCTTAGGTTAGTTAGGTTTAAGTAGTTCTAAGTTCTAGGGGACTGATGACCACAGCAGTTGGGTCCCATAGTGCTCAGAGCCATTTGAACCATTTTTTTGCTCCTTTCTCTTTCCATATGTCAATCAGACACGCCTGTTTCTTCCCCCCATCCCTTCCCTACTTGTGTTCTGTGACCTTCGTCTGTCTCTCCTCCTCACAACTCTTTTCTCACGTCAATTGTTGCCATCGGTTTCTGTCATTGTTGCCAGCCCAAAATAAGTTACATCCGCTACGAGCATATTCAAATTCTGCCTCATTCCCCTGTAATATATAATGTAATTTACAATACTTTAAAGCCCACACCAATTACTGGCGATTTATGAGCTAAATAAGGGATTATAAACAAGCATCTTCATAGATTTCTAGCCATGTCACTTGACAATCAGCAACACCAAGTACGACAGAGATGAATCTGAAAATCGTGAATCATTCACAAGGTCGCTGATAATACACTGAAGGGCCAAAGAAACTGGTACACCTGCCTAATATCGTGTAGGGCCCCCACGAGCACGCAGAAGTGCCGCATGGACTCGACTGATGTCTGAAGTAGTGTTGGAGGGAATTGAAATCATGAATCCTGCAGGGCTGTCTATAATTCCGTAAGAGTACGAGTGAGTGGAGATCTCTTCTCAACAGCACGTTGTAAGGCATCCCAGATACGCTCAATAATGTTCATGTCCGTCATGTGGTTAAACTCAGAAGAGTGTTCCTGGTGCCACTCTGTAGCAATTCTGGACGTGTGGGGTGTCGCATTGTCCTGCTGGAATTGCCCAAGTCCGTCGGAATGCACATTGGTCATGAATGGGTGCAGGTGATCATGCAGGATGATTGCGTACGTGTCACCTGTCAGAGTCGTATATAGACGTATCAGGGGTCTCATATCATTCCAACTGCTCATGCCCCACAACATTACAGAGCGTGCACCAGCTTGAACAGTCCCCTGCTGACCTTCAGGGTCCATGGATTCATAAAGTTGTCTCCATAACTGTATACGTCCATCTCCTTCATACAGTTTTAAAAGAGACTCCTCAGAGCTGGCAATATGTTTCCAGTCATCAACAGTCCAATGTCTGTGTTGACGGGCCCAGCGAAACGCAACTGCGCCAGACACTTCTCGTCTTATATAGGCGTTGCTGACCGGAGAGCCGTATTCTACTTGTTTGTCTATGTCTGCATTCGAACACGTATGCCTTTACGATCTTTTTATCGCTTCAGTGTATAATAATTGTAGTTTGACACAACAGGTACTTTTCTGTTTACACGAGATCTGAACTTGCGAAGGCGTAGGGAATTCTTTTACAAGGGGATTTGTTACCTTTATTTACGAAAAGTTTCATTGTATTTAAAATGTCTTCATCTATTGTTTTTGGAGAGAATAACTGTTTTCTCGATTTTTTCTCATCTCGTGCAAGCACACTCCCGTATTCCCCTTACTTCTTTGGTGTTGAACGGCCCATTATAACATTCATTATGTAGGAGGCTTACACCTTTAACGCTAGTAAATTCAAATCACACACGTCCGATTAACACGACTTGTTGTCTCGTGTGTCAGTTGTTGCTTTAATTAATAGTAACGGGTATTATGGTCGATTGCCAACAGCCGACGACATCTTTCAGTGTACGTGATGCCTTAAATAGCTGTCGTCTCAGATGTATCATATCATTCATACCCAAAGGAATACGAGTGCGTGTAGGTTAAACTGCATGCAACATTCACAGTAGATATTAAATCTGTATTAGTCTCTAAATTACTAACGTTTTAAAATTAACGTAATATTGATTTAAAATTTATTTTTTGTGCTTTGGAATGGATATTTCCTGGGGGAGGCTTCCCATTCACCAAAACGAATTTAAATTACACTTCATTTTAACAATTTTAGAATTCCGCCGCTGCGCCGCAAAGGTATAACCTATTCGTACTCTTATCATTCTTGTTCTACTTTTTAGGAACTAGTGAAAACACTGCTGTTTTTCTACTGCAGCTGCTAGGATTTTCTACTATTTGCCTTATAGTTGATTCTAAGTGTTGTAGCTATTCCATATTAATTGTAAGTCTTCTTCCAACATGCGTATCGTTATCAACACAAAATAAATTATGTGGAACGTATGATACTTCTAATTTTGCCAGGATAAATCAATAAATTGTCTTCAGATGCCGTAAATAAAAAACTAATTAATTGTGTATATAAATACATCCATAATTTTGCAGCATTTTCCTTTCGATATTTACGTTACATATTAGTTGAGCCACGCATTGCTTAACAAAGATAACAAAGCACCTAGAAGACGTAGTCGGATGCCAACGCAACTATGCACAAAAATTAACTATTAAATAGTGTTAATTTTTAACCATTCACTGTCATATATTACCCAATCAATCGTACACTTTGTGGTATGAATTACTTAAGAGATATGATTTAAGGGAATTTTTAAATTTCTGAATTTTAGCTGTCCTTTTAATCTCCTTAGGAAATTTCATGTACAGAAATTTTATTCCACTCTAAAAATGCTTTTTTGTCTTTCTTGTTTGTTTAGTGTTGGTGCATCTAAGTTTGGTCTGGCTCTTGTCATGATTATGAATTCTGCTGTTTGCAAGATAGCTGCTGATGGTTGTCCTGACCTGCGTAACAGACTGCTCAGTTGCAATTCCGAGTTATTTAAACAGATATCTGCGGAGAATTTTAAACTTCCACAGCATTGGCACGCGGCTAATTAGGATCCAGGGAGTCAACAATGAATGACTGTAAAGATAGAATATGTCTAAAAACAAAAATGAAAATTAGTAGGCAATTATGCATACTGTTTGTGATATGTAACTGAGAAGACTGTTCATTTGTTAATGCTGCCGGTATCAAGTTCTCGATAAATATCCTGACGTCACAGCCGGGGAATAACCGCTTCATCATTATCTCTGCAGCTGCAGATAATCCTGCGATAGCATCGACAACTGCGTGAGAATGTCGGAAAAATGGAGCACCTGGAGACTGATTCCGGGAAGACATTTCGCAGAAGCGCAATCAACAATCCCACCTCAGACCTGGCTTTTTAAGACTTTGGCCTTTTAAGATAAAGACAATGGCTGCGATTGTCATACTGAGATAATTCTGCAGAGGAAGAAACCAGTAGCATTCGATGTAACGAGCCTGGAAGTAAAAACCAGTCGTAGGGAGCAGAGCTTTACCAAATTCTGCATCTGAGCTCATGGCGGCATTCCAGGACATGAAACATGAGCGAGATGGCCGGAGCAGCCGCTTGCAATGGAGAAATCAACACGCAGATCTTGTTGAGTGCATCGATGAAGGATGGAAATACGAGGGTGGTCTGTAAAGTTCTCGGAACGAAATAGAAAAAAAGTACTTACGTCACTGAAACTTTTTTATTTTTCAATGTAGTGTCCTTGTAGATTAATGCAATTGGTCCAACGATGTTCCAGCAGCTTGATCCCATCTCGAAAATGAGTTTCCTCCAGGCCTCAAAACAGTTGTCAACTCCTGTTATCAATTCTTTTTTTGAAGTGAATCGTCGTCCACCAAGAAACATTTTCAGTTTTGGGAACAGATGGAAGTATGATAGAGCCATATCAGGTGACTAAGGCGGGTGTGGCACCAGTTCATGCCTTGTGTATTGTGTATTGACCTGGGGACCTAGAAACGATGGAGAGGCTTCGTCCCGCCATAGCCCTTAGTTCGTGTAATTTTGTCATGACGACGGCACATGTGTGCGGGCGCGCATTGTCTTTATGAAAGATGACTCTCTTCCTTGTTAAACCTGGCCTTATTGTCGCAATTTCTCCATGAGGTTAGCATAGTATTCTCCAGTAATTGTCTGCCCAATGGGCAGACTATCTACGAACGGAATCCCCTTCGCATCCCAGAACACTGATGCCATGACCCTTTTCGCTGAAGGAATTGTCTTTGCTTTCTTTGGTGGCAGAGAATCAGCATGTTTCCACTGCTCTCACTGTTGTTTTGTGTCTGGGGTACAGAAGTGCACCCAAGTTTCATCTATGGTCACAAACCGGAGCAAAAAATTTTTTGTTTCTCCTAAACCGGGCCAAACATTGCTCCGATACGTCCATTCTCGTGCGTTTTTGATCCAACGT
This sequence comes from Schistocerca serialis cubense, assembly GCF_023864345.2. Classification (NCBI taxonomy): domain Eukaryota; kingdom Metazoa; phylum Arthropoda; class Insecta; order Orthoptera; family Acrididae; genus Schistocerca; species Schistocerca serialis. The sequence continues at coordinate 182,938,478 of NC_064647.1, read as the reverse complement.
CAAGAGTGGCGACACTTATCTTGCAGATAATTTTTTTCATTTCTAATTCTTCAGTTAAAATGTGATACACCCTTTCAGATGACATCTGGCAAGCGTGAGCAATTTCACGCATTTTCAATCGGCGATTCTCCATGACCATTTTGTGCACTTTCGCAACGATCTGCGAAGTAATGACACATCTTGGCCGACCACTGCGCAGATCATCATCTAAGCTTTCCGGACCAGACTTAAATTCATTTGTCCACTTGGCAACAGTTGAATATGAAGGAGCAGAGCCTCCCCCCCCCCCCCCCCCCCCCAGTGTATTCTGGAAATCGGCATGAATGTCCTTTGCTTTCATACCTTCCTTTACGAAGTACTTAATCTCTGCTCGAATCTCGATGTTTTCCATTTTCACAAATCACTATGTGGGAACAACAAGAGAGCCACGTCACCGGCAGAGCTCTCCTCCAAGAGCACTGACGTGGCACGTGTTTACAGGCAACAGTCCAATGAACATCACGTGAACAACTCGTTGCACTAGCCCTGACCTCTCAGGGTGATTCTGAGAACTTTTCGAACCAACCGCATATTAACATGTTAAGGGAAATTAAGGAACATATGAGGAATGCTCAGAGAGTAAGTGTGCTAAATTTTTATATTTTATTAGAAAAAGTGTACCTGTTGAAACATTTGTTGACCATTTTTCCACATAATCAATATTCTGTTTAGTGTCTGTGGTGAGCCGGGGCAGATACTTCTTTAGGCTCTCGTCGAAGACATCTCCCACCAGCTCTTCCCCCACTTCAGAACCGCTTTCTGCACCTGCTTGTCACTTGAAAATGTAATTCCAGTCACGTGTGACTTCAGGGAAGTGAAAAACAATAATCTGAAGGCGCCAGATCAGGGGAATATGGAGGGTGGATCGGAACACCCGAACCAAGTGAGTCCAAGAGCTCCTTGATGACAAAGGCTGAGGGAGGACGTTTGTTGTCGTGCAACAAACGCACTCCTCTTGTCAGTGTCCCCCTCCTTTTGTTCTGAATGCCCCATTTGACCTTTATGGGTCTCTCAATATCATGTCCATTGATGATCTGCCCCCGTGGCGGAAATGCCATCAAAATATGCGTTTTCGGTCACAAAACATTGAGGCTATGATTTTTTGTCCGAAATTGTGATTTTCAATTTTTTAGCAGATGTGTTATCGGTGAGACGTCACTGCGACGACTGTGGTTTTGTCTCAGGCGCGTGATGAGCCACCCACGTTTCATCTCCACTCACAGTATAGTTCAAAAAATCCTCACCTTCCAATTAAAGTCGCTTAAGAAAATCGCTACCGCTGTTGATCGGATTTTTCTTTGCTGCTCTGTCTGGGATTCACCTCGCGCACAGTTTCCGGTATCCCAGCGTTTCTGTGGGTGTCTCGCAGAGTTCTTAAGAGCTGAGGAAACGGGCAGAAATTTCATCCACTGTCAATCGGCGGTCTTCACAAACAGTTTCCTCTATGTTTTCACTCACAAATCAGCAATCAAAATCTTCTACGTCTCTGTTCGTCATGAACAAACTCCCCATACCGCTCGTCGTCAGCACCTTCGCTGTAAACTGTTTTGATTCGCGAGAGAAATTCAGTACGTGTTACCCCTGCCACGAGTAGGAATCGGATCACAGCACTTGGCTCACACGTGGCGGGATTTCTTAGCTACCTCTTTCACGCAACTGGACACTACAACACGACTGCATGTACTAATCTCTTCCTGCCCGCCCAGTTAGCCGTGTGGTCTAACGCACGGCTTTCCGGATTGGGAAGGAGCGCCTGGTCCCCGGCACGAATCCGCCCGGAGGACTTGAGTCGAGGTGCGGTTAGCCGGCCAGTCTGTCGATGGTTTTTAGGCGGTTTTCCATCTGCCTCGGCAAATGCTGGCTGGTTCCCCTTATTCCGCCTCAGCTACACTGTGTCGGCGATTTCTGCGCAATCAAGTTCTCCACGTACGTGTACACCACCATTACTCTACCACACAAACATAGGGGTTACATTCATCTGGTGTGAGACGTTCCCTGGGGGTGGGGGAGGGGGGGGAGGAGGTTCCACCAGGGGCCGAACTGCATAATAACCCTGAAAGAGTGGGGCGGCGGAGGGCTGAAGTGGACTGTGGTAGTCATCGTGGGGCTGTGGACCACTGCGGCTATGGCGGAGATGGAGCCTCTGCGTCGTTTCTAGGCCCCCAGTTAACATACAATACAATAAAATACAATACCCTTTCCCTGCGCTGGTCTCTCTCTTCAGGTGATCTCTCTCTACAACTCAGTGTTCCCAACGATCAAAAAACAAAAGACTGCAGAGCGTTAAAGTCGCAACACATTTACTTCCTGAACATTCCCCATAGCAATATACATCACAGTGGATTGGAGTCAACAGGAGATGCAGAGAAGCTAAAGCGAAATTACTGTACGAAATATGTGAAGAAATCGAGAAGAAAATTGTCTTCGGAAGGTTAGATTGGGCCCTAGACGCACAGGAGTGAGCGGATGGATGGAAGCAGTATTCTGAGGGACTCTACAAGGGGGCGGGGGGCAGGGGGGGGGCTGTCTGCTGACGTCACGGAAGGAATGGATTCTGATTTAAAACGTATAAGGGTCCAATATGTTAAAGCTTCGCGGAGCATTGTAAGACTTACGAATAAACGAGATAGAATTCCTAAAAGTCACTGGCAGAAGTGTCGGCCATTACAATTCACGTTCACATGTTCCTTTATTGGTCTCAGCAACGTTAAAGGCACCAGAGAGATACTTCTGACGTTGCGGTTAATAACGGAAGCAAAACTCAAGATAAATCAAAGAACGTTTATAGGATTTGTCGATCTAGGAAAATCGCTTGACAATGTAAAATGGTGCGAGATGTTTGAAATACCGAGAAAATTAGATTTATACCATCGGGAATGATTCAGGAGCGGCACTAAAATTCATTGTCAAATCGTACCCTCGTTAACATGGCTTTGATGTCCTGAGTGAAAGCAAGGCAGAACTAGCCCACCCGGTTAGCCGTGTTGTCTAACGCACGGCTTTCTGGATTGGGAAAGAACGCCTGGTCCCCGGGCAAGAATCCGCCCAGTGGATTTGTGTCGAGGTCGGGTGAGCCGGCCAGTCTGTGGATGGGTTTTAGGCGGTTTTCCATCTGCCTCGGCGAATACGAGCTGGTTCCCCTTATTCCGTCTCAGCTACACTGTGTCGGCGATTGCTGCGCAATCAAGTTCTCCACGTAGGCGTACACCACCATTACTCTACCACGCAAACGTAGGGGTTACACTCGTCTGGTGTGAGACGTTCCCTGTGTGTGTGTGTGGGGGGGAGGGGGGGTCCACCAGGGGCCGAACCGCACAATAACCCTGAAAGTGTGGTTCGGTGAGGGGTGGCGGAGGGCTGAAGTGGACTGCGGTAGTCGTCGTGGGGTTGTAGACCAGGTTTTGGACCACTGCGGCTGTGGTTGGAATGGAGCCTATCCATCGTTTCTAGTCCCCAGGTTAACATACAATACAATACAATACAAGGCAGAACTACAGGATGGGCTGAACGAGATGAACAGTCTAACGAGCACAAAATATGGACTGAGAGTAAAAAAAGGTCAAAGAATTTATGAGAAGCAGAAGTAAAGTTAACGACTAATTAACATAAAGATCGGTTCTTTGGAAATGAAACAACATACGGCGGACAAAGCAAGAGGGATGTAAGAAGCAGACTAACACAGGCGATGAGGGAATTCCTGGCCAAAAGAGTCTACTGCGAGGTTGTGCTGAAAAGTAATGCTTCTGAATACTTTATTTGAAAGTTCTTAGAGTTTTTTGAATAAAACAAACTTTATTAACAGTCTACATCTTTATTTTTCATGTCTACATATTTATTGCTCACCTAGGTCACCCTGGCGACGAACACATTTCTGCCAACGAGAGACCAGTACGTTGATTCCGTCACTATAGAATATTCGACTTTGTTGACGAAGTTGTAACCGTAACTACGCTCGCACCACTCCACCATTATCAAAAAGTCCTCCATGGCGTTCTTTAAGTTTTGTAAACAGATCAAAAGTCGGGCGGGACCAAGTCGGGACTGTACGGAGAACGATCGATGATAGAGATGAAGACGCCGGATTGTCGCATCTGTCGCATCTGTGGTCCTGCATTGTCATGCTGAAGGAGAGGATGCTAAATGTGTGGACGAACGTTTTCTGCGGTCAGAAACTCGCTTGCAACAGGCTGTTTCTCACGCGCCGACATTGTTACGTTACTCACCGTCATGTTACACTACTGGCCATTAAAACCGCTACTCCAAGAAGAAATGCAGATGATAAACGGGTATTCATTGTACAAATATATTATACTAGAACTGACATGTGATTACCTTTTCACGCAGTTTGGGTGCATAGATCGTGAGAAATCAGTGCCCAGAACAACCATATGTGGCCGAAATAAAAATACGCCTCGGCGTTGAGTCAAACACAGCTTGGATGGCGTGTACAGGTACAGCTGCCCATGCAGCTTCAACACGATACCACAGTTCTTCAAGAGTAGTGACTGGCGTATTGTGACGAGCCAGTTGTTCGGCCACCATTGACCAGACGTTTTCAGTTGGTGAGAGATCTGGAGAATGTGATGGCCAGGGCAGCAGTCGGACATTTTCTGTATCCAGAAAGGCCCGTACAGGACCTGCAACATGTGTCGTGCATTATCCTACTGAAATGTAGGGTTTCACAGGGATCGAATGAAGGGTAGAGCCACGGGTGCTAACACGTAACGTCCACTGTTCAAAGTGCCGTCAATGCGAACAAGAGGCGTGTAACCAATGCCATCCCATACCATCACGTCAGGTGTACGCCAGTATGGCGATGACGAATACACGCTTCCAATGTGCGACGCCAAACACGGATGCGACCATCATGATGCTGCAAACAGAACCTGACGTTTTGCCACTCGTGCACCCAGGTTTGTCGACGAGTACACCATCGCAGGCGCTCCTGTCTGTGATGCAGCGTCAAGGGTAACCGCAGCCATGGTCTCCGAGCTGATAGTCCACGCTGCTCGAACTGTTCGTGCAAATAGTTGTTGTGTTGCAAACGTCCCCATCTGCTTAGTCAGGGATCGAGACGTGGCTGCACGATCCGTTACAGCCATGCAGATAAGATGCCTGTCATCTCGACTGCTAGTGATACGAGGCCGTTGGGATCCAGCACGGCGTTCCATACTACCCTCCTGAACCCACCGATTCCTTATTCTGCTAACAGTCATTGGATCTCGACCAACGCGAGCAGCAATGTCGCGATACGATAAACCACAGTCGCGATAGGCTACAATCCGACCTTTATCAAAGTCGGAAACGTGATGGTACGCATTTCTCCTCCTTACACGAGACATCACAACAACGTTTCACCAGGCAACGCCGGTCAACTGCTGATTGTGTATGAGAAATCGGTTGGAAACTTTGCTCATGTCAGCACGTTGTAGGTGTCGCCACCGGCGGCAACCTTGTGTGAAAAGATAATCATTTGCATATCAGAGCATTTTTTTCCTGTCGGTTAAATTTCGCGTCTGTAGCACGTCAGCTTCGTGGTGTAACAATTTTAATGGCCGGTAGTGTATATAATGTTGCGGGAAGGCGAACCAAAAACTGCGTTTTCTTGATAGAACAGAAGATGCAGCAAATGAAGTAAAGATACTGCCTTCCCTACGCTTGTCCATTCTCTGCTAGAGTAATGTTGTTCTGCATGCGGTCCTTACCAGATATGATGGAAGAAAAACGGTGAGAGAGTGTCACAGATATGATACGCAAAGTGCGGTGGCAAACATCAACAGGAAAGTGTTTTTCCATGCGGCGAGATTTTTCCGCGAAATTTCAGTCACCAACATTCTCCGAATGTGAAATTATTTTGTTGACGCACACCTACGTAGGTATAAATAATTACTGTAACAAAATAAGAGATATCAGAGCTCGCACTGGCAGATTAAGTGTTCGATTTTCCCGCGCACTGTTCGCGAGCAGAACGGTAGAGAGGTGGTGTGAGACTTGTTCGATGAACCCACTGCCAGGCACTTAAATGTGAAACATTAGCGATTAGTTTTATCCCATTTTTATTCGTTGTAAAGATCACGTGCAACCAATGAAAGACACTGCGTTAGATTTACTGAGAAAAAGACAATCGAACTGCCATATTTTTAATAGCTCAAAAGAATCAGTGCGCAACTGCAAGTCAGTAAAATCATTAAATGTGTAAGTTTTGTGAAAATACGAGGGTGGGTCAAATGGAAACCTTAAATTTGTAATAACAAATCGAAATTTCGGGCCGTTAACCTGTAAGTTGGTAAGCATGCTACAAACAGCGTGCAGAATGGCCTGTAGGTGGCAGCATAGTGCAGATGCAGGCATACCGTCGCAGTATCAGTATAAAATGGCCGCCCCGCGTGCGACTTGCACCAGGGAAGAACTGCGTTCTGTTATTCGGTTTTTGCATAGTGAAGGTGTGAAACCTATTGAAATTCGTCGACGAATGAAGGTTTAGTACGGTGAGGCTTGTTTGTCACAGCACAAGTCTACGAATGGAGTAGGAAGTTCGCAAATGGTGTGACTTGAGTGGAAGATGCTCCTCGTCCAGGTCAGTTACAATGAGTTGTGACTTCACAGAACATTGGAGCAGTTGAAGCCATAGTGAAGGAAGAACGCCGAGTGACACTGAATGACATTGCAGCATGTTAACAGATTAGTCATGGGTCAGCACACGACACTGTGCATGATGTGCTCCAGTTTCACAAAGTGTTTGCAAGATGGGTGCCACGGCAGCTGACTCCTGAAATGAGAGAACCACGAGTTGATGCTCGTGAAGAACTTCTTCAGCGCTTTGAACGAGAAGGTGCGGGCATCCTTGCAAGAATCATTACTACGGACGAAACCTGGATTCACTTCCACCAACCGGAAACCAAGAGAGCGCGCAAGGAATGGCGCCATTCCTCATCAACAAGACCAAAGAAGTTTCGAACAGAACCATCAGCAGGGAAGGTTATGCTGACTCTCTTTGCGACAAAAAAGGCGTCATCTTGGAGCATTACATGCCTAGAGGGACCACTGTCACCAGTGCATCACACACAGATCTCCTAAAAAATCATCTGCAGCCTGCAATCAAATCAAAGCGACGTGGATTGCTGTCAGCAGGTGTCCTTTTTCAACATGACAATGCAAGGCCCCACACTGCCCATACAACAGTTTCAACAATCACAGACCTGCATTTTGAGTGTCTTCCTCATCCACCATACTCACCAGACCTTGCCCCAAGTGACTTCCATATGTTTGGACCACTCAAAGACGCAATGGGAGGAAAGAAGTTCCGTTATGATGAAGAGGTACACCATGCGGTGCATGAGTGGTTGCGAGGACTACCAATAGAATTTTTTTCTGAAGGAATTTATGCTCTTTGTAAGCGCTGGAGGACTTCCATTGAGCTTGGGGGCGATTATGTTGAAAAGGGATACAGCTTTGAACCACTTCTTTATAATAAATAATATTTAAAAAAAAAATTTAAGGTTTTCGTTTGACTCACCCTCGTACGTGCAGTATGTGTAATTCTGTTGGCTTTGCAGCGACAGCTCGAGGCTATAAGGGTAGTTGCCATGCTGGCCTGGATCATTGTAGAAATTGTTTTGTGCCGTAACTATAGAGACCTATAGAACTTCTGCAAGATTCTGGGACCACATGAAATTTCTTCGAGACTTGAATTGCGAAATTTCAGCACATGTTCGTGGACTTCCACAACCGATTTTCCGAACTTAGTGTATTCTTGGTCGAGGTCGTGTATCAGTCCATCACTGCACTGATCCAATAAACATTTTAATTACTGAACAGTGCCCAGGTTGTATTCACGACGCCTCTTCATTTTTCCAAGCATAATTCTGCCTGCAATTTAGTTTACTCGTAGGAAGTAACAGGTCAGTAACCGGAAGTGTGTGGGTGTTGCGTAGGTACAGACGAAACTAACAGGCTATAAAAATCGGTCACGCACTTAGTTAAACCTCTTTACACGAAGACAGTAGGTAAAGTACACTCTAGGACAAAAAATAATTACGGACCACGAAGGAATTATCCGAATGGGACGGAAATCGGTAAGTATGATGTACATGTATAGGCAAACAGATGATTACAATTTCATTAAAAACTGGATGATTTACTCAGGAGAAAGAACTTCACAAACTGAGCAAGTCCATAACACGTTGGTCCACTTATGGCCTTCATACAAACGGTTATTCGGTTTGGCACTGATTGATAAAGGTGGTGGATGTCCTCCTGAGGGCTACTGTACCAAAATCTGTCCGATTGGCTAATTAGATCGTCAAAATCCGTCCACTCTTGGTAATTATAGAAAAGACTGTTGTGACTGATTAAGGCAATGAACAAAAACGCATTTCTTGAAATAAGACAGTCTCAGTTGCAAAATATGTTTTATTTACAGGAAATAACGCGTTTCATCCTATTGGGGCATCATCAGATAGGCTTAAAAATTAATGTGGAAAAACCAACATTCATTTTCCACGTCAATTTTTACACCAGTCTGATGATGTCCCAAAAGGATGAAACGCGTCATTTCCTGTAAATGAAAAAGATTTTGTAAGCGAGGCTGTCTTATTTCAAGGAATTCATGTTGTTGTTGTTGTGGTCTTCAGTCCAGAGACTGGTTTGATGCAGCTCTCTATGCTACTCTATCCTGTGCAAGCTTTCTCATCTCCCAGTACCTACTGCAACCTACATCCTTCTGAATCTGTTGAGTGTATTCATCTCTTGGTCTCCCTCTACGATTTTTACCCTCCGTGCTGCCCTCCAATTCTAAATTGGTGATCCCTTGATGCCTCAGAACATGTCCTACCAACCGATCCCTTCCGAATTCATAACCTGTTGATATCTAATCTATGCAAGGGGCTAAACGATCCAGTGACATTAATGTGACCTTCCCCTATGTTCGACATCAACATGCAAGAACCGCTAACGGACGGTAGATGCCAGAACAGTGCAGTGTAGAGCAATCGTAATGTAGAAAAGAAACGATTTATCTGACGTCCAGAACGACACGATTATTGGCTTTCAGGCCAAGGGTGGAATCGTCTCCGAAACCGCTAAGTTTGTAAACTGTTCGTCTGGCACCATGGTTAAAATATAGCGTGCAAGGCTGCCAACATGAGTAACGTAGAAGTAAATGTCCTCGGAGCAGTGAAGCAACTTAAATCACTTCATAAAAGCATGTCTTCTGGTCTAGGCTGTATACCAATTAGGTTCCTTTCGGAGTATCCTCATGCATAGGCTCCAACAATCATATACAACCGTTCGCTCGAAGAAAGATCCGTACCCAAAGACTGGAAAGTTGCACAGGTCACACCAATATTCAAGAAAGGTAGTAGGAGTAATCCACTAAATTATGGGCCCATATCGTTAACGTCGATATGCAGCAGGATTTTAGAACATGTATTGTGTTCGAACATTGTGAATTACGTGAAAAAAACGGTCTACTGACACACAGTCAACATGGATTTAGAAAATATAATTCCTGTGAAACACAACTTGCTCTTTATTCACATGAAGTGTTGAGTGCTATTGACAAGGGATTTCAGATCGATTCCGTATTTCTGGATTTCCGGAAGGTTTTTGACACGGTACCACACAAGCGGCTCGTAGTGAAATTGCGTGCTTATGGAATATCGTCTCAGTTATATGACTGGATTTGCGATTTCCCGTCAGAGAGGTCACAGTTCGTAGTAACTGACGGAAAGTCATCTAGTAAAACACAAGTGATTTCTGGCGTTCCTCAAGATAGGATTATAGGCCCTTTGCTGTTCCTTATCTATGTAAACGATTTGGGAGACTATCTGAGCAGACGTCCTCGGTTGTTTGCAGAAGACCAAAATAAACTGAAAAACGATTTAGAAAGGATATCTGAATGGTGCAAAGAGTGGCAGTTGACCCTAAATAACGAAAAGTGTGAGGTCATCCACATGAGTGCTAAAAGGAACTCGTTATACTTCGGTTACATGATAAATCAGTCTAATCTAAAAGCCGTAAATTCAACTAAATACCTAGGTATGACGATTACGAACAACTTAAATTGGAAGGAACACAGAAAATGTTGTGAGGACGGCTAACCAAAGACTGCGTTTTATTAACAGGACACTTAGAAAATGTAAGAGACCTACTGAGGAGACTGCCTACACTACACTTGTCCGTCCTCTTTTAGAATACTGCTGCGCGGTGTGGGATCCTTACCAGATTGAGCTGACGGAGTACATCGAAAAAGTTTGAATAAAGGCAGCACGTTTTGTATTATCCCGAAATACGGGAGAGAGTGTCACCGAAATGACAGGATTTGGGCTGGACATCATTAAAAGAAAGGCGTTTTTCGTTGCGACGGAATCTTCTCACGAAATTCCAATCACCAACTACTCCGAATGCGAAAATATTTTGTTGACACCGACCTACATATGGAAGAACGATCACTAAGATAAAATGAGGGAAATCAGAGCTCGTGCGGAAAGATATAGGTGTTCATTCTTTCCGCGGGCTATACGAGATTGGAATAATAGAGAATCGTGAAGGTGGTTCGATGAACCCTGTGCTAGGCACTTAAATGTTATTTGCAGAGTATCCATGTAGATATAGATGTAGATGTAGAAGGCAAAATGGCGCTATCCGAATCTGGCGCCAAGGCAATTGTCGTGCACCATGGGCCATAGATGACAGGGGTCAATGACGGCTGTGGAGATGTGAAGGACGAATAGACGTGCAACCGTTGAGCAGCTGGCCACCCAGATGAAGCAAGGAGCTACCGTCAGCGTCTCCTCAACGACTATTCAGCGAACATCGCTGCACATGTGCCTCTGCCGTGGCATCAGGTTCATGCACCCATGCTGACTGCTGTTCACGGGCAATGAAGGCTGGAGTCTGCAAGCCAACACCACGTCGAGAAGTCCACTGAGTGGCGACAGGTGGCCTTTTCAGATGCAACACGTTTTATGTTGCATTAGACACATGGCCATTGGCGCGTACGGTGTGAAACGTCTGAAAGAAAACACCCTTCATGCATTATGGTCTGAGGAATGCTTCCGTTACATTCCCTGGGTAATCTCGTCATTCTGGAAGGCGCATTGGATCAACACAAGTACACATCTGTCCTTGGGGACCATGTCCACCCCTACTTACAGTTTGTTTTTCCACAGCAGGATGGCATGTACCAGCAGGAAGTCCGCCCCGACAGCTGAATGGTCAGCGTGATGGACTGCCGTCCTAAATGGCCTGGGTTCAATTGCTGGGTAGATCGGGGATTTTCTCCACTCATTTCATCCCCATCCGGTGCGCATCTCACCCAATGTGGCATCGAACGTAATAAGACCTGCACCAAGGCAGCCAGACCCCCCCCGTAAGGGTCCTCCCGGGCAATAATGCCAAAAGCTCATTTCATTTTCAATACCAGCAGGACAATACAGCGTGTCACATAGCCTGCAGTGTATGTGCGTGATCTGAAGTGCACCAGAATGCGGTTACCAATCGTCAATCTGTGGGACCATCTCGATCAGTCAGTTTGCGCCATCAGTCCTCAACCAGGAAACATAGCACAGCTGACCACGGCACTTGGGTCAGCATGGCTCCACACCCCAGTCAGCACCTTCCAAAACCTTACTGACTCTTTTCCTGTGCACGTCACAGTGGTCTTCACTGCAAAAGGTGGTAATTAAGGCTTTTGGCAGGTGGTCAGATTAATGTGACTAGACAGTGGAATATATTTACATGTAAGAGCAGTGTGACAGACTGCCAATCAGAATCTTTCTCAGTAGTGTCAGAGGGGTGCAACAATCGCTGGAAAAGGTGTCCTTGTCAGAGATCAAAACGTTGCCAGGATGTGAGGGAGTGACGCGGAATTGTGTGAGCTGCCAGTGGGGTACTGAGCGACGTTGCCTACCTCTGACGAGTGATCAGACATTAACTCGCCAGATGCTTTTCTCAGACATTCCAATTATAACTGTGAGTTATTTCAGCTGGTAACATCTAGGACTACAATAATCGGAAATGTGATAGTCTCGGAGGTAAAGATAGCTGCCATTTGTGACTCTGCATTGAGGAAGGAGACCACTAATACCTAGAAAAACTGAGACAGTAGTGTAGTACTTCGTGGGAGGATCATTTTGATTGCTCAGAGAATTGTGGTTATGGCTCGGAGCATACAATGCTAGAAAAAGAAATGCTGGCACCATGGCACCATATGCACACTGAGGGGTTGTAGAGTTAGTGATTCACTTGTCCTGGTCATCAGCGATCAGATGTCGTTCTGGAGGCCTGTATCTGCACCATCTGTTTTGACTCTATAGGCAGTGACTACTATAAGTTAGAAATGAGCAGTGCGTGCTCCAGTCATCCTAGGGTGTAACGATGCCCTGCTGATCAGTATGTACCACTACTGAACAAGTTCAGCCATTGGAAAACGGTAGCATTGTGGGTCTGTAGGAAGCTGGAAGGACGTATTGACAGGTTGCTGCACATGTTGGGCACATTGTGTCTGTGGCACGTCGCTGCTTTCAACAAAAGTGTGTGGAACGTTCCCACACTTGTAAAGCAGGTTGTGGTCGTCAATGTAGTACAGGCACACATCAAGATCAACACATTGTGCAAGCAGCTGCGGCCAACCAAACAACATTTGGGCGGGGGAGAGGAGAAATCAGGGCATAAAGTGCAACTTCTGTGTCATCATGGACCATTGGGAACTGTAAGCTTGCAGCAACATTAAGATGTCCACCCCCTCAGCTGAGAGGTCAACACAACTGATTGAAATGCAGTAGACTCAAGTTCGATTCCCAGCAGTGTCAGATACTCTCTCAGTTCAGGGACTGGGTGTTTTGTTATCCTCAACATCATTTCGTCATCACTAACATGCAAGTCGCCCAATGATGTGTCAGCAACTTGGCATCCGAACTTCCCCAGGTGGGGACTTCCAGCCACCAGTGCTATAAGATTATTTCATTTCGTTTCTGCATTTCGATCATGTTTTCCCCCGACCAGGTTACTACTGACGCCACAAAAGCACGTAGTATAGCTACTCTGGCGTTGTGGAAGAGTTAACTGGAGAGCAGAATGGCACTGTGTTTAGTGATGAGAGTGGGTTCTGTCTGTATTGAATAACAGACATACACATGTATGGGGTAGACCTGGTCACTGTCCTAATCTGGAGAGCATTCGCCCACGACACGCAAGTCTCACGCTAAGCTTCAAAGTGTATAGGGGAGGGGGGAGTAGGGGCATCAGTTATAACTCGCAGTCACATTTGGTGTTTCGACAGAGCAGGTGCTACTGAAAATCCTTCGACCGGAAGGTGATGAGCTCCCCAGAGGGACACTGGACGCCCACATACGGCTGCTACGACGCAACGCACTACCTGCGGCATACAACAGCCCTGACCACCAAATTCCCCGCCAGCCGAACACATATGGGACAAGCTGAAGCTGCAACTTACTCGTTCTCAAGAGCCTGCAAGAACCGTTGCTGAACTACAACGAAAGGTAAAAGGTGCTGCGGACATTTTAGCGCAGGATGCTATTCAGCATCCTTATGGTCGCTTCCGCGCAAGAATATGCGCCTGCGTTGACACCAGAGGAGATTACACTCTTTGCTGACGCGACAATTTGGGTACCCTTCAGTCTGATATGGGTGCTTCATTTGGTCTGAATTTATCATACACTCTTAAAACAATGATCTGTCACTTTTCACTTGTCAATAAAATGGCTTTGTCCTTGAGGATGTTCCATTTTTTTCCGCTAGTGTATATCTTTGCTCAGAATGAGTGGAACATTGAATTACTGGAATTTCCTAGAATGTCGTTACTAACTGCATAAATTCAAATCCTTCGCAAACTTTCCTGTCAAAAACATAACAGTGAACACTTACTGAGAAAGTATGGTGTTTGGCAAAATCACCTCACCGAACTCAGTGTCAAGGAAATGTAAAGTGGGTCGTACTTTCTCTGTCCATCTGTGGGCAGAAAGAACAGTAGATGACCACATTATTGATTGCTTTATGTTCTTGTTACTTAAGTCAGTCTTGTTTATTACAAAAACTATCATTTTAATACACATTATTATTTGCAGCCTTTTTCTGGAATAGATGATAATTACTGACTTCAGGAGACAACACTTACTATATCTTGTTTGGATGTCAATTGAATCCAACTTAAAGTTGAGAGTCACCTTTCAGCATTTTTATGGTAAGGGTCGTATTCAGTACCCAGATGAATGTGCAGTAGTAGCGTAACTTAGCAGATGTCCATGTCGAGTCCAGCCAGATGTGAATGCTGGAGGTATGACATCTGTCATAGAGGGTGAAAGTTACGGTGGTTGCTACGCAGCGTGTTGCCGAGGGTGGAGAGTTTTTGTGTGGTGTGCAGTTTTATAACTTTTGGGCTAGTTGGCTCTCAAAGGAGTCAGATGAACATAGCGGGGCTTTCCTCTCCTCTTTCCAATAATTTTTTAGGTACGGATCTGGAATCGTTATGTTACTGAATCTACTCTAGTACAATACTACAGCACAAAATAAAATGAACAGGTGTCACGACTGTAGTAAAAAGTTTTGTAATAACGAATCGCTTGGTAATGACAGCAAAATCAAAGTAGGAACAACTATTTTGGAACTGCTCTGCAACAAAGAATCGCAACATTATCAAAAACAAGCGGAAATATTAGAAATGAACGAACCTAATACCTAACAAGAAATATGCACTGCAAAATAATACCGCCACTGGTGTTTCTGAAGGTGTTCCTGCAGACGTCGCGTTGCTGTGATGTGTAGTTCTCCGGTACTTTGAATTAACTCGGCTCTATACTCAATCTCCGTATAGTCGTAAATTCCTGACGAATAACGCAATTTCTGACTGTGAGTGTCACTGTATGGTGTCGAGTTTCTTAAACCGACATCCTGACGACTTCTGCGTGTTTTCCATTAAGCTGTTATCAATTTATAACGATTTGTTCCTCACGTCAGCATTTAACAAAACGTATCTTAATAATTTGTATGTGACCTATAGTAACGTGACACTGAATTATTCAGCGCGACGTCATCTGTAATAGGATATACCAAGCACATCTGTAACTTGATTGGTGTCCACATTATGTGTATATACTGTAAAGACAATAGCCAGGCCACCATCTTCCTCGGCTGGAGCGAGCTGAGGCAGGCAAATACCATAAACGTTTTCTCAAACCTGTGTGTGCACGTATCACTGTCGTCTAGTTCGTTTCTAGCTACGTCACATATTACAAGTATGAGTAGCATAAGTGGCTCCGTAACCCCAATTAATAACTGCATTTCGCCCGGGCCTTGCCTGACCCCTATAAATAGGACACTCAAAACCACTTGCTCAGGGTATTTCGTGCTTGATGCACACCTACAATGCTAATGGTCTGTTTCGCATACGGTATATTTCTTACGAAATGGTAACAAATACACTTCTTTTTGCAGGGGTCATACGATTTCGGAGTGCAGGTGAGCGATGGCTGTGTACGTGAGCTAGCCATAACAAACTTTGTGACGACCACGGCTACATTTACGTGGAATATCCACCAGCTGAGGAGGTGGCCAAAAGGTACATTCGAAGCATCGTCGCCAGTGTTCGTGCACCCCAGTGCGAGCAGATGGAGTATGCAACTGTCCAAAGACCACCACGAGGCCTTCTACCTGGGTTTCATACTGATCTCTTCTGAGAAGGGAGTACCTGTGAGGGCCACCATCAAGACCAAGGCCAAATGCAAAGTTGGTCAAATATCAGAGGTACGCCAACATCTATGACTCACTCTTTTGTTGAGAGTAGGTTATTTTGATGATCAATCACTCAGTACACATATGTATAGGCTAAATGAAGGTAAAAACACCATGCATTCCGTTAATTGGCTGTAATGTTGTATAGAGAAGTGCAAAGTGTATAATTTTGAATAAGTTATGCCATAACATTTCCCTTATGGATTCCTTAAATGGCTTATATTTAGTACTTTTAGAAGAGTATTGACGCAAACTTGAAATTCTCTCACATTTACGACACCCAACATACCATATATTAGTAAAAATAAAAATAAATAAATAAAAACCTAATTGTAACCAATAATAGAAGTTTTCTTAAAGACATAACCGCCATTTGACTGTAGAACAGTCGTCCTTTCAAAAGGCTTTATGCGACTGTGGCTCCCCACCGAGGTAAAATCATTAATAACGGAAGTGATACATTCCACAGTTATGGAAACAATGCAAAATTCAAGTTCTGCGCAGCAATCTTCGCACAAGGCATACAGCCCTAAGTTTTTTACAGTTCCATTATCACATGTTTCATGATACCACGTTTTATGTT
Source organism: Schistocerca serialis cubense (assembly GCF_023864345.2). Lineage (NCBI taxonomy): Eukaryota > Metazoa > Arthropoda > Insecta > Orthoptera > Acrididae > Schistocerca > Schistocerca serialis. The sequence continues at coordinate 182,922,106 of NC_064647.1, read as the reverse complement.
GTGTGCACTGGGTCCAATCCTTCTCGCTCCTTTTGTTGTAGAAGTAGCCACCCCTGTTGAGTCTTGTACCACAAAGAAGCACAGGCGAGGATGTTTTCTGGGGAGCCTGTATCCTCTTTCTAGAACACAAATGCACATGTTGATTAATCATCATCATCATCATCTTGGGCAGTTTCCAGCCTCTGGCTGGGACTGTATGGAACATAGGCCTCTCCATCATCTTCTGTCTTGCCATCATCTCTCCGTCTTCACCTTGATCCAGTATTCTCCTTTTTCCTGGACGCATTCCTCTACTCATTTCATCCATCTGTCTCTCTATCTCCCTCTTGGTCTCTTTCCTTCCAGTTTCATCTCGTGTATCCTCCTGGGTATCTTCTCCTCCATTCTCTTAACGTGTCCACACCAACTCAGCCTCGATTTCTCTATTTCCTTCTGTCATGGTTCCACCTTCTTTAACTCTCTGATCCTCTCATTTCTTAACCTGTATCTTTGTCACTCCAATACTATTTCTGAAGAATTTCATCTCACTAGTTTGTCCTTTTCTCTCTTCCTTTCATAAACCAGGCTGCTGGTGCATATGTCGGGATCGGGACATAGTATGACCGTTATGTAGCCTTTTTACTGATTTGGGGTACATACTTGCTTCATATCAGGATTATGGATTAATCCATGTAGATTAATACCGTTCTTTATTTACATGACCTAGAAACCTGTAGTTAACCTGAATAGAATCCATGTGTTGTGGTACAAGGTCATCAGTAGTAGTCCCACTATAGTGACTAATCTGGTTTTTATGTACTGTCATGGCCTGTGAAGAACTAAAGCCACTGACAGATGCCAAACTGGATGAGTGAGTGGGGCCCTCCAGTCAGTGGCCAGAATACTCGCTGTCTAGTGGGCGTTGGCGGCACATTGCTTGCAGGAGTGTCTCTGGCCTCTCTCATGAAAGGCGCGCTTGATCCAGCGCCTTCTAATCGATCCTCGTGCTTCATCTTTGCTGACCGGTGTGCCAGTGACAGCTTACGCCAGCACCACCACAGTCACGGCAGTACAGATGCTTATTACAGGGCTTGGATTGTGCTTTAATTGAGGTTTTCTTGCCAGTATTTGCACGACCCAATGTTGATGCTGCTGATGAACAGATTACGACCAAGTTTCCTAGTTGGCGTCTTCCCTTCATTCTTTTTTGGCCAGTCTTGAAGAGTTCTTCATGGGATGTTAAATGACCTTGCACTCTCTGAAACAGTAATTCCAAATCTAACTGCTTCAGTGGCCTTCCGCAGATCCTCAGTAGACCACTTTGCACAATCATTTTGGCAGGGCTTACCAATGTCGTCACCTAGACGAGAAAAATGCAGAAATGGTGTTAGTACCTGCAGATATCTTATTAAAATTTTTGTGAAACGTACTGTAAAACATTTTAATATTTAAAAAGCTACTTATACGCTTTAATACATGAAAGAATTATATTAATCACATAGTAAACGAAACATTAAATGCGAATGACGTTAGAAATTTATGTGTACCTCCTTTAACGCACAGAAAATATTCAGTGTCAATAGAAAGCAAGCTTATAGCACGTAACCCCACTCTGACGGCTACCCAAAACACACTGAAGTTGCTGTTGCTGCAATAACGCTAAAAGCATGAAGTGGAAACTTCCTCCCCCCCCCCCCCCTCTGTTATTCGTTACTTACTCGGTGCTGCCACCATCGGAATATTTCCAAACTGGCCATTAAATTGCACATGACGTTAAAACCTGCACCGCATTATTACCTTCAGTTACGTTATTTATATTGCACAAGTGGCCTTATGATGGCCGGCCGGGGTGGTCGAGCGGCTCTAGGCGCTTCAGTCTGGAACCGCGCGACTGCTACGGTCGCAGGTTCGAATCCTGCCTCGGGCACGGATGTGTGTGATTTCCTTAGGTTAGTTAGGTTTAAGTACTTCTAAGTTCTAGGGGACTGATGACCTCAGATGTTGAGTCCCATAGTGCTCAGAGCCATTTGAACCATTACACCTTGTAATGTGTGGTGGAGGGTGTCGTATAACAAATGTGAGTAGGGTGTAACAATAATTATGTTTATTTATCTGGATGAAAATTAGTAACGATTTTCTCAGAAACAGTTTGACTGGGCGTGGGAAAGATTCGATATTTGAGCTTGTAGTGGGAGGGTCAACTATTTTATGTGAGTACATAATGGGGCTGTGTAGAGATCAGTGGCGCGTGAGGTAGCCGTACGGTCTGAGGCATCTTGCCACAGTTCGTGCGGCTCCTTCTGCCGGAGGTTCGAGTCCTCCCTCGGGCATGGGTTTGTATGTTGTCCTTAGCGTAAGTTAGTTTAGGTTAGATTTAAGTGTAAACCTAGGGACCGATGACCACAGCAGTATGGTACCATAGAAACTTACCACAAATTTTCAAAACAAAAAAAAAAAAAAGAGAGATCAGTGGCTGGTACAGCGATGCAACAATGTGTTGATATCCAGATGGCCTGATGCTGATCGCGTTGCTGCTGATTAACAGCTGGTGGCACTTATCTCTGCATATCTGTGCACCCAGGGCTTAACGTGTGTAGCTCCCTGCTTCCTGTCTGGTCGTTCTCCAGATAAACCACCGACTGTCGCTCAGTGCTGCTCTATCGCCCTGCCAAAGTGGCCTTTCACTGTGTCCTGATGTTCACACGGTGTCTTGTGCATGTTTTAATTAGACTGAAGAGGCGTTGTTCAAGTTATATTTGAAGGCTGAGTTCAGATAGTGGAAATACAAGTAAATGTTCAAGGGCTCAAACACTGGACTAAACGAAAAAACCATCTGAAATGTAGTGGAAACAGAGGATGTCGCAAAATGGCAACAATCGTCAGGATGAAGACAGCTGTCAGATTCAGTCTGGAGCCCTGTGCAAAAGAAAATGACATGTCTCCAGAATGCAACGTCAAAGTGAAGAGGAGCATGCAAGATACAGACTCAGGAAACCCAAAAGCGAATGTGAATGAAAATCAGTCAGCTCCAGACTCAGAATCAGAATACAGGACGGTTGTAATTAAACTTTCGCTACTTGAGAGGGCCTCCATGAAAAACGACTGATCGTACGACAGTGAAACTTTGTGGAAATATTTGTAAGGACTTGCAGAAAATAAATATGGAATAAAGCATAGAAAGAAACCCATTTTAATTTCCACTTGAGAGGGTAACATTTGAAACTTCCTGACAGATTAAAACTGTGTGCCGGACCGAGACTCGAACTCAGAACTACTTAAACCTAACTAAACTAAGGACATCACACACATCCTTGCCCGAATCAGGATTCGAACTTGCGACCGTAGCGGTTGCGCTGTTCCAGACTGAAGCGCCTAGAACGGCTCGGTCACAGCGGCCGGCCAGCGAGGTGCATGGAAGTAACGTATAACGACAGTTGATTCTGCATAATTACTCTATTAGCAGCCGAAACGAAGTGGCTTTCGTGTGGGAACCGCAGACATTTGATGACAAGGCGACAAGTCAACCGAATCCTCCACCGGGAAACACATCTGGTGTGTCATACACGGCATTAGTGACAGTACGTGTGTCATATGTTAGGAATCTCTTAACCGACGCACCTAATGTGTACGACTGAAAGAGAGTGAGATCTGCTTCCTTGCCCGATGTAGGTGTACGTATGAACGTGAATGTGATCACTCCCAAGGAAACGATGAAAAGATAATAGTTTGCAACATAAGCTGCAACAAATGAATGCAACAGTTTCGCAGTCACACATTCCCTGTGCTCTGTCAAAATATATGTTTTTGACGTTTTTGAAGTTGTGATCCGTTTTGGAAGCCTTGACTCTTGCATTCCTTTGTCGTAACATAATTCAAACGCGTTTCTTTGTTGTTTTCCTTTCTTTGAGACGTCTGTGTGGTATCTCGCCTGCTCTTACTATTCATCACATTTACATGCGACGGTAACGTATTCTTACCACATGACTCAGATTCTACAACCAATGCATAGTATGACAACTGTCAAGACCACAGGAGGAGAAGAAACATTCTCCTTTAAAATGTGGCCAGCACATTCTCCAGATCTCTCGCCAACTGAAAACGTCTGGTCAATGGTGGTCGAGCAACTGGCTCGTCACAATACGCCAGTCACTACTCTTGAAGAACTGTGGTAACGTGTTGAAGCTGCATGGGCAGCTGTACCTGTACACGCCATCCAAGCTCTGTTTGACTCAATGCCTAGGCATATCAAGGCCGTTATTGCGGCCAGAGGCGGTTATTCTGGATACTGATATCTCAGGAACTATGCACCCAAATTGCGTGAAAATGTAATCACATGTCAGTTCTAGTATAATATATTTGTCCAATGAATACCCCTTTATCATCTGCATTTCTTCTTGTTGTAGTAATTTTAATGGCCAGTAGTGTACCTAGAACTGACAAATTACCTCTTGAACGCTTCTCCGTTTTGTTCTCCTTCCTGCTGTCTTGTTCTTCAGGGACTTTCTATCACATCGTCTTGCCATTTGTCAGCATTTCTCTTCCAACGAACCAAGAGTGTTGGGTAACTTACCCTGTCAGTCAAGTGGACAGGGTGCTACCTTTTCGAACCTCATCCAGAAAATCGCTAGGTTCTCCTCCATAGATGGCCAGGTAGCCCGTCATTGGCAGCTGAGGGTGTGTGTGCACTCCCGCGGTGATCTCAACGTGTCTCAACCGGAGCCACAACCACCAGCCACAGCCAGTTCCCAAAGTAACTTTTTACAAGCGTCTGTGAGTGAATCCAGCTGTCTATCTTCTAAGATAAGTCGTAGGGTCAGTATTGCCTCACGTGTTCCAACATTTCTACGGAATCCAAACTAATCTTCCCCGAGGTCGGCTTCTACCAGTTTTTCCATTCGTCTGTACAGAATTCGTGTTAACATTTTGCAGCCATAACTTATTAAACTGATAGTTCGGTAATTTTCACACCTGTGAACACTTGCTTTATTTGGGATTGGGATTATTGTATTCTTCTTGAAGTCTGAGGGTATTTCGCCTGTCTCATACATGTTGCTCATCAAATGGTAGAGTTTTTCCAGGGCTGGCTCTCCCAAAGCTATCAGTAGTTCTAATGGAATGTTGTCTACTCCCGGGGCCTTGTTTCGACTTAGGTCTTTCAGTGCTCAGTCAAACTCTTCACGCAGTATCATATCTCCCATTTCATCTTCATCTAGGGCCTCTTCCATTTCCATAATATCGCCCTCAACTACATCGCCCTTGTATAGATCCTCTATATAATCCTTACACCTTTCTACCTTGCTTAGAACTGGTTTTACATCTGAGCTCTTGATGTTCACACAAGTGGTTCTCTTCTCTCTAAAGGTCTCTTCAATTTTCCTGTAGGCAGTATCTATCTTACCCCTAGTGATATATGCCTCTACATCCTTACATTTGTCCTGTAACCATCCCTGCTTAGCTATTTTGCACTTCCTGTCGACTCATTTTTGAGACATTTGTATTCCTTTTTGCCTGCTTCATTTACTGCATTTCATCAATTAAATTCAATATCTCTTTTGAACACAGATCAAGCATGAAAACAGGAAGGAGGTGCACTGAACTGTGAAAGAAAAGCAAAATAGAAACTACATAATGGGCGAGCTGTGTTCAAACCGCCTTGGTGCAGTTATTATTATTTTCTCGCTGTTGGATTTATTCAAATTTGTGTCAGTGTCGTGGTTTAACATCCGTTTGCAACACCGAGGTATTTGTTTGGTTCTGAGCACTATGAGACTTAACATCTGAGGTCATCAGTCCCCTAGAACTTAGAACTACTTAAACCTATCTAACCTAAGGACATCACACACATCCTTGCCCGAGGCAGGATTCGATCCTGCGACCGTAGCGGTCGCGCAGTTCCAGACTGAAGCGCCTAGAACGGCTCGGTCACAGCGGCCGGCCAGCGAGGTGTATTGAAGGGACGTATAATGACAGTTGATTCTGCATAACTACTCTATTAGCAGCCGAAACGAAGTGGCTTTCGTGTGGGAACCGCAGACATTTGATGACAAGGCGACAAGTCAACCGAATCCTCCACCGGGAAACACATCTGGTGTGTCATACACGGCATTAGTGACAGTACGTGTGTCATATGTTAGGAATCTCTTAACCGACGCACCTAATGTGTACGACTGAAAGAGAGTGAGATCTGCTTCCTTGCCCGATGTAGGTGTACGTATGAACGTGAATGTGATCACTCCCAAGGAAACGATGAAAAGATAATAGTTTGCAACATAAGCTGCAACAAATGAATGCAACAGTTTCGCAGTCACACATTCCCTGTGCTCTGTCAAAATATATATTTTTGGCGTTTTTGAAGTTGTGATACGTTTCGGAAGCCTTGACTCTTGCATTCCTTTGTCGTAACATAATTCAAACCCGTTTCTTTGTTGTTTTCCTTTCTTCGAGACGTCTGTGTGGTATCTCGCCTGCTCTTACTATTCATCACATTTACTTGCGACAGTAACGTATTCTTACCACATGACTCAGATTCTACAACCAATGCATAGTATGACAACTGTCAAGACCACAGGAGGAGAAGAAACATTCTCCTTTAAAAGGTCCCGAGTTTGAGTCTCGGTCCGGCACACAGTTTTAATCTGCCAGGAAGTTTCATATCGGCGCACACTCCACTGCAGAGTGAATATCTCATTCTCGAAACATCCCCCAGGCTGTGGCTAAGCCATGTCTCCACAATATCCTTTTCTTCAGGAGTGCTTGTTCTGCAAGGTTCGCAGCAGAGCTTCTGTAAAGTTTGGAAGGTGGGAGACGAGATACTGGCAGAAGTAAAGCTGTGAGTACCGGGCGTGAGTCGTGCTTCGGTAGCTCAGATGGTAGAGCACTTGTCCGTTAAAGGCAAAGGTCCCGAGTTCGAGTCTCGGTCGGGCACACAGTTTTAATCTGCCAGGAAGTTTCATATCAGCGCACACTCCGCTGCAGAGTGAAAACTCTTTCAGAAAAACATTCCGTTTAATAAGCACAAAAAATATCTCAATCTCTTTGTGAAACTTGGTACATAAATGACCAGTAGTCCCTGAGAACCAAATTAATCATTACAGTTTGCGTAAAAGCGCGCATATTTTCTCTCCTTAATAGCAGCGCTCACGCTATCTACATCTGCATTTACATCCACACTCCGCAGGCCACCTGACGGTGTGTGGCGCAGGGTACCTTGAGTACCTCTATCGGTTCTCCCTTCTATTCCAGTCTCGTATTGTTCGTGGAAAGAAAGATTGTCGGTATGCCTCTGTGTGGGCTCTAATATCTCTGATTTTATCCTCATGGTCTCTTCGCGAGATATACGTGGGAGGGAACAATATACTGCTTGACTCCTCGGTGATGATATGTTCTCGAAACTTCAACAAAAGCCCGTACCGAGCTACTGAGCGTCTCTCTTGCAGAGTCTTCCACTGGAATTTATCTATCAGCTCCGTAACGCTTTCGCGTTTACTAAATGATCCTGTAACGAAGCGCGCTGCTCTCCGTTGCATCTTCTCTATCTCTTCTATCAACCCTATCTGGTACGGGTCCCACACCGTTGAGCAGTATTCAAGCAGTGGGCGAACAAGTGTACTGTAACCTACTTCCTTTGTTTTCGGACTGCATTTCCTTAGGATTCTTCCAATGAATCTCAGTCTGGCGTCTGCTTTACCGACGATTAATTTTATATGGTCATTCCATTTTAAATCACTCCTAATCCCTACTCCTAAATAATTTATGGAATTAACTGCTTCCAGTTGTTGACCTGCTATATTGTAGCTAAATGATAAAGGATATTTCTTTCTATGTATTCGCAGCACATTACACTTGTCTACATTGAGATTCAATTGCCATTCCCTGCACCATGCGTCAATTCGCTGCAGATCCTCCTGCATTTTAGTACACTTTTCCATTGTTACAACTTCTCGATATACTACAGCATCATCTGCAAAAAGCCTCAGTGAAAAAAAATGGTTCTGAGCACTATGGGACTCAACTGCTGTGGTCATCAGTCCCCTAGAACTTAGGACTACTTAAACCTAGCTAACCTAAGGACATCACAGACACCCATGCCCGAGGCAGGATTCGAACCTGCGATCGTAGCAGCAGCGCGGCTCCGGACTGGAGCGCCTAGAACCGCACGGCCACCGCGGCCGGCAAGCCTCAGTGAACTTCCGATGTTATCCACAACGTCATTTATATATATTGTGAATAGCAAATGTCCTACGACACTCCTCTACAGCACACCTGAAATCACTCTTACTTCGGAAGACTTCTCTCCATTGAGAATGACATGCTGCGTTCTGTTATCTAGGAACTCTTCAATTCAATCACTCAATTGGTCTGATAGTCCATATGCTCTTACTTTGTTCATTAAACGACTGTGGGCAACTGTATCGAACGCCTTGCGGGAGTCAAGAAACACGGCATCTACCTGGGAACCCGGGTCTATGGCCCTCTGAGTCTCGTGGACGAATAGCGCGAGCTGGGTTTCACATGACCGTCTTTTTCGAAACCCATGCTGATTCCTACAGAGAAGATTTCTAGTCTCCAGAAAAGTCATTATACTCGAACATAATACGTGTTCCAAAATTCTGCAACTGATAGACGTTAGAGATATAGGTCTATAGTTCTGCACATCTGTTCGACGTCCCTTCTTGAAAACGGGGATGACCTGTGCCCTGTTCCAATCTTTTGGAACGCTACGCTCTTCTAGAGACCTACGGTACATCGCTGCAAGAAGGGGGGGGGGGGGGGGGCAGTTCCTTCTCGTACTCTGTGTAAAATCGAACTGGTATCCCATCAGGCCCAGCGGCCTTTCCTCTTATGAGCGATTCTAATTGTTTTTCTATCACTCTGTCATCTGTTTCGATATCTACCACTTCGTCATTTGTGTGACAATCTAGAGAAGGAACTACAGTGCAGTCTTCCTCTGTGAAACAGCTTTAGAAAAAGACATTTAGTATTTCGGCTTTTAGTCTCTCAAATACAAAGCCTGCAGAAAAACCTATCGAGAAGACGTTAAAGGCACAGAAGTATGCAGAACAGATAACTCAATCCTGTAATGTTAGCAAAACAGCGTGGAATATAGTAAAGAAGGAAACTGGTGGGAATGACAAGGCATTGTGTAACAACATAATAATAAGGGGTAATGAAAAACTGGTTAGTGTCCCAAAAGAAGTATGCGAGAGATTTATAGATCAATTTAGTAAGATGAGTAAGGAGGATGTGATCAACCCACCGCAGGTGCTAAATCCCAGTAATGTCACTAATTCGTTCTTCCTGAGGTGTGTTAAAAAAATGGTTCAAATGGCTCCGAGCACAATGGGACTTAACTTCTAAGGTCATCAGTCCCCTAGAACTCAGAACTACTTAAACCTAACTAACCTAAGGACATCACACACATCCATGCTCGAGGCAGGATTCGAACCTGCGACCGTAGCGGCAGCGCGGTTCCAGACTGTAGCGCCTTTAACCGCTTGGCCACCCCGGCCGGCAATGGTGTGTTACAGAACAGGAAATCCTGAGAACCATTTCCAACTTAAAAGCAAGTACATCCAGTGGCTGGGATGACACCTCAGCCAAATTTCGGTAAGAATGCAGTAATGAGTTAATAAGGCCACTGCAACATTTAATAAACAGCTCTTTCAGACAGGGGTCATTTCCTGACTTGTTAAAAGTCACTGAAATAAGACCAGTGCATAAAAAGGGAAAAACTACTGATGTACAAAATTATAGGCCTATTTCATTGACATCAGAACTTAGTAAGTTGTTGGAAAGGCTATTTCTTGATCAAATGGAATCATTTTCCTGTAAGTACAATATATTAAAAAGTTCTCAACACGGTTTCAGGAAGGGCAAGTCTACAATAACAGCCATAGCCACATTCATTCAAGCGGTATTGAATAAACTTGATGATGGAAACAAAGGTATTGGCACCTTTCTAGACCTATCTAAGGCTCTTGATACTGTAAATCACTCCATTCTTCTACATAAGTTAGAAACTTATGGGGTCAGAGGAGTGGCATTAGATTTGTTAAGATCGTACCTTGCTGACAGGAGACAATGTGTTAAGATGTATCATACAACCGGGGGACTTATACAAACAGTAAAACCATCTTATAAAATTCTTAACCGGCCGTAGTGGCCGAGCGGTTCTAGGCGCTACAGTCAGCAATCGCGCGACCGCTACAGTCGCAGATTCGAATCCTGCCTCGGGCATGGATGTGTGTGATGTCTTTAGGTTAGTTAGGTTTAAGTAGTTCTAAGTTCTGGAGGACTGATGACCTCAGATGTTAAGTCCCATAATGCTCAGAGCCATTTGAACCATTTTGAAAATTCTTAACTGTGGAGTCCCTCAGGGAAGTATTATAGGGCCTTTTCTGTTCGTTGTGTACATCAATGATATAATAATTCCAAAAAATGCAGACCTTGTGAATTATGCCGACGACACCTCCTTCATAAGCCGGGGCCCTACAAAACAGCTGTTGTTGTTGTTGTGGTCTTCAGTCCTGAGACTGGTTTGATGCAGCTCTTCATGCTACTCTATCCTGTGCAAGCCGCTTCATCTCCCAGTACCTACTGCAACCTACATCCTTCTGAATCTGCTTGGTGTACTCATCTCTTGGTCTCCCTCTACGATTTTTACCCTCCACGCTGCCCTCCAATACTAAATTGGTGATCCCTTGATGCCTCAGAACATGCCCTACCAACCGGTCCCTTCTTCTAGTCAAGTTGTGCCACAAACTTATCTTCTCCCCAATCCTATTCAACACCTACTCATTAGTTATGTGATCTACCCATCTAATCTTCAGCATTCTTCTGTAGCACAACATTTCGAAAGCTTCTATTCTCTTCTTGTCTAAACTATGTATCGTCCATGTTTCATTTCCATACATGGCTACACTCCATACAAATACTTTCAGAAACGACTTCCTGACACTTAAATCTTTACTCGATGTTAGCAAATTTCTCTTCTTCAGAAACGCTTTCCTTGCCATTGCCAGTCTACATTTTATATCCTCTCTACTTCGACCGTCATCAGTTATTTTGCTCCCCAAATAGCAAAACTCCTTTACTACTTTAAGTGTCTTATTTCCTAATCTAATACCCTCAGCATAACCCGACTTAATTCGACTACATTCCATTATCCTCGTTTTGCTTTTGTTGATGTTCATCTTATACCCTCCTTTCAAGATACTGTCCATTCCGTTCAACTGCTCTTCCAAGTCCTTTGCTGTCTCTGACAAAATTACAATGTCATCGGCGAACCTCAAAGCTTTTATTTCTTCTCCATGGATTTTAATACTTACTCCGAATTTTTCTTTTGTTTCCTTCATTGCTTGCTCAATATACCTATTGAATAGCATCGGGGAGAGGCTACAACACTGTCTCACTCCCTTCTCAACCACTGCATCCCTTTCATGCCCCTCGACTCTTATAACTGCCATTTGGTTTCTATACAAATTGTAAATAGCCTTTCGCTCCCTATATTTTACCCCTGCCATCTTCAGAAGTTGAAAGAGAGTATTCCAGTCAACATTGTCAAAAGCTTTCTCTAAGCCTACAAATGCTAGAAACGTAGTATTCGGTTATTTCAGAGTCTCATGCTAGCCCACAATATTTAACAGAGTAAATAATATTGCAGCATTCAGTAATTATTTTTTTGATTAATCACTGCATATATAGAATCAAACGAAAGTCCCAATCCCGAGTACCGCGATATACCCCGACGCCGTTGCCGTTTTAGGCTGCTCTTTATTGCACTTCTTTTTATTGGGCCTTTCAAGGTTTCCATTTTTGATTTGTTTGTCACAATTGAGTACACCTTCTTCCTGTTTTCATGCTTGATCCGTCTATCCCCTGGGCTCTCTTACTACTAAATCTGACGGCGGTGTCATGGGGAGTCTCCCTTGTGAGTAACATTTTATGTTTGCGATAAAGTTAGCTGGCACACTGTGTGCATCCGTTAACCAGAGCCCTCATGAAATTGTGGAGCTTTGCCCAAGCTTTGCCCAAGAATGGGGTTCTTCACTCAGTTTGTTATGAAAAAAGTGTAGGCCTATTTTTGTTTGAGAACTACACTGTGACTGGAATGAAGAAAAACACAGCTTCAAGGGCAGGGTTAGATGAGTCTTTTGCAGCTAGTCACTATTTTGTAGAGTGTTTCTGTATATAGAAAACATGAACAATGTTTTCCTGGCAATTTTGGAAGCCTTGTGCTGCTCCTGCCATAAATCAGTTTGTCTCGATCGTACGACAGCAATAGATTACAGCTGGACATCCTGTTCGTTTCGCATTTACCGCACAGGCCGCTCGCACCAACTGTGCAGTATGTGTCTAATGTCTGAACCCTCTGTTTTGCTCTGTAGGAACCTCCCCAGGCAGTTAGGAAGACGGGTTGCCGGGTTTCGAACCCTACGGATGATCTTCATTTTTTATTAATACTTTAAACAGTGGAGCATTTTCTGGGTAAATCATACACTCGTTTGATATTTTTTTTAAACTTGTATTTTATTAGGATTCCGTACTTCAGTCGGTAAAAACAGAAACCTTATAGCATCGTTCTGCTGTATCTCTGTCTCTCCGCCTGTTAAGATCTTTTGTCTGAGGATCAGACAGAGATGTCAGGTTGAAACGTATGTCAAATATGGGGGTGGTTTGAAAAGTTCTCGGAACGGAATAGAAAAAAAGTATTTACATCACTGGAACCTTTTTTTTATTTTTCAACGTAGTCTCCTTGTAGGTTAATGCACTTGGTCCAACGATGTTTCCAGTGCCTTGATCCCATCTCGACATGAGTTTCCTCCAGGACTGCAAAATAGTTGTCAACTCCGGCTATCAGTTCTTCGTTTGAAGTGCATCTTGGTCCACCAAGAAAAATTTTCAGTTTTGGGAGGAGATGGAAGTCTGAAGGAGCCATAGCTGGTGAATAAGGCGGCTGTGGCAACAATTCATGCCTTGTGTATTGTGTATTGAGTATTGAGTATTGCCCTTATATACGGTAGCTGCCGGCTGTGACGTCATTGGTGCCCGTGACATTGCCATATATGGGCATGTTTTGAGTCGGCGTTCGATGTGCGCTCTTCAGCCGCGCGATCGCTGGATCCCACGGAGCGCTGAGCTGCTAGTTTCTCGCGTAAGTGTGGCCAAATGACGAAAGTGTCGTCAACGTATCGAAAAAAACATTTCGGATTGAATGGCGCAGTATCTATGGCAATATCCTCAAAATTCTCCATGAAGAGGTTTGCAACAGCTGGAGCCAACGGGCTACCCATTGCTACGCCGTCTGTCTGATGGTAATACTGGCCGTTGTACACGAAATAGGAGGACGTAAGAAAAACTAGACGAGTTTTTGGAACACTTCAGTGGCATCAACAGTAATATTCAGTTCACCATGGGAAAGTTAATGCATTGCACTTCCTCGACGTCCTTGTCCATCGTAAACGAAATGGGTGCCTTGGCCACAGCGTCTACAGAAAACCCACCCACACAGACCTGTACCTGCACGCCACCAGCCATCATCATCCACCACAGAAGCGCACAGTACTGCAAACGTTGGTGCATCGTGCAAGAGGAATATCAGACGACGATAACCGGCCCCATGAACTGAGCCACCTACGCAAGGTTTTCAGAAATAACGGCTACAGCGCCCATCAAGTGAAAGAACTGATTTCTGGGGAATATTAGAATAAACCACCAACGAAGATCAGGAAAAGAAACTTGCTTTGCTGTCATTCTGTGGCTCTGTGTCGGGCAAGATATGCCTCCTGCTGAAAAGACACAAGATCAAAACCGAGCGAGGTGGCGCAGTGGTTAGACACTGGAGTCGCAATCGGGAGGACGACGGTTCAAAGCCGTGTCTGGCCATCCTGATTTAGGTTTTCCATGATTTCCCTAAATCACTCCAGGCAAATGCCGAGATGGTTCCTCCGAAAGGGCACGCCCGACTTCCTTCCCCATCCTTCCCTAATCCAATGAGACCGATGACCTCGCTGTTTGGTCTCCTTCCCCAAACAATCCCAATCCCAACAAGATGAAATCAATCTTCAGCCCTCCAACGAAAATCCGTCAATTACTGAGACCAGTTAAAGACGCAGTAGGTCTCAGAACACCTAGAGTCTACGAAATTTCTTGTGAGTGTGGCCAGAAGTACGTCAGTGGTGCGCACTGTGGAACAACGCAGGAAGGAACATGAGAGGTAGTAGCGCCTACGTTATCCAGAGAAATCTGCGTTACCTGAGCATGCGTTAGAAAACGGTCACCACATAAAATTTGACGGTACCTCTGTCGTGGCTCGCACTAACGGCTTCTGGGAAAGGAAGCTATTGAAATAAAACGCCTTGATGTAGTAACCAAAACCAATTGCGGGAACGCCTTGGGCTGCAGATCAGAGCCACCAGGCAGGGAAGCCGCCGGCGGTGGAGCACGCACCAGCGGGTAAACACAAGGACGAGTCGGACGACAGACCAACGACAACCGACCACGACCGACTATGACCCGCAAAACAAGGAAGAGATAAACAACGGCGGCTTGTAGAAACCACAACACCAAACACCAACAGTAAATCCACTCGGAGCCAGAGCCAGGCAAATGTCAACAATGAGCAACGACCAGAACGCAGTACCGCCGAGATAGAGACGCAGTCCAGAGCGAGTACCAGACTGACTGGACTAGGTTTTTTTTTTTTTTTCTTTATTGTGATTTCATGCCCCTGCCGCATATGGGCAGGGGAGGGCTGTCAGCAGCACAATCCGCCGCTCTTCAGCCGAGTGACATGACAACTAAAACAAGAATAAAATAATACATACATAAGGAGGTAAAAAAGGGGAACAAAACAGAGTAAGGGGAGAAAATGGAGGTAAAAATACACTGACATGTAGAAGTTCATTGGGGACAGTTAAAAAAGTCACCAGAAAGTTAAAAAAAACACACAGTTGGCGATTCTTAAAACACAGAGAAGACACTGGATGCGCTTGCACAGGTTAAAAGTTGGCCACAGTATTAAAAACACCCCGAAACAACACACTTAAAACCCACTTGGAGCACACACGATGAAGAATAAAACTACCAGGCGGGACCTGCCGAGGGAAAGGGCAGAGAGGATGGAAAAGGAGGGGAGAGCATGGGGCAGCTGGGGAAGCGGCGGGATGAAGAGAGGAGGGGCAACCGTGGGTTCACGAAGAGGCAGGAGACACATGGGGTGGGAGAGGAAAGGGAAGACAGGGCAGGAGGGAGCGCAGAGACACTGAAAGAAGGCACAAGAGATGGACGGGGAGTAGGAGGGGAAATCCGCTCAGAAGGAGGGAGGGGGAGGAGAGGGAGCCCTGAGGAGGAGGCAGGAAGAGGGGGTTAGAGTTGGTAGGAACTGGACTAGGGCAGAGCGGATCCCTATATACGAAACGGAGGGAGGGGCTATTGGCCGCGGTCTGCACGTGGTGTAGCGGTGGCTGCGCAAGAGCCGCTGCGCGGAAGACCCGCCGCGGACGCGGAGCCCTCTATGGGCTGGCCGCGCCCATTTGTTCTGGCGCGTGTTCGACTTCTGCGGCGGGAGGTACTAGACCTGAATAGAGACGGTGGCTTGCAGCTCAGCGCTGCGTGGGATCCAGCGATTGCGCGGTTGAAGAGGACACATCGAACACCGACTCAAAACATGCCCATATATGGCAATGTCACGGGCACCAGTGACGTCACAGCCGGCATCTAGCGTATATAAGAGCACACCAACATCCCAGTGGCAGTCATACCACATGACAATGGCCAAGGAGTGCTTGGCCGAAAGCTCGTGTACTTTTAAGCAATTGACGCGGTTGGAAACCCGAGAACATTTTATTCACATACTGACATGTATTTCATTGTTATATCGGATATAATATTTAGTGACTTAGGGGGTTAATTAGCTAAGTCCTGTGGAAGTATACTGACTTTTATTGTGTCCTTCGTTACCAAATGCAGCGCTGAAAATGTCTCTCTGGTGCCTTTGCCTTTTCTGAAGCTAAACTAACCGTTATCTGGATTCATCATTAATAGGTGTAAACGTTTTCGTGTCGACAGCTGCCTGTCATAGAGTCTGAGCTGTTCAAAGTGGGCGAGGTGCAGAGGAAGGAGTGGCTGCGAGGCTTCAGCCAACCGAAGGATGTGCAGTCAGACGAGCTACTGCTGGAGAGCGAGGTGGTCGTGGTGCGCGGCGTGGCGGAGTCCGCTCCAGGACCCGCCAACAGTCTCAAGGGTGACCTGGCAATGCTGCTCAAGCTGGAGGAGGACGCTGACGTCACGCTGCTGGCCGGTTCCGGCGCGAAGCGGCTGAGGGCGCACTCGACGATCCTGCGCGCTCGCAGTCCTGTGTTCGCTTCCAGGTTGCAGTCACCGGAGGTAGCCACCAAATCTGGCTACGTGTTCGACATGCAGGACGTGAAGCCGCGCGTGGTCAAGGAGCTGCTTCGCTACATCTACACCGACAGTACTCCGGAGCTGTCTCAGATGCCGGAGGAGCTGCTTGCTCTCGCCAACAGGTTTGATCTACGGACAGGATAAATACAGCCAACTGTGCCACATGTTCCTCTCTCTCTCCATCGGCTCCCCAGCCCCATTTTGTTTTTTCCTCTCCTCCCCCCTTTTTACCCTCATCTGTCCGGATCCTGCCCCTCCCCCTCCCCCATCTGCTTTAGGCTTTGGTGTGTCATCTTCGTGTTTACTCTATAGTCCAGTGTTTGCATGCACATTCAGTGTTGTGCATTCCCTTTTTTAAGTGTTGCCAACCCTGTCTCCATTAGCATCGTCAACCACGTGTTTTTATACACTACTGGCCATTAAAATTGCTACACCAAGAAGAAATTCAGATGAGAAACGGGTATTCATTGACAAACATATTATACTAGAACTGACATGTGATTACATTTTCACGCAAATGGTTCAAATGGCTCTGAGCACTATGGGAATTAACTTCTCAGGTCATCAGTCCCCTAGAACTTAGAACTACTTAAACCTAACTAATCTAAGGGCATCACACACATCCATGCCCGAGGCAGGATTCGAACCTGCGACCGTAGCACTCGCGCTGTTCCTGACAGAAGTGTCTTGAACCGCTCGGCCACCACGGCCCGCTGGCTCGTACAAGAACTGCAACATGCGGTCGTACATTATCCTGCTGAAATGTACGGTTTCGCAGAGATCAAATTAAACGGAGAGCCACGGGTCGTAACACATGTGAAATGTAACGTCCACTGTTCAAAGAGCCGTCAATGCGAACAAGAGGTGACCGAGACGTGTAACCAATGGCACCCCATACCACCACGCCGATTGATACGCCAGTATGGCGATGACGAATACACGCTTCCAATGTCCGTTCACCGCGATGTCGCCAAACATGGATGCGACCATCATGATGATGTAAACAGAAGCTGGATTCATCCGAAAAAATGACGTTTTGCCATTCGTGCACCCAGGTTCGTCGTTGAGTACACCATCGCAGGCGCTCCTGTCTGTGATGCAGCGTCAAGAGTAACTGCAGCCATGATCTCCGAGCTGATAGTCCATGCTGCTGCAAACGTCGTCGAACTGTTCGTGCAGATGGTTGTTGTCTTGCAAACGTCCCCATCTGATGATTCAGGGATCGAGACGTGGTTGCACGATCCGTTACAGCCATGCGGATAAGATGCCTGTCATCTCGACTGCTAGTGATACGAGTCCGTTGGGATCCAGCACGGCGTTCCGTATTACCCTCCTGAACTCACCGATTCCATATTCTGCTAACAGTCATTGGGTTCTCGACCAACGCCAGCAGCAATACGATAAACCGCAATCGCGATAGGCTACAATCTGGCCTTTATCAAAGTCGGAAACGTGATGGTACGCATTTCTCCTACATACACGAGGCATCACAACAACGTTTCACCAGGCAACGCCGGTCAACTGCTGTTTGTGTATGAGAAATCGGTTGGAAACTTTCCTCATATTAGCACGTTGTAGGTGTCGCCACAGGCGCCAACCTTGTGTGAACGTTCTGTAAAGCTAATCATTTGCATATCAGAGCATCTTCTTCCTGTCGGTTAAATTTCGCGTCTGTAGCACGTCATCTTCGTGGTGGAGCAATTTTAATGGCCAGTAGTGTACATAAGAGAGAGAGAAGGCAGTCAGCCATTGCATTCCTACTTGTGGTGATTAATTTGTGTGGCATGTAAGCATGCCTCTGGAATGCCTGAGGCAACTTAATGCTAGTATGGTTTATACTCTGATGAGTCAAAACAATATGACCATTGAACATTGCGTAACTGAAATGCGAACGCGCATCTCGGAATTGACAAAGCTAGTGGCAGTTCTCGTCCTACTGTCGTGAACGTAAATGTAAACTGTTGAAGTACTGTGTAACGACAAGTAGGTGACTAGGTGTTGGATGTCCACCCTTCATCAGACAGTGTGAAGGTCAGAGGCTCCCCCACTCTGAAAAAGGAAGACATGCTGCGATCTATGGCAGATCTCACGACAGAGTACAAAATTGAGCACGCACAAGTGTTTTGGAGCACATGGTTCCGTGCAGATTGTTGAACGTGGGGGTACACAGAAGACAATTTTTACTTGACCCATGTTGACCCTACGACATAGTCTACTACAGTTGCAATGGGCATGGGATCACCGATGTTGGATAGTGGGTTGTTGAAAACACGTCGTCTGGTCAGATGCTGCTACGGCAGGATGGTGGCCGTGCCTGAATATGCTGCCATCCAGGTGAATAGCTACCTGAAACATGTCCTGCGCCATAGATGCAGGATAAGGTGAAGTGTTTTTCTATGGAGGACGTTCACGTGGGCTTCCATGAGACCTGTGGTAGTAACCAAAGGCACCGTGACAGCTGTGGAGTACCATATGTGAAAGAGTTCCGTGGATGTATGGCGCGACAAAGTATAACATGTGAGAAGAGTATCGGTAAAACTGCGACATTTCAACGAAGCGTGTGTTTGTCATCTTCAGACAGTGATGTCGAGTGTTAATAGAAGACCCATGAAGGACAACTATTACCACGGATAAAGAGGAGCGCAAATAAAAAAGGGAACCTCACCATCAGGCGCTGAAGACCACGCGGTAGATGATCGACGGCCGCGTCATCCCCAGAGATCCATCATCAGATGCGGTATGGAGGGGCAGGGGATGGAGGATGGAGGATGTTGTAGGGTTGGGTTGGGTTGTTTTGGGGAAGGAGACCAGACAGCGAGGTCATCGGTCTCATCGGATTAGGGAAGGACGGGGAAGGAAGTCAGCCGTGCCCTTTGAAAGGAACCATCCCGGCATTTGCCGAGGGGCATGGGATAAGGACATCACACTCACATGTTAAATAAAGTCTATTCACGCCGTAGTTTGTAACTAATTTAGTTTTTTTTAAATAGTTCAATAATTATTGGGTGGTCACAAGGCCTTAATTATCATCTAGGAATTTCAAGGTCCGACCATGAACCTTAGCGACGGTGATCGTCCTTGTCTACAGATTCACCTTTGCGATACATTTTTCCCAACGACTGAAGACTTAATAGAGACATTGCTTGTGGAAGTTAGCATGTTGGCGGTTCAGGAAGTGTCCTATCTAAAATAAATCTACATGTTGATCTGCATCCACATGATTACTCTGCCACTCATAGTTAAGTGCTTGGCATTGGATTCATCGAACGACTGTCAAGGTGTTTCTATACCGTCCCACGCTCGAACGGCGCGCGGTAAAAACGAGCTTCTGTGCGAGCTCCGATTTATTTTATTTTGATAATCGTTCCTCCCTATGCAGGTGGGCACCAACATAATACTATCGCAATTGGAGGAGAGAGTTTGTGATTGAAATTTCCCGAAATGTTGCTGCCGCAACGAAAAGCGTTTCAGTGATTGCCACCCCATTTCACGTATCATATCCGTGGCAACATCTCCTCTATTTCGCGATGATACGAAACGAGCAGTCCTTCTTTGAACTTATGCGAAGTCCTCCGTCAGTCTCATGTGATGCATATCCAATACCGCACAGGAGTACTCTAAAAGAGGGCAGACAAGCGTGGTGTAAGCAATCTCTTTAGCAGAACTGTTGTGCCTTGTAAATGTCCTGCCGGCCGGAGTGGTCGAGCGGTTCTAGGCGCTTCAGTCTGGAACCGCGCGACCGCTACGATCGCAGGTACGAATCCTGCCTCGGGCATGGATGTGTGTGATGTCCTTAGGTTAGTTAGGTTTAAGTAGTTCTAAGTTCTAGGGGACTGATGACCTCAGATGTTAAGTCCCATAGTGCTCAGAGCCATTTTAACCATTTGAGGTTTCCTCGGAACATTATGCAATCGTTCCAATTTAAGTTATTCATAACTGTAATCCCTAAGTTTTTAGTTGAATTTACAGCTATTAGATTTGTGTGATTTATCGCATAACCGAAAATGAGCGGATTTCTTTTAGTAGTCGTGTGGACTGCATCACACTTTTCATCACTTAAAGTTAATCGCCACTCTTCGAGCCACACAAATAACTCGTCTAAATCATTTTGCAACTGGTTTTGATCATGTAACGACTTTAGAAGACGGTAAATGACAGCATCATCCGCAAACAGTCTAAGAGGGCTGCTCGGATTTTCTCCTGTGTCATTTTTGAAGAGCAGGAACAGCAAAGGGCCTGTAACACCTCCTTTGGGTACGCCAGATATTACTTCTGTTTTACTCAATGACTACTGGTCAATTACTGCGAAATGTGACAGGAACTCACGAATCCAGTCGCACAACTGAGATGATATTGGAAAGTCGTTTGTGAGGAACGGTGTCGAAAGCCTTCTGGAAATCTAAAAATATGAAATCAATTTGACACACCCCGTTGATAGCACTTTTTACTTCGTGAGAATAAGGAGCTGGTTGTGTTTCACAAGACCCTTAATTTCTGAATCCGTGCTTACTATTTTTCAATAAATCGTTTTCTTCGAGATAGTTTATAATGTTTGAACACTCCCAATGTTCCAAAACCCTACTGAAAATCGACGTTAGTGACATGAGGGTGTAATTCAGCGGATTATCCCTGTTTCCTCTCTAGGGTACTGGTGTAGCCCGCTCAACTTTCCAGCCGCCTTTTTGGCCTCACTATGGGGTTTTCATCTGGGTTTCGTGGCAGACGAATATGAGGCAAAGACCCAAGAAGTAGCATGTACAACGTAATTGTACGTAGTATGCTCCCGTGGCCGTGTGTCAGTTACGAGCAAAGCGTAACACCATACAATGGCTGTCACAACAAAAACTCAGCATCATCTTGCGCGATGATTGATTCGTCTTCGACATTTTTTGCGGTGATGAATGCATGTATTTTAATCATTTGTAGCCTCTGTTGTCAGGTCGTCCTAAGTTGTTTCTAATATTACGTTGATAGTTATCACGATACGCTTGTTTATGTGCACTGAATAAAACCAATGTTATCATGTCATACACGTTTCGTTTTTAGTTTTTGAAAGACATGGTCAGTTGCCTGAAATATGCATTCGTGTACACATAAAAATGTATACTGTATATTTCAGGCCGCTAAAGGCACCTTTCAAAAAATAAAAGCAAAATGAGTGCGGCATAATAAAATTACACTACTGGCCATTGAAATTGCTACACCACGAAGATGACGTGCTACAGACGCGAAATTTAACCGACAGAAAGAAGATGCTGTGATATGCAAATGATTAGCTTTTCAGAGCATTCACACAAGATTGGCGCCGGTGGCGACAGCTACAACGTGCTGACATGAGGAAAGTTTCCAACCGATTTCTCATACACAAACAGAAGTTGACCGGCGTTGCCTGGTGAAACGTTGTTGTGATGCTTCGTGTAAGGAGGAGAAATGCGTACCATCACGTTTCCGACTTTGATAAAGGTCGGATTGTAGCCTATCGCGATTGCGGTTTATAGTATCGCGACAGGCATCTTATCCGCGTGGCTGTAACGGATCGTGCAGCCACGTCTCGATCCCTGAGTCAACAGATGGGGACGTATGCAAAACAACCATCTGCACGAACAGTTCGACGGCGTTTGCAGCAGCATGGACTATCAGCTCGGAGACCATGGCTGCGGTTACCCTTGACGCTGCATCACAGACAGGAGCGCCTGCGATGGTGTACTCAACGACGAACCTGGGTGCACGAATGGCAAAACGTCATTTTTCCGGATGAATCCAGGTTCTGTTCATCATGATGGTCGCATCCGTGTTTGACGACATTGCGGTGAACGCAACATTGGAAGCGTGTATTCGTCATCGCCATACTGGCGTATCACCCGACTTGATGATAAGGGTGCCATTGGTTACACGTCTCGGTCATCTCTTGTTCGCATTGACGGCACTTTGAACAGTGGACGTTACATTTAAGATGTGCTACGACCTGTGGCTCTACCTTTATTTTGATCTCTGCGAAACCATACATTCAAGCAGGATAATGTACGACCTCATGTTGCAGGTCCTGTACGGGCCTTTCTGGATACAAAAATGTTCGACTGCTGCCCTGGCCAGCACGTTCTCCAGATCTCTGACGAATTGAAAACGTGTGGTCAATGGTGACTGTAAGACAAAAAATAGATGCACCACGAAGTAAATGTCAAAATGCGACGCAAATCGGTAGATGTGCTGTACATGTACGGGCAAACAAACGATCACAATTCAAATTATTTATTCCAGAAGAAAAGCTTCAGGAACTGAACAACTCAATAACGCGTTGGTCCACCTCTAGCCGTTATGCAAGCACTTATTCGCCTTGCAATTGATTGGTAGAACTGTTGGATGTATTCCCAACTGATATGGTCCCATATTATGTCCCATTGCCCCGTCAAATTGTCACTCGCTGGTTGGAGGATCCGGGCCTTAATGTTGCAGACGTTCTCACTGGAGAGAGATCCGGCAACCCTGCTGGCCAATGTAAGCTTTCGTAACCACGAAGACAAGCAGTGGAAATACTCGCTGTGTGCCAGCGGGCATCATTTTACTAGCTTGCCACGAAGGGTAGCAAAACGGGGCGTAGAAAATCGTCCACGTACCACTACGCTGTGAAGATGCCACGGATGATAACCATAGAGGGTTGACACACAGTCAACATAGATTTAGAAAACATCGTTCTTGTGAAACACAACTAGATCTTTATTCGCATGAAGTGC